>NW_027271086.1:1215000-1840000 GCF_040938485.1 Diadema antillarum | reverse complement strand
CGCAACTAATGGTTTCAACAGTTCAAGGCATACTTGTACTGTTATCGTCATCGCCTTTTCTTTTCTCTCTCTCTCTCTCATGTGTTTGGTTTCTTCGTAGTCCAGTGCATATCGGGAAAGTGATACTACAGAAGTGATGATTAGTTCAACATATGAAATATGAAACACTTTAATGCCTGAACCATTGCTTATGATTGCTCTCCTGCTTGGATGGCTCATCGTGAGTAAGAAATTGTCACCGTAACAACTTAATCCCAAAGAGGCTGATACGATAGCATCTTTCATTTCTTCCCTTTTATACTCAACACATACATTGCGTATTGCACCAATCCCCAAGCACTGTTTGTGTAGATAATATGTAAGTGGAAACTTTGATAAATATTTGTATATATTCTAAAAGCCTGCTGGATCAGCTTCTGTTATAACAGTGCACTTTCTCAATAGTTCATGCATGTTTTGTTAACATTGCTTGAACTTGATTTCAGTGCAAAAAGTTATGGATTCCCCTGCAGGAACATGTTTCCAGAAATTAATGATGAGGGAAGGAGATTAAACATACAGTATTTTGATATTGTTTTTACCGGCAGGTATCATGCAACAACCACCCTAAGGGTCAGGCATATGTGTATACTCTGTGTATGAACTGTTTTTGGCACAAGTGGTTATCATGCAGCAATGAAAGTTGTGCGGTTTCAAACATATTTAGCCCTTTAGCAGTCAATCTGTCTTATAACATAATGCAGTTGTGGCCCTTTGGTTTTATGGCAAAGTCAGTCGAAGGAAAATTGTTCTGCCCGCGAGTACTCCATCACCTTAGATGTGTCGGCAACCACAAAGAGTTTCTTGCCCTGGGATTGCCATGATAGATCTCCGTCTTTTTATTCTTTTTTTTTTTGGGGGGGGGGGGATAGGGGATGAGGCGCATAATATACATAGTAGGGAGTAGGTGTGATGGGAATACTCTTTACAAGGCATTGGGGTTTATAACATGTGGGTTTTTATTTTCAATGCTGCGTGGTATGTAAAATAGATTTTGAATTGCGCTGGGAGGGCCCAAACTGCAATTGTTTGCATCACCAGAGTCTCCTGATAGTTTTCATGTGAAACTTTAATGTGGTTTGCATTCGCTAATCCGGACATTGTTTTGATCCTTGATTGTGCTCATGCAACATCATAGAGCCCTTCGTTTGTGAATTCATTACAGATAAGCTGGGGTTCACAGTTCCCTGGAGGTATGAATAACCTCTGAGATGCCAGCAGAATGAAATTAATTTTGCCCCTCGGTACGGCGTTCGTGAGCCTTAAGAGAAAATAAAGTGAAAAATGGAGAGAGGAGAGAGGAATGCTGTGTTGCAATGTTTTCTAGGTCTATTGTAAACTTCAGCCAAATCAGATTAGCAACCATCATTTGCTAAATGGACCGAGAATGCCGCTAATCCGATCTCGACAGTGCAGTGGCGTTATTGACAAAGGTTTAAGCAATGAATCATAACAATGATGTGGAGTATTACACATTGCAGACAGTAAGAGAGAGAGAGGGGGGGGGGTGGGGATGGGAATGAGGATTAGGGTAATGGTGGTACATGAGTAAAAAGAATGTGTTTACAAGGGAAATATGCAGTAGAAAAAAAATCTAATTTCTGAGTTGAAAGTTAAGCAAAAGCCGCCTTTTGGTTTTTGGGAGGAATGCCCTTTTCTGAGGAGTTTAGGAGCAAGGGCTGATGGCATCTCAGTGGACGAACAGGAGGGAGATGAAAAGGCCATTTTATTGACTCCGCTGATAAAGAACCATCTCAAGAGGAGAAAACATAACTTGTGGAAGGCTTTACCATGGTAACAATGGTGTGTGGTATAAAGATGCTTTCCTGGTGTCATCAGGCTTTGGCTTTGTGTCTTTGGTAGGTGTGTACACCTCGCAGGGATGAAGCATAGAAGACTGATTCCTTTTCAATAATTCTTGTGCGTGAGCAACAACAAAAAATATCACTATGGCGATCTGCATCACAATTCAAAAATCAGGCCACCTTTTTTGTTTTCGTTTTAAACCCTTGTGATAATTTGCCTCTTGCAATGTGTGCAAAAGGCACACACACAGAAAATAAATCATTTTTTTAATCAAACAATGCAACTCACCTCTCTGCATCTATTTTGTTGTTGATTTTTATTTCCTCTTCTCTGCATCCTTTCATGATTTTTTTTTCCATCCTCATCATAAATAAGTTTTGTAGGATCCAGACCTCCCAGTTCTTGTGTTGGGTATTAGGGTAGTCAGTAACAAAATCCAGAATTTCCTTTACCTCTTCCCTGCCTGCAAGCCTAAGTCTGTCTCTGCTTCCTTTTATATAAACACGGCGATTAAAGAAATGAGAGAATGAAAGAGAGAGACTGTTGACATCAGCAATCACCATGGCAATGGAAAACACCCAACAAAACCAAAATGTTGGTCTGGGAGCAGTCAGTCCTGAAATTGGTTCCTTTCTAGAGTTTTTCCGTATTCTTTTTCTATTTGTATTCTAGAGAAATTGATGGGGGGAGGGATGGAGAGTGGGGTCCTGTTTCATGAAAGAAAGCAGTCGGTACCTTTTGTGATGAACCTGCCTCGCCTTTTCCTTCTTGCCCTGTGGAAACACCACTTTGTGTCTCTGCCATTGTGGGCCCCGTTTGACCCCCGTCGCAGAGGTCCGCACATTCGTTACAGATCGGCCTTTGTGAAATACATGGCTGGTGTCATCAGGAGGAGGAACATACCCCTTAAGCACCACTCTCCTTCTCCTTCCTCTTCCCCTCCCCCTCTCTCCTCCCCCCCCCCCCCCCCTTCCTATGCTCCTCACATACATATGCTAGGTATACTGGATGTGACCAAATCACTTGCTATGTATGTCTCTTCCATGCCCATATGTGCCATTAACCCATTGAAGATGGACTGATTTTCCTATAGCGTGCATTTCCCATTCACCCCAGCCCGAGAATACTTAGGACTGGTCTTCAGTGGGTTAATTATGAAGCAGAGAAGTTGTCCAATTCATTCCCAGGAAAGATGAGCCATTGTTGTTTATCATAAAGCATTTGTGTGCTTCAGAACTCTCCAAGGGATATTTCCAAGTCTGAGGATAGTCCCCTTTTTACTGACACAGGACACAAATCCTTGTGAGCAAGGCTCTTAAACTGCACATTGCCAATGACAATTGTCAACATAACCTTAAGATGCCTGACCCAGTTGTTATTAATCTGAGCAAAGTACATCGTAGGGAGATTAGACCAATGGGACTCCAGTCTGGTGGCCCAAGGTCACTACAGTTTGTACCACAGTCAAGCTTATGCAATAGCCATAGCTTTAAAAACAATATCAAAGCAGTTTAAATGCCTTTGATGGTTTTCTTTTATGCCACTGAAGTGCAAGATGTTTTTTAAAGCATGATAGGTTAAATCAGCTCAAAGCACTTGACTGATATTTGGTTGCAAATTGGCAACCTGTTCCCTCTGCAAATCCAAACATTGCTCTTGCATCCAGGAGTCTGGTGTCCCATCCCCCTTTGGAGCATCCCATCCCATCCCCATCCCCAAACCTGAGATGGAAGGTGAAAGATTGGCTGTATGAATGCCTCCTGTGAGCGGGTTAGAGATCCTCATCGGGTTTGACATTCCGAGGAGGAAAAGGGAGAGGGGTTTACTCAACATCCCGCGAGCCTCGGATTGCTGGGCAGAGAGCCACATAGTCACCCCCCCCCCCCCACTCCCGACATTCCCAGATGACATGTGTTGACCCGGTGATGCCTATTTTTGTTTTCGCTGAAGCATTCATGAGATGAACTTTGTGAGGGGAAAAAGATAAAAAGATAATGCTCTAGCATTTTAAAGTTATTTCGGTTATGGATCTTAGGCAATTCTGACTCAAGAGGGGTATAATCTTAAAGACACGACGAATACTGAATGGTAAATAATTTACAAACGCTCATTTGTTGCCGTGGGCTTTCAGAGACAGCCCCCTATCCTTGCAGAATGGCTATGGTTGCATTTATCTAAAAATTTTCTGAGGCAGAATCATGATCCTAAATGCATTTGAGGCATTTTCGGACGATAAATAAATGCAGCGCAACCGTAACCGTTGTGTGCTTTGAGTGCTGTTTGGCACAGAAAACCACAGAGCATTGAAAACTTTGTCCAAAGTCCCTGGCACAGAAAGGGTTAATGGACTCATTGGTCAAGTGGAGCCTCAGCCCCATGTTCCCCCCTTTTCCCCCTTATAATCCCCCGACCCCAGCCCCACCCACCACCTTGCAATAGGTCCTTGGGGTTCATGCGCATCATCTCTGCCGAAACGGTAGACAGCGCGTCTCTCTGAAGTCGGAGTTGATTTCAGCATCCTCCTGCAACTCGAGCGGAGATGGATACGGCTGTACGGACATTCCATTCGTGTGTGCTTCAGTGGCGAGAGAGCAAATATTATCCCTCCTTATGACATTGTGTGCATGATTGGCATCATAAGCCAGTCACCCTAGATTCTCTATCATCCTAGTCTTACACCAGCCCACAGACAGTATATCTTTTTTTGTATTCATATGTATTATTTTATATATTTCATTTTCCATGTTTTGTTTGAGAATATATTTAGAGAATCTGAAGTACATACATAGATATTAATTTCCTATTATACCGGATAAATCTTCCTCTATAAACTTCTGTAGATTACATAGATATCGTGTAAGATAATTATGATGTGTGGTTTTGTGTTTTGGCTAACTTACTTGAGTAGGTCAATCATCCATGGAAACACAGCTGTCGTTCCATCAAGGCATATTTGTTAACACGATAGCTACTTTATTATTCCTCCAGGATTTTGTCATAAATTGGTGAAATTTTACTCCGAAGGTTCTTTTACTGATCATACGCACTCATTAGCTTGCGTGAATAGTGATATCTCAGTCCTAGTCCGTGAGAAAATATTGCCATCACCAAAGTGGCAATAGCCATGACAGATCATAGCAGTAAACTTTAAAATTTCAAAATATGCAGGATGATTGAAAAGTTCATGTGTCTTTAGTGAAACTACTTGAGACTGCCACATGTTGTTGTTTTTTTCTCTCTCTCTGCGTGATGAGATTGACATTATTGTAAGAGAGTGATGTTTCTCTGAAATCTGGAATTTGTTTGCAATTTGTACAAACAATGCCAACGTGGAGGCCCAAATATGTGCATGAATGTTTGTTTTATCCCCCGCAAGGGTGGTAGCTGTCGTCTGCGTACATCCGTAAATGTAGGATGGTGTTTACCGCCCTGCCCGGTGACGTTTGCCGACCAGGTGAAGAAATGTCGCCAGCCGGCATCGTTGAAATTCATCCGTCCTTGTATGGATTTGTGAATGGAGCTCAAGACGATGGTAGATTTTATCGTTGCATTCCGATGCCAGTCATTCTGAGTGTTTATTCCCTGATGGGAACTGTTCTATGCCGTGCAGAAGAACATATAAAAACTTCCAGGTCGGAATGCTCGAATGTCAGTCAAACAAATGTATCGCATTGGTACATGTGATCAAGCGCATGTATAACATTCCTTGTTTTTCTGAACCATGTTGCCACAAACATCTCTCACCAGGAAATGGATATCCTTGCAATTTTCAAAACTTTCTTCTTTTAATATAATAGCATTATCTCTTTACCATTTATCATGTCTGGTTTAGGCATATGCAGTTGCTGAAGTCATGTAAAGTTGTATCCAGTACCAGAGAAATATCAAAACTGAAAGCCATCACGTACGTTTAGAATGTGTGATGAAACAAAATGTATGCTAGATATTCATTGATGGAACCCTCTCCATGTTAGGCAAAATGATTTTGGGGAAGAGACAAATGTGATTATCAGGAGAAAAGAACATCCAGAATACAAAGATGCAAGCTGAGAAGTGGAAACTAGGTGTGAATGTCAAAAGCCTCTGATGATGTACAAGCCTATAGGAAAGTAAACAGCTGGTGGTCATTGACATTGAGAAATCTTAGCCCATCTTCCCTCACCTCCCATCACTGAAACATGATGAGATCCTCACATTCCGAGCTATGTATACAAGCGTGCGCGCGCACACACACACACACACTATCACACACACACACATCATCACACATATACCATCACACATATACCATCACGCACATACCATCACACACATACACCATTACAAACACACTACCAAACACACTCCATCACACACACACCATTACAATTACACCATCACATACAAAGTACACACCGTTACAAATACACTGTCACTCACACGTTATCACATACACATCGTCATCGTTACAAATACACTGTCACACACACATTATTACATTCCGTACACACTGTTACAAACACACCATCACACACATACTATCACAAATACACACAGTGCCACAGACATGATTGGTACAGACTCCAGACAGTTTGGCTTTAGGGTACAGACTTCCATACATGAAATGTCAATTCTGAGACTATGAACCCGATGACGAGTCCAGTCTGATGTACCGTAGAGGGATAGTTCAAGAGACAGGAGACTGAGAGAAAAAAAAATAGAGATTGTGTGTGATCATCTAGGCAGAAAAAATTGATGGAGGGGGAGGAAGGAATACGGCAGAGAAAATTTGTGACAACAACGGGCTGCCAAGCAAAACACAGAATTAAAAGTACACTATCCCATACATCCACATCCACACCAAGCCATATGACCCACTTTTCTGCTCCTTGTTTTGAGAACATGATCCATATTTCCAAGGTCTCCTCCTCCGAGGGCCTCCTCTATGATGGTGTATAAAATGGAGCTCCCATTGACGAAGTTGGCAATTTGCAAAATCCACACAACCCTAGGTGTTCCCTACGTCACTCCACCCCACTGGTTTCGGGGAACTCGGGGTGAAGAATGCGGAGTGCACTGTCCTCCTGTGTCTACCACAACAAACGGCAGATTCTACGCTTGTCTTGCACCCTTACCTTCAGCCCAACCAGTCTGTCTTTAGTGTTTTTGAAGACTTCAGTGTTTTGATGTACCATTCCAAGGTTGGAAGGTATTAGGCCAGTTCACACGTATGGTGGAAGTGAAATGTGGAATTGTGATTTGAACATAAGTGTTTCAGCGCTGGCTCAAAGGTAGTGAAAGAAAAAAAAAACCAAACTTATCGAGAGTAGATTTGAACTGTGGTCTCAATGTCATTATTGCTGCTGGTGTTGCACAAGATATTGCTGAAAATCTTAATTGTGATAAAAAACAAGAGAATGAGAATCATGCACTTGTCCTCACTGTAGCACCTTTGATGATCATCATTCTGTTGGTCCTTCTGTAGACAAGGCGATAAAGTCCGAATCATCCCAACAAGACATTCGGTATGGGATGTGGAGATAGGCATACTCCTGCATCACTTTGTCATCTTACTCTCTTTCAGAGATGCTTTAATGAATAACAGACAAACTAATGAAGCATTAACCTGTCGAGGACGAATCCCGGGCAGGTGTCTATGGGAAATACGTGTTGTAGGAAAATCTACCCGTCCTCAAAGGGTTAATAGAGGAAGGAGAGGCTTTTTCAAGTCTCTTTCTCTCTATCTATTTCTTGATCTCCCTAACCCACTGTTGTGAATGTCTCCTGTTATGATGATTGCTCTAAGGGTATTGACATCATCTCTTTGATAACCCTCCCCCCCCCCCCCCCACCCACAACAAATCGATAATGGACTCGGCATCACCTGTTGCTGGCAAACTACAGATTCCTGCAGTGAAAATGAATTTCGTCATTAGGAAACATGGGGATGTTCACCTGTTCCCGTGTATTAAACGATCAAGTATGAATCCAGTCGACCGAACTGTCGGACTGTCCCACCGTCATTTCCATTGTTGTCATTTGGAAAGTGCACCGGAAATGTTTTATCGCCATGCATCGCCTGTGCACTTTTTTTTGCAAGGGATTCCCCTGGTCCTTGTGAATGACAAGGGAGAGGTCTTCTCTCTTTTTTTCTGGGTTCCTTCGGAGATGTGTGATCCTTATTGGTGCATCAACAGGAAACTGCTTTTGTCTTCTCCCTGTGTTGGGGTTGTCAGGTGCAATCATCGTCAACGCAAGTGGATAAACGCGCAATTACATTCCGCTGGTCACCGGGCTCGCGGCATGCATCCGCCGCGACCGGGCACTACTCCGGTCGTCCTAATGAGGCTCGGCTGGAGACACGGTCAGGGTACTACGAGGAGATGAATGAAAACAAAACAATGTGAGTGAGCCTGTACTCTGGAGAGTGTGTGTATATGTTTTGTTGGGGGGGGGGGGGGTTAGAGTAGGGAAGTGATGTGTTTATGTGTGTGTCTTTGCATTTCCTGATTGCCCAAGATCATGTAAAACCGTTTCTTCTTTGTGCTTTAATTGTACATACTGTTGTGTCAGAGTATCTTGCTGATCTGAGAGTCTTTTATAATGATGCTTGCTGTTACCAAGGCAACCACTTAAATGCTAGCAGCTGATTGGTTGTTTCCTGGCTATTGCCAGAAGAACAACCCTTCAATGTTTATGAAATATGCCAACTATGTTTGCTCTCAGTAGAGGTGTCGTAATGTGTACGGATGTGTTGCTAACAGACTTAGATGTGAACTCATTAGATTTGATAGTTAACCTTTACCAGGCTGCTTTGTTTTCCGGTCAGCACAAATGTCTGGAAACCAGTCGTCACTGAATAGAGATTACCTGATCCCCCTAATCCCTAATCTGCCACCATAGCCTTCTTGTTGGACTTGGACACATTGCTGCACCCTGAGTGGGCTCGCTGAGGGGAAGTTTGGATGGATTACAGAAGATAATTTTGATGAAAAAAGCTTGGCCAGTTATACTAATAAGTGCCTAGGCTCAGAAAGGGTGAACAAAATCATGCGTAGAGGTTTGTGTGGCTCTAACAGGGTGGACCTTGGTTAAATGTATAGATCTTTACAGTGGAGAAATCATTTTTATGAGAGTATAAAACTGTAGTGGTTAAATGATACCTGTACTAGGTGTGATAAACATGCATGCAAAGATGTGGTATACAGGGATAGGAATTGTTCTGACCTGGATTTTTTACCCCAGTGTGGTCTCAAAACTCCACGTCTGCGATTTCTTGAAGGGAAAGCATGCTCGAACACTGTAATACAGTCTGTACAGAAGGGGAGAATCATGAGCTGTATTATGTTATCGTAAACCATTACAACCTAGAATTGACTCATAAAACGATACTAGTCAGACCTTGAATGGGTGATTCAATAGGCTGGGTTGATGAATCGCGATTAACCTTGGGTAATCCGTCTGTGGAAGAGCTTTTCCTTTACTTGTTCTTTTATTTCCCCAAAACAATTTTTGCGATGTTCCAAAGTGTCTTGTCATACGTGTACCGCTCAGGTGGCCTAACAGGGTGCCTCTGGTAGGGTGTCCCTCGGAACGGGCGTTACTCACTCCCCTACTTTGCAGCCACTTGCGGGGGTCAGTGCACTATGGCCGCCTCCCCTGACGGGTGACGCCATGTCTGTGGTTGGGGCTATCCACCTCCCTGTCTCCTAACAGGTGGAAGGCACCTAATCACCCATCACAGACCCAGAGGGGGTTTGTGAGATGTCATCATAGGATCTGGCACTCCCATGCCCCACCCCCTCCTCATGTCCTCTACCCCCCCCCCCCTCCAACCTACATGTATGTTTATTTATTTATTTATTCAGTTTTCTTTACCCAGGGTAGCCCCATCAGTGGTTTATACACTGTTATTTTAGGGGACCCTACAACAGAATAACAAAGTATAACAGTTAATTCAACATACACAAAGTAACAAGTCAATGAAGGACATCCCTTTTTACATCGTAACATCAAAATAATGTCAATGCTCTACGTACATCCCTTTGGTAATGATCTCTGCACAGATTCAACCAGTTTTACACACTCCCTTGTATTTTGAACCAAACTTTGTCTAAAGCTCTCAGACCTTGTGTGAGGACTTGGTGTAAGAATGTAGCATGTATGTCAGCTTGCACTCTTACTGTTTGTGCATTTGATGCTGAGATAAAAAAAAGTGCACCTGAATGAATATTTACCCACACTTTGTTCTTTTTTATCCTAAAGTCTTATTAATTTCCCAGAGATACCTACCACATGGTTTGAGGAATATTATATTACAGAACCACATTAAATGCACCTTTCCTCCACCATTTAATTGCATGTTTATTCTAAGAGAGGTTCTCAATTATATCTCTGTGGACACTTCATAACATTATTGCAAACGCACTGCAAAAGTGTACCCGAAGTTTCTAGGCCAATATTAGGGCCTGGGGATGCGACGGCCCCATCCAATAAACTCGTCCAGGGGCGAGACGGAGGTAGCTACGATTTGGCGTCGTCCTTCAGTGGAGGTGGGAAAAGAAATTCCGCGCACTTAATCTTGACGTTGGGGCTGTTGTGTGCTCAGTGAGTCATGACTGGCTGCCTCGTTAGCCCCTCCCATTGGCTCCATTCATTGTCGCGACTACTGTCTTCAATAACCACCGCAGCTTAGTCTTGTGTTATGGCCTGTCTTCTTTATCTCCTTCCTTTGCCTTCTGCGGACGTTCGTGCCTCATCCATGCATCTGTTTGGACGTCAGAGTCAATTGTGTTGAGTCGTGAGCAATATCTGATGCGCCCTCACTCAGTGACAACTGGAGGCATTGTTGCTTCGAATCAAATGCGGGTGCTGATGGGGAAATAACAAACGTCTTGTAATGATGTTAACATTGTCTCACACAATATTGGCTGTGATACATAGGTGACTCAGCAATAATGTGTCTAGATTGCCTTGTGGATGCATGATGGTGGTATATATTACAACACCCAAACTAATACAGCATTTCTTCATCGTGGTATGATTAGTGAAGTATGTTTGACAGCATAGAAATAATGTGATATTGCCCCTTGTAGCATAGAGATCTAGGATTAATTTTAAATGAGGTCAGTATGTTTGATTTGTATGGTATTTCCCAGTGAGTAAAATGACCTTGATCTGGGAGTAAACTCTTGCCCTGATGCCCTACTTTGTTTGATGAGTCAATGGTCCTTAGTTACAGGAAATCAAATCATGATTCTGTTTTTTCCACTTCTCCTTCTTCTTCAACTTCAAAGTCAGGTTAAATGATGTAGGCATTTGTGAATAAAATGTCAGATTGTCCTCAACTTTTCAAGGCCACGATCGAGTACCCCGGAGAATGATGCCAGTGGGGTCTGGGGTTGGAACGACCAGCGTTCACACGTTGTACAAAGTTCTTGGAAAAAGATTTGGGATTTGGATGTCGAAGTGTGGGCAGAGCATGTACAGAGCAGGCCTGCCAAGAATGCAGTTCCCAGAAACAGAGATGAGAAGCCAAGAGAGTTACATTGTAGCTCTTAAGGTTCCCTCGGCTGATCGGCACAAGTGAGTTTGATGTGGATTGGCTGCAGGACGCGCTTTTCCGCGAAAGATGCAGAGGAGAGTTTTGAGTAAAGTTCTTTAGGAATATGAGTGCGAGCAGCAGAGCATGAAATGCCTTACCCCTCTGACCCTCTTACTCACCCATGCATCTTACAGGTGGAGGAGAAGGGGAGGGGGCTCATCTTGTAACATCGAGGAGGTGCGTTCACATCTGGCATACATGCACTTTCGGACTTGTGGCTCCCAATCGAGTCATCTTTAGAATGTATGAAATATGGCTCGAGTTGTTTAAACTTGTTAGAGCTTTAAGAAAGTGACACCCAATTTTGAATTGTCTGGTTAAATATCCGGATATTTTTAACCCGTTGAGGACGAGTCCCGAGTATACTCCTGCAGGTGTCTATGGGAAATGTGTGTTGTAACAAAATTAGTCCGTCCTCAATGGGTTGAATACTTTGGTTGGATTCCTGCTGAGTTCTCATTGTGAAACACAAATTGTTATGAAGAAATGAGCCGTGTGAGATCGGGAGCTGCACTTGATATTCCAAGTAAAATGATGTAACCTGTAACCCATACAGGGAGAGTTTGTACTAAGCGTAGTCTCAATAATCAGGTGCAGCTCAATATGGTGCAGTTGAGCCCATTAGACCAATAATCCACATGGGATTGTATTCTCCCCTCCAAGGAAATCTTACTTGCTCCAAGCTGGTTGGCAAAAGGGCCACGCCTTCCTATTTCCTCCTCATCCTGGTTGCCTTGGCAACCGATCCTTCCCATCCCGTCCCTCACTTTTCATATTTATAAGAGTGTGTGTCTGTGTGTGTTTACATTTCTAGTCAGTTTGCTTTATCTGCAGTCAGTATTCAAAGGCAACCTGGCATACATATAGGCCATTTTGAATCAGTTTCCCAGTTAAGTGCATTTTAAGGGTAGAATCAAATTGTTCATGATGCAAGAATTGCACTTGAGATCTTGGAAGAAAATAAGTGAAATATTTTATCATTGGTCTTCATTCGATATTCCAACACGCTGTTGAGCTTAATGGTTTGAGAGTATTGTAAAAGTGGATATTTTCGCGCAACTAATTTTTCGCGCTTGGCTGGGTGAGAAGAGTTTTGCGTGTTTTTAATTCCGCGGAATCAAGACATCATGCACAGGAACACATGGCAAGCAAAAATATTTGCGTGCTTTTATTTTCGCGCTAGCTGCTGGTTGCGCGAAATGTGCGAAAATTTCAACACCGCGAATATTTCTACTTTTACAGTATCAATTTGTGTGAGAAGAAAGGTGTAAGGCATCCAAATTTTTGTCTCAGTCTTGTAATACTCATCTGGAGATCTTAGATGTTTGTTTGATATCAATCCAACTCATCCGCCTTATCTAACTCAGACTGTATTCTATCCTCTAGTCATGTCTGTTCCTATGTTTTCTTCCTGATCATGTGATCTCCTTTTCATGAACCTTTATTCCTACTGTCACCTTGAGCATCTCCTTCCCCCTAAACCCTCCTCCACTCTGACTTGATAGTCCTCCACCTGACCTTAATCCCCCAATGCACCCCAAGGAACCCTATCTCCCTGCCTCACCCTCTCTCCACCGGGTCTCCTGTGCACCCCAGTTTCCTCTCCCTCTTCTATACCACTCCACTTCACTTTACCCCGATTTTGTCCCCCCCCCCCCCCCCCCCCAGACACAAGCCAGTTTATACCAAAACTCGAGAAAGAAACAACGTATAAAGAATCATCGTATAGCCAACAGACCATTCAGACAGTAATCTCGACCATCCTGGAAAGCATCGCATAGATGTGCAGTTTCCCATTGCGCATGTTGTTGTGGTCATGATGTCGCCACTAGTGAGAGGAATAGGGTTACCTTTCATGCGCGCTCACATTAAGCCCTGCCCAGTTATACCGTTCTATGGTCGCCATACTTTCAGACGCAGTGCATGGACATGATGGAATGATGATTCGTTATCGAGCTCTAGTTCAAAACGATGCTCTTACCGTTATACGTTGTTTCATTAGTCAGCGTTCAGATGTACATCGTATAAATTCGTCATATAGCTATACCATTTTGGTATAGCTGTACCATTTTAGTATAATTCTTTTGCTTCTGAACACTCTGTTTTTCTCATAAACCCTTTCCCCTCCCTTCCCCTATACTACCCCACGGGAGCCATCTCCCGGTATCGAGTCTGATCTGCCAGAAAGACCTGGCCACCACCCCTGTGTCTCGGCTCCCAGAATTTTTCCCCCCTCTCCGCAGGGGATCGAGATATGGATCAGGTCACATTGGTTTTTATCTGAGACAAGTTTTAGAGCTTTTCCTTCCTCTCCCACAAGGCATGGGGTGGGTTTAGATCTCTGAGGCCGATAGACAAGATCGGGAGGGGGTAGGGGGGGGGGAGGTAGGGGAACATGAAAGAGTCAAGAGGTATGAAAATACAAAAAATTTCTTTCACTTTTAGTTGTTGTTACTCTGTCTTTGCAGTAGGATACTGTTTGATAATGTCATAAAATATTAGTCAAATTAATGAGATGCCGGGAAATCCTATTAAAAATCATGTCACTGTTAATCCTTGCCTCTTAGTGGTGTAAGCAGTGATGCAACTTCTCAGCTGTTGCCATAGCAACAGAGTAGGGAACTTTATGGGTGTCTGTATTGCCGTAGGTGGGTAGGAATTAGTGTTACGATAGATGGGTCAAAATAATACGTGCAAGGAAACGCTCTCGTTGAAAGGAATAAAAATAACCTGAACAGTATCATCGCTAAATGTTGGATGGGCAAACTCAAGAGGGCATCTGCTTTTTCTGTTGCTGTGGCAACCATGCAAACTTTGAAGCTGGTTCTGGACAAAACAAGTCATTAGGAGCATATCCTGACGATGTGCACAGCCGAAGAGGCTGTGATGTTCTGCAAAGCCAGACTTCGTGCGGCTGTCTGCCGACTGCCAGCGAGGAAGACACTCGCAAGAAGCTCTTGCAGCCTCTGTCGCAAGCAAACAGCTGAGACACTGCCACTGGCAGGCAAATCATGTGACTGCCCAATTCAAAACCCACAAAAAGTATAACTGAAATGAATTTCCACTCTTCTACTTGACTTAAAAGGGTAATCTCTAAGCTTTCAAGTGACATAAAACTTCTTAAGATTGGAATCATAACCAATTCAAAAATTGATTGAAATGAGAGAGATATAGGAGCTGCAGTTTCATAGAAAAGGGAGAAAAGTGGATTTGTAGAGTAGGGTCACTCAGACATGCTGTGCAGGAGTATTGATGAAATGTATTCTATTTCCAAGTGAAAGCAACACCTCTCTGAAAAAAAAAAAGATATGCCAGAAAGATTGCTAATATCTCAATTTAAGTTTTGTTTTTGAGCCGCCAAATTTTGGCAGAAGATAGAGAAAAGATTACTCACCCAGGTATTAAGGATAAACTTCAAAGATTTTTAGTTGGTCAACCCAAGTGACATACATTGGTCCATGATAAAAGAATCCCAATCCGTGACGTTTTATGGGTTTTGAGCTGGGCAGTCACCTATTTGACTGTTTCCAGGCTGCAGAATCGATGCGACCAACAGAGCTGAGAAAGTTGCGCAACGTTGCTCAGGTGTAGAGAGTCTTAAACATCACTTCAGTCATACAAAGGTACAATGGAAAGGCTGGTTTTTTTTTAATCTTTACTTTTTCTTAAGTAAAGTTCACCAGTCATCCAGGCAACTCATTGGCGCCAATTGGATGGGTGATTCTCTCATGTTTGCTGTTGTGGGTGACACCATATGTTCCCCACAGATGATTATATTAATATGGTTCCTTATTTACCCAGGGCCGGGTCGCCTGAACAGTGTTAGCAGAACCCTGCCATTGTAATCTCATCAGCGCTCTGTCAGTTGCCCTTAACTTTCTTTCTTTCCTTTCTTTTCGTTTTTTTTTTTTTTTGGCACCTTGATCGTGAGGGACGCAATTGTGAATGAAGCTGTCTTGTCAAAGCGTATTTGCATCAGACGGAATTTAAAGTCAATGGTTTTCAATTCAACCCTCTGCTCCCCACATTCGTTTCCTGTTCATATACTGTACACACTAAGAAATACGGGTTCGAATTTGAACCCCAAAATTGTCTCTATACAACCACCCTATAGGGTGCAACTTTGCACCCCAATAAGCAATTTTGCACCCTTAGAGGTGCAATACACTGAATTTTGAACCCACAGGGGTGCGCATTTGCACCCTCAGTTTTGTGCTTATCAAGGGTGCAAACGTGCACCATAAACATTAATACATTGTGAATTGAAAATTTGGACCACGAGTACCAAAGTTTTACTCGTAAGATCAAACTTACACTCTGATGGATATGCCTGCAACTTTGTAGGTATGAATATAAACATTAAGATGTATAATTTTCTACTTGCATAATAAAAGGTGCAATTGTGCACCCCAGGGTGCTGCTATAGCGACAAATAGGGTGCAAATTTGAACCTTTTTTTTATAGAAATTGTGCATGTGAATTTGTGTACAATTGACTCAGTGGCACAGAAAGGCTTAACCCAATCACACCCAAAGTCAAGATTATCATCAGTATTAAGCAATGGAGTTTTTAGACAGTAGTCTTCAGGGAGTTAGTGAGTCTCAAGCCTTGTCCTATAGGTGCAGTACATGTATAGTTGTGTTACAAGATAAGATGATGAGAGTGAAGGCTACATATCCCCCCATGCCTCTTGATTTTTATATCTTTTACAAAGGTTTGCTACCTATTTCTACTTTTCTTCTTCATGTGAGACGATGTGCCCAGTTGATACCATTTGCTGACTATTGCTAGTCACCTGGGGCAAACCATGAGGGCTTGGCATCATCATCACTCATGTTTCTTGTGTGGGTATATTTCCATGAGCCAACCACAATCTTAATTCCATGTTGTTAGAGATTAAGCAAAATGATTTCTGCTGTGCTCTTGCAGGCCCTACATACATCTTCTACCTCTATTCTGCTCACCAAAAAGCCCCCCCCCCCCTGCAAAAAAAAAGAAGAGGAACAAGAAAAAAAGTTTAGCTGCTCTTGATTTTTTGACTGCACCTGTTTTCCTAGATCAAAAGTCATATTTGGGCATCAAAATCAATTTCCCATGTTCTGTCATTTGGGCTTAGCATTTCCTGTGGGCCAAGTTGAATGATATCCACGAAACACATGTGTTCCCAGACTGGAAAGTAAAAAAGGGGGTAAAAAAACAAACAAATACAAAATGAAAAAACATGTGATACTTTACAGTGTAATGAAAAAAAAAGAGAGGTCTGTTTGGAAAGTTAGATACAGTAGTTTCATGTATCCCCCCAGTGGCTAATGAGATTTTGGAAGAACTGAGCAGTCGGGAGAACGTTGCTGGCAAGTCGCGGTTTCGGTGAACTCTCTTGGACAATGCTTATTCTCCCCTCTCAATGTATGAGGTAGATCTTCCTTTCTGCATCCATATTCTTTCATGATGTATGTGAAAGAATGGCTTAGTTTTGTTTTGTTTTGTTTTCTGTTTGGAGGGGGGGGGGGGGGAGGGGCACAGGGGGATTCAGTTGAATTACATGTTACCACATTTATTCTTCATTATTGCAGTTCAGCTATTGTCTGCATTTTCTGTACCGGAAAAGCAGAGAGATAGCTTTATGATTGTGCCCACTTATTTATTTGAACAAGAACTTGCAGCTCGGTGTGTGCTCTTGCGTGTCATATTATTGCTTGTTTTGATGCTCTCAATCAAAATCGTATGTCTGCTTACCAGTCAAATGGAATGAGAACAAAAAATGAAAATAATTGTTACAAAAGAATGGATAAAATGAAAAGTAAAAGTGGAGTGAAATAGGCTTAACCCAATTTGATACCTGACAACGCTTTTTTTTTTCCTCAAATATTTGTGTACCATTCTAGAGGTGGAATGAGGTTGCCTGGTGTTTGTTTTGAAACAAATCCATTGATTGTGCTGAGTGTAGCCCACAATGGCATTCGCACCAAGCGAACGGACCACTGCACAACACCCGCCTACATTCACGGCGCGCCATGCGGAAAAATGCGCTCTTGTGTGAGGATTACCGATTAATAATCCCGCTGCAAATATTATCACGTTTCGTGTGGAAACTGTATACGTCGCAGAAAAGGGGGTGGGAGTGGAAAAAAGTTTGATTGTCACATGTGGCATGCCTAAATAAAGCCTTTTGACACATCTGGGAGATTCTTTGATGTTGACACAGTCAAACACAGTCAACAGGTGTGATCCTATTTCCGGTGTTGTGTGCTGACGTCGAAACACCTCGACTGGATCCACACCGATACCAATTAGATAATGGCCCGGCAGTGACACGGTTGTGAGATACGTACTTAGCTTTGATCGATGAGCCCTATGATAGCAAGACGATAACAAGATGATACCAGAGGAGCCTCTAGCTCAGGTGCTGATCAAGACATCGATGGATGGGATGATGGAGTGATATAGTGATATCTTTGGTGGATATGTGACGGATGCTGGTAAACTAAGCCCCCTCTCTGGTGGTATGAACAGCATCCCTGTCCCTTTTGAGTCCATGTGAGATATGTGACCACCATCACTGTCTCTATTTGAGTCTTGACAATTTGATGACATTTCAAATTTACCTTCAAATATGATGGAAAATTTCTACGTGTCTGTTTGTTATGATACGGGTAGTCCTTTTGAAGGCAGAATGGTAGTTCCTATTTGTCATGTGTGAACAGGAGTGAATGAGAACGACTGGATGAAAAGACTGCATCATCATGGCGGGGTTATGAATATTTCTTGCTGTCCAGTCGCCATTGAATTCTAGTTCTTTCCCGAAGTAAGTCACGCGTGCCATATCTGTTTACGTGTGGATAAGGCGAGGTCAACTGTTGAATGGGCTATTAAATTTTGTTGTTATTGTTGTTGCTGTCATTGTGGTTTCATATCTGAATATATATTTTAGAAACTCTGACACAACAAACAGTGCTAGCTTCTTTGGTTAATGGCTGCCATACACATCCCCCAACCAACACACACACTGACACATTATGCAGCAGTTGGGGTTCTTTGCTGGACTGGATTTGTGAAAGCACTTTTTAGAAGTAGCTCAGAGAAAAGAATGCAAAGTAACAAACAAAAGCCAACCAGGCTATTTCAACAGCAAGGCAATATTGTTGAGCATAGAGTTTTCCTCATCTCCCCAAAAGGTTGGAGGCTTCCTCCACTGCCTTCCACAGTGACTAGCCATCCAGGAAAGTCACCTGCTATATGGGGAGCTGCACCCCAGGACTATCCCCATATTATTTTGTTACATTCACAAGATGTTCCTAAACTTACAGTTTGATATAGCTGGAAGGTTTTAAACTTCAATGATTAGCCTGTATTATAGTACCATGAAGACGCACTCAAGAGTAAGCTATCTTAATGATCACCCGATGAATAGAACCACAAGATTTCTCTGGGTTTATGCTCTGTCCGCAAGTTGAAGGGGATCTCAACTGGTAGTTTTGCATCGTATGGACGCGATTATCAACGAACTTGAAAGTTCTTACAGTGTGGCCTCTCAGTGAACCCCATTCTCCTGTAGCTTACGGGTCAACCTCCAGTGCATGTTGTACACTACACGTGTACATATATCGTCGCACATTATTGGGGTTTATTGCTAGTGCTGTGCATATGTGTGGGTTTTTTTTTTCTGGATATGTGGCTTAATCTTTGAATGAAACTCTCTTCGAAAAATTGAATCTTAACCCGTTGAGGTCGGTTTGATTTTGCTACAACACACATTTTCCATAGATACCTGCCCGAGTATACTCGGGACTCATCCTCAACGGGTTGAAGATGAAGTGTTGTGCGGATGCGCGATGTAGATTAAACTACAAGCTAATCATCAGAGGTTTGAGACTTCAGAGATTACAAATACCGTATGAACCCAGAGTAACTTACGTACCTGTTCATTTTCTATATACCTCTTCCCCTGACTCTGTTCTTCCACTCAAGTTCTAGACAATCTCACAGACATTATCCCCATATCTCAGTTCTCCATTATTTCTTCTTCTTCTTCTTCTTCTTCTTCGTCTTCTTCTTCTTCTTCTTCTTCTTCTTCTTCTTCTTCTTCTTCTTCTCCATCTTTTTTTTTGTGCAAAACCAACCGCAATCTTCTATCACCTCCGTTTTGTCCGTATGTTTCCCCCCTCTTTGTTGGTGCAGAATCACAGCTGTGAATTACTTGCAGATGTAACCATCATGGGGACATCTGAAGCCAGACTCTGCAGTGTCTGGCTGGCTCAGTCCATGGGGCAGGCTAGCCTTTACTTCAGTCTGAATCCCTTTCATTTTTTTTCTTCTTCTTCTTGTTACAAAATTTCTGAGTGATTGCAAGTTGACTTAGCCAAACCCTTCTGAAATGAATGATGAGTCCTCATGCCTGATGTTGCTTACTCTCCAAGAAAATACCACAAGAGCAGGAAAAATAAATCGCAATCTTGGATGGCATATGCCGTAACGAATGAAGAACACACAAAACTAAAATGAGATATATGTAAACATTATGATGGGGATGTGATGATCAGAAAGAGTGCCTTGCTGGGAAGACTAGCTCCACAACCCAAAAGGATTTGTCATATTTTGATACAGTCACTGAGGGAAATTACGTGCATTAGTGGAGCAAAAGTTTTTCATGGCAAATAACAAAACCTAATCTTATATGCCCCTTATTAACTGTTTTTTCTCCCGTTGTGTGCAAGGGGGAGTTGGAATGTGTTTTTACCAAAGTGAAACAAGCCTCAATCTAGACAGAGAGAGAGAAAAAAAAAAAACTCATCTTGTGCCTGCCACAGGTATAACCCTTACATCTGCAGGAAAAGCAATCTGGATACACACACACATATATATACACACATACATACATACATACATATACATTTGCATGCATATCATAATAATCATACACGTAAATTATACAGTATGTATTTACATGGGATTCATTCATTCATTCATCTGCAAGCACACACATGTACGCACATTATTATACACACATAGGCCCTACTATTACACACACACAAATAAATTTTGATGGTGCAGCGGGTGGGTGAAGCAGTGCTTCAATCTTCGCATTGAATTTGATACAAAAGTCATACTTTGTTGGTCTGGTAGTAACGCTAGCTATAGCATCATCCCATTTTAAAGCGACACTGTAATAATACCCCCCAGACAAGTTGAGGAGAAGAGTACTGGTAATCGCGGCGTGGAGCTTGAGTTTCCCCCATCATAAATCAGAGGGTATTTTGCCACGCATGGGGCCCCGACAATACCCTATTCATTCGGAATTTTACGCCGTCACAACTCGGTACAATAACAGAAGCGAGTACATAATGCCCATTTTCCCCATTTTGTTCACCTTTCCCTCCACAACCCCCCCCCCCACACACACAATGAACCAAAATGATCAGATAGTCTGCGATATCCGTATGCCTCGCAAACGGAATGGAAAGGAAAAAAAGGAAAATAGGGTTTGCTTTTTATTCCACTTCGTCTCTTCCATTTGTGGGTATACAAACAGCCAAAGATAAAAAGGTGCTTTAGGGGATACGTTTCGAACGATAGATGCTGTCATACACCTGCTTTATTTATGGTACATCATTCAAAGCCTTTTCTATCTGTTTGCTGGCTTTTTTTTTTCAAAACGTAAGAAGTAGCCCATCGTAAATCCGCGGATGATACATTAAAGTATACGTTAAACAAACAAACAAAATGAATGCGTCTGCTCATCTGCCCTTTTATCAGGTGTGTGTGTTGGTTTTTTATTCTTCCTGTTTTTGTTTTTGTTTTCGTTTTTGTTTTTTGCTTTTTTTGGGGGGGGGGGTGTGCTTACGATAAGATACTGTCACTAACGCCTGTCAGACTTTCTGTCATTGAACACGATGGAACTTAAAAACATATTTTATAGTATATATTCTTAGATGGTTTTATATTTCAGTTTTGTATAGAATATCAACGAATAATGAGTGAATTTGGAAACAACCCCAAATTATCAATATTTGAGTTAAATACCTGGCCTAAAGTCACTATAATAATTCTAATACGAAGAATTGTTGATATCACAAGATTCAATTTTTTGTTCACTTACTCACTTTTTGAATAGATAGCCTAAACTTTTACCTATAACCGTTGCTATCAGAAAGGTCTCTTAACATCGTTCTAATGAAAGAGCGTTCATACGTTTCTAACTCCTGAATGACATTTCTTGTAGCGAAAGGGTATATGGGGGGGGGGGGGGGCTTGGGTGTAATGAATGTCTGCCTAAATTACTCTATCATTTTTGGCGTCTCGTCGCTAATTCGAGGTCAGTAAATACGTAACACGCTTTACAATCTGTCTATAACAAGGGAAAGTGATTATGGGCAATTTTCGCCGCGTATACCTCTGCAACAATACATCGCTATAAAATCAACATTTCTCCCGAACTCTTTTCACTTTTCACTGCGGTGACCCAATTTCCTTTTACCCAAGACGCACGTGGGGATGATTTTTTTTTTCATAACAGTTGAGGTTCCGTTGCCAACGCAGAAAACAACCACCAAGGGTACCAACAAAAACTGTCACTTGAATCATGGACCTACATAGGTCCACCGTCCATGTTTGAATAAAGTACGTTGAGAAGAAGTCTCGCACTGCGTATCATACCTCCACAGGTGTCTAAAATAAGAGATCTGTGTTATATAGGCCTATTCTAGTAGTATCAGCTAGTCCTCAATGGGTTAACTATAGACATTGGGTACTTTGCACTACATTGACCTCTGAACAAACAACAGTAAAACAGCATGACAACACAGGGGAAATACGTTAGAGAAATGAGATCTTGGGGAAAAAAGAAAGAATGTCAGCGTGATATATAACGATAAAAGGGCCATGGCACATTATATTTACGTCATGCATTAATGCCGGTAATCTGCTATATACTCGATATGCTTTTTAACCTCACTTCTTTTGCTTTGTTCAATGAGGTATCGTGACACCTCACTGCTTTGTTGTACATTTATACCTGTCTTCATAATCACGTACATCTATATTTCATTAAATTTCAATGGTAGGCCTCTGTCAAAAGTGGCCACAAAAAGGATTAAAGCTACCGGAGAGTCACGACGTAACTCTCTTTCTCGACTAGCCTTTCCTTCTGAAAGCAAGAGCGGGAATTATACACCCTTCAAGTTCACACCCGACGAGTATCGTATTTTACCCTTCGACCCCTCGGGTTGACCCCCCGTTTATGCAGCCCCACACTGCCGACCGAAACGCAATACCCGCCGCAGAAATAACGGCCTATCACTTCCCGACATACTTTCTCCGGATCATATTTTGTCTGCTCAAGTGCGTGCGGGGGCGTGCTAATACACGTGCGACACCGGTTCTCCTACTCCTCCTCCTCCTCCTCATCCTCCTCCTCTTCTTCTCCTTCCTGTTCTTTCTCTTCCTCCACTTTCTTTTATATACTTCTTGTCTCCTTCTTTCTCCCATTTCTTTTTCACTTCATCTTCATTTCAGTTCCTTTCTTTCTTCGTCACCTTCTTTTTCTTAATCTTATTAGAACTCATACAGTACACTCTTACTGTATCTTCAGTTCTTCCACATCAGCCTTTCCCTGTCTTCCACTACTTTTCCACCAAATGCATCTTTTTATCATACTGTATAGGACCCGGCTTGTGATCGAAGGAACAGTTACAGCGTTTAGCTTCTGAGGAGGAAGTGGGGAGGAGAGCCTGAATGGGCGTGGTCATCAAGCTGTAGAAGGATGCATGATGTACTGTGTACGTACGATCACCTGACACATTCAAACTCAACTACATGTTTACAAAACAACGACAACAGCAAAAATCACTCAGAGCACCCCCCCTCCTAATTTTAGCCTAAAATTGACAATTTATGCGGCATAAACAGCCGTATCTTCAAGGTTATTGCGTAACCTTTCCACAAGACAGGAAGATGTAGCCCTTCATGAAATCTAAGGGTGGGGGGGGGGGGGGGGGGGGGGGACTCCCAAAGTCGCTTTGTAATCGACCTATGTTTCGATCAACTTCAGCGAGGCGCCAAAGGCCATTAATTCAAATGAATTCAAATAAGGTCAAGATTTGATGATTAATGTGATAGGGACGACAGAGGAATACATGAATTGTCGTTTAAAGGGCACAATGATCCCATTATACAAATGAGATTCGCGTGATTTTTGGAAGGGATTCTGAATAAGGGTGTAAGGAACTCCAGAACCCAATCTGCAAAGCTTCGGGGTGGAGGGGGGCTAAGGAGGAGCAAACAGGGATGGCTCAACAGATTTACAATTGCTTCGGTACTCAGCATGAACTTTCCACATCGGTCACTTCCAACAAACGCACACACCCACACCCACACCCACAATTACACACACGTATAAAATTTGTGTTTTAATAATATTGTATAATGTAGAAATGGAGGTGGTGTTTAAGTTTTCATTTTCCCTCCCCTCCCTCTTTCTCCGACATTCTACCTTAACCCCCCCCCCTCCCTCCCCCCCCTCCCCACACCCGCTGGCTAGTACGACTGAATGCCCTTCCACTTTGCCACCTTTTTCCAAACCACCTACCTCCTAAAAATATACAAAATATGAATGAAAATAAAACAAATATGATGCCAAAAAACAAAACCAACGACATCATCTTGTACAGTCAGTCATATCTTCATCCTATCAAACTTTGGCTTCTTACTTTAGTTTTCCTTATACGCGCCCTTTCCAAACGACAATTTGGTGACACGATTGTGTGCCTCGTCTTCACCTTATCATACCAGTGATATCGTTCTTTCTTTTTTTTTAAGGCACTGTTGTAGGAGGTAATGGCCGCAATTGCAGCAAAGAGCTCGAAGAACAAATCAACTCAATAACGTCGTTGGGAGTTTGCAGGGTTTATATCAAGGAGGGTAGATTCTACTAACCTATAGTACCGTGCTTGTTTATACCTGCTCACTGTAAACAAAATAGACCTTCCACTGCTGTATTTTTGTTTGAAAGAACCATTTCGAAAGCGTTGTTAGCGAGTCCTTATCATTGTGACCAGTTCAAGGTAAAAGACAGTAAGATTCCATGTGCGTTTAATAGTCTTGCTGTCTGGGTATTATTTGCCATAGTATAGTATACAAGATGAGGCGCGATCCTCACATTTAGCCTCACAGACTAGCTTACGGGTTGTAGTAATAAGACGTGTTCACACTTACCGTGATAACGCGGCGGTGGGATTATCCTGCCACTCAGGCACTGCGTCAAGATCCCGAGAAGGCACAGCAGTATGAACGCAAGATCTGCTATATCCATGGCGACTTAACTGCGACAGTTCCTATTCATTAGGACACAAACAAACGACAGCCCGAGCTTATATCCTCTCGTGGAAGCTGGATATGGAAAGTAATCACACATAGATGTTCCAAAAATAACAAGCGTCGCTACATTAATCCTTGGAAGGGTAAGCGAGTAAATGAGTGGGGTCTATCACAACGACTTCTCCCGACCCTTACTTGGTGGCATTTGAAGGGCTTGAGGAACAATCGCGACACAATTGGCGCTCCGGTATTCTTTTCCCACAGATACTCGAGAATAGCATCCAATGGCTTATCAAAGGTAACAGCTCAAATCCCTCTCTTTTCTACCAATCTCTTCTCCTCTCTCTCTCCCTCTTTCTCTCTCCTTCTCTCTTCCTTTTGCTCTCTTTCTCGTAACTATTCTCTCGCGATTCCCGAGAAATCAAGACAAGAAATGAAATGCCCAATGAAAACTTTCAGAAACTTCGAAGGCTCTTTCGTACATCCGCCGGGGTTTTCCCTTCCTTTTATAGCAAAATGATCACTTTAAACACATCCTATCAATATGATTCCAATGAAAACTGGGGTATCATATATTATGTTTCCGAGATGAGGGGTATAGCTAAGAGCGTACACCCCCTCAGAGGTCATTTCTTGTCCCTCCACAGAGCAGCAGGGATGCAGAGGGTAGCGTTACCCCCCTCTCTTCCGACACACACCTGGAGACGTGTGACAAGTCATCCAAGACACCCCAGGGGTCACCTTCTCTGCGCCATGCCGATATTCTGGCTGCCCTGTCGGCTCAATCGCTACGGACGAGAAATTGACCCAGAAACACACTCCTCTGTACAGAACACGACGGAGGAAAAAGAGGAACAGAAGCAGAAGATGATGTCAAAAAAGATCCAGGGTCTTTCTCCGTTCAGAAATCTCCCGCACGTTCTGTTATGCACGACACCACCACAACCACACTACTACGGAGGTCAGTGATACTACAGAAGTCAATCGCGACAGCGCGCGTTGCAGGGTACTATGTGAATCCTGTGGTTCAACGTGCTGGTCCCACCCTGGTCGAGCCTCCAACTCCCGGCTAATGGCAGAGAAGAGGAGACGCCGTGTTCCGTCCGATCTCTCTACGAGCTGTGTTGCCACACAAGACTCTGCCCTCCGATAAATGTCCGCGGATTCGGTTCAAGCGCGCGTGGGTTATCTGTAACTCTGCTGTAAAACGTAGCACAAAAGCTCCTCACGTACAATATATCCCGCCAATTGCGAGACAGATTTATACCATCTACCATTCAACTTGGTATATAATGATTCCGGGTGAAATTACGATTCATATGGCCCCGACTACTCCTGCAAGATGACCGGCTTCTATCCCGGCAGGGTAAGGTCACGATCTGACAGGGCCTACGTTTCACAATACACCAGGTATGACTCTTGTCGCACTCGTTGTAATATTCCAAACGTTGCCTGTATTCATCCAGCCAACCTCGTGCCCGAAATTTCCTGCAAAGAACCGAAAGATCACGAGAGAAAGAAATAAACAAAAACGAAAACGTTAGAGGGATCGACATTTCGAAATGTAAACAATGAGGAAAGAGACTCGGAAAAGGCCAGATTAACCAGTGTTTGCACACCAAACTTAATATGTTTGATATATCCTCTCCTTCCCTTTCTATCCCCCTCTCTCTGTCTCACGCTTTATCAAATTCCCTTCTTCCTCTCTGCACATCAGGCCCTGCTCACCGGACAACCAGCTCATGATCAACTTCGATAGTTCACGGAGTAATCAGCCATAGTGGCGGAAAAAAATGACAAATCATAATACAAGCACACAATGTACACTTTTCTCCCCGGTATTATTATTATTATAGGTCGCAGCCTTTGATCACTCGAGTGTCGAATTGGATACAACGACCGGACCGTTTGGCATGTGTGATCTCAGGCACTTTTTTTTTGATAGTTTGTATGTCTGTAACAATACCCAGACCTGCCAGCGGCTAGCATTAACAGACAGACACACACACACACAATCATCCCTCAGATTTGCTGTTCATTCGTTTGCCTCCTTTAAATTCTTTCATCGACAACCGACCCCCCCCCCAAAAAAAAAAATAATAATAATAATAATAATAATAAATAAAAATAAAAATAAAAATAAAAAAAAATGACCCACGGTTTGGGCTCCCCTTCGGCTACGCCGGACCTTGAGGGCAGGTACTTCAAAAAAAAAATGGATTTGCACTAATTATTTACAGAAATTGGAGTATTTTTTTTTTATACTGCACGTCAGAGACTCGAGTCGACGTTTGTATATCGAGCGGCAAGCGAGTAAAGCCCTACACCCGGGTTGACAGGCGAGAGAGATCTCGAGTATACAAACAGGAAGCCCGGATCCCGATTACTTCCCGAAGAACACCGCGGAAAATCTCATCAAGAGGGGATCATTACCGCGTGTAAATTCTCTCTCACTCAAGCCCTGTGCCTCGGGAAGAACGCCTCGTGTACATGCCTCCACATAAACACACATACATGCAGAGCCTATCAATACACAGATCAAGATAGAGGTAGGTAAGTCGTAGGGCTAACAGGCTTTTATCGTTTACAGGCCAACAAAATCCCATCCACGATTCCCTCGGATCCATAACACATTATCACACTACCAACGTTCGACGATTTTTTTTCAAGTAGTGAAAAGAAAAGAGACATAATTACTTTGTGCTTGTGTGTAGAAATCACCAGACTTAGATACAAAAAAAAACCACTACAAGATAACGTAGTCTCCAGCTAAAATATCTCTTGCTCAATTTCCAGCACAAGGTAGGATCAGAAGAACTTACACACACTATTCCAGGACCAGAGACGTTGCTCACCACCAGTACTGTGGTCCGCTATCCACTCACTCGACACGCGACGATACGGTGCCACCGACCACCTGTGATTGCAGCAGGTGTACCGGCTTGATACTACACTTGGCGGTAAGACCGCCGCAGCGTACGAGCGTGCTATTCCCTGTATTTGCCAGTGCTAATGCAAAACTACACAGCTGTCATTCCTTCGCAGCGAGTGAGTGCTTTCCGCTGCCACGTAGGTTCATATTCCTCGACACACTCTACATTCAATGACAGGCAACCCGCAGACAGTCCCCGCTAATTTCAGTTCAGGGGAGCTCCTATACACGAACGGCCGCAACAGCCTCCACTTCTACTGGATGTGCACGGAGCAACACCCACACTTCGTGCGTTTTACTACGCACGCGCGAGGAAGTGAGAACCGTCGTGTGTGCGTGTGCGATGTATGTGTGTAAGGTATATAATCGCTGTTGATTGGTTGATTGTCGTGTGACGTCACAAAAGTTCTTTAGTGGGGATGAGAATATAAGATCTATTACCTTTCATGCCTTTCTGAACGGAGTACTCAATCATTGGCATAATAACACGTGAAAAGCCAATGAATCGCGATGTGGAGTAAAACGGCTCGTTTGACACTGATTCTGTCAGTTGTATAGCGCAGGCGCTGCTAGACAAACGCCCAAACATTCTGAGCATATGACGATAACATACAAGAGGACTCGGAGGTAAGCAGACGCCCACGCACAAACGAGTACATGCACATCGGCACCACTTCGGTCTTCATTTCCAAGTTTGATGGTTGCATAGAACACTGAGGATTTCACTTCTGTCTGTCCATAGATATTTCCCTGTCATGTTTTTTTTTCTTCCGTAGAAAAGAAAGAAATAATGTTCGTGAAATTGAATGGCAAGATAAAAGAGAAAACAAGAGTATTGTCATTTTAGTGTGTTTGCTTTTCCTTTGGGGATAATTAATTTTGTAAATTGCTCAAATCGTGTTTGAATTAAACTTAAACTTCATTGTACGTATCATCACATTGTATAAAGTTGTCTTCGAAATGGTTATGACGGGGGGTGTGAAACAACTGATAAACGCCCGTTGTTTTCCCTAAAAGGGAAATGCAATTACATCTTCAAGTCGAATGTAAAGCTGCTTGATAAAACGAGTAAAAGGGCCCAAAGAAAAACCAGACCAAACAAAGTTACAAATCGGACGTGGAACTCATGGAGTTAGTGAGTGCATGAATTTCCAGAAGAAACTTTTTTAATGTAAATTTTATCTAATTTCATAAGATTAAAGTCAGGTATATATATGCCTGTAGAATAGTGGCATAAAATGTGTGGGCAAAGTGATCTTCTTCACATAAAATTATACCTACCACAGAGCATTATGTTTTTCCCTTACGTGTATAGACCTCTGCCGTGACTTGACACGAATTTCTTGGAAGACTGAAAAAAAGAAAGAAAGAAAGAAAGAAAGAAAGGGGCCGTATATGTCACGAAAGTGCGTGTTCAAGCTATACCGTGATCACGACAAACGCTTTTTTCTTAATGCTTGAATACCTGTACATTGCATTTTTCTTTTATTCTGATGTCTTTTTTACCATTTTTATTCATCAATATATACAATAAAAACAAGATAATGTTCTGACTGATATGTGAAGAGCAATGGGGGGGGGGGTGGGCAGAAACGCGTGTCATTGGATAGCTTATCAGGACAACATCGTGGTTATTTGCGGGGCCTTATTTGTAGCCTGGGCGATCTCTTTAATAGGACTTCGAACATATGTGGTTTGGTCGTGTCTAATGATGTGTAGCAAGCATTCGCTGGTTCTCTTCTACACAAATCAACGCAGCTCGCGATGTAAACAAAGCAAGCCACAACTTAAGCACATCAGACACGGTTAGTGTGTATAGTTTGGTTTGTTGTTTTTGTGAGCATGTTACTATTATTGATTGAGCGAAATGATGAGTCATGCATAATATCCTGCATACCTACCTAAAGAGTTGATCAATGTTTTATGACATTTAAGTACCCGCGGAGGACGGGAAGCCCTAGAACTCATTTTCAAATCCGCAATGGGAAATTTAAGGGGAGGATGGGGTTAACTTTTCTACGCTGGTGCCTTCAATTTGTAATTCCTAGCGATGAGTCCCCAAACGCAACCATGCCATTTTAATCCTAAACAAACTATGTTTGGCGCGAATGATCAAAACACGTCCAAACACGAACGAGAAGGGTTGCGTTTGGCCTTGTTGTCATGGTGACAGTGATGAGGAATCACAAGATAATGATGGTGATAATGATAAGGGTGTCGATGATGGTAATATCACTAACAGTACTAGTAATAATAGCAATACGAACCATTTATGATCAATACTAAGACAAACCTAAAACCCATTCTTCGTTGCAAATAAAATGAATGTGGGTTTTTTTCTGTGTATGCACTCACTTTATTTTCCGAGGATATTTGCTGTATTTTGCTCATTGGCTATAGCATATCAAACTATCAACAAGTGAATTTCTCCCTTTGTCAATACAGACCTATTGATAATATATTATAAAGTAATGTAGGCCTTGCATAAGTCATGTACTTGTTTCTTGTTTGTTTTGGTACTTTGTACATGTGTTAACATTAGATTATTTACACATGTATCTGGAAAGAGGAATGACCTTTGACACGACAATGATGCGTATGATATTTTAAGTTTAGGTCTGTTCTAGGATGTGGAATAAATGAACTGAACATAATAATAATGATCATGATCATGATCATGGTCATGATCATGACACTTTTACTGCTACTGCTGCCGATGATGTTGATGATGATGATGATAATGATAAAAACGTATAATTATGACAACTATAAAGATAGCCACAATCGAAGAATTTGAACACAAAAACAGATGAACGCCATTTTTAAAGTTGGTGGGTTTTTTTTCTGTAAGGTCATCTTCATCGAATGGAGAAAAAATAATATTTTCAGTGATACCACACTCGTTAATACAAATATTTTTGAAGATATTGATTGGATTATCACGTACGTTTTAATCATTCTTGGTTTTCTTTAGGGTTTTTTTTTCAGGCGATTTAATATCAAATATTTCAAATCGATGGTATGAATACATCTGTTTTTTTTTTCATTTAGGCTCTTCACTTGCTAACGCTACTAAATACTAACATAATAATGATGTAATGCGGATAAAACAGACACCTGTAACAATAAACGCAACAAAAAGATCGAACATTTTGTAGACAAACAAGTGCAAGAGTTACAAATAGCTTGTTCATCTCTAAAAAGGGAAGTGATACACAAAATGAACTAAATGCAAAGCAGAAATAACAAATAGTGAATGTAAAGTGTTCAAAATCTATTCTGAAAACACTGAAAAAAAAAACCCAGATAGGATGAAGATGAAAAATGAGGATGACACAGCAGGGAAAAGGAAAGACTCGGAGAAAAAAAAAGATAATTATTTTGGAGTGCCATTGATATGACAAAGTATTGAAGTGTTATTGCAAATGCAATGGCAAACAACGTGTGTACGTGTGTCTTATACATGTGCATAGGTTAACATAAGAATTGTTGATCAACTCTACAGATGTTGATGCTGATGAGTCTATTTTCAAGTGGATCTCAAGTAGATCTCACATCACATCCCATATTACTTTTAAATTATAGTTTAATGTTCAATGAGTAAATTCATTTTAAACACTAGATTAAAAAAAAAATTGCATTTTATGATAAGATGTTAATCGATTTCCATAATTTCCGTTATCAATTTTCAAAGTAATTGATTTTCTTATTTTGTTTTTTCGAAGACCTAACCACAAAGTGTCATTCACGATGTACTGAACACGCTAAATGTTTCCGCAATCAAATTTACCTCCATGTTTATAATGTACATTGCCAAGGCAAAAATAGTTTTGATTTTGACGGAAGCACTTTAATCATCCAACTGGGGGAACGTGCTTACAACCAGGGAGTTATCGAACCAAACTTGCCTCTCATTCTGTTCCATTATTAATCCCCAAATTTGTTTTTATATTTTCGGGGCTATTTTTAGGTTCGATAAGATCAGGAAAGGTCTGTCTATCTATAGGCGTGATTACGTTTTCCAAAATGTGACAGACTTAGTGATTAGCACCCCGCTCTTATCTCATCAAATTTGATGACTGTCTTGGCTCTTGTATGAAATATAGGTGCTGTTAATATGTGGGATTGGTCTCCATCTAACACTTAATAATACTTTCTCAAATTAAGAACCCTACTTGTCCAATTTCTTGCAGATTATGCACTCTATAATGTACCCTTCTCCCATCCACACCCATCTTCTTGATAAAGGGGGGAACTTCGCTCACCTTTCCCTTATAGCAAAGAAAAAGGTCTAATGAACACATGGAGCCGACTCCGTATCAATTAATCAACAGTGACGGCCATGCCTGGTGTCTCTCTTTAGCAAAGCCGCATCCATAAAGGTCTCACACGTGTAAATAAAGTGTTATAACCAGCTTGAGTCCGATAACTCCTTAGTAACAAAGATACTAAAATAAAACGGGATAATATAATCATGAGAAACAAGCTTTTCAAGCCCGTTCAAAACTGATTTGGTGTGGTTGATGAGATTGTAAGCCTTCTACAAAATATAACTCGTATGGACACACCTTCTTTTAAATTTTGGGGAATTACATCCGATTCGGCGTGGGTTAAGAAAACACGTGATCTTTTTAAATAAAATTGGTAAAACTGTTTCTTCAAGAACCTCTGAGCGGAGTTACAGCAGAACTGTAATCCCCACCCCGTCTCCTTCCTTGCAAATTTTCAGGACTGGAATAAAATAAGTCGGTCTACTGAAGACATGGAAAATGATAGACACAAAATCCTTTATATATAATTTAAGTATATATATATATAATTATATATACATATATTATATTCTTTTTTTATAATGTAACACGTGTGTCTCTGGAGAATTATAGGTGTGAGACCTTTATTGTCAGGTGCCTATTGAAGGAGGGACAGAATATATTGGGTACTTATCTTGTCAAGGAATGTGAGCGCCGGAAAGGGCTCGAACCCACGATCTCCTCTTTGTAAGTCTGAATGCTGAACCATCGTACCACAGTGCTATCGCCTGGATAGGAGGTCCAGAGGCAAATAAAAGAACCCTGCTACTCTGGACCAAAAATGAACTTAATTTTGATGAAAAAGAAATGAGATAATTTTATAAGCACAACAAAATAATGTTTATCAAAATTGGATCGAAAATGAGGAAGTTATCAAATGAATGAACAAATGGGAGCGCTGCTATGATGTCATCATCATACAATTTTCCATCGATCGTTTAAAACAATGACAAAAGAAAAATCTGCTGTAAAAGTGTAACGCATACTGTTATTCATACCTAAATAACCTCAAAACTTAATGATGATCAGTCAGATATAGGCCAAAGTATCTTAGATTGGGGAATAATTGCATTAGAAGGGAAAAAATGTAAATGACAACACTTTGGCCCGAATTCACGAAGGTGGTACAAATGAAACCATGGTTTAAACCATGGACAAAAACCCATGGAGCGCCAAGTGTCGCACGGAATATTTCGTTTCGAAATTGGTCATTTCGTCGATGAAATGATTATTTTGTAACGAATTGACAACATTTGTAACTAAATGAACATTTCGTCCACGAAATGATAATTTTATTAACGAAACAGTCATTTTGTCGACGAAATGACCACTTTCATAACGAAATATTCCGTGCGACACTTGGCGCTCCGTGGTTTTTGTCCATGGTTTAAACCATGGTTTCATTTGTACCACCTTCGTGAATTCGGGCCTTTATGTACAAACCATTATGACAATTTTGAGCCAATTACATCAATCACTAGCTCATACATTTTCATATTCATATTGACTGTTCAAGAACTGTTTTGTGAAAATAATGTAAACTTCAAAATGTCAAAAACTTCCCTAAACTTTATCTGATTTTCATCAAATTTCGATTGTCGTATTTATAAAATTGTACCCATTCTTTTTGAACTAACTGTTTCCTGGTCCGGTATTGTCCTTTTATTACGGCTATATAGGTGGTATAGGGATTGTCAAATGGCCGTCTTGAATTAAGGCTAGACCGTTTAAAGCGAAGTAAAAATCGGGAATATTTTTAGTGCGACCACGCTCATAGGCCTACGTGCGTGCGTTAACTCAGTTCTGAGTGATATAAAACGAGTGAAGGTCGGGGAGCGTGTGCCTTTAATCAACCGGTAATAACCCATTTTGAAAGCGGAAATAAACTGTGAGTTCGCTGGTTGCCCTGTGCATCCATGTTCAGAGTGGCATTAAAAACATTCAAGTATCTCCTGATTTTCATGAGGAGGGGTAATGTTTCACTTAATTTTCTCTCTTTTGCTTTACCTCCCTTTCTTCCTTCTTATCTCTATATTCGTCAATATCTAAATTCTGTATGTGTTGATCAATCTTTCTCCTTATTTTTCTCTAATTTTTAAAGATATTTATCCAGCTATAATGTTTTACAAACGAGACGGTGGCTTGTATTTCAATTAACCTATCAATATTTCGATTTCAAAACATAAAACTAATCGAAATTTTGCTTCCTTACTTGAAATAGATCTCTGCTATTCTTGCATCTATTTATTTGTCAAAAAAGGGTTATACATATGTATTTATCTATCCATCTCTTTCTCTGTTTGTACATTAGAACAATGAGAGCTCTTTTTTTTTCTCTTGAATGGCACATCCAACATCTGAAGTCTACGTGAGAATTTTGTATCTTTATCTAGGTAATGTGTACTTCCCCATTGATATGTATTCCAATTTCTGTTGATGTCTGTTTACGTTGTATAATGTAAATGTTTCTCTGTCCTTTTGAATCATAATCGTATTTGTGAACAGATCACTTGCATACTGAATTGATTTGTTGCATTTCTAGAGAAAGCAAAGAGCTATACATAAAGGTGGGAAACACAAACTAACACACGCACACACGCACGCATGCACACACGCACGCATGCACACATACAGACACACATACACACACATCATTATAGTACGCACAATGACTTCTTGTTCGGATCGAAACCGCGTACCAAATCTGCTCGAGCGTGATTTTTCGTGCGAATAAAATATGACTGTCTGTGTCTTTATGTTGTTCCACAATCTTTGCTCGGTGTGCAAATGGGGGGAAAATAATGTTGACCCAGGCCAAGTGTCGACGACAAGGGTCGCCCACGCGCACGAACCAATCAGCTGCTCTGTTGATGTGATATCAACTGCTCCCATTCCAAGGGCAATTAAACATCTGCTAGTCATAAAAAGGGTCAAAAGCGATAGCAATTATCACCCCAAAAGTCACGCGTTTCTCCGTGTAATTGCCCTACTCGTGTTTCAGAGACGGGACTAAATGCACTTAACTTCATATTTTCTTCATCCCTCATATAGATTTTCTTGTTTCCATACTGTTTCTGATATGAATGATCTGAGTTAAACGGACTTGGTTCTATGTAAATGCTATTGTTGTCTTTATTATTATGTTTCAATGAAACCAAAAAAAAAAAAAGGAGCAAAGTGTTGACATGATCACGCGCTTTTCAAATGTAAAAAAAAACAAACAAACAAACTAGAAAACATAGTCGCCGCAATGTTACATGGCGTCGTCTTTCTCTATAGGACTGGCATTAGCACTACCTAATGTTTTTAATTGGCAGTATTCTGTGCTCTGAATTAGTGGTATATAATTCAGTTACAGCTCGTTATTCCGAAGATTCGTTAATCCGCAAATGTGATGAGGTTTGTTATTCCGAAGGTTCATTAATCCGAAAATGAAATAAGGTTCGTTATTCCGAAGGTTTGTTAATCCTAAAATGAAACAAAGCTCGTTATTCCCAAGGTTCGTTACGGACCCTATATCATTTCGGATCAACGAACCTTCGGAATAACGAACCCTATTTCATTTTCGGATTAACGAATCTTCGGAATAACGAACCCTATTTCATTTTCGGATAAACGAGCCTTCGGAATAGCGAACCCTATTTCATTTTCGGATTAACGAACCTTCGGAATAACGCCACAAATTTTCGGATTAACGAACCCTTTTTCATTTTCGGATTAACGAACCTCTAGGTATAGGGAATTTGTGTGTTTCGGATTAACGAACCTTTGGAATAACGAACAGCACCCTATAATTCAATGTTACTAAACAACATTTCATTTAATCTTATTTCACGTCTTTTGGTAAAAGTTGTCTGGGCCGACCAGCTTGTAAAAACCGTCACCACGGTCAGTCGTTCGTTACCTTTCCCCATGTCTCGAGGGTTTTATATAGGGACCACACGGAATACAACAAATATCCAGTGTGTATAATAAGTTATTATACAAAGAGCTTTTGAGAAGTCCGCAATTCTCCGATACCATATGATATATCAACATAACTATTGTATGTTTTGTCCTGTGAACTTCGTAGAGTGGCCCTATTTCACAAGATACCACACACTCTCACATACACACACCGTCTATAACAGACAGACATATGAAAGCATGAACAGAATATGCATGCTTATTGTAGTTGCATATTACATGCTAGTATACCTTTGTCACTGATTCTACAAATATATTTCTACTCATTATTATACCAAAGCTTATACTTGAAACATGCAATTCTGACATTGCAGTTATTATCTATACGCAGCACATGATGGAGTAGGTACTCGATTAATTTAAAACTCAATTAGCGCAAGCGCAGTAAGCCTGAAGAAATAATGTTGCTTCGAGTCGGCTGTGTCTGTTGACCGCGCATCACAGGCCTTACACCTTACACATGAACATGACTAACTGTTCATCAGTACTTTATTACATAACATAACACAATACATCAGCACTTCATTACCTAACATAAATATATACTCTCTAAATTCTTTAGGTCGAGATGAGGGACCAATCCAAAAATCAGATTGAAAATCTCAATCTAATAGATTTAGAAGTCTTTTTTTTTTCATGATCTAATTTTGGTTTGGTGCCTTACCACAGTCTTATAGATTGACTTCCATTCTAAGGAATTTAGAGTGTTTCATATAGGTAATGAAATTGTAATTTCATATTTGAACTATTTGCAATAAATATCTTTCCACAATCCCGCATTGTACGATGCTGTGGAAGATACCATGCAGTGGGTGTTTGTTATTCTATATGAGATGGTCAAGAAGAGATGTAGACCTATACATAACTGACGTTTGACCTCCAGTTTGTAATTACAATCCCAGCAGCTTAGCCTGAATGACAGGCCACCAGGAAAACTTGACAAAGTCACCAAACATTGATTTCCTGGATTGGATACTTTAACATTCATCACACGCCTTTGCTTTCCAGTATAAGTATATTTTGTTTCACCTTATTTCCCGATCCTATACCATAAAAAGCGGAAAGAAATCTGGCAGCCGAATGCTGCCGGTAAACACATTTCGAGAAAATCAGCTTTGAGATTTAAAAGAAGTTCAGACATTCGAGGTAGATCGACCCCAAAACAAACAGTAGCATGTCGTTTAAAGACAAAATGCTTTGCATTTAAAGAAGAAATCTACCCTTAAAAATTGTATCAATTTTATATTTAAAAAAAAGAGAAAGAAAATCCCCGCAGACCAGTTTCAAAATGATCAAAATCGGCTTAGGAATAAGGAAGTTATGACAGTCTGAAATTTCATAATTTTTCGGAAGACACTACTTTGACCAGTCGTTATGAATATTCAAATCAGCAAGTTGACGATATCTCATAATTTCTTACGCATTTCCTATACAAAATGACAAAAAAGTTCATATTTCAGCTGTATAACTTGCCTTAAATCCACCCAAAATAAAAAGAGCAAATGTTAACCCTGATATATCTAGATATCGGAACATGCTTTTACGGGCTTTTATGAGATTCCATTATTCAGTTGTGTGTATTAATGATACTTTTTATATATTGTCTTACAAGTGGAAAATGACTTAGTATGATTACATATTCAATTGGAACATGGTTTGATACATTTAACATCAAGTGGAATATATTGCATATACTCAAGTGGAGTATAATGCATTGAAATTGAAAAGTGTCGCTTTGGTAGTATACTTTTTAGATAGTTTGATTAATTGGTTTACGTGTATGATAACTGTCGATGTTAGAGACTATTGCAGTAGATACTGCAAAATGTTGTTAATTTTTCCTTAAACTGTATCTGTTTTGTTTTTTACTTTGTACTCAGAACATACAAATTGTTTTTAGCTATGACTTGGATGAATTCAATGAATATAATAAAAAAATGGGTGCAGGTTTTTGCATGTACGGATGCATGTGTTGCCAAGTTTATTGTTCAACTTTTAAATTCGAACCTCTTTAGGCGGATGTACCTGGCACTTGCATAATTGCAATAAATGTGAATATTGATCCCTTCCGCCAAACCGGCCAATGTTTACAGGAATTACCATTCCCGCCACAAGAGAAAGCGCAAAAATACCTGTCCATCCACCGACGTTTCGTCACGATCGTTACCGCAACCAAAGCCGCCACGACGAAGTTCTGCACCCACGCCACACGCGATCGCGCCCCCAGTCTGAGAGGCGCGGCGCGAAAGGCGGAACGATGCGGTTAGTTTGTCGCGGTGTACATGCTTTGCTCTGATCATACCGCAACGCACACCTCGAAAGTGTGTCCTCCTCCTAAATTATATATTCATGTGATAAATATTTGTCTTTTCGGATACGCGGTCCTGCTCAAAAGGGGTGAAGCGACGGGTAAAGGGTAAAGACCTCATTAATCATCATCTGTCATTATTGCTATCTCAGAAGAGCACGTGTATTCGTATCTTGATCTCGCTTCTTCCTCAGAAGTCTAAAGAGTATATCATTATGCAATCGTCTGTTGCCTTTAGGATTGTATCACAATGTATCACCATGTCAATAAACGCTATGAATGAAATAACAATGTCTTGACGATGATCTACACGCGTTGCAGAAAGGTGATACTTTGCAAACAAAACAAAACAAAAATAATGATCACGGAGTACACGTACTATACGTTAGATATAAACACCCAATTGACGACATTCATTTATTTACCCATTTATTCATTTATTTTATTATGTTAAGATGTTACTACGAGAAAAATAATGGCTTGTTCTACCAGATCAGCACCTTCAGTGTAAGCACTGTTCTCCCAGACGGCCCTGCTAATCACCATACCCCATCAGGACAACCTCATACCCGTTTAAACTTTTGGATCAATAGGTCTGTCATGGGTAAAATGTATTGTGCTGCAAAACATGTCCTTCAAAAGATGCACAAACACACACGCACGCACACACACACACACACACACACAGAAATATATTCACATTTATATATTTCTAGGGCCTATATACTCATTATTATAACTACTATCATCCTTATTGTTATCACCATCATTTATGTTATATTATATCATATTATATTATATTGTAATTATTATATCATATTATATTATATCGTATTGTATCATATTATATTATATTATATTATATTATATTATATTATATTATATTATATTATATTATATTATATCATATTATATTATATTATATTACATCGTATTATATCATACTATATTCTAACCGAGATTCTAATGTTTTACGATACCTACGGCACGCGGAAGTATATACCCGCTGTGAGGACTTGGCAAGCAAGGTTCATAAGTTTCTAGGAGGCAGGTCCCCTTTCTTCTTCCCGTGCACCCATGTTGTCCTTAAACATTCTTCCTAAGTAATAGGAAATTTTTATGAATTATACTAGTACCCTAATTAATGAATATTTCTTTATGGATATTTACCCCAAATCGCATCGTGGCAGGCAAACTCATTGTAACCGTTTAAAACAATAGACTAGACAATTAACCTTGTTGTATACGTATTGCGTATTTCCGTTAAAAAAATACAATGTTTCAATGATGATTCCGACCATGACTAAGCCAACGGAAACTTCTATACATGCGAAGCGAATTCCGGCTTAAGAGCTATAAAAAGCCAGTTCAGTAATATCCACATTATCTTTATGAATACATTTCGTGTTTGTAACTAGCTACTCTTATTAGCTTGTACTTATTAGATACATTTCAACGCTCGTAATTCACTTCGCTGGCAATAGTTGTTGCTATTTCAGGCAAACTTTCTAAAATGAGAAACTTTCTGCTTGTTAGAAAAACGTTGTGTGAATCCAAATTTTGCATGAAGTTTTACAACGATTCTCCTCTTCTTATACCAAATACCCAGTCTGATACTGCAAGGGAATCCATCAGTTTGCAGAAGCGGGAAGTTGCTATGTCAGGCTGACAGCGAAATATTAATGTATTTGTTTTTCAAGAACAATCGTCGTAAACGCAATCATGTCACTGGAACTATAGTGTACGAACGTTCGAACATCTTTTTTATAGGTATAAGTAGAATATATGAGAAGAAAAACTCATCTTGGCTACAGTTTAAATCATTGAAACAATGGAATTGATAATTTGATGGAAATATCTGCCTTTGAAAGGTTCGGGGCTTATTCTCTTTCAATTCAATCTTCAATTCAAATCTATTTCCATTAGAAAATACATGATACAAAGCTGTACATGTGTCAATTGGACTCTCATCCAGCTTGGAAGGATATAACGCAATATAAAGTATATGCATGAATGGTATTATAGCAAAAAAAAAACACAATGCACACTTTGTCACGGTAACAAAAAATAATAACTTAAAGGAAATGGAAAGTCAATTGGAAAAGAGTGCTCCACATGCTTAGCTTGTAGGACGTGGAACACTAAAAGGAAAACAAACAGCAGCACCAATATACCAATAAGATGTATATGTTAACTTTATCTATGTACCATTGTACATTTGGTTTTTCCTGCTTGTTGTTGTTTGTCTTTTTTTAGGGAATTGTGATATTTGCCCGATTATACGGGTGCTGTTCGTTATTCCGAAGGTTCGCTATTCCGAAGGTTCGTTAATCCGAAACACACAAATTCCCTATACCTAGAGGTTCGTTAAGCCGAACATTTGTGGCGTTATTCCGAAGGTTCGTTATTCCGGAGATTCGTTAATCCGAAAATGAAATTCTGAATAACGAACCTTCGGAATAACGAAACTTCGGAATAACGAACCTTCGGACTAAAGAGCCTTCGGAATAACGAACCTTCGGAATAACGAGCTGTAACCGATTATACTGCTTTCCCATTAACAAACAATGTAGGTAAATAGCACCTGAAGTTAAGAGGATCGCACAGAAAAAAAAAGGAAGTCCACTTCATACATCAGGGGCATGAATCGCCGTATCATTTTTTCATTCATGTGGAATACAACAATATCACCATTGACTATATATCGTATATCTGCCAATGCAGTTGATATTTTGAGTGTTCCAACCCTTCTTATGTTTATCAATGCGCAAGGAGAGGTGAACAACCGCAGAACTTTATTGGTATAAAGAGGGGGGAAAGTGAGGGCGTGCAAACGCACCCTTTTTGCGAAGGAGCAGCTTAACTATCATGGACTGATTGACAACTTATTGTCTTTACGCGGCTCGTCTCTTACACACAATGCACATACCGGTACACATCAGCAACTACAGACACGCATAACCTTGTTTCATTTCCACTTAACACTGCATTTTCGGGAAAGTATTCAAGGACTGAAACATCATGTAAATTTACAATACTGTGATTAGCTGATAGCCGCGGTATACGTTTGATTTATTTCATTCATACTGTGCGGACCGTAACTGCTTTTCAGGGAAGACGCACCTCGAATGATTATACGAACTATCATGTTTCTTTTCAGTCGTTACCTCGATTTGGTTAGGGAATGTTTAATAATCTCCATCACCCCACGTCCCTACCTTTGTTGACAGAGTTTGTTGGTTTGTTTGTTTTTTATACTAATCCTGGCTATGAATCTTTATTCTATGATAACCCGTTTATTCTTTCTTCAAGGGTGTCTTGCACTGCGGTTTCGTCATGAAAGGCGCAAATTTGTCGCCTCCCCTCTCTGTCCATTTTTTTTTCTGAGTCCATGAAAGAATGTCAATGAACTGCGTCCCATCATCGGCAGTGATCGGGCAGGTTGGCATGACAACCGCACGAGATTCCTGTCCTTAAAATCTCTTTCCATTTACGACTTTCGTTGAATGCACTGCATACAACCGCAAAATTCCACAGAAGCATAGTTGCGAATGAATTGCCGAAATGGTTTATAAAGAAGAGAAGTATAAAACTTTTTTTTTTGTGTGTAAAAGGTTTCGTCGACATAAATATTGTCGAATATGAATGACATCATTACTCTATTTTGTAACTCTCACTCACGGCGACGTAAATAAATAGATACAAATATAACTTAATGTGCATGAAATTCTTGCTGAATCGTCATTTTTCCTCTCCAACATGACTTTTCATTCATTTCTTGGTAAACTCTGCTGTCTTGTCTTTTTTTTTGTTACAAGAACTCTTTCTTTTTGTCATTGCATATTCATCCAACAAGTAGCGGGAACTGATTGATACGCCTCTATGAACAAACATTCCTCGTATCATTTTTGTTTTTCCTTTTGGACACAGCAACTACAAACGTCCGTTAAACTGTGATTTTGACAATGAAAATGTCTTTAGACAATTTTGACAATGAAAATGTCTTTAGACATAAAAGAGCGAATGTGAAACACAAAACACACGTACACACACACACACACACACACACACACACAATCAACTAAGAAATCGCACCATAAAAGGTTTATAACTTAGGTTAAATTTTTGACGTATTTAGATTTATCAACACCATGCAGTGACTAATTGACATCGTCGGTGGTATCTTAACTAGTAACGTACAAGATCCAGAGCATGATCGACATGCCTTTGAACTGAATTACTTGATTATAAGAAATAAATGCTCGTTTATCCGATGAACATGTTTAGTGACACGGATAGGCGTGGAAATAATGTAGAACGCGTAGAATTTCTGTTCTTACTTCTTGAACTTCTCAATTTCTAACTTTTCAAAGTGTAATTCATAATTCAATGCGAATTTCATTTCAGTAAAGCTGGAGTCATATCAGTTGTTATGAAACGATATTGCCAAAGTCACCGGCATGTCGTCTGCATAGGAGAGTAGAAATTGTTGGCTTTCGTTTACCAGCCATGGGAAAAAGTGTTTTTTTACAATTTTTTTTTTTGCAATTTTATCATGACAATCATTAGAGCTAGACAGCTTGTGTGTGTTGTTTGTGTGTGTGCGCGTGCGTGCTGAGTGTGTGTGTGAGAGAGTATTTTGTGATGAGAGAGGTTTGCTGTATGGTGCTGTATAGGGTAATAGTTAATCCTCTCGGTACCACGATCGTAACCTAACATTGGCATCTTGTGCATTGTAGTTTGACTCTGGTAGGAACAGAGTTGAATGGGTTCAGACAGACGACAGGTCTGGCGAGCATTGGCGCCAAAACTGTACTTGGAGGATGCCCCGGGCGCGTTCTAGGGAACCAGTAAATAATTCAGTCGTGCATGTGCGCGCTAGTCTGTCGTCTGCGCTACCCCTACTCACCGTCCAAGGGAATACGAAGATTAGTGGCGTTGTCATCTCGGCGGATAATCCTGGATTACATCCGGATAATTACAGTTAGTCCGAATCCCTCATTGACTTCGTAGTAGTACTTGCGATTGGTGTGGAAGGGTCTTCCTTGCCATTTGACTTCAACCTCACCCCCCCCCCTCGCTGCTAAGTCCATTGGCTTCTTTAGATTGTAAACAGGATTTTTTTTAAGTGCGTCGCAATGAATGTGCACCTTTCTTAAGCTTCATTTCTTACTTCTGAACTCATCGGGTTCAATGAAACTGTGCCTTAACTTCAGACTTCTAGGGTGAAGCAACTTTGAAGGAATGAAGACAGCGATTGATAAAGACATTTTTGTTCGTTGAAAAAGAACACGGGAAAGTGACAGTCGAGTGTATACTCTGCAAGTTATCTCCCAGGCTTGATGTATGTTTCTCTACGTTTGTCGGTGTATGTTATGTATGAAGGTATCCTGTGTAGTGTCATCGCTCTTGTATTGGGTGTATGACCTTCGTACAATGCTGTATAGTGTAACTGTGTGTCTGTGTTGGTTGTATGACCGCAAACATATAATTCTGTATCATATGTGTTTGATGTACGACCTCTATAACATGCAATGCTGTATACCCCAGTGTGACTGTGTGCGTGTTGGGTGCATGATCGTCTAACATACAATGCTGTATAGTGTGACTGTATGTTTAAGTATATGACTTCTATCATACAGTGCCGTAAAGATGATCTTGAAGGTTCCGTCTTTCCCCTTTCTTTCTCTCCCATAGTCACCATCTGCATATTACGCGAACACGGACGGAGTGCGGAGACCTTGTAGTCGGTTACCCGTAGTAAGTTTCGATCTTGTTAAGACGTAACTCGAACTAGGGCGAACGCCACCTGCTATCCTATACACTGCCCTATACAGCAGGAAGGTTTGACGTGGGTACGGTATTCGACCCATCTCATTACCGTCGCGGCCGCCGCGAGTATAACTATCATACTGTGCTTTCATAGTCTATCTTTTCGTTAGACCCCTGAGGGTGACGACGCAAAGGGGTAATCAACTTTTTAGTGTTCTTTTCTGCCTGACTTCTTTTTTTCTCATATAACGTTAACATTTTTTTTGTCTTTATATTTTCTGCTTTGCCTTTTCTCAAATTCCCTACATCTTTTTTTTCTCTCTCTGTATGATCTACCTTTGCCATATTATAGATTCTTTGTTTGATTTTGGCTGTGTTTTCGTTGTTGTTGTTGCTGTTGTTGTTTTGACATCTTGCCTTCGTTTATTCCATCAGAAGCTTAGCCACATAGTCATATATACAAATTAGTCACAACCTAGTCATAAATGACTCTTATATGGTCCCAGCACTAATCACGCTTCTATCCAAGAACGCGTCTGTCATTAATGTTGCTAGTACAAAGGTGCTTATTTCCTCGCAATGATCTATGGTATGTTAACCCCGTCACTGCCAGGGGCAACCTGCGTAGTGCATTTTGACAGTGCCATGCTCGGGAAGTGAATCTGTGAGGGTTCGCAGATCAGACCCATTTCATTATGGCATATCTAGAGATCCACAGTGTGCCCCTGTTTGGAGTCGAATGCACGGTGTGATTGACAACACGGGTACGAATCTGGTGGACAGCGGCCTCCGTTAATGATCAAAGTATGCATTTAAGGTGGCATGCGTAGTGATTGAATATAGAGGGTCCCATTTATCATCAGATACACTTACCTTATTGCATATTTGTTGGAGGAGCCTTCTTTTCCTCTATAGCTGTGTATCTTAAAAAAGCTATATTATGTAATAATAATGTACGTGTATACATAACCCTATATACCACGGAATGACAAACACACCAACTGGTGCTGCTGCACTGAACTAACTTAACTCTATAACACATTTTTTTAACCGACTGTTTCAGCCTAATTGACTGCTTTCGAGGCGACCTCATCGTCGTCATCCAAGTATGATTATCAAGGATATTACTATGTCGATGGAGCTATTTTTGAGACGATGAGATGAAGTCAAACGTACAGTCAGCTTCGACATTGTGCGTGGATGATGAATGTATACATATCAGCACTCTAGTTTTAGTTTTATTTAGTCAATAGAGAGATAATAATCCAAGATGTATTTCTTGTTCGCTTCTTTAAATCTTAATTTGCTTTCTGAAATACGGAATGCAGATGGTTTGTAATTTCTCATGATCATCAGTCTCTCCTTAAGGCCACCGCACACTACACGATCAGACTGGTCTTAAAGTCTTAAAGGACAAGTTCACCTTCATAAACATAAGGATTGAGAGAATGTAGCAATATTAGTAGAACACATCAGTGAAAGTTTGAGGAAAATCAGACAATCCGTTCAAAAGTTATGAATTTTTGAAGTTTTTGTGCAGTAACCGCTGGATGAGAAGACTACTGCAGTGTATGAATAACTTAGATGTCACATGCGTACAACAATATAAGGAAAATATAAAGAGAATTTCACAAAATTCCATCTTTTGAAAAAAAATACACATTCCCCTGACTCGTTACCGACAAGTAATGTTATGGGTAATATTATTCCCCCTGCCTTTAGAAAGAGGCAAGTCAAGAGCTCCTTTATTATGCGAGAAAAGTGAAAATATGTTGAATTTTCTTTTACATTTTCTTTATACTGTTGTACGCATATGACTCACAAGCTGTAGTAGTCTCCTCATCCAGCGGTTCCAACACAAAAATTTTAAAAATTCATAACTTTTGCATCGATTGTCCAATTTTCGTCAAACTTTCACTGATGTGTTCTACTATTATTGTTGCATTCTCTCAATCCTTATGTTTATGAAGGTGAACTTGTCCTTTAAGCCAGGCTGGGTCTTAAGACCAGTCGTACGACCGGACACCGCACACTATACGACCCGACTGTAAAGCGCGTGCAGTGCGCACTGCGTGCGCTTGCATTTTGCTGCATTGTGAATGGCTGAAAGCTCACGACTGGTCGTAGAAATTCAACATGTCAAATCTCTACGACTGGCGCTAAGACCCAGTCGTAAGACTAGAAAATGGCAAGACTGTGACGTCACACTTCTAGTCTTAAGGTCTTAAGACCGGTGAATCGGGGCAAAATCGTGTAGTGTGCGGCGGGCTTTAGTGTGTTCCAAGATTCCTAAAGTATTGATGTGAATGTGCTACTCGTAACTGTAATTCCGATATCAATGTAATCCTTCCTCTAGGGGCTTTGCTTTCATAAAACTAGAAAACCGCCACGAAAAATGAAAGCGCACGAGGTATAAAGGCCAAGAGGTCAACAAAGTTGAATATTAATAATTCATGTTTGTTTGTTTTTTGCACACGTCACCTAAATGTTGGCAAGTTTGTCTATTCGTTATGTCACTATCCTATGACTCACTACTCACGGAGACCTGTAGACACTCACGCTTCCTTCGCTCAGTTCAGGAAACCTTTAAGTGTTATTCTTAACACAGCCATGAATAGGTCCCTGACCTTGTGCCTGCTCTATTCCGATCGTCCGTCGAGTCACGTGACTATAGCGTCTCACAGCTTCTTCTTCTATTGTGTTTTCCTTTCTGTCTCGTTCCCTCTATCTCTTTTTTTCCCTCTGTCTCTCATTTTCTCATTTCTCTCTTGTCCCCGAAGGCGGGATGAAAGTTTGAATGATTTTGTTGTTGTTGCTGTTGTTTTCGATAATAAAGCGCCGAAGGTCGGTGTATAATATACCCAACACCAGCACTCCCTGCACTGAAATGATTTTTGATGTTTTATGTTTTTGTGTGTGCATGTGTGTGTGCATGTTTCATTAAGGAATCAAAACATAATACAATCTTCACAGGCAGATATAAACTGACAGGTAACAAAATGTATGAAAATTACAGTTGGAGGCGTAAGTTTATGCTTCGAAAAGAAAATCCTCATGTAGTGTATATTTTTCAAGCTACTGTAAGAGTCTCCCCAAGGACTAAAAGATAATAAAATAAATGATACATTTATGGACATCAAACTCTTCGGGGACAATCCTTGGATAATCTATTTGGACTCAAGAATCCACACTTGTAACTGTTTCATGCACGACAATCAATAAAATGACACCTGCATGGCCATACATACTAACTACTGTACAAAGTAGTCCACACCAACTTCAACCAGAAAGAAGTTTACGTAGACCCGAAATCAAATCGCCAGTCTATGAATGAAAGTATAATCTTTTGCTAAATTAATTATCTAAACATTTGTGAGATAATTAGGCCCTAATTAGTTACTCTGGTTGACTTATAATGATCTAAAATATGACTAAACTGGTCTTCTTCATTGTAGGACCTATACTTGTCCGTTTGACCTCTCTGCCGAAGTCTATTGAAGCCTTTTTTAAAGGCAGGAATTCACTTTGCAATCATCAGTTGTTGCTAGGTAGGGCAATTTGTTTTTGTGGTTGTTAGGGCAATCTTTTGTGAACAGAGCATGCATGGAATTTGAACACACTACAGAAACGGTCTATAGAAAATAACTGATCCATGTAAGCATTTTGTCAACAAACTGCAAGAGGAGCCGAGAAAAGCCAAGGCCAAGAGCGGAAAGAACTCGTCGCCATTACGCGATGCAATACTGACCATGTGTTGCCACTGTGGACGGAGACCGCGACAGCATGACACGAAAAGGCACGCATGGGTTCATGAGGTAATTGTACTTAGCCACACCACTCAATTGCCATTGTGATGGACTGTGTAAAAGTGCCCTGCGTTTTGAGGGTGTGATATTTGACGAAGTTTGGCGTCAATTGTCGCTCGTTGTCCTGTGTGAACACGAACTGGTGAGTTTTGTGTTCAAAGCGGGGCCAGTGAAACGTATATATATAATATGTATTCTTTTTCTTCCTTTTTGTCCTCTTTTACATGGACATTTTTTTAAAGCGTCAAGGTGACTGCTCAAGATTGACGGCAAATACACCGAAAATGTGTGTTAATCTTGTATACTGAAAAGACATTGGTTAACAATGTTTCTTGTTTGCAGAAATCTCAGAAGTATATCCTTTTATTGCTCCACATGAACTGTATAGTGTCTTTGATATACAGTTCAGTTCGTTTATTCATTTCTACGATAAAAACAAACAAACAAGCATGCAATGCATACTTACATAAATACAAAGCATACAATAATCGATAAGAATGTATAACATAATGGACAGAACAAATTAACAGAATAACGTGCTTAGATATTTAACTGAGGAATACAGCCTTTGGTAAAGTTAAATGTGAAATGAAAAAGAGAACTTGTGATGTGAGAGATGATATTATCTTAAAAAGAATCTTTATCAGTCTGAGAGTCGCCAATTCATTTCAACAGGCAATTATGATAGCGCTGGAGAAACCATTCTGAAAGCACATTATTATCTCTGCTAGAGATGGTGCTGTTTGTTCGTAAAACTTGAATACTAGTAGTGGCAGCATTATTTAAAGCTATGATGCAGTTGAAAGCTTCTTCATATTGAGTTTGATATCCTTCTAACTTTCAGGTGGCAAAGCTAAGAAGGTCGGGGTTTTTCGTTTCTTTTTTTAAAGGTTCTAACAATAGTCTGAAAGTAGGAAGGGGCACACACAATATAAGCGAGTATGTTGCAGATATAACATTATATTATTTGACGTCCAAGTTTACCAAACCATCTTTGATTAAGTATGGTTTTCCTCTATACATTTGCTCTTAATTCATCTTCAGTAGATTTGAAAGTCTCGCGCCACTGTACGTAGTCGTTAGTGATTAGTGACCAGTCGTTTATTTTCATATTCGAGTCAATTTGATTTCCTTTCAATGTGAACGAGGTGTACCTGAATAATGATACGTTATACACTTGCCAATAAAATTGTTGTTATAGCCGAGTCAAATATCCAGCGACAAGGGATTAGTGACTGATGGTGTGAGTGGGTGGCGCACCACTATGTCGCATGCGCGTATCACTGACCACTTTGTAGGATGTTATCCCAGTATCAGATGTTGTTTGCGAGAATACACGTGACCTACAAGCAAATATTAGATAACTTGAGTAGACTATCAAAACATGATGCTCAAGCATTGACCATGTTGAGAATTTGTAAAACCGGACATTTTTTGTGTGTATATAAATATACATATACATATACATATACATATAAATATACATATACATATACATATACATAAACATACTATATAATTATATATATATATATATATATATATATATATGTATGCTCAATAAAGGGACTTACCTCGGAAACAGCAACAAAATATGTTTTGTGAAGTTTGATCTTAAAGGACAAGTTCACCTTCATAAACATAAGGATTGAGAGAATGTAGCAATATTAGTAGAACACATCATTGAAAGTTTGAGGAAAATCAGACAATCCGTTCAAAAGTTATGAATTTTTGAAGTTTTTGTGCAGTACCCGCTGGATGAGAAGACTACTGCAGTGTATGAATAACTTAGATGTCACATGCGTACAACAATATAAAGAAAATAATAAAGAGAATTTCACAAAATTCCATCTTTTGAAAAAAGTACACATTCCCCTGACTCGTTGCCGACAAATGTTATGGGTAATATTATTCCCCAGGCCTTTAGAAAGAGGCAAGTCAAGTGCTCTTTTATTATGCGAAAAAAGTGAAAATATGTTGAATTTCTTTTACATTTTCTTTATATTGTTGTACGCATATGACTCACAAGCTGTAGTAGTCTCCTCATCCAGCGGTTCCAACACAAAAATTAAAAAAAAAATCATAACTTTTGCATCGATTGTCCAATTTTCCTCAAACTTTCACTGATGTGTTCTACTAATATTGTTGCCTTATGTTTATGAAGGTGAACTTGTCCTTTAAAGATTGTTTTGAAATTTAAGTAATAATAAAGGTTAAGAAACTTTTGACATTTGTGTGATTATGTTCTTAAACTCGTATGATAGAAGTGTTAAGAAGGTACATGCACATGCCTACCTCCGGCTGATGTAATTATTTATTATGGTAGGAATGTGAATGACGGCATGCTGCTAGAAAAAAACAACAACAATAAGCATTAAATTCATGAAAATCGACCCATTTTCAGAAAAGGAGAAAAGGTCTTATCAACTTTAATCGCTTTTAGGGCAATAACATATCTCATGTACCTTGACAGAGATGCAACAGAAAAAAAAAACGAGTTCAGGGAAGTTCTGCAAGTTCATTGAGACGTAGAACTTCGGCCTTATCACCATTTTCGCGACGTGCATGCTTATTATTAGAAGAAAAAAAAACCACTACAACAACAAAATATCAGTCACCGGTAATCTCCAACTTCGTTATCTAACTTCCCTCTGCCTTGACATGTCTCAAGATGCCAATGTCCTGAATACCGGAACTCTTCCAGGAAACAATTGGAGTTCAAAATGACCTCAAATGTCATCGGCAGCATACTTTAAGAACGTTTTATCTCGCATTACACTCCACTTGGTCTGTGGTAGCCTAACTTCCTTGATTCACTGAAGAGTGTACCTGTGAACTTTTGAACGTAAACGTGCAACGCTGCTTCATCCGCCGCGACTTAAGTGCACGGCGTCAACCGCGGAAATAAGGTGCCTTCTCTAAGTGTAGGAGTATAATTGATTAACCTTTCAACAAACAAACAACAAACAAACAAGCAAACAAATAAGCAAACACACAAACAAGCAAACAAACAAACAAACTAACTAACTAACAAAAAATAAACAAAATAACCGAATAGACACCATCCCCCCCCCCCAAAAAAAAAAAAAACCAACAACAACCGTTGTCATAAGACACAGGGTAAGCAGAATCCTATCTAAACGATAGAAATTGCCACTGGTCATAATGCCTATTATGTTTTAATACCACTGTATTTTAATAATGTACACAAACAACCACACACGTACATACAGTAGAACACAATCAAAATATGCCTTAGCAGCCACCTGGCTACAGCGGCCACCTGCCTTTTGATTGTAGGGCCTATAGATGTACATATCATGAGTAGACAGACAGACAGATGAATTGACTGATAGACATACATGCATATACATACAGTATGTATGATTATACAGGTAGGTCTATATTTTACAACGTAAAAGTAAATTTAGATTTGCATGTCTCGCAGCCGTGTCAATCAGTGGGAAGAGGGCACGGGGTGACTGACACGGTTCCTGATAGTTTGCTGACCCAGAACTCCGGGCGGAATCAGGCTATACTTTCTTCCTCTTGATTTATGAATGTTTCCCAAGATTTCCGTTTCGACGTCTCCTTTATATTTTTTCTTCTTTGATAAGATTACTTTCCTCTCTCTTTTTTTTTTCATATAATCATTATTTCCTACGCGGAAATGCGTTTATCATTGATAGGCGCAGATTTTTGTGTTATCACGTTTTTTCAAGGATCTGCTCACAGTGCTTCATCCGAGACGTTTCTCTTTTTGTTACAGCGGTTATTGTTGTGGTTCTTTGTTTTTATAGACCTCACCTGTCATCCGGAGAGGCAGGTAAGGTCCATGAATTATCTCTTATCTTCTTGTACTTGAGAGCATTTGCCACTTCCAGCGTACAGTGAAGCAGGGCTTTCCGCCTTCCTTGAAGCCTGTGCACGGACCTCTAAGATTAATAAAGGTCGAACCAGCGATCCTTTTTGCCCCTCCCCTTTTCACCCTATCTATACTTGCTCTTCTAGATCTTCATCATGTACTTCCATCTTCTTCTCCTTCTCCTTCTCTTCCACCTCCTCCTCTTTTCCTCCTTCTTCTTTTGCTTCTTCTCATTCCACTTCTTCGGTCTTCCTCATGTGCTCTCTTTTATGCTTTTTTTTTCCTCTGATAAAACAAGAAAGAGATATGTATGTACATTAACTATTGAATGTCTTTAAGTGCTATAACAGCAAGAAATAGAATAAGATACGAAATCGTTGATAGGGGACTTCCTATGAAAAATAACAATAAGCAAATGTTAACAAATAACGAAACAAAATGAAGACATATTAAAAGAAAATTCCTTTTTGAACCGGGACCTTCAAATATACAAAGACTCGACAAAAAATCAATTAAAACATGATTTTCCTAAATTACTGCAAAATTGAAATCCAGTTGTTATTTTGATCATATCTTATTTCTTTTGTTTCGTTTTTCTATTTTGTTCCTAAAAGATTAACAAGTTCAGTTCCAAACATTTTTATTGAAAGGTCAAATCATCTTCTGCTCTCCTCCACAATTCAGGTTATCTGTAAATGTTACCTCGACCCCGCGAATTGAACACAGTGATATGTTTCCCACGTGACTTTTATGATTTGATTTATTCTGTATATATATCCAAGTGTGACATGTATCTCGTTTGAATAATTATATCTAGGTAAATTACCGACTCTCGGACTCGAAGTGTTAATTGTTTTGCGCCCACTCCGAGACGGTACCCCCCCCCCCCCAAAAAAAAAGAACCACAACAACTACAACAAACAAACACATCAACTAACAAACCCACATTTTACACTTTTCATTCATTCATTCATTCATTCATTCATTCATTCATTCATTCATTCATTCATTCATTCATTCATTCATTCATTCATTCATTCATAGTTGCCATTCCCTCCAGAAACACATAAATGTTTTACAGAGATTGAATACATACGAATATTACATCACAATACACAATAAAAGATAAGTATATAGCATACTTTTAGTATACGGAAATGCTAGAAATGGGGAGGAATGCTAAAATGCAGCGCTTGTAGGGAGCATCCCCCCCCCCCACACACACACACACGCAATGCAGCAAATCATAGTGATTGAGCCTAGCGACGGAGCTGTTCATAGCGACGGGAATTCGAGAAACAAAGATTGGCATTACTGGTATATTGTCATCTTTAAAAAAAGAAAAGAAATAAACAAAACGACACAAACAGGCAAAAAAGCAACAACAACAACAACAACAACAACAAACAAACAAAAGCAAATAATTGTTTATGCCAGGATAACTTCTCAGTCAATATGTCCATGAAACAAGCAAACCTTACAGTCTGTCCACAAAGTGAGCCTTTGTCGGCCCAGTTGTCATCTTGAATATTTAGGATGAACAACAAGTGATGTTAGAATGGTCTGATGTTTTCGTCACCGCTTTTTTTTCTTCTGTTTCGTCTTTTTTACTTCTATTTCCAAAGCGTGTGTGTATGTGCGTATGTCTATGCGTTTTGTGTGTGTATGTGTGTGACGTCAAAGAATAACGTTGGAGACCAACGGTTCGAATCCTTTATCGGGCTTCTTGCACTGGGCGGCTTTGTCGTTTCTAATCCGAGCCGAAGGCTATTATGATGAGCGGCAAACCTGTATGTATGCTGTGACAGTTCCCCCACACATTAGGTGCCTTCCCGAACCCCCTTTCCCCCCTTCCCAATGCGATCGTCTTGCCCCCATGCACCGCTCTCTGTCCCCCTCAATCTGTAAGGATCTGGCTTGAGGGTAAAGGGGGTAAGGGTTATTGTTGGTCACTCATTCTAAACAGATTTCTTTCTCCTAGCGCTCTAAGAATCACTACTTATATCCCGGTCGTTTTATCTATTTAACAGAAGAAGACGACGGAGATGGGAGGATTACAGACCTTGCCCTAAGTCAAGCAGTATTTTGTCATCCCCTTATTCCAACTCCGTTGAGTCATCAATAAACACGCTAAGATGTCATTTACTGTATCTATAGAAAATTTATGTTGTGTGTGCATTTGTGTGTGTGTGTGTGTGTGTGTGTGTGTGTGTGTGTGTGTGTGTGTGTGTGTGTGTGTGTGTGTGTGTTTTGATCCAGCCGGAGGCAAACTGTAAGTTTGTGGCGCCGTGAAGTGTCGTCTATAGTTCTTTCGCAACCCCTTGCCCGAAAGGCATGCCCAGCTTGTGGTACCTCGGTCTTCATTCTGTCTACTTTACTATCACATTATCATTTTGCTTCCGTTTTAGTACAATCCCATCCGGGGCTTTCTTCAGCAAAGAGCCTGGTTGTAATCAAACAAGAGAATGTTACCGTTTCTCCCGTGATGTGTTCATGAGCCGATCGAGTGTCTTCTATTTTCCTCCTATAGGCCTACCTCCTCTTTCATTTCCTTTTGTTGATGTTGCATGTAGTGTTCTTCTTCTTAGCCTCGCTTCCACTCATACACAATGTTGGCGCTGATACAAAATGGAGGTAATTTTGACAGACGATATCTACTCAAGGCGCTCAAGTAAGAAGCTATTTGTACTCGCTCTCTGTCCGTCTTGCATCGGTGACTTGCGTCGTTCGAAAACTGAGCACATTCCCGTTTTTCTCGAAAGCGCATGGTCTAATACGGAGCAAACTTGTTATAGTCAGGTCAATCCTACAGGGAATATAATGCAATGTACATATTTTTTTCCAAAATTTATGGTGTAATTGGTCATGTGGGCCAGCTGAACTTACCACAAAATTAATTGATCTCTCTGTCCAGCAGAACAGGTAAATAATTGCATTGGATGTAAATGCCCTTATAGGTTCTTGAGGAGTAATACATTGTAAATTATTTTGAGATCCCTGGGATTGCTGTCAGTTACATAATGCGCCAGGAAAGAGCACTACAGGGAAGTTGCATCCAGGGGGCATTTCATGAAGCATTTTGTCTGACAAATTTGCTTTCGGCCAATCAGATGCAAGGATTTCCGTAGCTTGTAACAGTTTTCAGAAAAATATCCGACCAAACTGCTTCATGAAATGCCCCCAGGTGTAATTTTGTCTCGATGCCCAGGTCAGTGTCAAGACACCTCCCCCCCCCCCCCCTCCCATGAACCTTTGGATTCCCTCTCGTTCAGAATTGACGTTCCCACACCAGAGAACGTCATCAATAATATTTTTTCTTTTCTTTTTAAGAGTATAGCCTGTAATGTTTAATGCTCTTGCTTTGCGTTTGATGTATAACTATAGATGGAAAACAAACGTTATATTTGTCTATCTACATTATTGTTCATAAACTCTATATAAATGTATCATATATTGTTATGTGTGCGTGCGTGTGAGGGTGAATGTGTGTGTGTCTTTCAGTATAAGACATATTTTTCAAATAATCAAAGGAATACATTTTTATATACGACTATATAGGATATAACGTACCATCATCCTATAAGCAAAATACGTTAGATAATTACACCGGCTTCCATCAAATATTTGAAATGTAGAAGGCCACGAGTATTTCATTCTTTGTATGGTTTTTCGCACGAGAAAGATGGTTTGTCATTTCAAAAATTTAGTCATTCAGAGGGAATTTTGGATAGTTTCTCTTTGTTTTCGTGGGGGCGGGGTGGTGGATTTATGACTTTTTGCTCCTGTGGTTATAGATAAACCCGTGTGTCGCCAGAGACAGGAAGCAGGTCGAACAGCATCTTAAACCCAGCTCTTATGAAGAAAAAGGTCTCAACGACCGAAATGGATATGCATATTCCATTAAGACCAAATGTGGTTAAACGTTTATAGAGAAGTAATTCGAAAGAGGCGACTTGCAAATCCGCTTCGAAAGTATGCGGCAATGGCTCCAGAGACTACTGCGGCATCTCGATCTCGGTGATGGTCAATACAATAAAATGTTGGCATGGTTTATAAATGCGTGCGCATCAAGTTTGAGTGCAATATAAATGTAATAGTGAAGGTCGATGACCGGGTAGGGGTAGTGGTGTGGATTGGGGGGGGGGGCAGAGGAGGGGAAATGAGGGGAAGTTTTGGTTGTGTGGAAAGTAAAAGATACTACATTAATACTCTTCTGTGTTAAACATAGAGTGAGGATGGGGGTTTTGATTAGAAACATTTTCATCCGGGGATTAAAGATAGGGATCATTATCTGCAGACACGGTTTGTGAGGTGGTTTTCGAAGAAACACAGACTCAGCATCGACTGAAATGACGTCTTTCCTCAATACACAAGTCGTGACATTTAAACTAACTTAAAGTAAATACTTATATAATTGAATTACCTTTTCTGTTTTAGAAGATTGCACTACATTTCTAATCGACCAAACACATTATACACGTTATAAAAGTCACTTATCGCAAAGCCAAGATTTAACGAGACATCATTCTCATATTATTTTCTTCAGCTGTCTAATATCAACGCATAGATATCGGAGCTTCTCCTAGAATGCTCATGCTTTTTACCTGGGAAATTGTTATTAGCAGTTCAAAACAAAACAAAACAAAACAAACTGCGTTAATTTAGTCATAGTTAGTCTTCTGTATATGACTAATGAATCTATTTCTGTCGTTATAAAATGTATCAAGAGATGTATTACAAGCCAATAATCAGCAATCATTACCGCTATGTGATGAACAATGTTCCAGACTGATTTCTTGTTGACTCAGCATAGATATTGATCATAATCGTCCTTTATTTGCTAATTATTTCTTAATCATAATTTATTCATGTGATACGGTGAATAATGCCTAAATATCCTGCAATCTTTTGCATTTGTCTAAATCAAACAAATATTCATAGAGGGATTTAGATACATTATATCATACATTTTTACATGCATTGATTTATGTGTTTATTCATTTAATTTTCATATTGCAGTTAACCGTGACTGTGTCCCGCCTCGTTCATTGCCCGAAAACCACACTGCTGAGAATAACCCCGCAAATATCGAGTATAACAGTTTTTAAAAAAAGCCTAGCAGAATTTTTAGAAATGTTAATATCCTATTTACAAGCCAGGAGGTATCTTGATTTATGCGTTTGCAAAACTCTCTTTCTTTTTTCCACACTCCATTCCCCCTTTCTTTCCCTCCCCCCTTATCTTCTGAATTATTTCCCTCTTTTCCTCCTCCCCCTCCCCCTCCCCCTCCCCCCCCCCCCCTTTCACTTTCTCTTTCGCTGCGATTACTGACCTTATCACTTTTTCGGTATTAGTTGGACATCGTATTTTCCACACTGCCTCGTAAAAACGCGGTAAAATATGGCAACCGCATCTTTGATCCTGATCATCGACAGTCTGGAACCAGCTCGTACTCCAGATAAGCCTATGTCCTCATCCTCTGCTTGACTGCTGGACACAAATCAGACCACAGAAGAAAACAAACTTTTAATGAAAAGAAGAAAATATGCGGAAAACCAGGAGAAATCATGACGTACATGATTGTGGTTAACATAAAAGAATTACGATATGTATGGCCTATGTACTTTGGAGGCTTACTTCCGCTTACGTATATTGCTGTCTACGAAACATCTGTATTCGTATCTTTTTAATAAGGACGTGTATATCTAGGAAGATTCGTTTGTACTTGAATGAAATGATATATGAATAGTCTTTATTCCTTCTTGCTGCTATCGTTTGTGGAGATCGGGGATTTTCTCCTTTTTTTTTGGGGGGGGGGGTGTGTCCCTTCAGTTTTGGTAAATTAATGATGATGATGATGATAATGATGATGATGATGATGACGATGATGATGATAATAGAATCTTCTTTATCCAGGAAAGCTTCTCCAATGTTTCTACTGCTCTACCAGAAGGTCCTGCCATTATCATTACCCTAGCGTTGCCAGGTATATACCCATTTACCCTTTTATTAGCCGCATTTACACAGTCAAATTAGCGGGATGACGATCGCGATGTAAACTTCGAGATTTGCATCCCGCTAATTCGCCGGGGTCATCCCACAAGACCGACACCCACGAGTCATACAGCCCAGGAGTTCGACATTAAAAAAGGTCCATGAGTCATACAGCTCACGAGTCATACAGCCTATAAGTTCGACACTACGCAGATAAAGCCCATGAGTTCGACACTAGGTAAAAACAGCCCACGAGTTCGACAGATACAACACGGAGCTTAATGTGTTGGTCTCGTGGGCCTTGTTAGCTTAGTGTCGAACTCATGGGCTGTATGACTCGTGAGCTCCATGACTCGTGGGCTGTATGACTCGTGAGCTGTATAACTCATGGGCTGTATGACTCGTGAGCTCTATGACTCGTGGGCTGTATGACTCGTGGGTGTCGGTCTCGTGACGTGCACCCTTCTCAGGAGAAAACTTGGTCTTCTATATCAAGCGTAACTTAACGAATTCTCTTTAATGGGGACTTAATAAGTGAGTAACGAACTGTTTTCTATATCAGATTCCGTCGTACTTTCTCAAATTCATGGTATTTTCTTGTTCGTTCACTGAATATTTGATATCATTGAGCCTACATACTTCCGCATGTTTCTCGTTCATCATTAAATTTGTTTGCTGGTGTACTGGTCACAATAATGGTAAATGTATTTTTGAACATGTATGCATGTACATGACTTGTTTGTTTTTGAAGAAATTTCATTGTCTGTTCATGGTTTGCCAAAGTGAAATATATACAAACATGGTTTGTGCGTTCGATTACAGTGGCAGCAGGAAAGTTGCTTCGAATGGTGTTTTTGTACCATTGCTATCACGATTCTCCTTGAAGAAATATTGCGACATTACTTTGAATAGAGTATTAATCAAAATGTCAGTTAGAAAACTTTTAAGAGTTCACAGACTTACCAGGCCCTGGACTTACCTCACATAATAAGATATACGATACATGTATGTTGAAACGATAGGGAGAGAGAAATGTCATAGCATATTCATTTATATTTTAGAAGCATTAATTAAACATAAACATCGTAATCAATTTGTCCCATTACCAGTGGGTGTAGACATTCTTAGTGTCATAGTAGTATTTCATTGCATGCATTTCACACATTATATTATATTCTAGTTTCACATTGCTTTGATCTTTGTGCAATGCTGTGCTTCGTTTTTCCTTTGGTTGCAATACTGAGTATATTTCCCAATGTAAAGTGCCCTGTTTATTATGATTTATCATTCAATGCAATTTGATTATTAACATTTCCTCTCCTGACAATTATGTTAGTTTATTGTGCCGTATCATTAATTGAGTTTGTATGTTTATTTGCCTCATTTTATATTTCCGTAATTTATTTGTCCCATTATCAATGGGTGCAGACATTTTTAGTGTCACAATAGTATTTCATCGCAAGCACTTTACAATTTTACATAATATGTTATATTTAAGTTCACATTAATATGATCTTTGTGCAATACATTGCTTTGAATCCACGTGCTATTATATGATTTCTTCTGATTTGACTGTACAACAAAAATCAACGTTTCCCATCTACACTTCCTTTTTATCTGGCAAATTATGGTATGAAATACTGATTAATTGTCTCTTACATGTATAGTATGCATGCTTTCAATATTACCCATTGATTATGAAAATGACATTTTATTTCATTTGTATAATTATGTTCAAATAAGTATATGCTTTTAGTATTTTGCATCCTACATTGTTCTTTTCTGTTACTGTTCAATGTTCAGTTTAATCATTATCACTGGATGTTAGTGTTGATCAATATTAGTATTGATTACTTTTATAAAAATTAAAGGAATTATACCATTGACGCTCACATTTTGAACGTTGATTGAATAATTGAACGTGTTTTTTTTTACTGTTTTCTTGGCATCTATATAACTTATCCAATCAGATATTTCACATCTTTTGAGTCATCGTACGTTTCAACCAACATTATACTTTATTTGATGCCTCACTTACCTAAAATCCATTATTTTTCATTTTGATGTATTTGTGAATGTATTTTGTATGTATGTATGCATGTATGTTTTTATTTTAGTACCATTTATGTTGTATATTATATCATTATTTATGTCTATCATACAATTGCAATAGGGTGCACCTAACCCGACAAGCGTTGGCTTCTTGTATGTGTTACCCAAAATAATTCTTGTAATATTTTACCTTGTTTTTTATCCGAAATAAATTTGAATTGAATTGAATTGAATTGAATGTAGTTTGAGATTTTCAATTATCGTATAAATGTTCTTTTTTTCAAGGAAAGTATCTCTTAGACCTTAATCTTGAAGATGTGAAAATTAGTTTAATAATTCTGTTCGTTTGCATAAATTTTGTGGGCGTGAAACGCTACTGCTAAATCTGCACGTAGGCTAGAGAAATTCCTCATTGAAAAACAGAGAAATAATAAGAAAACAGTAAAAAAAGCGAACTCCACAATCAACGACAATACCCCTCCGGCTGCAAGTTTGAATAGCTTTAACTTTAATCCTCTCCAGATTCTCGAAATAGCGCGTATGTTTCTGAAGATTTAAATAAAAGAACACGATCAATCACACTACATGAAATCATTACAATGGATAATTCGTCCTTACTAGTATATCGTATCAAACTTTGCCATAAAAGAATTGTAGGATTTTAGAAAAAGAATGACCGTTTACTAAATTTAGCACTCTACGCAGCTGTGGCTCGGGTTTGCGAACACTAATGTAATATCACAATCCTACACAATGGCTGGGCGCGGCATTTTGTAAAAGGCATCAAAAGGATTTCGTGAACAGTGATGGATTCCTATAAACGGTATGAAGAATTACATGTATGATATTATCACGGGGCGTTGCCTCTCTTGTCATTTTTGTGTTAAGAAATATATGACACATCGGATTGAGATCTACATGTATTTGGAATTCTTGGCCACGTTCTTTCACTTTTAATTTCATCTCCATCCTCTACAAGACTGAATCATGCTCATTTTTCTCGAAACCACACATTCATCTATATAATGTTGCTTACGTGTGACATTCCCCTTTGTTTTGTGTTTATCTACATCGGGTTTCATTTTTAATCCAATAAGGATGTTCAGTCTCTTTTTAGCACCTTTTTTTTTTTCTCGGGGGGGGGGGGGGGTACCTCTTCTTTTGGAAAAAAAAATAGTAGCTGTGCGTCTTTCAACATTATTTTCCGTTATCAGGCACTATGCCAATTTATTTACTCTTCTATTTCATGATTCCTTGGGTATAGACCTATACGAAAAGGTTTTTTTAAACGAATTATTTGTTACTTTACGAGATCTTGGATCTATAGGTGACCACTATCAAGAAGAAGGTGTTTATGTGTGTGCCGAACTGACCTATATATCCTCGCTTATTTCACATTAATAGATGAGTGAATTGTCGTGTATTGTTTAAACTGTATCCAGTGAACGAAATGAAGTCAAAGAGGCATTATGGTACAATTTGTATAAAAAAGAAGAAGGTTGCTGGATGTTAGCATTTGCCAAATTTTCCAAAATGGCTGCGATATCTTCGCAACCACGTGGGCCCATGTGGAATTTAGATGAGGTGATCACACTTAAAGCGCTTCCGCCAGTTTGCACTCATAGCAATAACAATCATGTTGTTGTACTTCTTTACATTGGACCTATGATCCATCATTGGGGAATAAAACCCATTCCCCGCTAAAAAGTTATCTCTATCATTATAATTATCATTATCTTTATTATTATCATAATAATAATAATAATAATAATAATAATTATTATTATTATTATTATCATTATATTGCAAGAAAATTCAATACAATTCAATTCAATTTCAATTTATTTTCATATTTCTCGATGAAAAAATACTTAAAAAAATGATGGGAAGAATGCAAATTAATAATTTTCTTCATTTCACTTCCAGGATATGCACTCAATTTTAGTGTATTTTAACGGGAGAATTTTGTAAGGAGATGTCATCGTCGCCTATATCTCTATAGTCATTTGCGCAAGTCGTTTTGCCCAATATTATAGAATTGCAAGAAGCTTTGGGAATTTACAACACTCTTATCATTTAAATGTGTGTATATGTATATAATTACTATTTATTAAATATACATATATCTTATCATTCCCTGTATAATACAGCATATTATCACCTGTATATTTAATGACACTTCTTTCCTCCGTTTCGCTTAATTATTGTTTGAATACGGGGTTTTGTTTCATTGTTTAGTACCCGTCTTTTCTTTTTTTTTCTAATCTATTTCTTTTTTTAATCAAGTGATCTACACCGAACAGCATGTTTTGAATAATGTGTCGTAGATACTCTTAACTACAAATAGCAATTAGGCTACTTGAGGCTGGGAGAGTTGAGAAAGAGGAAGAGTGGAGGGGAGAGAGAAAAGAAGAAGAAGAAGAGAGGGAGAGGGAGAGAGAGAGAGAGAGAGAGAACGGGAAAGGGAGACGGAAGGAGAAAGAAAACAACCCGACGTTGTCGCCAATGTTATGATTTGATATCCTGGTTCATGTAATTGATTGATAGGTGACGTCAGCGAACAGGCGTACATTAACACGTGCTCCTCTCGCCAGCGGTCCTTTGCCAAGGGCAACAAAGTATCAGAGTGGACCCCTGTTCGTTGTATTTAAAGCACATGCTGCACTTGCTCCCTCTTTATGTGCATATGATCACAAGACTGATTACTAATTGCAGACCCTTTCATGTATGCCTACTTGATGGCGATAAAAAGTGGGGTCATCTCACGAGCTCAACACCCACGAGTCATACAACCCACGATCTAGAAATCAAATAAAACAGGCCCAATAGCTGGACACTAAGTAAAACAGACCCATGAGCCAGCTATAGATGCTATAGGCAAATAAGGCCCATGAGCTCGACAATATAGACAAAATAAGGCCCATGAGCATGACACTATACCGAAATTTACGTGATGTAATGTTGAGCTCGTGGGCATTTTTTGCCCAGTTACGAGCTCATGGGCCTTACGTTATATTTGTCTATAGTGTCTAGTTCATGGACCGATTTGCTCGTGGGCCTTAGTCACTAAGTATCCTGCTCTTGGGCTGTATAATGACTCGTGGGCGTAGAACTCGTGACGTGCAGCCGATAAAGTAAACCCAATGGTGATGGCAACGATGACTTTAGCAGTTGATTTGATGTAAAAGTCGGGAGCTTAAGCTTGTGATTGACCCTTCACAAACCATTCTTTATGCTATATTTTAGTCACAATTTTGATCATTCATTGTCGATACTGCATAAACAAAACCCTCTTACATTTGAGCCTGTTTTGGACACATGCTATATTCTAGTTTATTATTGAATTCATAGCTGAGCCTTAAAGTAGCAACACCTTTGAGAATATTTAAAGTTAATGTTCCTAGTTCAAGTTTGCAAATTTTCTTACTTTGTTTTTCATTATGAGCAGATTTAAAGACTTTTCTCAGTTCTATGTTTGATATTCCTCCGATACAGAAAATGCATGCAGTGAAAATTGGAGTTGCAGATCTACTGAAGACGAGATGATCAATTCGGCAACAGATTAAAATCCCCACCCCCTCCTGCCCTCCCTTCCTTCCCCTCTGGCTCCCCCGCCCCCTTCCTCCAAAACCTTGCTGAGCGAACCCGGAACGAACATGCCGAAAATCGGGCAGTGATTGCCTCCGCCTGCCGCTACTAGTTGCTATTGTCTGCGCTTATTATCAAACTGCCATAAGTGATTTTGAATAAGAGAGAGAGAGAGAAAAAAAAAACAAAACAAAAACAAGAACCTAAACACTTTACATTGTTTCTCCTTGTCTGGCTCGGTGTGCGTCGCTAAAGACCTCCGTGAAATAAAACGTGCACACGACAACACGCTCCACGTCATAATTATTGGAAGAGAAATTCGATGTTTGGAACAAAACTGATGTAAAGAGATCGGTCGCTGACAACAACAAGGGGGCTGGATCCAATTGTTCACGAACAATCTGATAATATCTCACAATGATTCAATGCGACTGAAATCGAATACCTTGCCATTATACAATATCATCTATCAAATAAGATATGACGTCAGAGTTATAATCGTACAGAGCGGCAAACATCTGAAACTTTTTTTTTTCAGCAAAAGTTCAGAAAATATCGCCTTTCATCCATCATTCTGGAACCCGGAATCGTTGTCCCAAAGAATGACAGGGGTCCGGTTTCTTTTTATCACGTTGCATGCAATTGCGGGTAATCATACTTGTTTTACCTGGACGCATTGTAGACAAAGTTGTACTTTGTCTTCGTTTGACGTCAGACAATCATTCTGCCATTCTTCAATATGACTTGCTCATTCTCTGTCTCAACCACCTTGCTCATTTTACACCCGAGTGACGACAGGTCTGTGTTTCATGCATCCAAGAGGCATTCCTGTTATTCACGAACGTGTCACGAAGATAATGAAACGACCCGCCCAGTAATCTGATTCTTATTCCGCAATCAAAGACATCAAAGGTTTTAGCCGACAGTACGACGTCAAATGTCGCTTTACTGACAGTTTCAAAAACTCCTAAGCAATACTCTTTTTGTTTTCCTGTCTATTGATGTCAAACATGCCGTCAACATATTGACGCAGAATAACTGTCCTCGGTTTAGACGTACATAGAAAAAAAAAATAATGTCGCCCAAGACGCGATTGTTCTAAAAGCTCGTCATGTATACACGCGGGTGTGCACAAAAAAATATCTCTTTACCTCTCGTTCTTTCGAGATTTCACAAGTATTACGTCACGACAACTTCGTTCGACGTGCTTGGCAGATGAGATAACTAAACGTGATGTAACTATCAACGTCTTCTGCTACTTTTTTTTGAAAGTACAAATGTCACACTGTCGAAAGTACAAACGATGAGGGAATCAACGTTTAGATAATTAGAATAGACAAAAGACAGAACATTTTAGGATATTTAATGTGAAATAAGTAGCGTGGAAATATGTCTGCCTCTGTAAGCATCTCATGTACGTTCAAAGATCTTTGGGAACCACACGTGATTCTATGAAGCTTCTTGTATTCGCATTCACACTTACGTGACTGCTTCACATAAAAAAAAATACAATCAAGTCTCCATAAATTCTAATCGGAGTTATGCAAATCTAGCTACTTTTTCATATTAGCTCATCAAGGTTTAAAATCTCTGTATGAAGTGTACCTGACTTTTGCCTCTGCAAGTAAACTAAAAAAAAAATCAAACATACTTATGTTTAAAAAAAAAAATCCCGTGTACAAATCAAATTTTGAAGTTTCGACCTAACTCTAGGATAACAATATCAATTTAGAACGGTTGTTCCCAAGGTAAGTACTTCCAGTTATTTGATATCTAGTTTTCATTTGAGTATTATAAACGATGTAAGATCTAGAATGTCTTATCACAAAGAGAACAAAACATTACGCCTTGATGATTCGAGGGATTGAAATTCAGTAAACGTCTTTAGATTGGAATACAATGACCCAGGAGTAACAAGAGAACGATGACGACATATCTCCGTCTTATGCCGATACCACATAACAAAACAATGACTTCCGTGATTTCGTTTCTTCTTCTCTTTCTTCTTCTGCTGCTGTTGTTAAAGGGATGATATAGTTTTGCTTGAGATGGAACTTACTGTTTCCAGCCTTTTTTTTTTTTTAGATAATGAGAAACCTCTTTTGAAATTTTGAAGAGCTACAATTCCGAGAGGAATTTGAAGTTAAATTTGCTGAAAAGTGTTTTTTCCTTTGGCTGAGATACCCAAAACAAAGCGATCCTAATGAAAGGTGAGACCCACCTTTTGTTAGGATTGCTTTGTTTTGCTTTGTTTTGGGATATCTGAGCCAGTTCAAGACCGATTTTCATCAAAAATAAACTTTTAATTCCTCTCAGTATTGCGCGCTCTTTGATATTTCCTAAGAGGTTTCTAATCATCTCACACACAAAAAGAATAGAAATAATCTCATTCAAAACTAAATCATCCCTTTAACCCTCTGTGTGCGGCGTTCATATCCTGTTTGTAGGTATACGTGTGTGAAATTTGTACACATTGACTCATTGCGCAGATATAGGGGTGAATGGTGCTCTACTTCCATTCTTGTTTCTTTCTCCTCTGTTGTTTTTAAATTCGTGAGAAATGTGACAAAGACACAGAATGCCCCTATAAACAATCGGCATGAGAATGTATACCTTGCATGGGAGGCCTAATTTGTACGTTGATCTACAGGGTTCAAGAACTCGTGCGTGGGAGACAAAACCGCGGAAGAGAGCGGAATAGAAAGAGAAGAATAATCTGCGTACTCGAGTTACAGTACAAATGTTTTATCTCCGCCCTTTCTTTCGCATTCAATGTTCTACATCATTATTTGTGAAAATGTGTAGAGCGGAGGGCAGGGGGCGGCAAGCAGGGTTACGAACAATGTCAAGTATCACGGATGTAAACCTGTCGAATTGTATTACCGTAATAGATAACTGAAGAGGGTGGCAGATCACTAGAGGTTTTTTTGTGTGTGTGTGTGTGTGTGTGTGTGTGTTTTAGAAAAAGGGACAAAATCTTTCGTTCTTCAGTCGTTTCCAGGAAAACAAAAGAGAAAAAAGCCTGTCAATAGAATCTAAAATGACCCTCAGGTTTTAGTTCCTCCTCTTTTATTCCGCGTTGCCATGACTTTAATACACAAATGATGTCATGGACACGATTTATTCATGGAGTTTTCACACACGTAGAACAAATGGAAAAATAAAAGAAAAAAAAACGCGTCGGTGTATGAGAACATAAATGTTGAGATTATAAATGACAATGAGGTAATTGTAACCGAAATTAAGAAACATTTTTATTCAAATGAAAGCAAGATACTCAAATTCAGTGAAATCATCAAAATTGAACCGGATGCAAATAGTTGTGCGTTTTTGGATAAAGAAAGATCGTATAATAACATGACTTCCTGCTGCCGTCTGAAAGATCATAATAAGGGGCCTATACGGTATGCCTATATGCCTTTTCCAAGCAGCAACCCCCACCCCCTTGCCTTTGTTTTGTTTATTTTTGTAAAGGGAGTATTCTTGATTTGTTCAAGTGTTAACCTCGACTTCCCTCAAGATGTTATGTTCTTGCACCTTTAAAGAAGGGGGATATCCCGCTCTAATTCAGTAAAATTTTAGAGACGGTCATTAATTCCTCTATAGATGAGGTGGAGGGAGCAAATTCAATATTTTTTTTTTTTTTAAAGACACGCTTATTTCTTTTTTTTCCCCCAATGATAAGCACGGGAATATCAAACTTATTTATGAACTTTCGTGTAAATTTATAATTTATATTCATGGGCTTTGACCTTCGCGATGACTCAGCCTTTTGCCGCCTTTGGAATAATGAAGCTAACTGTTTGGGCTCTATTTATAGGCCCTACACATCAGTTTATCATAATTATGTATAGAAGGGGCTCGTCAATCTTTGGTTTTGGTGAATTTGCATGTTTTTATTTCTGATCATTTTTTTTAAGAGTGCGTGTGGGTGCACTTGTTTGTTTTTGTTTGGAGAGGAAGGGGGTATTACTCTTCCTCCGTTCCACAGTCCCTGTATCCCTGTGCATTTCAATGCTTTGCAAGTTGCAAACAGAACAATTTTTGACTCTGAATTGGCCTGATGCACAATGTTGGTGTCCTGTTAGTCACTGATGCGTGTCACGCTATGGAGTTGATGTGATTTGTTTCTGTTACGTCAGTAAGGCCAATCATTAAGAATGGCAATTGTCACAATTTACGCAGTTTAGTGTCTATACACCCTTAATATCTTACAACTTCTACCTGCTTTATTACATATAAACGACCCAACGTTGTTATTGTTGTTTTTTTACTAACTAGCAGCATACCGTAGACCTGATAGTGTAATAAAAACCTCCCTTGCTGGCCTTGTTTTGATGCATTTTTAAAATATTTTTGTCAATGAACATCACGTGTTGTCATCATTATACCTTGTTATATAGAATGCATGTCCGTGGGAATAACAGCACTTGAGACGCTTTTTCAAAGGAGGAGGGGGGTAGATTGCGACTTTGTATAATACTGCTGGAAATTCATTCTTATTTCAAAAACAATCTAATTGGATAAAAATCGCATGCGTGTTTTCATATGAACCTGCAGAGAGACAAATTCACAGAACATAGTAAATGCAACAATTGCTTACTGGTAACGAGAAGTCGTTGACTATAATGACGTACACTGATCCAGAATCATGACGTAGATGGGACCAGTGAGAGAGAGAGATAAAGAGAGAGAAACCCAAGCTACTCCGATTACTCTTGAAAAGGAAATCCAGTCCAAATATAAGGATAGTCTGATAAAAAAGAGTAGAATTTTATGAGTTCAACGGTAAAAATTGAGTGAAATCGGATGAAAAATCCCTAAGGAAGTTATGAAATTTGGAAGGTTTGATAATTTTTCTCCAAAACAGTTCTTGTACAATGGATGTGAATATGCAAATGAGTGAGCGAACCATGTCATACCCTCACAGTTTTCCAATTGATCGTGTACAAAAAAAAAAATACGAAAATTCAATGCTTCTGTCATTGAAGTCTGAAAAATGACGTTATTCCTGGTTGAATAACTTCAGAATAGTTATCAGTTAGATGTATGAGGATTTGAGCCTCGGGCATAATTGCGTTTGAATGAAAAACTGGAAATTTCAAAAACTTACGTACAAACTATATGGTAAGTTGTGAGGGAATGACATGCTCACTTTGTCATTTGCATATTCATATTGACTGTTCAAGAACTGTTCCCCCCCCCCCCAAAAAAAAAAAAAAATAAATTAATTAAAAAAAAAAAGCGAAACTTCAAAATGTCATAACTATTGTCGAACTCGTAATATTTTACTCTTTCTTATCAGACTAACTTATATTTGGACTGTATTTCCCCTTTAATATGTATTTGCGTCTTCCAGGAAGCCAAAAAAGGAAAGTTTTTCATCTCTTGAGGCAGTAATCTGATTTCAATGTTGGACGTATGTGACGGAAAACTGATACACTACCTGATGCTATCAAGAAGAAAGGGAACAAATAGATATTAGTTTTACTCTCATATGCACTTCTTAAGTATATCGATGTTTGATGGCATTTTGTTTTTCTCTTGTGGGAAACCGTTGCATTGTTGGAATAATACTCTGTTGTGGTAATTAGCTCACTCATCAAAACTGGTCAAGAAGACCAAAATGTGATAATCTTACGATGACAACACTGGTCATCTTAAACCGATGTCATACTCTCAAAGTATTAATTTTAATGTGCGGCTCATGATGCACCTCACGAGTCCACCCTTCTAACGGGTGCTGTTCGTTATTCCGAAGGTTCGCTATTCCGAAGGTTCGTTATTCCGAAGGGTCGTTAATCCGAAACACGCAAATTCTCTATACCTCGAGGTTCATTAATCCGAAAATGAAAAAAGGTTCGTTAATCCGAAAATTTGTGGCGTTATTCCGAAGGTTCGTTACTCTGAAGATTGGTTAATTCGAAAACGAAATTCGGAACAATGAACCTTTAGGAATAAAGAGCCTTCGGAATAACGAACCTTCGGAATAACGAGCTGTAACCCTTCTAACTTGGGGGAGGGGGGATACACACACACACACACACACACGCCAAAAAAAGAAAGAAAAACAAAGCAAAGCAAATCAAAACAAAATAAATACAAACACAAAAGCAAAAGTCAAAGAAAAAAACTAAATCAAACAAAAGCAACAAAAGCAGTGAGAAAAAAAGAAAGAAAAGAAAAGCCCAACCAGACAAAACAGAACAAATACTTGGGCACAGTATCTTGCCAAAGTTATACCGAAAATAAACCAGTCAGATGATTACAACAAGCATGTAATACGCTTCTGGGAGGCTGAAACATAGCATGTAGTGATTGTCTTCTTCTTCTTCTTCTTCTTCTTCTTCTTCTTCTTCTTCTTCTTCTTCTTATCATTATTATTATTATTATAGTAATACTGATAATAATAATAATAATAATAATAATAATAATAATAATAGTAATAATAACAATAATGATATGATAATAATGATAATGACAATAATAATAATAATAATAATAATAACAATAATAATAACAATTATTATTATTATTATTATTATTATTATTATCATTATTATCATTATTATTATTACTATTATTCCTCTTCTTCTTCTTCTTCTTCTTCTTCTTCTTCTTCTTCTTCTTCTTCTTCTTTCATCCCATGGTCACTAATAAGCAAGCAAACATAAACAAAATCAAGCACTATTTGTGGTACGAAACACCCATTTCACAAAACGGAGACCTCCAGTGTACAGTGCTTTACATCATCATGTCCCAGCCCTACTGCCCATAAAGGTCCCAGCAACATCTGGACCAGGGGCGTCACCAGCTTTTTTTCAAGGGGGGTGCGTTTTGACAGTAAATTTAAACTGTGAGATTTTTTTTAAATTGATTTATTGGCTCCTGTGTCATCATGTACATTTACACATACTCTATAGTATATTGTACATTATTATACATGTGATTGTATGTATACACGAATCTTTCGCTATGAAGGACTATACGGGGGTACATTATGTGACGGTGTGAGATCCTCGGCGATGATCCATTCCGCTCCTTCAGTGCGGAGGGTGTGGGAGGGGGATACCCCCTCCCACGATAGGAACTTTTTGTAAAAACAAGAGTGTAAAAGTCGCGTTTACAGAGCATAGTGAAAATAAAAATACTATGAAGGACTATTACGGAGGTATATGTGACGGTGTGAGATCCTCGGCGAGGGAGCGAAGCAACCGAGCGGGAGAGGGTGTAGGAGGGGGATACCCCTCCCACGGAGGGACTTTTTGTAAAAAGAAAAAAAAAAGGAGAATTGCATAGCAATTAAATGCGAGCGAGCGGAGCGAGCGAGCTTGAAAATTGTGATACAATGTATTTTACAATCCCAAACTGCGGTTTGTAGCTATATTTTTTCGCTTTGGAAATGAAGGGGGCGCACCGGGCGCAACTGCTGGCAATTACTGGCAGCAACATCAGGAGCATGGCACAATGATTAATGCGAGCGAGCGAAGCGAGCGAGCTCGAAAATTTTGGCATTTCACAGTTTTAAAAATGCAGTTTTTAGCTACATTTTTTCGCTTTGAAAATTTAAGTGGGGGGGGGGGGGGCGCACCGGGCGCAACTGTTGGCAATTACTGGCAGTAACATCAGGAGAATGGCAAAGCGATTTATGCGAGCGAGCTTGAAAATGTTGACATTTTACATTAAAAAAAAATTAATTACCGTCTGTAGCTATATTTTTTTCGCTTTGGAAATTAAGCAGGGCGCATCGGGCGCAACTGCTGGCAATTACTGGCAACAACATCAGGAGAATGGGATAACGATTCAAATGCGAGCGAGCAGAACGAGTGAGCTTGAAAATTTTGACACAGTCAAAAAACTGCCGTTTATAGCTATATTTTTTCGTTTTCGAAATTAAAGGGGGTGGCGCACCGGGCACAACTGCTGGCAATTACTGGCAGCAATATCAGGAGAATGGCATAACGATTATATCGTCTGTATCACTTCAGTCAATCAATTTTCCATGCAACGTTTTTGTTACCCCAAAGTTCCGCAATTATGTTGGTTTTTTCAATTTACTTTGTTTTGATTATGCAACCTTATTCTATGTTACCAAAGAAAGTGAAATGTTTATGTTCTTTTCGAAAAATGAAATAAAGTTTGAATTGAATTGAATTGATTAAAATGCGAGCGAGCGGAGCGAGCGAGCTTGAAAATTTTGACATCTTACAGTCTAAAAACTGCCGTTTGTAGCTATTCCTTTTCGCTTTCGAAATTAAAGGGGGTGGCGCACCGGGCACAACTGCTGGCAATTACTGGCAGCAACATCAGGAGAATGGCATAACGATTATATCGTCTGTATCACTTCAGTCAATCAATTTTCCTTACAACGTTTTTGTTACCCCAAAGTTCCGCAATTAAATTGGGTTTTTTTCAATTTACTTTGTTTTGATTATGCAACCTTATTCTATGTTACCAAAGAAAGTGAAATGTTTATGTTCTTTTCGAAAAATGAAATAAAGTTTGAATTGAATTGAATTGATTAAAATGCGAGCGAGCGGAGCGAGCGAGCTTGAAAATTTTGACATCTTACAGTCTAAAAACTGCCGTTTGTAGCTATTCCTTTTCGCTTTCGAAATTAAAGGGGGTGGCGCACCGGGCACAACTGCTGGCAATTACTGGCAGCAACATCAGGAGAATGGCATAACAATTATATCGTCTGTATCACTTCAGTCAATCAATTTTCCTTACAACGTTTTTGTTACCCCAAATTTCCGCAATTATGTTGGGTTTTTTTTTCAATTTACTTTGTTTTGATTATGCAACCTTATTCTATATGTTACCAAAGAAAGTGAAATGTTTATGTTCTTTTCGAAAAATGAAATAAAGTTTGAATTGAATTGAATTGATTAAAATGCGAGCGAGCGGAGCGAGCGAGCTTGAAAATTTTGACATCTTACAGTCTAAAAACTGCCGTTTGTAGCTGTTCCTTTTCGCTTTGGAAATCATTAAAGGACAAGTTCACCTTTATAAACATAAGGATTGAGAGAATGTAGCAACATTAGTAGAACACATCATTGAAAGTTTGAGGAAAATCAGACCATCGGTTCCAAAGTTATGAATTTTTGAAGTTTTTGTGCAGTACCCGCTGGATGAGAAGACTACTGCAACGCATGAATAACTTAGATGTCACATGCGTACAACAATATAAGGAAAATATAAAGAGAATTTCACAAAATTCCATCTTTTGTAAAAAGCACACATTCTCCTGACTCCTTACCGACAAATGTTATGGGTAATATCATTCCCCCTGCCTTTAGAAAGAGGTAAGTCAAGTGCTCTTTTATTATGCGAAAAAAGTGAAAATATGTTGAATTTTCTTTTACATTTTCTTTATACTGTTGTACGCATATGACTCACAAGCTGAAGTAGTCTCCTCATCCAGCGGTTCCAACACAAAAATTTAAAAAATTCATAACTTTTGCATCGATTGTCCGATTTTCCTCAAACTTTCACTGATGTGTTCTACTGATATTGTTGCATTTTCTCAATCCTTATGTTTATGAAGGTGAACTTGTCCTTTAAGGAGGGGTGGCGCACCGGGCGCAACTGCTGGCAATTGATTGAATACTGACAGCAACATCAGGAGAATGGCATAGCGTTAAAATAACGAGCGAGCGGAGCGAGCGAGCGTGAAAATTTTGACATTTTACAGTCCAAAAACTGCCGTTTGTAGCTATGTTTTTTTTTTTCGCTTTGGAAATTAAGGGGGGGGGGGGTGCGCCACTGGTAGTCAAGGATGTCGGTTTATGTTCATGATTGGGGGAGGTATGACCAGCGAGGGGGCGTCGAAGTGACCAAGCGGGGGAAGGATGTCCAAAATCTGCACTTTAGAGCATCCCCTAATTGTTTGTGTTTGTGTGTGTGTGTTTTATACATGGAAAAGTTGGGAAATAGCCCAGGTCAAGTCTTATTATTGGCAATGCAAGGCATTTTTATATAGACTATAGTATGTAAAGCATCACTCAGTGACTGATCTAGCTTTGATATAACAAAGTGTGAGGTACAGAGGTGTACATTCTACATCACATTGCGCAACATTGCAGCGACTCTTTGCCGTTCGGATGTTCTGAGTACACTGCTCCATCCTGCTTATCATTCAGAATGACAACCAGGAATCACGCTGAATCACAATCTTTTTTCGGCTCCGAGCTTTTTGAACATTCTTTCACGCTATTGATGCCTTTTTGATTATGGTTAAAAGAAATCTTAGAGGAAAAAAAAATGAATTTCTTGCTCACCCTTTTATGTCAATTTCAAAAGCAGTTTACCAACCCTTGAATTACCATTTTGATTTTTTTTAAACCAGCGGATGGGGGCGGGTGGGGGGGGGGGGGGTACGTGCCCCCCCCCCCCCCCCCAGTTACGCCACTGATTGGAGACCTATAGCGGGGGAGGGTGTAGGCGGGTTATCTCCCTCCCATGCGACGGAGCTTGTGTATATTCTGAACTGATAATCCGTTGCACAATGAATGAAATATACCTTACGTATACAGTACGGGCGGTAGATAGTAAACACGTGATAGCATCAGTGCTGCCAGAGCCGGGGTGCGATTGTTTTGTTTTTTGTATTTGTCTTTGTTTTGTTTTGTTTTTTGTTTTTTTTTCCTCCTGGTGCAAAATAAAAAAAAAATAAGAAGAAAAATTAAAAAAAGAACAATTATTTAGCGTCCGGCGTTGAGGTCGCTTGTTTTTTTTGTTTTTTTGTTTTTAGGTTCTGAAGGGGGGTGCGTTCGCACCCAGCGCACCCCCCCCTGGTGACGCCCATGTGGACACACTTTGAAAGTCCTCATGAACTTAGTGAAAGTTAGGGCAACACATGTATCAGTAAAAATGGCTTGAAACTGCAAGACACTTTTCAGTCCATCTCTCAAGTTTGATTTTATTGCCTTTCTTGTCGAAAATTTCTAATTGTCGTCTGCTAAGTTTGACAACGTACTAGCAGGTTACACACAAACTAAGTTTGTACGATACTTTCATGCGCATGCGCATATCTGCACCGTAGTGAAAAATGGCAGACCGAAAATCACAGAAGGCGAGCCTGGTAGATAGGCCTTTGAGCAAAGGAAAGGGCGAGGTTTGTAGCAAAATATACTCTTGTTTTACTTCACGGTTTAGAGGAGATGAGTAACTGTTGTTAAGATTAAATTTCTGCCCCCTACAAAGGCATGCTATTGTGCTATGGTTCCGTGTGATATCGCTACGAAAGTGAATTTGTGTAGTCCCACATATAGATATTACTGTAAGTAAGTGTAAGTATGATACTCGGCTTGCACAGTCAATATTATTATAATTAAAGACAGTGCATGTGTGACTGTGAGTGTGATACTGATCAGTGCAGTGAGTGTAGTTTCTCTCAGAATAAATCTACAGACTTTTGGCTTTATGGTTGTTTTATTGGAATAGTGCAATGCTGTCTTTAGTAGTTACTGAAAATGTGCAACCATACGTTTGGTATGTATGTAAACAGTAAACTCTCTACAAATTCAGAACAGAAGATGAGCCGCCACAGTGCCCACCATACTGCTGCCGATAGGCCGCTGGGAAGTACATGTACGAAGTGGTCTTGCGTGGGTTTGTGTTCTCTCTCGTCCCTCTCGTAGCAGTTCATTGTTGTAAGAGTTGTATTTTCAGTGCAAGTAACACTTCTTACATCAAAAGCTATGTCTCCACCCTCTGCTCTAACAACAGCAACAAAAATCAGCTTTAGGAACGTACAATCACTTGAGTCCAATTGACACAAGTTGATTTTCATGGTGGGCAGCTCATATATAACTCTACCATTTTTATGTACCACAGTGCCCTGCTAAGAGTAAGACAGCTAAAGCAAGTTAATAGTTTCATGTAAAGCTAGATATCCATTAAAATTTCTGAAATTATGTTCCCCCTCTGTGATTTATTCCATTTATAAACTGCCAGCAATTAGTGGTATTATATTTTCTTATGTTTCCAACATTTCTGTGTAAGCATAAAGTACATAGCATTGCAAGGTATTAAAAGCTTCGCACAGCGTCTGGTCGAGCTAAGTAGTGTTGTGCCTATTAAATGCATTTGCTTTGTTGCCTGCTTCTCCTTTCCATCCAAAGTCTGTTGCCTCTGTTTTACACACTTGTACATATTTGATTGTCATAAGTGCATGTCTATGTTTAAAACAGAAAAACAAGATGGACCAGACAAAAGGCTAAAAAAAGAATTGTAAATCACATTTGAAAAGAAACTACATAAGCAGTACTTAGTATGCTTGTCTTATTTGCAGATTCTATTTTCAAGATCACCAACAGAAATGCAAAATAAGTTGCTTTGCTAATTGTCATTGTTCATTTCAGATAAACATCAGCACATTTGCCCTTCTGTTCTCTGAGATGGTGCAGTACTGTCAGAACAGAGTGTCTTCTGTTCCTGAATTGCAGAGCAAGTAAGTTCCTGTCTTAATGTTCTGAAAGCTGGTATTACAGACTTTTGGGCCCGAATTCACGAAGGCGGTACAAATGAAACCATGGTTTTAAACCATGGACAAAAACCATGGACAAAAACCATGGAGCGCCAAGTGTCGCACGGAATATTTCGTTACGAAATTGGTAATTTCGTCGACAAAATGACTGTTTTGTTAACGAAATGGATGAAATGTTCATTTAGTTACAAAATGTTGTCATTTTGTCACAAAATAATCATTTCATCGACGAAATGACTGATTTCGTAACGAAATATTCCATACGACACTTGGCGCTCCATGGTTTTTTTGTCCATGGTTTAAACCATGGTTTCATTTGTACCACCTTCGTGAATTCGGGCCTTGGTGTTTGGAATTTGGAATTTAGCTGTCTGATAGCATACTGTGAATTACTGAAGTATGCACGTGGAGAAGTTAATGAGTAAATGTGTGAATCTGTGATATCCAACTTGACGACAAATCTATCAGTGGATTCTCTTTTTTTTTTCAAATGTTAAAGGCATAATTTACCATTTGCAGATGAAACAAAAACCCAGCATTAGTGCTTTAAAATAGTTCTAGAATGTGACTTAGGGATAGAAACAACCACTGTAAAAATTTGAATCCCTATATTCGATGTTAAGTATAGTTACATACACAAGATGTGAACAATATCTATAATAGGGATGCTTCCAGACTAAACTGTATACAGTTATGGTTTATTGAGAAAAATACTGATATCTCCTTATATTTTAGGCTTTATTGTGAAAATTTTATACGGTAGGATGTTTTGTGATACAACGGATCTACAAATATACGTTAAATGTTATATCTTGAACATTTTTAAAATCACTGCTCCCAAAGGTAAACTGGACCTTTAATATTACCCTATTAATAATGGATATCATGTAAATGCAAGCAAATGAAATGTTTGCCAGGGTGTCCAGATGGTGTGGGATTAATATACATGCTTCTGTGTTTTTGTTTACTGTTCAGCTCACTGTTAAGAACACTGTACTCTTTCATTCTTTATTAAATTATTTCATTTACTGTAAAAGCAAAAATTTAGAGGTAAGAGGAATTTTGCTTGTTGTTAATTTCACAGAGGGTCACGACAATTGAGTGATCACTTCAAACAGCTCACCGCTGCCATGCACGTACTATTGTGAAGGGTAAAGGATGTGCATTACAGTAGCTAATTCACTTGTGCTGCATGACGAGCAAATATCCAGAAAACTGCAAACAAAATAAAAGTTTAGCCCCTACAATGTACCTCCCTTTAGATCAAAGATATTAAAGACTATAGCATAATTTAACAAGCAAAAAATGTGCATGTATTAATTTTGCGCCAGTATGAAATCTTCAAAAAAGTTACATACTGCAAAAATTTCTACTTATACTGTATGAACAAGTCATGATTTTTTTTTTTTTAACATTTGATTTGTACATTAATCCTGGTTTGATCCTAAGACAATTTTTAATAATATGTTTATTCTACTTGTAGATTGTCAGATCTGGGTCAGCATGTTGGCGTGCGAATATTAGATTTGCTCTTCATCAGAGAGCGGGGTCTGAAGAGAGAGACTAAGCTTCTCAACATACTCCTTTTCATCAAGTCAAATGTGTGGAAGGTAAGTTTATTCCCTCCTTTATTTTTAACCCAATAATACAAAAGAAAATTTATTTCATCCGTGATATAAAATGATTCATGCATCATTGCATAAGTAATCTTTGTACAGCAAGTACTTCTACTCTTATAATTGTTAGGTAAGACAATCACAAATTTCGTAGCAACAGGCACCTTACACTGCAGAATTTGCTCGTTTTTTTTTGTTAATCAGTATCAATAATCAAAAAGCGTTGCATATATACAAGTATTTTAAGACATTTTATGGTTTATAGCAAAGTGAACTTGTCAATAGACAACTTTTTCGCTTGTCTAAATGTACCAACTTGCAACCTCATTTTGATAATTCCTGTCATTTATGTCTTCTTTGGTAGGTGCTATTTGGAAAAGAGGCTGACAAACTGGAGCATGCTAATGATGATGAAAGAACTTGTATCCTTTTGTCTACACATGAAATCATCAATGAAGTTTTGGTTAACTCTATGTACCGAAGCATATCTACAATGTATAATTCTTAACAAATATTTGTGCTTTGGATATCTGCTTTGAAGTTTCCTTTTCATAGTACCTTTCTATAGATTTCGAATCTATATCTGTGGATTTTTCTTCTTTTTTTGTGTGACTGTGCTTCACAAAACCAACAAAGAGTTGCACCCCTTGATTTTACATGAGGACTGAAAAAAGGTGAAATGAATCAACCAAGTCAATCTTGGGTTTTTCATATTTTCTGAAAGAACTATTTTTCTTCTACATTATTGCTAAGTTTGGGATCCTAAAATGAATGGGAAAGTGTGTTTTCAGCAGTTTTTCTGCAACCTTTTTTTTTTTTTTTTTTTTTTTTGTAGAGTAGTGAGATCAGGTACAATGTATGTCTGAGAGGCTTCTTTTCAATTCTTGAAAATCCTTTGCACACTCTTCACTTTCAACTCTAAGAACTTTTGAAGGGATAATGCTACTGCTTTGAAAGTTGGCGTTAATCATGGACAGAATGTGTTAATAGAGCTTGGACAATTTCAGCTTAATCTGATAATCCCTTCATTGTTGTTGCTCCAGTGGTTTACATCCTGTCCTTTTTTTTGTCCCATGCATCGCACATAGTTTGGTAAAGATAATGCCTTTGAATAGACCCTGTACTTCAGAGCCAGTTTTCTCAGTTCACACTTTCCAGAGTGTGTGCTTTCTTTCCAATATTTAGATAGGTTAGAAGAGTCCATTTGAATTGAGTCATATGTCATTTTAAAGCGTAGAGTCTGCTCTTTCGGAATCTGCCCTTAAGCAAAAATCCATACCTGGCGACCTTGTTTATTTTGTGATGCAGGGTCACATTTGTTGGCTTGTGTTTATGTATACATGTTTCTGTTTTGCATTTGCATCTGTAGCATTATTGAACATGCTTTCCATATGAGGCTATGAAGCTAGAAAATAATGTTACATGCACATTGGTGTGTTATATGAGACAATGGACTTATTAACAGATGATTGGAGGTTCAAATCCTGCCCAGTGCATGTATGGACGTCTTTGCGCAAGGTGTTTAACCCCATTCTGTCTCATTCAACCCAGGTGGAGATATGGGAATGTGGTGATACAGGGTTTATGATAATGACAGGTTTCAGAGTGAAAAAGTGCTTGCTAACTATTGTAGAGGTTTCCCAAGGTTGTTAAATGCATTGATAACACTTGTACACGTTGTAGAGCCATACCGATTTATTATTATCACAACAGTATTTGGATTTCATTTCAAGATAAACAGATGTGTGGCATAGTAAGCTCAACTGATTGCAAAAAGTTTTATTTTTAAAATGAACCTTTCTCCAACGGTACTGTCATTTTCTGTGGATGATTTTTGCCATGCTGTGGCGCATATTCTCAATATGATAGATAAGTGCAGTAAAAAAGGACCCTTTCACACATCAATAGACCATACCCCATGCAATATGTGGGTACATGTTGTAGCTCACTTGGAATGCTCTGCTGCCTCTGCTATTATATACACTGTTGACATGCTGAATTCGTTCTTTCACTGTCCAATAAACCTATTGTTTTTGACAATCTGAAAAGATTTGTGCAGTCTTTGGAAAGTGTAGAATCTTGCAGGAAACAAGCTATCAAGCACACATGCAGTTGCCATCCATCACGTTGTACTGCCATTTTTGTGGATGCATTGAAATAGCAAAGTGCTAATGTAACAAGTTGACAGGTATGTAAATATTATACCAGAAAATTTATGCCATCGTGACAAGCTTGCTAACAATGAGGTGCTGTTTTTGTGGAGGTGAATTCCTTGATCCCGGATTGAACATCTGCAGTAATGAGTGAAATTATGTTATTTCTTCATTTTTTTTTTTTTTTTTTTTTTTTTTTTGGGGGGGGGGGGGGGGGGGAGTTTCTAGCAGTTTTCCAAGTACAATATATGTACTTAAAGTAAACCAAACAAACTTTTATATTATAAGCCTATGATAAGCTGTGACCATGAATCAGTAGACTGTATGTCCTTGCCATTTTTGTGCTGATTCCATAAATAAAAGAAAGCATTGTAATTAGAGTAAAAATCAACAGTGAGAGTTGCATAAAATTTGATCAAAGTAATTTTCAAGAAATTTGCTAAATTATCAAATTCATTCTTTGCAAATTCAAGAGCTATTATTTTCTAATTATTATTTCAAATAATCCTGTAGAATTCTGTCACTCATCTCACGTCTTGTTTGACGGATAATTATCTTGCACAGTTCTTATTTATTGGTTGATTTAAAGTTTCACATGGATAGTTCTATCTTCTTCCTTCTCCCATCCCCCCCCCCCCCCCCATGCACTGACTAATGATGTCTATTTAAGTGAAAGCTTCTTGTGTTGAGGCCAGAAATTGAGCAATGGCCCATCATTCTCGCTTCGTCAAATATCGATGTTCCGAGCCTCCTGGTGCAAAGAGTGATAAGAAGCGTTAACAGAGTGCTTCCTGGATTGACACTAACCCTTATCTTGACAGCCCTTATTGTGCATTCCATTCTTTTTTATCATTATTATTATTTAGAGAGTGGGATATACATGTATATGTGCTACCTACAAGTGTACACATTTTGGAGTGTGTGTCAGCAGATGTCTTGCCAGTGTCCCAGACGCTTTGTATCTGCTTCAGCCGGCTTTTCAGCATGGCTAAAAAAATTTCAAATACCGGTAGTAATATCGCACCTTATCTGTGATGGACAAATTTTAGTAGCCATCGGGGTGCACACAATTGTGCACAATTATCTGTACTTATTCAGACAAAGCCGTGAGCCAGGTGTTTTCCTCCCTTGTGTGTGTGTGTGTGTGTGTGTGTGTGTTCCTTTTGATTGTCTTTAGAGGACAAGAGTTTGAACCCATGAGCACTTGTCACATTGATACACCTGGTCGCTAGTATGTTTGTTTTCATATTTTCCTAAGTTCCCCTCTGTAAAAGTATGATCTTTTTTTTTTTGGGGGGGGGGTTCAATTGAAAAGCTGGTCCGCAAGCTTTAATCATTTTTATCTGTTGGTACAGCTGACATCCTGTGTTCACGATTGGGCATGTTATAGTATCCTATCATCCAGTGCCATGTGTAAATGATTGCAACATCCTTCATGCTAAACTTACGTAAACCTCGAAAGTGAAAAGCTACTACCATTTTCATGTTGAATTTGCTATTCAAAATAGACTGAGATGCAAAAAGCAATAACACACACTCAAAAAAAAAATAATAAGCAGAGTAGGAGATATTTCATTGTGATTTGAAAAAAAAAATGCATCTATTGCATCAAATTATTGTTGTGTTGTAATGAATAAGCAGATATTATTTTTAGGTTTTTAAGTTTTTAACTAAAGGATGATATTTCGATTTTCCTTTTTTTACTAGGTGTACATAATATGTATGTGTATAGACACAAATATATTTGATAGAGAAACTTTCAGTGCAATTATTTTTGAAAGAAAGTAAAGATTGCTAGATGTATATATGTTTGTTGGTCGTCGAACAGGACAGCTTCTAGGGGTGACTTGAAAAAAGCCCTCATGGTTGCGTGTTTTATTGCAGGTGTAAATTTCATCATTTGCTGCAAAATTGTTTATAACGTCATACTTTCTTCCTAACACACATAGTTTCTGCATGACTCAGTCGAAAAATATATCAAGGGCTTTCGGCTATATCACATCCTCCAGGATACAAAAAGACAAGAAGTTAAGTCCATGGTAAATATTTACAAGGAGGAAAAAGGAAATGTGTTGTGGACTCATAGTTTTATAAGCAAAATGAGGATTTCTACTCAAAGACAATTTTCCCTGTCACTTGACCTCACTTGACCAATGAAATGCCCACAAGCCACCACTGGGCACCGTGTTTGGTGACTGACTGACAATCAACCTGTTATATCCTTGTCTACACTGTTGGCCAACATCAGAAACACAATGTCAGTTTCATTTGAAGTGCTAGTCCTTGGAGTGGGAGTGTGTCAATTTTTGTTGTTGTTGAATTTTTAGTGATCATGGGGTTCAATATCAAAACTGGTCTTTGGCCTTTCATACTGCAAGAGATGTCCAGTAATATTTGTGACCATACACCCACTTTAATCCTGACAAGGGTTGCAAACTAGAGAGCAGAGAGGACTGTGAATTACTCTGTATGGTTTAAAAGGTAGAGTGGCTGAAATACAAGAAACTTGAGGGGTTTTTGTTTGTTTGTTTGTTTGTTTGTTTTTAAAGAAATTGAGAGTTTGATATCTGAATCACCTCCTGTTCAAATTTTGGAGGCAGGGTCCAGTGTTAACGCAGATAGAGATGACACGTAAAGATGATAGTCCTGACTGGGTACAGAAATTATGCTATCTCAAAATGAAGTTACAATTTTCATTTCTTATTTTTCATGCAAAGTGTATGGTTTCAATACATAGTTTTAATTCCCATATTAGATTGACTGCCTTGGAAAAAAAGATCTTAGTATGCATGTTTGTTTTTTAAATGCACTGTTCAAGAAAGTACATCAAACATTATTTCTTTGTCTCCCCAGAGATTACTTATCAAATCAATTATATTAGTGGCTTGGAAGTGTCCCAAGACCCGCTTCATTGTCTATCATAATCAGTCAATGCTGTGATAAACCCTGATTACCGCACCCAGTCTGCGTGAGATCTAGCGAAGGCTAGACCAAAATATAGACATGTTTCTGGAAGGGTTTAATTAGGATATTATGCCAACGTTACCATGCCCATCATAGTTTTTGATGTGCTCCCAAGTTCATTCGGAAACAAACCCTTTTCACACCCTGCTCATTACTCCAATTTCCTTCTCTTACGTGCAGAATAATTTTACACGTTGGGGATTATCACATGATCAGTAATGTTTAAAATGTTGTAGGCGAACAGGAATGATGAAAACAGAGGCAGCAGCAAATAAAATGGTATGGCTTCATATCAGGCACAAAAAAAAATAGTGACTATACAGATGTTAGTGATAATGCTATTGAACGTGAATATTATACAAATAATTAATGTTTATGAGTGCAATGGACAGAATATTTCATGAGGTGAAAGATGAAATGATCCATTCAAAGAGGCGCAGCCGAGTTGAATTGATCAAACATTTCATCTTTCACCAACTTAAATATTCTGTCCATTGCACAAACGAAAAACATTTATTATTTGTTTTATATAACGCCTAAAATAGATCCTTGTCATTTGATGTTTTAGTAATTTGGAAACAAGAGAGAATCTGAGATCGCGAGACTGCTCACTGAGCACTTTACGCTATTCTAGCGCCCTGTCGCACACATACACTGCGAACGCAAGCGTTTTACACACATAGTGTGTCGGGCTCTCAGCGAGCGTGCAATGGAGCAAATCGTATGGATCCAAAATTGCACGTAAATGGAGTCACAATTGCATGGGTGATGACGTCATAGTGTGGGCCGAATGATCAATGTCAAACAACCAATCAAATGACAAGGATCTCTGCAGGCGTTATAAAATTGTAGATAGTAATGGCAGTGATGGCATTAATAACAATGTAAGGATGATAATGATGATAATAATTGGAATAATGATGATGAAGTGAATATTATTTTCCATTGTTGTCACTATCTTTATCATCACCTTTATGATTATAATGATACCAAGGAGAAAATGGGGAAAAAAAGTAGGGGCCTAACCTTTTTCATACCCGACCTCAAATCTTCCATACCACAGAAAAAGGAAGAAGAATGATATCTCCATTATAACATCACAAGGGAATGAACACTTCAACAGTCTATGGAGTTGACGCCCTGAAAACCTCTTGACGTCTATCTGACATAGCAATAATTTCTTGTATGCATGAGTCAGAATAAATCCCACCCCCCCCCCCAAAAAAAAATGAACAAAATGCCATAATGAATTGAAGTCCAGATTGCCTTCAAGCGAAATTCCCCATCTAGGCGGGGACAGGACGAATTCCTGCAAGAAAGTAAAGAGACAAGCCCGTGTCCGTCGTAGTTCAAGAGGGACCGTCCTCGGACAGCTAAGACAGTGTTTATATCAACAAGCTGGGACATCGTCCAATCCAGCCCCACCCACACCATAGATGGGGGAAACCCTACAAGTGCTTTTTGTTGTGATTCTGGCCATACGTCCTTTTTGCCCGCTGATGCGGTACTAGTAATTGGGGAATTCTATACCACCGGAAGCTTCATTAACTTTCAAACCGAAGAAAGTCCAAGAGGTAGGGAAGATGAGCTGGAATCCTTTTACAAGTGCAAAGAGTTTGGAGGTGTGGACTTGTCCTCATATCCACAGGGGGTTCCAGGACTGGCATTCCCAATGTATGAATCACAGTTCAAAGGTGACAGTCCACTCTCCTCACTTCTCCCCCCTCCTCCCCCCCCCCCAAAAAAAGGAGAGGTTTTTCAAATTTTTCCAAAATATTGCTTTAAAGGTCATATATCCCTTTTGCAAACATCACAGAATTTTACATGTAGAAGAAGAATGTCTCCCAACATCATCTATCAAATCGTTTTGTAAAGGTAATACACCTCAGAGTGAAAACAAAAAAAATTAAACCCCATGTCATGTGAAAATATGCGCCCCTTTTGTACCAAAAATAATGGTGTGAATGTTTTCGGAGTCCGAATAAATTCAATGGAATTCTATATTTGTCCCCTCCATCATTATTATTCCGAGGAAAGGTCTGAATTACCTACCTCCACAATATTAGCTCATGAAAGGAATTTTAATTTTCTAAACATTGGTTCACAACCGTTAGTATAGAGTTTGGAGCTCGTCAGAAGTGTTCCTGGAGTGCTCTAAATACCCTCTACAGTATAAATGGGGTATCAGATTGGTATTCCACCTCATGGACTGCCGGTTTTGACTTTGGTGCTGTGGTTCACCTTATGATTTTTATGCCTCCGCCACGAAGTGGTGCCGGAGGCATTATGTTTTCGGGTTGTCCGTCCGTCCGTACGTCCGTCCGTCCGTCCGCTTTCGTTTACGCGATAACTTGAGTAATATTTACTGGAATTTTACCAAACTTCGTCCAAGTACGAAGTATGATAGGGCAATTATTTGATTAGATTTTGGGTGAAATCGGCAGAAGGTCAAAGGTCAAAGGTCAAAGGTCAAGGTCAAATCATGAAATTGTATCCGTTTACGCGATAACTCAAGACTGGATGGAGCAAATTTCACCAAACTTTGTTGGAGGATGATGTATGATGGGACAATTACTTGATTAGTTTTTCAGTGAAATTAGACAGAGGTCAAAGGTCAAAGATCAAGGTCAAATCCTAAAATGTATCTGTTTACTTGATAACTCAAAACTGGATGAAGCAGCTTTCACCAAACTTGGTCCAAGGATGATGTATGATGGGACAATTAGTTGAGTAGATTTTAGTGACATTGGCAAGAGGTCAAAGGTCAAAAGGTCAAGGTCAAATGCTACAAATGTTGCAATTTCCCCCATATCTATGCAATGCCCAAAGGTATTTTCTTGAAACTTGGTGTGGACATGTACTACTGCGTAAAGATTCTCCAGAGAGAGTTTCATGTCATAAGGTCAAAGGTCAAAAGGTCAAAGGTTAGGTAAAAATGTTGCAATATCACTTTTCTCGCAAATGGTTCAATGTATCTTTGTGGAACTTGGTACATACGCATGTACTGACTGGCAGGGACTATCTAGGGAATTTAGGGGTCATGGGTCAATAGTCAGGGGTCAAAAGTCAAGGTCAACTCCTCAAAATTTTACTATTTCCCTCATATACTAGTATATGCAATGCTTGCATTATTAGTTTCAAAACTTAATACAATCATGCATTACCTAATGGAGATTCTCTGGGAAATTTCCAGCCAGAAGGTCAAAGGTCAAAGGTTAAGGGTCGAAGGCCAGGTTTCAATGCCCCCCCCCCAAAAAAAAAAAAAAAAAAAATCTATTTTGTACCGTCATTACACTCTTTCTTCATACCTTGGAAATTACTCAATGCATAAACTTATAAAAAGTTCTGTCAGAATTCAAGTAAAAATTCTCAATTCCCCAAATATGTGTACCTGCACTCTCAGAAAATTATAGCAAACCTAGTTCAAGACATTTCTGACAAACCTGTCATTTCAATATTTTGCCAGTTATGTGAAACTGTCATGGATCACACATTGTGAAGACATTGTACTATTATGCCTATTGGGAGAATCATGCATTATGGCGGAGGCATCAGTCGCCATAGCGACATTTCTAGTTTGCATTTACAGTAGAAAGTATGAATATTTCTTTAATGATCTTCCTTTTGACGTAAGTTTTCGCAGTGATTCATTATTACTTAGCTCTTAATGTGCTTTGTTCACCAAAAGGCACTCAAACTGGAGTGATATCTCCACTGATTGGCACAGATGCCTGAAAGTTTATAAATATGCAAATTGTCAATTAATAGAGGCTTTGCAATCCCCTTTATCCCTATCATGTCACTATGGCCTTCCTGTTGGACTGAGGCACATTGCTACACCTGAGTAGGCTCGCTAACTTTCCAACTAGGTAAAGTTTGGATGGATTTCTAAATGCTGATGAAAAAGCTTGGCAAGTTAAGCTACAAGTTGTATTAAAGTACTCGTGCACGCAAAGATAATGGGAAAGAGCAGCTCATAGATGTGGGATGAGTCAGTTCTGTTAGTACAGTAGAGAGCAAACATATAGCTAACTGTGGTTATACCACATTAAGTGTAAGAAAGTAAAAATTGACCAAAAAATATGGAAAAAAATATGCACAGTTAGTGTGAAGTGAACCATTTATTCCTCTTTCCCTTCCACCATACCCCTCCCCCCCCCCCTTGCTCCTCCCATCTGTTGGTCATCCCCTCTTCCCTTCCCCCTTATGGCTGCAAGTGCAACCTACATCCTTGTGTGTGCGCATGTGTGTGTGGTAGAAATGAGATAGGGATAGCAGATTTTAGAACATCACACAGTGCTACTGTGCCTGATGTAAGGCTTGAAAATAAGCGCGAGACTGAGAACCCCAATACTCCCCCTCCAACCCCGCCCCCCCCCCCCCAAAAAAAAAAAAAAAAACCACACACATCTAGGGAATATTTACAATACTTCACAGATGTCTTAGTGGCTTGCGGTTGACATGACTGTTTGGACAAACTTTTGTTTTAATAGTTTCTTGCATTCCTTTGTGATATCTGATGACACATTGATGACATATGATTGTTAATGATAGTATGTCAACACACTGACTTGGGATCGGCTACTTGGGATACTCATAATTTAGAGATTTGTGTTCATGCTTTCTACTTGGTGTAGATATGAAAACATAGTTTAAAGCCCAGTTGTGGGTTAATGCAACACTGCACACTGGCACTGGTTCGATGGTCCCTGACTGGTAGAAATCACTGTCGGACCAGTAACTTTTTCAGGAATAGACCAGTTAAAGAATGGAAAAACTGGGTACCATCTGGTCCGACAGACAGGTCGGACCAGTGAAAAAATGGGTTAGTGTACAGGAAATCAGCACAGATATGATGATAAACTTAGACTTCCCCCCTTCCTACTGTATGGTGGCAGGATTTTCAGGAGGAATTAAAACTGATATACTAGATATTAAGTTTCCCACAATCTAATTTGTTTATTGTAGCGCATTTGAATGAAGATGATGGTTCCTTTACAAGTACAAAAACAAACAAACAAAACAAAACAAATCTGCTAGTCTTGATGTACTGTCTGTTTATTTTTTTTATTTTATATACACCTGTATGGTCATTTAATTCTTGTGTAATTCATTGTAACAGAATTCTGTGAAGCACTCAAGAATACTCAGATGGCATCCATTTCTAATCATTCCTCCATTATTTTGCTTCAAAGTTTCCCTGATCTGTTGTCTTTGCGCATCCAATTCGATTCGAAGTAAAAACTCCCTTTTTTACTGGGAATGGTTTCTTGCCACCGTTTAGTAGTAGTCTACATCTATTCCAAGGTTTATCCGTGAAAATAAACCAGACTTTTAAGAATTGTAGTCACTGTCCCGTATTAAGTTCAGCCGACCATCCCTACCCATTGCGTGACTCGTGGAAATCCCTGCAGCGACTTTTTGTCAGGATGAGCAATCAAGGACCTCTACGTGGAAGCGTTTCATGCTCTAGAGAACTTTGTCGCGGATCAGTCATCGCTGAAGCGCTTTGCCGCTAGTCTCGCTGCCAGCCTTGAAGCTCACGCCATGTTCACACACACGTGCCCACATGTGACACTGGTGCGAATCTTGCTTTAACCCTTTCACCATTGAGATTCTACAACTATCTGCACAGAGTCTGTACATGACACAACAAGCGTAAGTGATGGGTTAATGTTAATGTTAAAGGACAAGTTCACCTTCATAGACATGTGGGTTGAGTGAATGCAGCAATATTAGTAGAACACATCATTGAGAGTTTGAGGAAAATCGGACAATCCGTTCAGAAGTTATGAATTTTTAAAGTTTCTGCTCAGTCACGGCTAGATGAGAAGACTACTATAGCTTGTGATGTCATATGAGTACAACTATATAAAGAAAGTATAAAGAAAATTCAAGATATTCTCACTTTTCTCACATAATAAAAGAACACTCGACTTCTCTCTTTCAGAAGTCAGGGGGAATAATTTATTACCCCTAACATAAGTCAGTAGCAAGTCGAGGAAATGTGCACTTTATTCAAAAAGTCAAGTTTTGTGAAATTCTATTTTTATTTTCCTTATATCGTTGTACGCATGTGACATCATACACTGTAGTAGTCTTCTCTTCCAGCAGTGACTGCGCAGATACTTAAAATATTCGTAACTTTTGAACGGATTGTCCAATTTTCCTCAAACTTTCACTGATGTGTTCTACTAATATTGCTGCATTCTCTCAATCCTTATGTATGGGAAGGTGGACTTGTCCTTTAATGATACAATGGAGCTCCTCACCACGCTCTGGGTCAAAATTTAGTGAACACTTTATCCTGATCCACACATTATGTATTCTGCCAATGTGTTTTTTCTTTTAATTTCTCTTCTTATCTTTTTGTTTGTTGTGGTGTTGTTTTTTGTTTATCTTTAGTTTATTTACTAGTATCTACTTTACGTCTTTTATCGCAGTGTGCTGGGTCTTTTTTAACACAAGCTTCGTTTTATCAGGAAGAATTAAAAACTTTATAACTTACATAATAATAATGTACTATAGACAAATTTTCTGTAACTAATTAGGTACCTCATCCTATGTGTAAGATATGCAAGAATGACAATAATTTCCGAAATCTACGTAGATAGAAGTCGCCAAGAATGTCTGTTCTACAAAAGACTAAGGGTGGGATTTCACGGAGCACGCGAACGATTTGCGAAGGACGCGAATGACAAAATTCAAAATTCGGATAAGTTTTTCTCCTAATGTTTTCCGATAATGAAGCCGAAAACTATTCTTGCGAAATTTGTGCGAAGTTTCCACGACGTATGTGCGAATGTCGTGTGTATCATTGCTAAAGTACAGCATGTTACGTACACGAAGAACACGCGACGGAAATGCGAACAATGAAAAATTTTCAATAATCATGGGAGAAAATGTACCCAAGGAGAGGTGGAAGCTGTCTTGAGTTGAATTTTTTTCTTTCCTCTATTTCTCCTTTCTTTTCTTCTCATTTCTCTATCGTGTGCTAGCCTACATTTTTTTCCTAGGACATATATCTCCACTATATAGTAAAGCATTTGATCTTTTTTCGCAGTTCCTCCAACACATAATCTCTATACATGTAGTTCAAATGAAATTTTACATATTTTAGATTAATTTTAAGTGTATTCTGCGATTTTTTTTATCAAACATTTATTTCTCTTTGCTAGTCTTTAATTTCTTTTGTTACTATAGTTGTTAATAATTGTTTGATGTTTAGATGTATGTTACGATTTTTATTTGTAGAAAACGTATAGGTCATACCCATCCCCAAACGTGCGCTAAACGTTCGCGAGAATGTCTCAAAAGGTACGCGAACAGTTTGCGATTACGTCGTAAAATGATCGGAAAAACTTCGCAGATTTCGCGTAACATACGCGAGACATTCTCCAAAGTTTCGGAGACTGTTTGGGGTTTCACGAACATTTTGCGAACATCGCGCGTGTCTTGCGAAGGTCTTGCGCATATGACGAGGCTTTAAAGACACTTTCGAGAACAATTCACGGGCAAATCACGACCAAGTGTGCGGAAAAGGTTCGCAGAAAATTTCAAACTTTTTTGAAACTCTCGCCGAAGTAAAAACGACATTCGCGAACAATTGACGACGCTTCCGAACCCTCACGTTCGTTTGGCGATCTTTTGCAGACCAAATTGCGAATGCTGGATTTTGCCATTCGCGTTCTTCGCAAATCGTTCGCGTGCTCCGTGAAATCCCACCTTCTGGGGTTTCAAGTTTCAAGTGGAACCAGTTCTTGACTCGTTCTAACTCGCAGCTTGATTGATTCAAGTTTGAAATGTGTGCATTGCATGCTTGCTTCCCTGAGGACCTTAGAAATGTCTTCCCATTGAAATTCTAAGTTGTCAGAAAACACAGTTGATTCACTTTGTGGTTGGGGGGGGGGGGGGTGGGGGTAGGGGGAGGGGTAGTGGAATTATGATGTGGTTTTTATGTAATGTGATAATTGATGTGGGTTGTCGGGAGGCATTTTTTGCAAGATACGACACTCATCAAACGTGACTAGAAGCAGTGTGCTTTTATTGTAATTGTATGATCTTACGCATTGTAAATGTTGGCTGCTGATTTTGCCAAATGGCTAAAGATAGACAAGATAGATTGGCATTCTGGGCAAGCAGATGTCAGCCCTAATGTCATTGGTCCCTCCACACTGGAGTCATTTCATCTTACTTTTGTGTTTCTACTACATATGATGAAAAATTTGTGCACTTTCTTTAGCTGCCTAGGGCAAAGGATGCTTGCTTTCAGTTGAAGAATATTGTTGCCAGCCATTTGTGGAAAAGACAATGCCATTGTACATCTGGGCTTGATAATAAAACCAGCAATATGCCTCCTTTGGCTGGTAGCAGGAATATACATAAGGAACACATCACTAGTTAACTATATATGAGCAAAATTGGACTTGGCGTTGTGTAAATTGCAGTCTTTGGAGTTTTTTAGATATCCCTCGTGATCATTTTCCATATTGCCACCAACAATACACATCACTTGTAATTGTGTTTTAAACGAACAGTCTTTGAAAGATGTGTAATTGCAGATGGTGCAAATGTTTCATACCAGCTGCAAATGACTGTTTTTACACAGCAATTGTGTGGCAAATTCTTAACCTGTCAATCAAACATGCAGCTCTCAGCTATATGCAAAGGTATGTACATACATGCATCCACATTCACGCAATATTAAAAGAACAAATGGTTTGTCGCGGAAGTGCACACAAGGTCGAGCCATGCTCTGTTTCTCCCGCTGGATCTTAAAGGTCACATGTGATCGTAGAAACTTTATTCTGGTTTTCCAGAAACCAGAATCAGCTATTGGGAAAAAAAAAATGCAAATGTAGTGTCATGAGCATTGAGTATACTCTTTCAGCCTTTTTGTGCAAGTGACTTTAGACGGTGCATATAATGCTATGGAGTTTTCTGTATCTCTCAACACTTAAAGCACACAATGGGTTAATCAAGTGACCTTTTTAAAGTCCAGAATAAGTTTTCTTGGCCATCTCAAGAGTTCTCCTTATGTCTTCTATGTATCTCCAGTGTGTGCCTTTAAAAGGGGTTTCAGTTTTCACCTCAGTCTTTGAGTTGATCATACTGATCCTGTGTGTGTGTGTGTGTGTGTGTGTACGCGTGTGTGTATGTGTGTGCATATCTGAAAATATCACCCAAATTTTCCTCCTTTTTTTCAGAAAAACTTCCTCAAATCTCTGTTAAAATTGTTGAGAACGGGCAGATTTTGCTACAACATGCATTTCCCATAGGCACTTGCCCAAGTATACTTGGGACTTGCCGTCAACGGGTTAAAAATATATTGGGGATAGGAAGTTTCTATTTATCCTTCTAGACAAGTTTAAGATAGTTTAGTATACAATTAATGAAATATGCACATGTTCCATGGTCACACTACCAAATAGCACTGTAAAACCAGAAATTTTCACCTGCATTTTAATTTCACAAATTCCACGAGAGCCAAGCTTGGCAAAATTAAAATGCATGTGAAAGTTCTTGTTTACACTATAATGCACTGGATGCCAGTGGAAATTCATGAAAATTTCATGCTCTGAAAAAAAAAAAAAAAAGCTGTTGGCTCCAATTTGCGAATATTTCATGCTGTGAATATTCCTTGCTTGACAGTAGTCAAAGACCGAAGTGGGACAACTCAACGAAACAGTCGACCACATTCAAATTGTTATAAATTCCCTCATGCTTGTCTTCTCACCGATACCTCTATGATATCTCTATCTTTTCTTAAGGTGAGAAAGAACCAAAAAAAAAACCAATTCTTTGCTCACAGAATTCTGTGGAAACTGCCTTTTGTGAGAGCTCTAGAGTCCCTTTAATTTGTGAGTCTAAATGAAGTATGAATGCAAATTGTTTATCTTGATTTTTTTTTTTTTAATCTGGAATAAGTACCAACAACTGATAATTATCCCCATAAAGGTATTAATTCAAGTGTAAAACTTTGTAGGCTTGTATGAGTTAAATTGTAGTTTAACTTTGTGTACTTTGCATTGCACCAGCTGCCCCCCCCCCCTCACCCCCCCCCCCATGATGTGTGAAATGAAGTGAGACCAATAACATTGTTTCTTGTTTTTAACATTGTTTGTACTGCATTCCAATCATGATTATGCATTTTTTAAAGTGTAGCCTCTAATGGTGACTGTGGCATTCATTTAGCTTTGTATTGTCTTTCAACTGCCACCGTTAGAGTGACAATAACTGAAGTCATAGTCAATGTTTATGAATCTGTGTTAAGATGATCTTTAAATGTGAAAGGAAGGTTTTATCGTTTTGACAACTAGATAGTAATTGCTATTACTTTTCTGTTCCTACTCAGTGTGTATCAAAACTCATCGAGTCCTGCTTGCATACGTACATTAATTAGTATTTATGACATTGAAAAATGTTAGGAAGATGGCCTCTCATGCACTGAGAACAACAACAACAAAAGGTTGTGTTCATGTCCATGATACACCTGTACCTTGAAAGGGAGTATGGAAATCTGTGTGTGTTTACAAATACGAGTATCTGCTGAGTATTTCTGAAGTGTACATGCCGTGGCAGCTACAGTGTATATACTGTATGTTGCAGTGAAATTGTCAAGGTACTGAGAGGTAACCTGGAATACCCCAAGCCCAACCCCAGCCCATGCCTGCTATCTACTGCTGATGAGAAGTTTGAAAAGACAGTTTGAATGTCTGATTATACACTGTAGTGGTAAGGTATGCTATCACACATTACATGGCAAATGTTGTACCATCTCTGTTCAATGGCCTATAAATAGGCCATATTAGAATAAAGATAAAGTACAAAGAGAATACAACATGTAAATACTTTTGTAAGAATAGTAAACACCTGTACAAATACAGTTGTGTACTTCCTTGACTTGGGACTTTTGAATGGATTGTCCAACATTCCTGAAGCTTTGCTGTCATGTTCTCTTAATATTTCTGCACTCAATTACCGGGGAGTAATCCACATCTACAAATTGTCCAAAACATGTTTGGGGTAGATTTCTCCTTAATTGTTGATTAGTGGTCACTCATTTGATCCCTTGGACAATGTCTATGGTCCACCACATTCATGATCCCGCAGCCATTGTTGCCCACCAAGACTTAGTTCCAGGGCATTAAGTCCCAGGAAGTAGATCCAAGATTTCAGGGTCATTTCGTCCTAATGGCGTGACGCTGGTGTGTCGCCCAACGAGAGAACATAATCGCCACCGCGGGATTAAGCCTCCCGCGGCATTTGTAGAAATCTCTGCTTCGGAACTTGGACTGTCTTATACGAGTAACCCTGGTTTTTGATGCCTAACGTTGGTCATCACATGCAGCGGCACGTGTCCAAATGTTTACATGACGCTGCTGCCGAATTTTAGGTTGGAAAGAAGCAAACCTTCCCTTTCACTTTGGTAAAACAATGCTTCTTTTAGAAGCCCCCCCCCCCCCCCCCACCATCTTGCCTTATAGCCGCAGTACTGTGTTGTGAAACTGAACTTGAATAGATAGTACTTTATTGTTACTAAATGGTGCAACTCCCATACACTTATCATTTACATGAATGAAATGTCAGTCAAATGTGATACAGAGTCTTACCCACTTCAAGATGCGAACTTGCAAAATGCCAACTCATACTTGATGTTTAAATGGACACGTGGAATAGGGTAGTGTACTATAAAAGTATTTTCATGTCGAAACAAAGCTTTCCTGATGACCTTGGAATAAGCTGCTCTGTTCATGTGTTCCTCTTTTACAAAATTGTAAGCTTGATTGTTCATCATTATTATCTAATTTGTAGTATACAATAAGTATGATTATACTATTGTTGATATTAATATTTTGTTCATTATGATCATTATCTCTGTGATTTCTCTTTAATATTATGGTAACCATTTTCATCGTTCCTGTTGTATTCAAGACTAATGAAATCAGGCATGTTAAAGAGGCTTCTCACCATTAGATAGTTGTCACTTTAATTGACCTGTGAGCATTAAGGTTGCCAAATTTACAGTAAAGGCAATATCAAATCTTATCAAATTTTCCCCTTTGAGGTTTCAGTTCTTCCTTTTGCTTTTTTTAAAGTTCCTACAGAGTTGTACCTATGCATATTGTCCTCAAGATGATCTGAAGTTGGGTCAAACTTCATTTACACCGTAGAATTGTTGGCTATGAGATATGCAAGCATTTCGTCAACGACTGTAACATTGTACTCCAGACTCGATATGTGATCTGAAAGAATTGGCGGATACGTTTGAATCATGATACCTTGTGCACATTGGCCTAGAGAAAATTGCCGACTGTCTATTGTCGTGTCCTGCTTTCAATGCAAAGCTTTCCTTGACATTCTATGATCGTTTGGACAGATTACATCATAGAGAAGGAGTCGGTAGTCAACAAGTTCATTTCTGTGCCCAAAGACAAAGGTAGGTGCTCCTTGAATTGTTATCCTCTTCCTGTTCATTTGCCCACCTGGGGTCATCTTTACCATTTCCTTTGACCTTGTACCTGTATTTGCCACACAGTTTTAGACAATTTGATTATTTTGTGTGTGTATCATGTATGAATGTGTGAACAGTGTACCTGTATTTGTCACATGGTTTCAGACTACTTGATTATTTTGTGTGTATGTGTGCATGTATGTATGTGTGTATGGTTGTGTGTGTGTCTGCATGTCTTCTCTTTTATCATTCACCCTCTCTGTCCTTGACTATTTATTCAAGTTTTTATGTTTTTGTAATACACTGTATTTAATGAGACCCTATGAATTACCAATTGTGCCTTGTTGTAGCATCATCCTATCGGTTACATCAAGTTAGAAATAATATTTAATAGACAACAAAGGACATCATACACTTGGAATATGTCTGTCATAATCATCATAATGATATTGGGCATGAGCAAGGATTTTTGTTGGCTTTTGCTGTGGTTTAGGCTTGTCCCCTGTTTGTTTTGGGATTAGGTCTGTGAGTGCTATGATTAGTTTTGAATTCCACTGTGCGGTCTCTATAATCGTGTCATTGATCACAACGATATGTTCTGACAGTTCTGCTATATCACATATCTGGTGGTAAATGTGATGTCATTTTTATACCCCCGCCAAACGAAGTTTGAAGGGGGTATATAGGAATCAGCGGACGGTCGGGCGGTCGGGCGGTCGGTCGGAGCGGTCGGTCGGGCGGTCGGGTGGTCGGTCCGTTGCAAATCTTGCGTCGCGAACTACTTCCTCAGTTTTCAACCGATTCCCATAAAACTTGGCACAGATGTGTGCCTTGGGTTGTAGATGTGCAAGACGTATTTTTTGACAGTACCCAAAAGTACGTTGCCATGGTAACGGCATATTATGGGCAAAAATGGGTACAAATCTTGCGTCGCGAACTCCTCCCACAGTTTTTGATCAATTTTTATGAGATAAGGTACAGATGTTCATCTGAATATGTTAATGTGCAAGACACATATTTCCGCAGTGGCAAAAAGTGCGTTGCCATGGTAACGGCATGTTATTGGTAAAATATAGGGCAAAATGCTTCACGGCAAAACTGCTTCATCAGTGTTCTTCCAATTCTCATGGAATTCATATTGAATGTTTGTCTTAGGATATAGGTCAGCATGACACATTTCTTGACGGTGACAAAAAGCATGTTGCCATGGTAACAGCTCACATATTATGAGCCAAAATGATGGAAAATTTTGTGTTGCAAACTACTTCTCAGTTTTTGCCCAATTTCCATGAAACTTGGTACAGATGTGTGCCTTTGGTTGTAGATGTGCAAGACGCATTTTTTGACAGTACCCGAAAGTACGTTGCCATGGTAACGGCATATTAATGGCAGAAGATCAAGGAAAGATCTTGCGGATTTAACTACTTCCTCAGTTTTTTGACCAAAGCTTATGAAATGTTGTTTGGCGGGGGTATAACCAGTCGCTGTAGCGACATTTCTAGTTACTTTGGATACTAGTGAAAAAATATCTAATGTTGTCAGTAAAGGACATTTTGAGGTAACTTCATGCCATAGTGGCATACATTGTATTATGTGACTCATTTTAAGATTCTCCCTCCACCCCACCCTTCTCTCTTCAGCTTCTGCAGATTCCTAGCCCCCCTTGTAGAGATCTAATGTGTGTCAAATTTTGTAATCACATCATGGACATGATTTGTCTTCGAAACGAAACCCCAAAGCTATCTTGTAAAAGCACACTTTTTAGATGGATGAACACTATTGATCCCCTTAAAGTGTGTAGCAGTCAAATCCGACAATGTGCTTTCTTGACAAGTATGACAATCCCTTGCGGCATGGTTGCTTTCTAGCTTTGAACTTTATTGTCAGCCCAAGGGCACGCGATTGAATTAGTGCCAGGTAGTCGGCAGGTTAAGAGGAATGGAATGAATGATTTTATGGGTCATATGATGGCTTGGTAGGTGAGCAGAAAGAAGGGTGGAAGTGGGGGGGGGGGGGGGGGTGGAGCTCAATCTAACAACATACTCTGGCAGTCTACATTATATAGATGATGACTGGTGGGGGAGGGAACATACGGAATGTTCCACCTGAAGGGTTTGAGATACCATTGAGGGAGGTTATAAGTCCCGAGACAAAGTCAAGGGACTTACAACCTCCCGAAATAGCATTTCAAACCTGAGGGTGGAACGTTTGGTACATGTTCCCGATAACAAAAGTCATCATCTGTTATATTATGTGGGTTAGTCAAATACCATCATCTGTGATATGGGTTGATATTATAGTCAAAGTAATCTGAAAAAACTTACCTTTAATTCGCAACGACAACCACCAGCACAACGCACTCAATCGCTCGCACAGAGCCAGATTCACTGTGCGCAGGTCCTTCAAATCACACTTTCGTATGCATTACAATACCGGGTAATCGGTCATCTGCTTTTTCACATTGTATGGAATAGGCAAATTTATCCTATCGATTGCATGATAAATATGATCGTTCGTTTGGTATCGTTTGTCATTTGTTATGTAAAAATGTTTTCCCATGGCAGAACATTACAAAAATGTTCTGCCCATGGGCGAACATAACCAATGTGCCTCCATCACATGACTGTGTTTAGCCAATCACTAAACCAGTATCTGACTAACCCATTTAATATCGCACTTTGTAACAACATGTGGCTGTGAAGGTTCACAACTCAGGCAATTTCAGCCAAATATTGCTTGATATCCAATAAGTTACTAAATCAAAACAGACAATTGACTTCAAGAAACTGGAATGTATAATTGTTACAATATTGAGACAAATTGTAACCCCAGTATTCTCAAAATGCGAGTCATTCTTCTGAGGAGAAGTCTTCTTTCTTTTTGCGATTTGTAATTGTGTGGTTTGTTCTGTCAGAGATAAAGCATTCATGCGCATCTGTGCTGCGTGAATATTCAAGTGAAACATACTAAAGATAGATCTAAAGTGCAACCGTGTAAGAGTATGTAAAGATTGTATTTTACTTGTAAAGATAAGATCTTAACTATTGCATGTTTGTTTGCATGTCACCTTCATGGGAGTCAAAGCGTATGTATTCAGGTTAGTGGTGTTCACACCTTTTCGTCTCAATCTAGTAATGTTCAATGTGATTTTTATCTTCGCACGAAGGAACAATGTAGGAAGTGCTACCGCAACAGAACAATCTTATCAGTCAGATCAGCAATCTTTAGTTTGTGGTTTCCCCAGATTTTTTTTTTTTGTCACCTGAGTTCAATTCTATCATCCTTTAGATTAGAAGTCTCTCCTGATTTTGTACCAGTTCATGGACCAAGGAAATTGCAATGCTGAATTACAAGTTACAATTACAGTTCCCACTAGAAAAGCACTCTGAGAGCACAGACCTCCGCCAAGCAGCTACCATACTACCATACACACATACTGCAAATTGTCCAATTTCCAATATGGAAGCCTTTTGTTTACATCATCAGCTTCCAGCTGCACGACGCATCACCTGAGCAGAGCATGCACAAATGTAAGAGCGCACATGTATGCAAACCTCAAAAACGCGCAGTTCGAACTCCCAGCTCATTCATTTTTGTAATCATTATTGTTTCATTCATTTTCATGTACATGTGTGTGTAATGATTTGTATTTCATGAGTCACTTTTCCTACTGTCCCCTCGGTACTTGTGAAAACGTCCATAAGTAAACCTGATAGCTGCTAGGTTAATTACAGCTACAATGTAGTACAGTGATGGGAAGCGGTGTCCATTGTTCCGACACCCACGAGAGTTTATGCATTGCCAGCGGAGTGTTGCAGCTGAAGTCGACTATCGTGATACGCCTATCCCGAAAAAAAAAGAAACATACAAACAAAAAGTGTGTCCTTGGATAGCCGTGATCAGAAAGGGAGTACCATATTACAAGTACGTACTGTGTTTTGGTGTTTTGTAGGGATGCATTGGTCACAAATTCAGCTCCTTGAATTTAGCACTTGTGCCGTGTAGCAAATATTTTGGAGGAAAAATTGCATCAAAGAAAAAGAAAATATGCAAGTTTAGACATCCTGAGAGTCAAAAGTGTTTCATCAAGTAAACATCACAGTACTTCTCTCAGGTAGAGAAGTAAGTGTGATAATAACTCTCAGCAAACATTCACATCTTGACCAATTTTAATGCAAAGGAACACCGGACAACTGGAATTCTCTTGTACACAAGACAAGTATGAATGTGCATTATATTTTTCACATCGCTGTATGTGTGTCTGAGCATTACTGTAAAACATGATAAATTCGCGGCATAAAATTTTCGCGACTTGCCATCAATTGGCGTGCAATGCATATAGTGTAGACAAGAACTTTCACATGCATTTTAATTTCGTGAATCATGGCGCTTGTGAAATTCGCGAAATTAAAATGCATGTGAATATTCCTCGTTTTACAGTATATGGTCTTACATACAAGGTATGTGAGTGTTCATATTATTAATTTTGAGTGTGTGTGCATATTATGTGCTTGTGTGCAGACAAATACAGAGTTTTTGGTGTTAATTTTCTCGTGCTTCCAATTCAATCATATAGCGCGGGTCGTAGGGTACTACTGTAAAAGTGGAAATATTCGCGGTGTTGAAATTTCGCACATTTCGCGCAACTTGAAACTTGCGCAAAAATAAAAGCACGTGAATATTTTTGCTTCCCATATGTTCCAGTAGTTGATGCCTTGATTCCGCGGAATTAAAAACACATGAAACTCCTCTTACCCCGCCGAACGCGAAAAATTAATCGTGCGAAAATATCCACTTTTACAGTAGTAGTTCAATTTTAAGCGCATGGTTGACAGCACTGTGCAACGTCTTCATTGTCAGCTGAAATATAGGTGTTGTGGCATGTGACGGTCGGAGGTGGGTGGAGCACAGAATAGCTTTAATTGCCACGGTGTTAGTGATGTCCACAGTCGAGTTGCAGCATTCATGTCGGAACAAAACGTCAGTGCTTTGGATCAGTGAGGAACCAACACAATGACTTCTTTTCAATTCTTCCCCAATCAAGATAGGATTATCAGACAATACAATCTTTACAAGCATAATTGTAGGCCCCATTGCATGAATAGTTTTGGTATGATTTACCATACCATGGCAACATTAATTGCAGTGCTGATTGCTATTATGTCTGTTCCTATCAAAGATTTTGTGTGTGTGTGTATGTGTGTGTGTTTTGTATTTTTATGCCTCAGCCCAGCAGGTTGTCCATCTGTCCCACATTTCATTATTTCATAATTTAAGAAAAGATGCCTACTGAATTTTGTGTAGTACCTAGCTCAGGTACAGTATATTATGTTGAAATACATGTAAATTAAGATGTACTGGTTGGTAAGATTTCAGGCACACTCCGTGGAAGCAAAGACTCTGACCCCAACCATCTCTTATAAACTGGAGGGTATTCTCCTGCCTGGACCCCTAAACTGGACACTCTGATCGTGCGAACACTGGCAAAGTGTTGTGTGTACAAAGTGCACATCACAAGTGCAAAGCATAACATCCGTTACGGTATAGAGCTTCCACGGCCCACATTTGTACATGTAGGGTCCCTGGCAGCTCTAGGGTTTATACAGTGTCGATGCTCTCTAGTGCTACTTTAGCCATGTTTTTGAGCATGTATTAAGGACAGTTATACCACATTTGGACAGGAGAAAGCTGAATTTCAAATGGTAGAAAATATATCAGCTAGAGCAGGAAAATTCACACTTAAAGGTGCAGTTTACCATTGGGAGAGGTGATTTAAAGAATGTTCAGGATATAATGTTTGATGCATACGTCTAGGTCAGTTGTATAAAAAAACGTCCTACCATATAAAGATTTCGTAATAAAACATAAAATATGAGGAGATATCACTATTCTCCCACTAAACAATAACTGTAAACGGGTTAGTCTAGAAACATTTTTATTGTGTCTATTGTTCACATTTTGTATATTTAACAATGCTAAACATTGATTATACTGATTCAAATTTTTACAATAGTTGTTTCTAGCCCTAACTCACCTTTTGATACTAGTTTGAAGCACTAAAGCTGGGTTTTTCTTTCATCTGCAAATGGTAAATAATGCCTTTAAAAGCGGAAGAGGGGGAGACTTTGTGAAATAGCCTCAAGTGGACAATCTCTTGCTGAAAGTGGAAGAGTTTGAGTTTTGGTAACAACTAGAGTAAAAATATATGGATAGTCATTTCCGTGAAGCTTTAGTGATGGAAGGTGAAAGGTCAAAGTGGAAGGTCACTGTGATTTTGAAAATAATATCCACTCATTAAATGTTTCAGTAAAGAATGTCCAGTGAGGATGATAGCCTTGGCACCTGGTCTTTACTGCAAACCGTATCAAATCCTTGAAGGCAAAGGGATAAATGGACTAAGCAGCAACCAAATTACTTCAGGTTAGGTAATTTTGCTGAAATTTGTGGGTCGTTTTGAATTTATATTATTGTCTGAGGAAAAGTTAACTCGTTGAAGACCAGTCCCGAGAATACTCAGGCAGGTGTCTTTATGGGAAATGCTTGTTGTACAAAATCAGTCCGTCCTCAATGGATTAAGCTTTAACAACTGTGACGTTATAGTTTGTTGGTTTTTGTTTGTGTGTTTTTTGTTCTTCTCTTAAATATGTGAAATCACAGACTTTAATAGTATAGTAGAAAAACAGGTTGACAATGTGCTATTGTTGTGGACAATTGCCCCCCCCCCCCCACCCCTCTCCAATCGGCACACTATGGTAGTATCTCTTGTGTGACAGCTAATAGACCCTATCAGTAATCAATCACACAGAGGCAGAGCGCAATCTTATCAGATTCATCAGAGTTTTATGGGTGTCATTTTGTGAAATTTGTCCTTTTATCCTAGTTGTGAAGATGCACTACTGGGTAAATATGTTTTTGGTGCTTGCGGATGATTTGTTTACTCTGCACACAATAAAGGGTAAAAGCGATTGTGTACACACTCACCCTTCATCGCCCTATCACTTTTTCGTATCTCAGATACTCTTGTACCGGGACATTTGATATAAAAGAAGAATGTTGATGTAGCGCGATAATCAATTACGCAGTTTTCGTCCTTGACAATTGCTCATGGCAATGTAACCAGAACAGGTGAGCTTTTGACTATGTAGCCTCAAGCGCACAGAGTCAATGGGAACATATTACGCCATCTACATCAGGCATCGAAGAAGATGAAACAATTTTGTGAAGAGGGTCGTCCACATATATGCAAGTACTGTAGGGCTCGACTCCCACACTGTTGACCCATTGAGGACGAGCCCGGAGTATACTCGGGCAGGTGTCTATGGGAAATGCGTGTTGTAGCAAAATCAGTCCGTCCTGAACGGGTTAATTCTTCTGTTCAGGGTTGGTGAAACTGCTGCAGTTACAATGATATCCATTAAAAAATTACAAACAGTTGTCTGCTTTTTTTGTTCTGTTCATTATTTGCTTCATCTATGGGACTCTGTAAAAATATGATATGACTGACCAGTATATTCATAGGGTGTTTGCTTGTGTAATTTTCCCTTCTAGAGAAGGTGGCTGGATAGCCCGTAGTCAGTTTGCATGAGCTGGTCTTCCATGGGGTGCAGTTGTGAGTACTTGGGATGGACTCACATCACTGGATCATACACCCTGCTCTTGATGATGATGATAATAAGGTCTTCTTTATCCAGGGTAGCCCCTTCAGCGTTGCCACTGCTCTACCAGAGGGCCCTGCCATTATTATTACCCTAGCGTTGCCAGGTACCCATTTATACACCTGGGTCAAGAGGAACAAAGTAGGTAAAACATCTTGTCCAAGGACGTAAACACAGGACTGGATTCGAACTCGGATCCTCCGATTTGGAGTTGGGAGTCTTATCCACTATGCCACAGTGCCCCTACCATGAATGTAACGATGAATGAATGGGGCATTTAGATTCGGTGTTAGTGACTCTCTCACACATGGGACCTCTGAGGGACAGAGTGGGTTGCCTGTACGAGGGGGGACAGCATGATAAACACACAACATTGCTCAGTAAGACTCATCCAGGTTTGAACCTTTGCTCAAATGCTAGCCATTTGATTGAAAGGCGGATACGCTACCTACGGAGCTATCTCGCTGCCAGTTTATATCAGCACCGATCAAATGACATAACCCATATATGTATAAAATGCTCAATGCAGATGCTCAAACACATACTCAGTACATACATTGTTTATTTTGTATGAGATACAATAATTGTATCCGATACTTATATTCATACAAAAGTGTACATACATGTTAGAGCTTGACATTAGAGGTGGCATATTTGTTTACTATATAAATAGATAATTGATGTGTAGTTCTGCATGACATAATTTCACACAGTAATGCCAGTTGTGACATTCGCTTGAGAGATTATCATGTGTGACGTTGTGGCTGACGTGAAGGTCGTATAGGGTTTCTCCGCATCAGAAATTCTGCGTCAGCCACAATGGTTTGAACTGTGCAAATTTGCCGACTCTTCTGGTGTGCTCCGCACCCGTTTCTGCGGTGGGGTGAAGGTTCTTGCGAAAGTGACATTCACCCACCAGTGACTGGTGAGCCCTTCAGAGCTGCAGAGACTCCTCACAAAATGAAATGATATCTCCTGACAAAAGTTAGTCTTGCCCATCAGGATGAATATACTGTAGCAAACAAGTTATGTCCCCCTAAAACTTTTTTTGGATCTCCTTGATTTTGAAATGTGGAATCTTGGCAGCCCAGACACATTGCAACCCAGTTGTTCCAATGCACTAATCTTTTGCTTCGTTCATTTACTCGGTGCAAACTAGTCCAAAGTATCCCCGGGCAGGTGTATATGGGAAACATGTGTTATTGCAATATCAGCTCATCCACAATGGGTTAAGTTTAGTAGTAGTTAAATAATGATAATGAATATCTGGTTGTGTTCACCGAGGTTTTTGTAGCCTCGCTTTAACATGTACCATGGTAATCGTAGTTTTCTGCTAGTAGTGATCCATGGCTGAGAAGCATCTGCACATAGGATCTTGCATTTAGGGATTCAGAGAGTTAATACCAAGTTGCTCACAATGCAAGGGGGAACAATGTCACTTTCCAATTGCCAAATCACCTGCAAGGTGTGTGCATATTAACTTTAACCCGTTGAGGACGAGCCCCGAGTATACTCAGGCAGGTTTTTATGGGAAATACGTGTTGTAACAAGATCAGTCCATCCTCAACGGGTTATAATAGCCTTGCTGTGGTTTTGTTTGAATTGACAGTGAGGTACATCTGCCTGCATGATCAGGCTGTCAATCCGCGCAGGTGTAGTCAGGCCAGGACCGTCCACCCGCAATGACACCATCTTCGTTACTCCTTGACACTGTCATTTGTGTGTGACTGTCACCTTGCCGCGCCTCAGTTGGTCTGCTTCAGTGCGTATAAGATTAAAGCTATGGGAAGCGGCTGTGGAGTCAGTCGGTTAAAAGAACGTTTGCACCCAAAGTGTTAAATTTGAGAGTCAGCCACTAGCAGTCCAAAGCAAGTACCAGTCTCAAGGATAAGCTGAGATCTGAGGCTTGTCGGCAAATATCTCGTGGCCTCCATTTCACAGTGGCTTGCGAACCGTGAAGCTCGTGACGTAAGTTAGCAAAGTTGGATCATTGTTCAAGCAGTTTGTAGTTCAGTCCTGTGGAGGAATACTTTTAAAATCCATACATGCAATGTTGCTGTATGTAAATTCAACTGTCAAAAAGTGATACACCTGATTCTCAATTGATAAAACACAATAAATATCACAACTACCCCCACCCCCCCCCCCCAAATATTCCACCTGTCTTCCAGTGGTCATGCCAATAAAGTTTTTTGACCGCAGTTGACATACTCTCGAACGTGCACTGCCCAACACTGTTGACAGACAGTCGGGTGGATCTTTGCCGGAGCAAGAGATGGAGCCATGTTATATTCGAACAAACGGTTCCGCGCCACTCGACTGGTTCCACTGCTCGGGATCACGGCCAGGAAATGTATTCTGCGGCTGGCCTAGATAAGAGAAAGCAACAGCGAGAGAGAAGAGGTAGTTGGAACGGGGAAAAAAAAAAACACCTTGAAAGTTTACAAAATGGGAATCCAAAGCGTCGAGGAGACTGGCAGGTACCTTGCTCGTCCGTGAGAGGTGGAGGTCTCTTCGCGCATCACGGCTCACTGCCGATCGATGATGATTCACTCTGAAGTATCACATTCAACTTGACAAAAGGGGGCAATCCCACATGGGAGTTGTGAACCCCTTTTGTTCAGCCCGACCGCAAGAGCCAGAGTGTGTGTTTTTTTTAAAGATTTGTACCTGCTATCTGTACGTATCTTTGTATCAGTATCTATGTCGTCCGGGAGACCCTTGCATTTGGGACTTAAAGGTGCATTCTGCCGGAGATTGTACAGTACTTAATGCGGAGAATGTGAGGCGAAGTACGCCAGTGAAATTACACGTTAGGTCTTTAACGTCACCTGTGTTTCCTATTGAGTCCATCTACACATTATTCCATGCATCTGTTTTCCCTCTTTTGAAAGATTCTTTATGCAGTATTATTGCAGGAAATGAATCAAACCAAAACAAGAAAAATTTGAATGTTTATGGAATGAGTAACTCATCCCACTTGGTTGAAACTATTTCCAACCAATTTCTATCTGTAATTCAACCAAGACAGCATTCATCTTCCTATACCAGATACCCCATTCACACACTTGACTAGAGAGGAGTGTAAATGGATAGAGCTCAAGGCTGCAGGTTCCAGGGCATGGCTCTGAACCCTGGACCTTCCTATTAACAACAAAGGGTGTAATCCACTAGACCTCAGCATCTCCACTGATGACCAGTATGTGGAGCATAACATAGTACTGCAGATAGGAGAAAAAATTTGAAGAATTGTGTGATGGGGAAGCAAGCATAGAAATTGGTCTGCAGGTAGGCTATGCCTCATTGGTGATTTTTACATATAATGTATAGGGCCATTGCAATTTCAACCTGTAACAAGAATGGCGGCCATTTTTAAGATGGCTGCTATCTCTTATTTGAAATTCTTTGATATTGTAGGTTAAATCAATTTTAGGGATGGGAATGTTTTCCTTTGTATTATGAATCGCATTACATCAGTCATTTTATGGTCCATGTAACATCTCTGATTCGACCTGTGACAAAATGGCGGCCATTTTCAAGATGGCCACCATCGCTTTACATTTGAAATTCGTTTAACGATATTGTATATTTGATATTAGTGCCAAATGATGCCAAAAGTGCACATCATCAATGAGTGATGTCAAGCATCAGACAAGTTAATCCCTAGTTGATGGACAGCTGTCCCGTCTTCATTTTCAAGTGTGAATAAAAAAGGGGGATGGGTAAATGGAAGATATAATTCTGCTCTTCGTCTGGTCGCTGCAATTGCTGACTCTGAGAGGCAGTTCCATATAAGATTTGACACTTGATGAATGCAGTACGTGTATACAGTCTGAGTTTATTCGGATCTATGGATGACGGCCGTGGGAAATTGGGATGGGCTTATAAAAAAAACAGGGGAAGGCTGACACCTTTAAGGCTGTAGAGAAAGGTTTTTGCCTTGTGGGGCATGACACACCATCCTCTCCATCGACAGAGCAAACAGACGGATGGGGCGGGAAAAGTCCCGGGAAAGCCGGGTGGCGGCACACCGATACCAGCCCGGGCACACTTCACGGTTGACTTCGCGCGGCTTGGATTTGTTGTTAAATAGAGAATGGGAAGAGCACAATGCCCAAACTCTGCACTCCTGTGGGGTCCGCTGGGGAGAGCAAGTCGGGCGAGAGATTTCGCACGTCGGTTCCCAAAAGTAGTCTTGGGGGATATATCACTTCCGAAATGGACAATGCCCTTCAATGAATCGTTGACACACGCACAAAAGGAAGGAGCGCAAGAGATGTGAGCCGGGGATGGGATTGAATGGAAAGCGATATTTGTAGGTCACGAACTCTTCACACTGTCGTACAGTCCTTATGTTCTGCTCCTCTCCCCGTCCCTCTGACCTGCATCGTTCATCGGTAAAGTCTGCAAAGATCAATGTCAAATGGTCATTATGACCCTTGAGAACAAAAAGGAGGCAGTGGAGGGGGGTGCAGACAAAGGTCCCAACTGGAGTCACCGGGTATTGATGCCAACCTGGGGGGAGCGAAAACGTAGACTAAAGAATGACTTTGATGTCTGGTACAAAGCAATCACAACTTTCAACCCCCATTACCTATATCAACAGTCGCCAATCAAATAGAAAGAGGGGCGCTTAGAAGAGCATTAATTGTACCCCTGGGGTGATGCAAAGTTCATATTTTCAAGTCGTGATACAACAGATTTGTACAGTTGTGGTGTGTCACAAGTCCTATCTTTTCATAGTGTATGTAATTTTTGGCAGAAAATAAACTGAAAAGGCATGGTATTTGAGAGGTTTAAATCAAACTTCCTCTTCAGCAGATGGACTGTTTAACCACTGCTGCATTAATTTCACCTTTATACTGTAAACAGATGCAAGTATTTAAGGGGTTTCAAATATCATTTCATCTCAAGGAATATGTGTGAGAGAGATGTGTGTAGCTTGTTAAAGAACAGGTAACAAAGAAATAGACACATAACATGCCACTTCAAGTTTTCTCTTTGCTCACTGATAGTGTTTCCTCTCATTTGAAGGTCTTCCCCCCCCCCCCCCAAAAAAAGAGAGAAAAATATAAAAATCACCCTCTTTAACTTACTAAACCTTCAAGAAGTAATTTAATTCATCACAGAAAGACAAAAAATCTCTCATCAGGTGTATGATGAGAGATATTACTTAAAGAGCTTTATATCTTTATGTTCATGGAAGGTAAGGTATTTTTCAAAGACCATTGCAAAATAAAAGAGAAAATCTGCAGCAGGTTGTTTTGGATCAAACAGGGAGTTTTCTGTATGCTGTGTTGATATATGAGAAAAGTGGAAAGTAATCATGCATACGTTCAAACTTTTAGAGTGACCGGACTGGTTCACTTGCCTTGCCCAAGTGAATTTGCATGTTATCTATACATAGATATCACTTGTGGGCTGATAGTCACTCAGGGTTATTGTACTGTTTGTGGTTGAAGTAAAAAATAAGAACAAGAAGAAAAAGAAGAAGGAAAAAAGTATTTTTGTGTTTGATATGCTATACCCATGAAACATGTGTTAAACCATGTGAGAATATCAAATAGTCTAGGACAGCAAATAATGTTCCTCCTGCCCAAAGCAATTCTTGGAAGAAATACACACAATACATAAAAAAAGGGGGTAGGGCTTTTGGTTTGTACAACAAGTGGAATATCGGAAGCAAAGGAGTTTGAAGGTTCTAGGCCTGAGAGTCCTTACTTGTAAATCTTTGCCCAACATACTCACAACTTTGTGGGACACAGGTATGATAGGTTCTGATCCATATCACTCTCAGATATGATATTGTAGCATCCATACAACAGATTCGACTTTCTTCCTATATAGCCGGGGGGGGGGGGGGGGGGGGGGGGGGGCTTGCAATATATTCCTCTCTTTATTTGTTCTAATGGTCATAAATAAAGTTGTAGTCTTAGTAGTAGTAGTAGTAGTAGTAGTAGTAGTAGTAGTAGTAGTAGTAGTAGTAGTAGTAGCAGTAGTCGTCATAGTAGTAGTCATAAGCCCTTTTTACACTTGTGTTTCTCGCCAATTAGTCCCGTACTAAGCTCTTGTCCGGGGCTAAGGAGAAAATTGACCTTTTTACACTCGTATTTCTTAGTCCGGTACTTTCCAAACCACCATGAATATTCATAATTACGCTGTGCACTGTACACGTACACGCACGCACAGGCAGCACTTGATTACCTCGTTCTGATTGGTCAGTGGGGTCGGACTTCGTCTCCGTCGCTTAGCCCCGGATTATTTTTTCGTTCTGTTTACACTCACTTGCTTGGCACCGCAATTGTGCTAACCCTGCTATTTTGCAGGGCCAGATAGTACGGGATTATCGGTGGGGGCTAGCCCACTTTGGCAAAAACGAGTGTAAACAGAAAGTGGGCTAATGATAGTCCTGTACCAACGGTGGGGCTAAGGCCCCCCCCCCCCCCCCCTTAGCCCCACCGTTGGTACGGGACTAAGCAAAAATTTACAAGTGTAAAAAGCCCTATAGTAGCAGCAGCAGCAGTACTCATCGTCATTGTCATCGTCATCGTCATAGTACAGTAACAGCAGTAAAATAATAGATGTAGTTATGGTGATGATAAAGAGGATAAGTATGATCCTATACATGATAATGATGATGATGATCATAAAAACAGAGGATGATAGCAGCAAATCCAAGGGAGAAAGGTTGATCAAAAGAAAAACAAAAGAAAAGATATCAGTAGATAGAGACAGATATATGGAAATACATGAAAGGGATGAAGAAGGAAAAAGAATGAAAAGTACAGATATGTTGCAAAAATAAGATGAGAGAAAGAGAGATAGATAGAAGGAGAGATATAATATACATGTAGAAAGAGGGGGAGAGAAAGAGATAGTCTTAGAGAAGTTATATTCATCCAAGGGGAGCTTTTGTCATTTTTTTAATATTATTCAATAAACTGTCTCCATTGCCCTTGATTGCTTGTCTGTCTGAGCACACACACACACACACACACTATAAATGCACTTCGTAAGCAGAAAAAGAATACACCACTCCGTCTATTTGCTCTACAATGAGACTTCTTTCTTCGTTCGTTCCGTTGTCTCTCTCGCGCCGACAAAAGAAGCGGGAGGTGCCAAGGAGGGAGGTTGGTGGTCGTCTGACGCGACCAAGTCTCTATCAGCGCTCATCCAAAAAGTTGTTAAATTTGCCTCCTTGGCAGTAGGTCAGCTTCCTTTCTTTTCACCTCGGATCTTCCAGGGGTTTTTTCTTTTTTTTAACTCTAGTCTCAGCAAACAGACTCACTTGAAATACAATTGCAGAGATATCTCTCTTTTTTTTTTCTGTTCCACCCTGTTCCCCCATCCTTCTCTTTATTTCTATCACTCAATCAAAATTGTACATAAAGATACCGTTTATATACTGACAGGTAATTGGATAAATTGTAGACCAGTAGATGGGCCTAGATACTGTAAAACCTGATATTTTCATGGCTTTAAATTTTCGCGAATTGGAGCTGATGGCCTTTTTCGCGGCATGAAATTTTCACGAGTTGCCTCTAACATTCAATATGTATAGTGTAGACAAGAACTTTCATGTGCATTTTAATTTCGCAAATCTTGGCTCTCGTGCAATTCACAAAATTAAAATGCATGCAAACATTCCTCGTTTGACAGTATGTAGAATAACAAACAGATGAATAGGCCTGTATGGTTTGATTGATAGATAGATAGATAGATCCGAATAGATGCATGTAAACTGATGATAGATTGATAGATACCTTGGTAGTATTAAAATAGATGAGTATTCAAAAGTGGCTGATAGAATTACAAAGTAGATTAATAGATAAATGATAGCATCATACATGGTAGGTATTTAAATACCAAACAACTGTGTTGATTTTAAATTGTGTGCATTAGATATGAAGAGTACTGTATTATATGAAGTTCTCTTTTCCAGCTCTGCAGTGGTGATTCTTTATTTCTTTTTTGTCTTCACACTCAAATCGCTGTAAGCGATTTCAGCACATGTACATGAAATAAAGAATTTGGATCACTGTAATAGTTTAGAAACATCAGAAGGCAGATAGTCTTACTCATTACATCCTTTTATATTAACTTCAAGAGCAATGCATTATGTACAAGGTGTGATTTTTGTCAGAATGTTTTGAAATTTTCCCTTTCTCCAGTTTCTTTTCCCAATGTCAAAATCTTATTTCTGTTTTAATATCTTAGGGTATATGCAATGTAAATAATTAGGAAAGCCATCAAAACACAAAAAACATTGCTTGGTTGTAAAGAAACTTCTCAACTACACCCTGTACAATGTTACAAAAACATTCATATTGGATCAAGGGCAGAAAAATGTGGTCAGAAGCTCATAAATGGATGTTTTGTGTATGTTTAATATGCTTCCTACACAAATTGATACATGAGCAATATTGACAGTTATAAGATCATGTGTGTTCAGACTGATTAAACTACGACATGATGATTCAGGCAGCAGAATGTGAATGTTTGTAATGGGTGCTGACAGAGCACTGAAGAAACAGCATACGAAAGGCCATGTTTATGTTTGATGAGGTGACGCGGCTGACGGGAACATTACCGGAGCCGTGCAAAGACACGTTCGTGACTTCCACGGGTTAGCTTTCGAGACGGGAGACCATGTTTGCAATGTACCGCCAAGTGTGGCGTGTATCAACAGCTTTGGTGTGAAAATGTGATGTCGGTGCAAATTTGCAGGGACGTTGTGAAAATGGCCCCTCCTCCCCACCCCACCTCTACAAACACAGTTTGTCACTTTAGAATCCACAAAAAGGATTTCCTAGTTGACTCTACCTCTAGTTGGTCCTAAAAGGGGAGAAAACAAGAAGAGTAAAAGAAACTACCGTAAAGTTCCGTGTATAAGACGCACCCGTGTATAAGACGCACCCCTACTTTTGGACCTAAAATAAAAAAAAAACAACACAAAATTTCCACGCAAATATTGCGTGTGGCATACATATCATTTCAGCTCAAAATTTCCCTAGAATGCAGCATGTATTTGCTCTATTTTTTGTTTCCTTTTATACTTTCCTTTAACGGTATTCATCGGACATTGGCAAAATATGGAAGACGCAAACCTGCGAGACTTGTGCTGGTACTCACTTGCTATTGTTTTGCCTTTCAATCGTGGTACATGTATCATATCGTACTCATAGTCATGAGTGTACAGTACGATCTTTGCTATCATATAGCAGAGGGTGTCTCGCATATTGACGCATGTCAGACTGGAAGGTTCATTACGAAAAATAAGAAAAACATCAACAAGTGTAGCAGAGGGATCGTACGGCGAGACGTACGGTGCGTACGGTAATTACACTCACTGTTGTTTTGCCCGGAGGGATTACCAGTAACATGTGTGTCTCTTGTACCATGCTTGTATGCACAGTGCTAGCCTTTTGCAAAAGGCAGCTCGCTATAATTTCAGCACACGCACACAGAGAGCAATGGACTTGCACACACAGCGCGCAACGGGCAAGCGCGCTCCGATCCGATCGCTGTGTGCGCGCGAGTCCATTGCAAGAGCCTCTCTGCAGCTCCTGCCTTTGCAAAAGGCTTGCTAGCTAGCTAGCTAGCTACAGTGTAGCTATGCTATCCTACCTGGCCTCGTGAAGAGCAAACGAATGCCATGGATATGCATGCATGCTTCACACATCGTTCATATCACGGTGACAGTGTCGGTCCTACTCCGTATTTAACAGCTTTTGTCTATGGCCATATTGATACTAGTACATTGATAAGTTTTACGGTATTGGTAATTTAGTAATGATACCTGTACATCGCGTATTTCAGCTACTAGGTTGGCTGTTGGTAGCTTAGTATGGTAGACTGATACATCGGTAGCAGTGCTGTTACAGCCGTTGTCTATTAGACTAAGGCCAGATTGTTAGTTACTGCACAAGGCCGATGTAAGTTTATCCCGTATTTGCAGCTTTTGTGCGTGTCCAGATTGAAAGATCGCTCATTTATCCGTAAGTTTTAGTGATTGCTTACCTTCCAAACGTCGATGGGCTTACATGGCCCCAAGTTGACCTTATAAAATTGGGTGTACATGACAGATTTTTTTTTCCGTGATTCGACTGTACCCGTGTATACGACACACCCCCGATTTTCAGTGTTTTCCGACGAAAAAATTGTGCGTCTAATACACGGAACTTTACGGTACTGTAAAACACAGTATATTCGCAGCATGAAAATTTCGCGAATTGAAGCCGACGACCTTTCTCGCGGCATGAAATTTTCATGATTTGCCACTGACGTCCTATGCATATTGTGTAGGCAAGAACTTTTGCGTGCATTTTAATTTCGTGAATGTTGGCACTCGCGAAATTTGCGAAATTAAAATGCACGCTAACATTCCTTGTTTTACACTACCTTAATGATGCCATTCAACTTCAGTGCAATGTCCCATCACAAAAAGTATCCAAAGTATCCATGACAACCTTGAAAAATTTCACTGGAGAATTGACTGACTGAGCAGAAGCTGATGTGTGCAATTTTTAATTTTAATGATTTTTAGGTGAGAGAATGTTATTGCATGAATCAAATGAGAATTAATGTAAAACCAGAAATGTTTGTGTGCATTTCGATTTCGTGAATTTTGCGAGAGCCAAGATTCGCAAAACCAAAATGCACTCGAACGTTCTTCTAGACAACATGCATCGAATGCCAGTGGCAATTCCAAAAAATTTCATGCTGCGAAACAGACCGTTGGCTCCAATTCACAAAAATTTCATGCCGCGAAAATATCTTGCTTTACAGTAGTCACGGGCTGAGTCTTCGGGATAAAACGTTTGTACATTTTGTTTGAATATATCATAAAATTCATGGATAGTCCAATAAAGAAATTGGACAGTGGTTGTGACAGACTCAAATTTTATGCATATTTTTTGAATAGAGCATACATGTATTTGTTCCTAACAATGACTATTGTGTAAAATTCAGTATAAAGTAGCATTGCTATCCATTAGTTGGAATACATCAGTGGCAAACCAATCAATTCAGCTCAGCAGAGAGCTCTTGTAGAAAAGTACATCATTTCAAGGATTTGTCAGCCTTGTCAGCCTTGTACAATGTACGTTACTGTACGAGTGAGATAATTTTCCGGCATAAGTGCATTTTGTTTTCCTATTGTCACCAGATATCCTTAAGTAAGGTTTTAATTTTTGATGTTGAGCAGTTTAAAGGGAGGACACATGATGCAGAAATAATAAGGCAACTCCCAATTGTCTGTTACAGCATTAATGTGAAGAACCCCACATTTACAGCAGGTAACAAAATATTGAAGATCCAATATTTGTAGAGACAAAATAAACTTTGCACAGCATCTCTTGTGTACTCAGCGTTGTCAACATTGTACAAGCGTGATAATTTTCTTGCATAAAGCTTATTTCGTTTCCTTTTGTTACCAGATATCCTTGTGTGGTTCTAGTTTTTGTGTATAGTGATGTACAGTGGTTTAAAGGGAGGGTTCATGATTTTAAAATAAAAAAACTTGCCAACAGCGTTAAAACAAGTCTGGAAACAAACAATACAAGTTTAATGTGTCTTTTGTCACCGTAGCAGATTTACTTGTATTCACACTCAGCATGAGATTACTGAGACACAATTTTTTTTTAGTGGAAGATTCAAGCTCTGCACCATTTTTCACTGGGAACAAAATTTTGAGGTGCCTTCTTATTGGGTTATTTTCTGTTACCGCATTAATGTGAAGAAACCCCCACATTTAAAGTAGGTAGCATAATACTGAAAATCAAATATTTGTGAAGACAAGATAAACTTTGCACAGCATCGCGTGTCTAATGTGTGTTGTCAGCCTTGTGCAAGCATGATAATTTTCCTACATAAGGCACATTTCGTTTTCCTATTTTCACGAGATTTCCTTGATGTGGTTTTGATTTATGTGTATAATGATGTTCAGAGGATCAAAGGAAGGTCTCATGTTTTCCAGGAACTTCTTTTGCATCATGACTATGTTCATGACAATAGAAACATATGCTTTATAACCTTGTGAACCTACTTATATTGAACTGCACTTTCTAAGTCTGCATTTTAGTGCTCCCACACCTGTACAAGATTTTTATATTGAGATGAGGGTAGAGATTTGAATAAAACAAACACTCAAACATAAAAACAATTCTGTAAAAAAAAGAAAAAAAATCACCCTTAGTACAAGTAAAGAGTGTCTTCTGTCGCCATTACCGATCTACTGTATGTGTATGTCTGTTCACACTCAGCACGAGATTACGTCTGTTCACACTCAGCACAAGATTACATCTGTTCACACTCAGCACGAGATTACTGAGAAATGGTTTGAGGTTGCCGATGAAACAGACTGCTGCCTGAAATTAATGTTGTGTGGTATAGATTGTGTAAGATGTTTTCTTGCTCTCTGCTCATAACGACCGTCAGTCTGAACGCAGCCGAATCCTGACTAAAGTCTGACTGGCTGAACACACTTTCCCTATGATGTATTTACTTGGATCCTCTTCAATTTGCTCTCTGATATGGTCCTCAATGTCATAAATGATTCCGTATAAACCAGAAACATTTGCGAACCACCAGTGGCATTCAGTGCATTGTGTAGACAAACACTTTGCATGCATTTTACTTTCACATATCTTGGCTCCTTGTGAAATTCCCCAAAATGTCATGCATGCGAAAATGTTTGATTTTATGATGTCAAACTCGTGCGATATTTCATGACTTCCAAGATTATGGCAGGTGCTTGTGGTCAGTGAAGAGATCTACAAGTTTGTACGTCATCTCAATTTGCCATCATACCCAAATTCAAAAATCTGTCTTTCTTGCGAATGATTTTGAAAAAGATCATTGGATTCAGCATGTATGCCATAGCTGCATGGAAAAGGAGAAAATGTTTTCATGGTGAAACTCCCATTTTCCAAATCTATGTGCTGCAGTTCACTTCTATATCATGCATGGACTCTAAATCTGTCATACATGCTAAAAATGACTGCAGGGGTGGTGACGGCAGGAATTGGGTTCAAGAGTTCGCCCATCATGACAGCTACCGGTTCCTTCTCGTTAGGCGTCGGAAATCACCATGGCCAATTACCGAGTCTTATTCATTACATTTTATCAATAATCATCATTACAAGCCTGACCTCATTTTGATCACATATTACATGAGCCACTCACATCAACACCCCTCTCCCCCCCCCCCCCCCAATTTCTCATCTGATCGGAGGAACAAGAGGTCTGTACATCTCTAGAAGATTTCTGGGGAGAAAAAAAAAAGGATTCATTCATCTTTAGACCACTACCCTAGATATTGTGATGGCGTGCCAAAGATGCATGAGTCTTGTTTACATCTATTTCTTCAGGAATATTACCGCAATGATCCTCTCCCGGCTTGTCTCGAATGTTTTGAATACTCTTTTGTAGTACTGCGGTTTCATTTGCGTACAAGAAAGCTGCCGCAATACATTCAAGCTGTAAGTCCGAGAAACCACATTGTTATGGTGTGATGCTCTGCCTTTTCATAGAATTAGAATCAATTCGTTGCTTGTATTTTATGTGGTAGAATAAAAACTTTGCTTTTCCTTTCAGCCTCATTTTGGTCATAAACCATTGTTAATGTCGGTTGCAGAATTTTCAATAGCCTCTCTACCACTTATTGTAGATTGCTAAGAATTTATATATTGGCAACACATCTATTAAAGGTCCTGTTTACCTTTGGGAGGAGTGATTTAAAAAATGTTCAAGATATGACATTTGATGTATATGTGAAGGTCTGTTGTATCACAAAACATCCTGCCGTATAAAAATTTCACAATAAAACCCAAAATATAAGGAGATATCATTATTTTTCTCAATAAACCGTAACTGTAGACAGTTTAGTATGGAAATTTTTTTATTATAACTACTGTTCACATTTTGTATATTTAACAATATTTAACATTGATTATACTGATTCAAATTTTTACATTGGTTGTTTCTACCCCTAACTCACATTTTAGAACTATTTTGAAGCACTAATGCTGGGTTATTATTTCATCTGCAAATGGTAAATTATGCCTTTAAAGGAGATTAAAGGTTCAAATCAAGGCTTCAGTTCAAATTAACTCAATTCAATTAAATTCAGTTTTAATCATCCAATAGAAATATAGGAAAGTCAGTGTTCAATCTCATAGCTCAATTGACTCAAAGTGAGATTTAAAGTAAAACAAGAGGTTAAATGTCAAGGCATTCTCACACACTACTTTCAAAGAAAGATCTCACACACCTCTTTCAAAGAAAGCCCTGATTAGTTTATGTTCCATCACTGCAGGGGAGGGATCTCTAGCTGTTGATGTGAGTGCCAAAGACGTGTGAAGATACAGATGTGAAAGCCAAAGACTTGTGAAGATACAGATGTGAAAGCATCCTCATTTTTTCCCTTTTTCTTTCTTGCTGTGGATTAGCAATGTGGAACCACAAGGCTCAGTCACACACCTCCAGAGATTCGCTGTGGTGTCGAGGAGATTATGGCCAAGAGTGTGATCCACAGCTTAGTCACATCCCATAGACCCAGTCCCATGTGCTGGCTCCCCAACCGTTATACTCAAACCAGACAGAATGGAATAGTTTTAGCCACTTGTTTTTCAAACTGATCCTTTAATTTTTCATATGCAGAGATGAGAACATGAAGGACATTATTTGACGCTGTATGGAATCTGTCGGGTTTAATGGCCTTCTGTTTCTCAAGAAATGTAGTTGTTTTTATGTAGTGGCCAGTTTTGTTTTGTTATCTTTTTTGTTTTGTTTTGTTCTGTTGTAGTTTTGTTTTTGCTTTTTTTTTGTGGGGGGGGGGGGGAGGGGAAGGGGATGAACACCACTTCAACTTCCAATCGATATTTATAACTGGAGTATAAAATGTCACACATAGAGACCTGACCAAGATATAAAGCAAGTTTTGATAACTAGAATCAAAAACATGTTTTACCCGTTGAGGACGAGTCCCGAGTATACTCAGGCAGATGTCTATGGGAAAAGCCTGTTATGGCAAAATCAGTCCGTCCTCAACGGGTTAAAAGAAGTTGATGAAATTCAAAGTTTCACATGTTTTGACAATACAGGAACATCAGTCATAATTGCAAGCATGCAAAGTGGACTTGATGATTATGGGGGAGGGGGTGGGAGTATCATAAACAATCATAGTGGAATTGGTAGATATATGGTGGGGGGATGCGAAAGAGAAGACTCTTTGGCAAAACTTCAAGAGCAGTCATTCTCAGAGGCCTTGTTGTGCACGATATGTGAAGTAGTAATACAGGGACCAAACAAACCATTAATTGGAACCTTACTGGATAATCCCGGCACAGCGCATGATGACTTTATATAGCCCACGTTATTCACACGCAACATTCAGATGCTGTAATATTTTGATTATAACTTGGTGATGTTCCTGAACCACAGGGTGTTCAGTGCTAGTAATCAATACTAATACTGCCCATATGGGCTCTCGACGCCCCCCCCCCCCCTGCAAACTTTTTGTGAGCTTTCTATCATCTATGCCAAGTTTGAAATATGTTTAGGTATTTCAAAAGAGACATGTTTGTCATTATGTCTTTGGCAGCGCTACATTGATTGAAGTTGATTGATTTATAGCGTAATGGAATCCAAGTTCCTCCATGTTTCTCAAGATTCTGCCATATTGGGTTCAGTTGGACTCAAATTCCAAAGGAAGGCATTTTGCTGCTGTTTTTTGTGGCTTATATATGCAGGATCATAGGTTGCAAACGGTGTGGCATATTCGTTCCTTTATGCATGTCGAAATGACCTTGTCCTCTCGTTAACTCATGAAAATACGTACTGTGTATATACAGTGCAATACCCTTCGAGAAGTGCGAAAAGACGAGTAGCATGAACTTTTGAGTACAGTTTGATTGTAGTATGAAAGATGTATTGATAAAGGTAGAGCCTCCTCCGCCTCCCTCATTCATTTTTTTGTGTGTTTTTGTGGGCCCTTATCAGTTATTGCAATCTTTACACGAGTTGAATGCCAAGGATGCCAAATCATGATATGCGTTCTAATGAAGGCTAATAGTCATCAACAACAACAAAAAGGTGGTCAACAAAAACAAAAAGATGCCCAACATTTTTTTTTTCTTTTTTGGAAAATATGTACATAGGAAATAACAGTTCCATGTGGAAACATCTGTAAAAATAATTGTGCGGAGGAAGAATAAAGACAAATACGTTTTCCCCACAAGGGTGCAAACTAGTGCAGGAGTTCTCTTATCAGGAAGATTGCCAGACACGATTGGGGTGGGCTAGAGTCTATTTCCAGCCTTAAAGGGACAGTCAAGGTCTTCACACAGAGTTAAAGTTACATTGTACTGTTTACCACTGCAATGGAGCAGTGATTTAAAAAAATGTCCAAGTTATCACATTTGATGCATATGTGTAGGTCAGTTGTACCACAAAACATCCTACCAATACCATATAAAAATTTTGCAATAAAACATAAAATGTAAGGAGATATCACTATTTTTCTCAATATACTATAACTTTATATGGTTATACAAAAAAAAAAGCATTTTAACTATTCACATTTTGCATATTTAACCATATTCAAAATTAATTGTAATGATTAACATTTTTACATTGATTGTTTCTATCCCTAACTCACATTCTAGTACTATATTGAAGTGCTAAAGCTGGGTTTTTGTTTCATCTGCAAATGGTAAATAATGCCTTTAATTTTTGCAACAATCAATGAAACAATGAGGTGAGCAAACCCCCCTGAAATGTCAAGAAAGTGTTGAAAGTGGTTTGTATGCATTGAAGATAAAAATGGTCATGTGATACAGCAGCTTTCATAGGAATGTAGTCGCTTTGCTCTTAAAGTTTGATGTCATTTGAGAAGTTCCAGTTTAGTGGTGCACAAACCCCGAAAAATGAATCATCTTTCATGCATGTCTATCAGGGATGACACTCTTGTTGTCCTTGAGGATCTGTAAGAGTCATTACAAATATTATTCTTAAAGAGAAAAAGTAAAGTAATTCCCCTTCAAAACATCTTTAAAGTGTTAATGGAAAGTACATGTATATGTTGGGGATAGGACTTTTGCAAGTGAATTGATTTAGATTGTCCCTTTAAAAAGAGTGAATATGGTTGCTGTTATGTCAGAAGACAATGTAATGTCCTTCATCCAAAACATCTTTAAAGTATCATATGGAAAGTGTATGTTGGTAATAGAAGTTTCATTAGTGAATTCATTTTAAATGGTCCCTTAAAAAACAAGTTACAGTGTTTATTTGTAGTTAGTCCTTTCCTTGCAAAATGAAGAAGGGATTGTCATGCCAAATGAAAAAGGGAAGAAAATGACAATGAATATCAATGACTATGGCTAATGTAGTCAAAGTGTCATGGTACCTACTAGAAAAGAGTGTACTGTATGTAATGGTAAGATTGATAACAATCGTAGCACGGAGGCAGTCAGTATAACAAAGTACAGTGTAACTTACAAACCCAGTTGCGACAGTAACCAATATTAATTTGCTGCAATGTAGTGCACCATTTCAATGGTTACAATATGTGTGTGTGTGTGTGTGTGTGTTTGTGTCTTTTGTCAAACACATCTGCTCCCAGCAGTACAAGTGAGCAAATGTGCAAAATATTTGATTAAAAAAAAGAGAGATGACCTGTATCTTTATTTGAGATTTGTAGAAGTGTGGTGCAGTATGGTGAAATGCTTGTGGGTTTTTGTATTTCATGTTGTGGCTACAGGACTGGTATGCGAGGAATGAATCATGGAGAAATGTAAAGCAATCTTTTCTTCTACACCCCATCTCGCATCCGGTGATTCAGGTAGCGTGAATGTATCACTGCAAGCAGGCAGCTCTCTTCTCTTTTATGACTACGCAAGCTGAAATTGCCCACAAAAGTTGTTACAATACCAGACAGCAGCAGGGCATCTTACCAGATGATCTTTTTGTTCCCCCATCCCCTCCCCACCCCTCCCCCCATTTATCCCAAGAGTATGATGGTTATTGGTTTGTCTGGACAGTGGAAGAGAGGTGGTCGGTACTGAGTGAAATCTTTCCCCACATCCTAAACCAGAGAGACCTCAAGGTGAAAAACAGAGAGACCTCAAGGTCAACAGCCAAGGCTGGACAGAAAGAGCATCACCTCCTCTGACGATAGTTTTCCAAGAAAAAGAAGTGGGGCGTAGACCATCTGGCTGGTTTCAAAGGGTCTCCGAGATTGGTTTAGATGGGATATTGGTGATGAATCATTCATGGTCTCTGTTGAAGGTTATTCAAACTGACTGTGGTAGTCTGTTCTCCTCTTTGAAAAGTCACCATTTTTTAATCCCCTCCCCTCTTTTTTTAATCTACCACACCTCCATTCAGTTGATGATATTACTTCAGAGAATGTGTGTGAAGCATAGAAGTGGCAACCTTGATGTGAACTGCAGAAACTTAGATTTTTGTAAATTTTTAATTTTTTACGATTGACTAATCATTGAATTGCTTGTGGGTTTTTGCACCAATTGTCAGAGAAAGACCTCTTCTTGATGTGAAGTGCTGAAATTGTGTTCATGAGATTTAAAAAAAAAAAATCAAGTCATTGTTGATGGTTTTGGTATTTTTATTTCAGCAAAATGTAACAGAATGGCTTTTCATTTTAGGAAGTCAAATTCATTTCAAATGATAATTCTCCAGTGCCATGTCATTGTCTCGATTGAGTTAACAGTCAACGTACTGCATTGCTGGGATCATTCAAAATACCGAGGAGATTCTAAGTGTTGAAATGATATCATATTTAATTAAGTCCTTTAAATTCAATGTTCTTATCCAATCCTACATAAATGATGGAAAATGTTTGATAAAATTTTCATGAGTTCTGGAAATACAATGCATGTAAAGTTTTGTGGGCTGTGTGATACGCGGTCATGTGTTATCTATCGCATTTTTACTTTGAATACATGACTTTGCCTTGTAAATGTACTTCAATGTACACTCCTTCCTCTAGCCTAGAAAATAAAAGTGATTGCAAATGAACAAAAGTCATTGTTAAAAAACAAAGCAGAAACAAGCACCAATTTTATAACGTCAATAAGGAAACAGTCAAAACCCACTCACTCAATCTAGTTTGTGCACATGGGTTTAATATAACAGAAGTGAGCTCACCTGAGCTACGGAGAGTGAGTCACCCTGTAATTGTTTCCTAGCATTCAATTCAGGGTTGTAATATGAAGTTTTGACACCTCACAAAAGAGAAAATGAACACTTTGTCTTTTATCTCAGGGTGACTGGCACCTCATTGAATAAACAAAGGAAATCAGACCAGAAAAAAAAAAATGATTGTTAGACTGTAGCATTTGACATACATTCATACACTATTTCTTTTATTTCATTGACTAATGTTTTACCAAGGTAGAGCTACTTTCCTTGAGATTGAACTTATCAATTCTTTCATCTAATCACAGACAGACACAGGTACACATATCACAAATGCACACACAGATATGTACAATGTATATCATATGCAAACATAAATGCATGTATGCACACATGTCTGCATATATACATGTATGTAGGCTATATATATTTTTATTTTTTCAGATTTATGTTTCAGCTAGTGTGTCTGTATCACAGGTCTCTTGACATACCCGGTATATACAATGTATGTCAAGCTGGCTGAAAGCTGAAGAAATTAATGATCATATGATATAGAGCAACATCCTGATAGCTCACTTATCCACTTCTTCCAGCTACTGTAAAACGAGGAATGTTCACATGCATTTGAATTTCCCGAATTTCGCAAGCGCCAAGATTCGCGAAATTAAAATGCCCTCGAAAGTTCCTGACTACACTATATGCATTGAACGCCAGTGGCAATTCATGAAATTTTCATGCCACGAAAAGGGCCGTTGGCTCCAATTCGCGAAAATTTTATGCCGTGAATATATCATGTTTTACAGTAATCCAACATGATGCTACCATGGAGCTACAGTTTAGTAGCTCCATGCTAGATGCTACCCCATAGGAGTTACACAGTGGACAGATGACAATTCATCACCTATTTGAATGTAAATTATGTTAAAGGGATTGCATAGTTTTGGTTGAGACCCAACTTCAGGTTTCTAACATGTTTTGTTGAGATGATGAGAAACCTCTTAATATGTTATGTGAAAGAGTGTGTAATTCCAAAAGGATTTCAATGTTTATTTGATGAAAATTGGGTTTGAAATGGCTGAATTATCCAAAACAGAGCATACCTAATAAAAGGTGGGACCCACTTTTTATTATGATCACTTTGTTTTACCTTGTTTTTGGATATCTCAGCCATTCAAAAACCAATCTTCATCAAATAATCTTTGAATTTCTCTCAGAATGGCATGCTCTGTACTATTTCAAAAGTGATTTCTTGGTATCTTGCCAAAAGTTAAAAGCCCAATCCTCATCTCCACCAATACTGTGCCATCCCTTTAATGTGTGTGTGTGTGTGTGTGTGTGCGGGGGGGGGGGGGGGGGGGTATGGTTGCTCAATATCAAAGCCAATTTGTCAGTATAAGGTAACTTAATGGTCCTACCAGCTATACCTTTGAAATTTTGCCTCACGTGATAGTCGAATAAAGGACGATCTGAGTTTGTGATATGCTGACTGGTGGCTTTGCAAAGGCTACATGTAGATACAGTTCTTTGTGTCCCATGTAAAGGTGAATGACATTTCAGCGCATTCATCTTTCTCCCATGGAGAACAATTGCATGAGGGGGTATCTCACTGAGCAGCGAAAGCTTATGAATGTGATTTTACATACGTAGGTTTCGTCCATGGTTCATAAAGAGTTGCAATCAAACTCACAAACACTTTTCATTGTCGCAAACAGTTTTCCATGTTCAAATTCATGAAATTCTTCCGTCGAGATGTTTTCCATGTTGCAATTTGTCGTAAAGAGAGTTTGAACATGTTCAAAATTTCTTTGCGACATGAAAAACTGTTTGCGAATTTGATCGCAACTGATTACAAACCCTGACAAAACCTAAAATTTGCAAGGATTCACTACATTAGCAAACATTCGTCAATCAGTGAGATACCCCCTTTAACGATGTAAAATGTAGGAGAAATTGGTTAAAACTTTTAACAATCATTCAGTTGAAGGAATTGATCATGTCCTTTTAATTTCAATTGTGATATTTACTTTGCCATCTTTCAGTCAACTTGAGATGAAAGAAAAGAAAAAGTTATTTTATTTTGTACTGAAAGGGAAATGTTACATTGTGACCATGGTTGGTGTGTTCGCATACTTACAATCGTGTGATGGGCCGTTAATTAGTTTCCACCCAAGGCCCCACAGTGATCCGCATAAGACTTAGTAGGGCCATTTCCTTTTCATTCGAAGATTATATCACCAAAAGTTTAGCGTCTGACCAGATAATTAGCAATGACAAAGTAGTTTATATAATGAGCAGGGTTCAGATTGACTTTTTGTGCATGGAGAGTTATTATGCCCTACAACTGTATGACTTTAAATCAGTACCTCTATTAAAATCTTGTTTGTATGAGTTTCCATCAATACCGTCCAGCCTTCGGGCCGGCGTTTGATGTCTAAATTCATAATCATAGGGTGGGAACCAAAAATGAATCAAGGTTAGTTTTGGATATTATTTCAGTGTTCCAAAAAAGAAAAAAAAAATGTATCATGTGCACATGGTGTATACAGTGGTTTCTTCTTTGCTTTTCAGATCCTTTTCTTTTTTAAAATTTCTTCATTTTTTTTTACTTTTCCGGTCCCTTTTGTTTCCTGTTCTTTTGTTCCTGTGGAAGTCTTGAGAAATAATAAGTGTCTTTGAAAAGAATTATTCCTGTTTTGTTGTGAATGCTTCACTCTGATACATCCTACCAAAAAGGGATATTCCCTAAACACTTGGTCAATCTTCTTTATATACTGAAAAAGAAAAAGTTGTTTGTACGATGATGAATAATAGTGACTTCAATATCAACTGTCCTCTGAAATTCTTTTCCTTGAAAAATAAAAGAAAGAAGAGAGGGGAGGCTATTCCACTGGATTACCTGGGCGAAGATGGAACCTTGTCTGTTAAAGTGGTTAAAGTATTTGATTATGCCCTTAAATAATGGATTCGTTGGAAGGGTAATGTGGTGTTTGGGATATTTTTTCCTGCCAGCTACAACTGTATGTTTAGCTTTGGTTCTTGGAAACAAATGGGCCTCCTCTGTAAGCAGATTGTTGTTGTTTGTTTTTTCCTCCAGAAAGTTTTTCTCCAAAGTTTCTCCAGAGTTAATCTGATTATCACAAGTTGTGTATTGTGTCATGATATCTGTCTTCAAATGTCTCTGGAAATTCTTAGGCAGTTTCAGAATTTAAAAAAAAAAAAAAAATCCATTAATTTCCGATTTGTGTATGGGTAATGAAGGACTCGTCCAGTAAATTTAAAGTCTTCATAAAAGTTTTCTTACTAGTGTTTTTGAGGAATGAAGGTTACATGAGTTTGGCACAGTAAAGCCATTGCAATATTGCTGGTAGCTACCACCTGTTTTCACTTCAGAAGTGATTCAGAAGAATTTTTGTGTAAATGCTCATTTTTATATTATTTTTGGGTTGCGGGGTAGATTAATGTGTTCTTTTGGTTGTTTTTGAATCTCTATTATTTGAAAAAACTGTGTGTAAATCTGAAGATTGTCCCAAGTTTTATCATGATTTGGTTTTGACTTCAGTATCAAATATATTTTGTGTTCTTGGCCCCGGAATCCATTCTCTTCATAGGGCATGGTGAATGATTTATACAAGCTAGCAGTTTCAATGGTAGCATGAGAATAGACAAAAAGAAATCAGTGATCAGCTTTGTTTGCAGAAATCAGGTAGAAGTCTGTACCTGGTATAATTGCTTTTATTAGTGAGAACCACCAAAGATTGTGATGAATTGTGGACAAATTTTGAGCTGATATGAACGTAGCAAGCATTCATTGCCCGTGAGACTGTGCCTGCATGTTTACATCCACCAAACAATCTATGAAACCGTGTTCAGTGTTTTCTTTCACCGCAGTCAAATGAATAAAAAAAAACTACAAACAATAAAATAAACAAACAGATTGCTCTTGCTTTTAAATTGATTGTTGACAAACAATTTTGTTCTGGTTGTTGCAGGACCCCTAAGAATTGCCCAACAGCTTGCGACAACCCCAGAAGAATGTTCATGTTTTCTCTTCCTGTTACTTGCAACATTCCTGGCAGGCTGCGTTTATCTTACTTGAGGGGAGAATCACGTTTCCAAACGCGTTTGCAACGGTGTTTGTAAACGTGGTTTGAAACGCGATTCCAGTGGTGTCACCGCGCAGCTGCTTTGCGCCGTCTGACCCGGGAAGTAAAGGTCAACTTCATACCACCAAACCTGCCTCATCAGTCACACACAAATAATGGGCAGAGAGCACAACCGGAAACAGCTGGGATTTGACCTTGAGAAATAAACGCGTTTCAAAACGGCATTGCGTTTATCTACTCACAGAACGCCCTTTGAGAGGCATTTCAAAACGGCGTTCCTAAACGCGTTTGAAACCACGGTTGCGTTTATCTAACCCCTGAAAATGCTTCAAACGCGTTTAGGATCGTGATTCTGCCTCAGAAAATTTTTAGATAAACGCAGCCTATGTCTACTTATTTCATCTATGTACTTTCTACTAATCCTCCTCTTCACATTCTACTCTCATAACCACACATCATTGAAATCTGTCTTGTCATTGTAGTGGCAGTGCCGCACACTGTCAGAACTGAAAAAGAGAGATGTGGTTGAATTGTCAGATTGATTATTGTTTTGCTTTTAGATTCCTGCAGAATGTATTTTTCATTGTTTGTTTGTGTGTGTCCGTGTATGTGTGTGCATGTGCATGTGTTATACCCCGCTAAAAGTGAGGAATTTATGTACACTTGTTCAAGTTTGAGCAGTCGCTTGAAAGAAAAAAAAATAATGCGTCACTATCTTTTCTTTGAGATTGCAATCACGTGTCGGACAAATCACGTGCTGGACAGAAACTCATCGTACCATTCAATATCATGTGGAGTATTTGCTAAGTTGCTGTACTGTAAAGATGGATATTTTTGCGCGAGTGATTTTTCGCGCTTTGCCAAGTGAGATGAATTTCGCATGTTTTGATTCTGCGGAATGAAGACATAACGAAGTGGTAGGCCTACATACAGCGAGCAGAAATATTCGCTGCTTTTATATTTGCTCTAAGTTGCACGAAATGCGCAAAAATTTCCACACCGCAAGTTCCATGTTTACAGTATCAGAGCTGAGACATTGCTGTAATTTTATCTCCTGTATCTTTGAACACACATGCTCATTGACACACACTCACACCCAAATATGCACACATACTCATGAGAACCTTTTCACACCCTCACACTGCAAGTTGCCCATGTATTGTGCATGATCCCTCGCTGAAAATGTGTTTCTTAGGACCATTCACACTAGCTTTATCTCCCAACATAAATAATCAAATAATACAAAAAAACCCAAATAATCACGACTTTTGGTGGCTGTGTGAATGTGCCTAATAGTAATTATGTAAGGTCTGTTTCTGCTTGCAGTTTCTAGTGTGTTCTCATCTTCTGCCTGATGAATTATTCAGGATATGCAATGTACACTGTATATTGTACTCCAGAAAATTTCTTTCCAAGTACTGTTTCATTACATAAAATACCCAAACATATAGAAAAAAGACTCGAAATTGAAAAAGGAAACAACATTTATTTTTGTCCATATGATTGTATCATCAAGATGCATTGAAAGAGGTTCAGAACATTTGCATATATCTCTGCGTGATCCAATTTAGAAGGACCATTTGAATTGCGTCAAATGAAGTGTTTTTATTGTTGTTGTTTTATTGTATGCTCACAGAGGCTACAAATCATGTGTTTGTAAGTTGAGCAGATAAAATGCTATTATCCCGAAGTGTACACAGACTACCTTCCTTCCCTGCCCCCAAATGGGGCATACAGTTGTGTTGTGAGAGGTTTTCGGTCATCGCCTTCAATGTCTCTTTTTCCTTGAATGACTTGTGTGTGTTTCTTCTGGTTTTCTTTTTGGTTTTTTTCGGTGTCATTATATGTATACATGTACATCAAGTCATCTGAAAAATGAAAATGAGCTTGGTGATGAATGACCACCATTTCTGTGGCACATCAATGGTATCTGTTTATTATGTCTGATGGGAGAAAATAGGTACCCCAAATTAGTGTACATTATTGTCCCTTTTATTGCTACAAATTGTTGATAGTATTTCTGTTGCCCCCATCGTGTTTTTAGTGGCCAATTTGCCAGAGGGTCAAGATCAGAACAAAATGACCAATTTGTGTCGGATGGATGGCGTGAGAGTTCTCCGTGAGAAATTATGGTTGGTGGGAAATTGTGATCAGGTTTTCAATGCTATAATCTGCAACCATTATTGGGAAGAGTTGTGGAGGATGTCATGGCTATCGGCTTCACTTTTTGTGGATTTTTTTCTTTTCTCATGTTTTTTTGTTGTTGTTGCATGCTTTAAAAGAAATCCTGTGTCCAGATCCAGATCCAGATGCGGATTATGATCCAGATCATCAAAAATGTATCACCTGTTCGCTTTACCACAGTGGATCTGACCTAAAATTTTTATCAAAATCCATATCAAAATGTGACATTTTGAGTAACATTGCTACAAACAAACAAACAGTTACCAACAATGCCAACAGTAGCAGAGGCAGTAGAATGTGTATTTTCTTTTTTGCAATTTTGCATCACGAGTGTCTTCTATGGTAGATGTTTTTGTATGTATACACATATGTGATTATAATTGTTATGATATCAATCGTGAAACTGTATTTTGATCATTTTGAGATGCCATTTTGACGACATATGAGAGAAATTCCTCAATTCCAAATTCCACCAATTTCATTCATGTACAAGTGTCTGATCATGCCCAACCTTTATATACTTTCTTGTGGCCATCAATTCAAGACCTTTACCAAAGAATGTTTTGTAAAAATCTTTATTTTGTTAAGTTGCAAGTGAGATATTACTGGAGAGGTTTTGCTTTCGCTCTGTCTGATGATGGACTTACTTTAAGATATGTTTAAGAATGGTGCTTAGCCCATTTTGCAGCGAAACTCTTCATGTGTTTCCCTTCTGGTTAGTGCTTGGTAAAGTATCCTTAAGGATTTTGTAAGGACGTTGAGACCAAAGGAAAAAAAAAAGGAAAAGAAAAAAGATGGTTTCAAAACGCATTTCAAGACTCCACTTTCGAGCCACCTGCTTGTGAAAGAGTAAGGAGATCATGGTGACAGAAATCAGGGTAGGAGCGGAGAAGAAAACCAAACCAATCAATTAGGTGTCTGCATTGAGGTGGGGGCAATCTTTGGGAATTGGAGGGGGATTCAGGACTTTCCGATGATAATGCAAAGCTAACTTTCTTTGTGGCACAAGTGACCCAAAAGTTGGGACAACAAAGCCGGCTTTGTGCGCAAATCCTCAATGCGTCTTGTCTCCCGTATTTGCCAACTTTGTCGGGAGTTGCATGAAGAAGCGTGACGTGATTGGATTTTGCTTTCATCCTTTCCTTTCTTTCTCTTCCATCCCCCCCCCCCCTCCCCTCGGGGGATGTTGTCCCCAAAGACATTATGGAGGAAAGTATCGTTTGTACGGCAACCCGTAATGATACAATATAGGCCGGCTTCTTTGCGCCGAATGAGAGTGCTACCCTTTCATTTCCTCAACAAAGCGAAGGGGAGCATCTCACTCGTGATGCCGTTGTTCGCCGTGTTTGTCTTTGGGCTTAGGCGGACAAAACCGCCCTCTGTTCCCATTCTCGGGAGCATATTCGACCTACCGCATTAGGTGGCGACCGGGGTATCGGTCTCCTTTTCAAGAGATGCGAATGTGTAACCTTTCACCATTCTTCTATCTTCTGTTTTCATGCAGAATGGAAGAACTTTCACTATGCTTTACTTATGTATTTTTCTTTTCTTTTCCATGGAGGGTTGTTGTATTATATGACATTATTAAGCAAAATAGAGATATATAGGTTGCAGAGATGATATATTTCTGTTTTCATAAATCACTGATCGTAATGTATTGAAAGATACGTGAAGACATTTGAGACAACTCAAACAGTATTTAAGAGATTCTGTTTCCCAAGATCGAGTTTGGGTTTGACAGAGTTGATAGCACAATGGCAGCAATACAGTATGTTTCCATGATTGCAGACTTTGATTTTTTTTTTTTTTTTTTTGGGGGGGGGGAGGGAAAGAAGGAAATATTCATTATACTGTTTTATTTTAAACTGCACTAATACCGCATCTAAAAAAAATTTAAAAAAACAAAAACTCTAGTAGTAGTAGTAGTAGTAGTAGTAGGAATAGTAGTAGTAGTAGTAGTAGTAGTAGTTTGTAGTAGTAGTAGTAGTAGTAGTAGTAGTCTATAGTAGTAGTAGTAGTAGTAGTAGTAGTAGTAGTAGTACTAGTAGTAGTAGTAGTAGTAGTAGTAGTGGTAGGAGTAGTAGTAGTAGTAACAATGAAGGAGCATCTGCTGTAATATTTGCACAAGAATGTTTTTTAAAAAAAACTTTGAGAAAAGCAACAAAACAGTTTTTTTTTTCACCTCCAAATTCTCATATGCCATTTAATGGTGTATTATTACAGGAAAATCATCCTTTGGTGTGCTTCCCGCTATCAGAAGATATTTTCTGAATTCATAAAAGTTGCAGAATGCTGTTTGTTTGTCTGTCGATAAAGGGAAAAGAAGAATTTCTTTCACAATGATGTGACTGCATTATTGCGAGGAATGACCCAGTACGTGTTCATTGGTTTGCCAAACATGTTGACTGTGAGGAGAGTTTTTTTTTTTTAGTAAGGATCTCAAAATTGCTCTAAAATTGAGCATGAAAATAAAAGGAGAAAATACTAAAAACAAGTCTTGTGCTTGACTAAAAGCCAGTAGTAACAGAGGATGAAAATGTGTCAGCAATGAAAGAAGGATTTCCAATGATGGGAGAAGTCCTAGAAGATATGAAATCTGAAATGTGCAGCCGTAGAAGGGGCCACAAAACGACATCGATGGGCGCAGATGCATTAAAAGCGAGACAAATGCTTGTCTGTGATGTTCAATGTACACGCCAGATAGCAGAGAACAATATTAAAGGGGAGTTTGTGAATTTCTGAATGCGTCTGGGGTAAGGGGTAAACTCAAAGGTCATTCTCTGTGTGTGTGTCTAATCCTCCCCTTGTTTTCGCTCAAAAGTTTTCATTCATTCTTATCTCTTGCCGCTCTTATTCTTGTCTTTGCCTTTTTTCTCCTTTGTCAATTAAAAAGGCCATGTCATTTAATTTCTTTCTCTTCTTTCATTTCGTCGGGCAAAGAAAGGATGCACTGTCCATCACCCTTCCCTCTCCTCCAGGGGAACAATAAGGCCCTGTATGCTGTGAAGGGGCATTCATCCCGGTTGTCTTTTGACTCTTTTATCACGAGGATACTTTTCTGGTCTCACCTCCACCTTTTGAAAGTGAGTCTTCTTTTGACTTCTTTTTCCCGTTTTCATTTCTTCTTCCCCTTTTTTTTAAATCTCTTCTTCCTAATGTGAGAAAACAAGAAAAAGAATAAGGAGGAAGAATAGCATGGTGACGGAAGGACAGACTAAAATTTGGTGATGACACTAATTAGATCAGTGATGGTGGACCCATCTTCTCTTCCTTACCCCCCCCCCCCCCAATATCCAGGGTCGTGTCCCCCTCAAGTTTCTTGACCCCAGCTATTGTTGATCTCTCGCTCGCTCTCGTTGGCTCAGTGTATAATGCACCTCGGGAGGAAGGGATGTAGGTACATTTTTGTGTGTGTGTGTGTGCAAAGTCTATCATTACACAGGACACTAAATGTCCCTATCCGAATGTAAAGTGGAGTTTTGGGGATCACGTGTGTGCAGATTCACGTGGGGGAAAGTTCCCCCCGCTCAAAACCATAAAATTTGGTGACATTTAATGTCATAGAAGAAGGGAAAAAAAATCCAAGGTTAAGAAATGTTCTTCCCTGATGCCAGAGTTGTAAAATGGATTTTTGTTGTTGTTGTTGTTGTTGTTGTCAGATCTCTATTGATCACTCTCAGTATGTACTAACATTCAAACAGCTCTTGAGTTTGCCATTCATCCATCCCTTTCCTCAAACTTTTACTGCGCTTTTGCACCCGCCCCCTCCCCAAAGTATGACCTACTTGTTGAGGTAACTGTATTATTCTTCATTGTGCGCTTGCATATAGAGATACCTATATTTCACCAAAACATCTCATGAGTATATGTACATGTACTTCATGTGCCATTGCCCTCGCTCACATGCCAAGCACTTGATATACTATGGGTATGATAAATTCTTGCAGCAATACGACGACAAAAATTACAGTCTACAAAACAGAATTTCTCAAACTGCCCGTGAAAGAGGGCAATGACCTCTAAGCTGCCAGCACAGATGTGTAGCCTTGAAGTCCATGTGTTCCTTTTGCAACCCTGAATATTAGATTCCTTTCATGAGCTGGTATATTGCAGAGGTAGGTAATTCAGGCCTTTCTTCAGAATGATAAAATGGGAAACTTCTTGTATGATGGAAGGGGAAACAATGTTATGGATTTCCAATGAATATATTCTGAACCCCAAAAATTCCAACCATTCTCGGTGCTAAAAGGGAGCATATCTCCAAGTGACATGGGGCTGGTATTAATTTTCTACTTTAAAAACCCTGAGGTGTATTGCTGTAGGATTTCATACAAGATGTTGATAGACGTCATTCTTCAACCATGCAAAACATTGTGACTTTGCGACGGGGACATAATGACCTTTAACGCATCCTTAACCCCCTCATGGTCACTTACTTGAAATAGCATGGGCATTCTAGGAAGCATAGTTGCCGATGGTGCTGACAGAGTTAGTGAGGAGATGTCGACTGTTGAGCCAGGGCAGTGACCTCCACTGCCACAGCTGACAGCACTGAACTATTCTTATTATTATTCTCCAAGCCAAACCAGTTCTTTAACAGGGTGTTCAGACAGAAAAAATTTATACTAGAACGGTATTGCTATACCAAAATGGTATAACTATATGATGAATTTATACGTCTGAACGCTGACAAACGAAACGACAAATAGCAAAACGACGTTCAGAGCATCGTTTCATGCTAGAACTTGATAACAAATCAGCATTCCAACGTGTCCATTGTGCGTCTGAACGTATGGCAACCATAGAACGGTATAACTGGGCGGGACTTAAAGATAATAAAAAGTTTTGGTACCTCAAAAGTTTCCCTGAATTTCCTTGTCTTGGTTTGTGTTTCACGTTAAAGTACGTTGTCTGTGAGAATTACTCGCCCCAAAGTGCTCTCATGTCTTAGTAATCATGCAATAATGGTTTCGTACCAGAGCCGTCGCCGTACGGCGTCGATAAATATTGTACGAAACCACTGACTGCGACCAGCAGCGTGCAGCCCATTGTACGCATAGCTAACTGTGACCAGCTGCCCCATACGCATAGCGTAATGGGGCTTCGCATTGTAGCATTCAGGATCATGACAGAATTAGTATCGCGGGTAAATGGCAACTTAAAATCCAAAAATTTCTTCGATTTGAAGACTTACCAATTAAATTGAAGTATTGAAAACAGGCTTCGAAAAACGTTTGGTTCTGCCAATAGTCCCTTTCTTTTCGAATTGATGACTGAATGTGACTCGGTCGAGAGGACCTTGGGAGAGCTACTACACTGACTACTACGGCCAGCGCATGCGCACACAAACATCTTATCCGTTGATGGATTTGAAATTTGTGCGCATGTGATGTGTTCGCATGCACTGGCTGTAGTATTCAGTGTATGGTAGTGAGAAACTGCACATCTATACAACTTTTTTTTTTCTGGAATGGTCGAAATTAGCATCTGAACGGTGTGTCGGCTATACCATGATTCTTTATACGTCGTTTCTTTATCGAGTTTTGGTATAAACTGGCTTGCGTCTGAACAGGGGGTAAGTCTCCCCAGAATCACACTATATACCTTTATAACCACCACTGACTGCTGGACATAACTTAGGAATTGCATTGGTGATGAAGATGATTAGAATGATGATGAAGATGATATCATATTGATAATGTTTTGAGAGTCCTGGGGGGCATTTCATGAAGCATTTTGTCAGACAAAGTTGTCGGACAAAATGCTCTCAGCCAATCAGATGCAAGGATTTCAGTAGCTTGTAACAGTTTGTCAGAAAAATATCCGACAAAAGCGCTTCTTGAAATGCCACCCTGGTGATATCAGTGGTAATGACATTTCTAATGCATACATAATCATATTCACGCATGTAGACGTAAATATATAGGCCCTACATGAATATATAGGCCCTACATACTTGTACATACCAGTGTGCACATATACAATGTTTACTCTAGTTTTCTATCTCTTGCAAATTTTAAATCACCCATGTCTCTCACTCCTCCCTAATCTCTTTATTTATCACTTTTTCTCTCTGTTTACTATATTTAGAGAGAGAGAAAAAAAGATAGATAGAGCCTATTTATATGTATTACAATTAGGTAGATATGTGTATGTCAAAACTCTTCTTTTTACACACACAAACAGAGGTGCTTAGTGGCATGTGGTATTATTTATCATTTCACTCACTTTATTTTTTTTTTTCTTATCATGATGATCAATATGATATGCTTTTTCTTTTACAACGAATCCACAGGTTGATGAAGTTGTAAATTCTTGACCATTACATTCCAAGAGACGGTTGGGCAAACATCAGATCATCGCTTTACTCTACCCCATTATGAGCCGTTCTCATCTTAAATCCCATCTAATGTCGTATGATGTGCCATCACCCACTCCCCCACCCCCCTTGTTTGGCATCGGTAGGCACCGAAGAGAAATAGGCATAATACAAAATCTTCTCCGACCTGCACATGAACCACCTGCACGGGGCACAAAGTGCTCTCGGGGGTCTCGCCTCCAGGGTCTGGCTCCGGAATACGAACCAAAAAGGAGAAGCGCTGGATTAGCGGAGTCAACAGTCGATGGCATAAAGGCAGAATCCAATGACTTCCTGCCGAAAATAAATGTTTCGCTCGATTGGCCACAGAATCACTTCCCTTTGACAAGATTCGACTGCTTTTGATGATCTTTTTTTTCTGTTTCTCTTTCTGTCTGTGAGAGGAAAGAGGCATGTTTGCATTGCTTTATCACTGAATTATCTCTGTAAATCCAGCGTGGATCTTGGCTAATTTTGAAAAGCCATCATTGTTCAGTCGTGGATATTGCTCGGCAGGGACGGTTGTGAGAGGCAATGTCGCCCTCAATCTTATTGGTTTGTTCAGTGTGTGTGTATGTGTGTGGGGGGGGGGGGGGGAGTCAAAGGGTCGTGAAGGTCATCATGATATGACATTAAAGGACAAGTTCACCTTTTATAAACATAAGGATTGAGAGAATGTAGCAATATTAGTAGAACACATCATTGAAAGTTTGAGGAAAATCAGACAATCCGTTCAAAAGTTAAGAATTTTTAAAATTTTTGTGCAGCAACCGCTGGATGAGAAGACTACTGCAGTGTATGAATAACTTGCGTACAACAATATAAGGAAAATATAAAGAGAATTTCACAAAATTCCATCTTTTGAAAAAAATACACATTCCCCTGACTCGTTACCGACAAATGTTATGGGCAATATTATTCCCCCTGCCTTTAGAAAGAGGCAAGTCAAGAGCTCTTTTATTATGCGAAAAAAGTGAAAATATGTTGAATTTTCTTTTACATTTTCTTTATACTGTTGTACGCATATGACTCACAAGCTGTAGTAGTCTCCTCATCCAGCGGTTCCAACACAAAAATTTTAAAAATTCATAACTTTTGCATCGATTGTCCAATTTTCCTCAAACTTTCACTGATGTGTTCTACTAATATTTTTGCATTCTCTCAATCCTTATGTTTATGAAGGTGAACTTGTCCTTTAAAGGCAATGTGAAACACTCCTTCAACTATGTGACTTATTATTTTTTTTTTTTGGGGGGGGGGGTTACTTATTCTTGTCCGCTGAGAACCAGGGCACTATCACAATTTTTGGGGGAAGGGGTATTGAGTTATTGGTATCATGTTGTAGAACTTGATCTGTACATTATTGTATCAAGTTTGAATTATTTTCATTTTCAGTAAAATTTTACAAATCAAAACCACAATGGCACTATTTTACCCAGTATTTGGAACAATGCTTATAAATCTACCCACTTTGGTGAAGTAAACTTTTTATGTCATGGAAATTGATTGTTTTGTTTTGAAGTATGCTCAAATCTTAGAATGCACTAGCGCCCTTCTAGTTCTCAGCTGACGATATGTCTTTTGTTTCAAGTGTCATTTGATGTATTGTCTTATTCAGTCCCACATGCTTCTCTTCCTGTATTTAATTGTTGGAAACATCACAAACACTCAATGTTACTGGTTCTATTTTCATTTCTTTAACAAGGGTGATATGGTGATGACAATGATAACGAAAGCTGTACAGTCGTACCGATGATAGCAAGCAATCATCATCTGGGTCCCATTTCATAAAACTTGTTATCAGTAACAACTGCCACATTTCGGTGTCAAATTTGCTCTCAGCCAATCAGATGCAAGGATTTCAATAACTTATAACAACTATCGAAACTTGGTTATTGATAACAATTTTTTGTGAAATGGGGCCCATATTGATAATGATGTTACCGATGTCTGAATTGATTGAGTTGTTAGTAATCAGTAGTTGCCATAAATTATAATGGCTGCAAGTTCAATAGGTACTGTATTAGTTTCATCTTTTACATGCATTTTTTTTTTTGGCTTTTTCCTTTTTGCCATTAATTCTTATGAATGATCTTGCTCAATTGTGTTTGCGAGAGTGTATGGGTTAAGTACCTTGATGAAACCCAGTGCATGTACAATGAATGTAGCATAGGAAGCTAAGGAAAGCAAACAGATAGCAAACAACCAATTTTGTTCCATCGATGGAAGTCAACAGCAGTTAATGGTTCTATGAAGGCAGTTTTTCTTCTCTTTCTTTTTCGTCAGAGTGCTCGAGGAGAAATCGGTGTGACTTCTCTTGGTGTAAATTAAAGTTTCTTTGTGTGTTTCTCAAATAGAGATGAATGATAGTTGTACAAGAAGCACACATTACAAAAAAAAACTAATATAGCCATGCACAAGACACACAAGCATAAGCATTCATCTGTCTGTAAGCTGTTGTTGTTGTTTTTTTTCTCCCAGACGGCATGGGAGGAAATTAAAAAAGGGCCACAAAAGAACTAAAAGGGACAGTAATTGAAGGTTGCTGAATGGACATCACTGATGAGACGATGAAGCACTACGTGGGCCGCCAAAAGAAAACACAGACTTGGGCTGTTTGCTCGACTCTCACTCCACGATCCGTCTGCCAGCCAAGCAGAAATAATCTTCCGGGGGTTGAACTCACCTGTATATGAGAAGGAAAAAAAAAAAGACATTAAGCAATCATAGCATCGATTGCATCAACAAAAGCTGTTCTGACAACAACAAAAAAGAAAAAGAAAGAAAGAAGCATATACTGTATGTGAAGGTCCATTCCATGCATGCCAAATGTCCAGTAAACCCGCACGCTTTTCCATGGCCATTCAAAGTGTGGACATGCCTCTGTGGCCGTCGATTTATTTTGATTCTTCTTCCACGCCCACTTCCGTCTTAAGCGGGCACTTTTAATCCGGCGGAGTTTTGTCAGCGAAGCTAACGACCGTATCAAACCATTAACGGATGATGAGATGTAATGAATATCTGATAATACCTAATTACCGGAAAGTGAATTGGAGGGTGTTGATAAACACAAATAAAAAAGCAGAGTTCTATATTGCAAGTATGCATGCGTGTGTACACAAAGTGTTTGTGTGTGTGTCTCTGTCTGTCTGTCTGGACTTGTTTTGTCAAATCTTGCAGAGAATGTTGAAATCTGTCAACCTCTTTCCACAGGGGTGAGTGCCCTTTTATTAGTAGTAATAGCTCCTTGTATTAATATCACCCATATATTCATCATGGGGGGGGGGGGGGGGGAAGACAACATACTCTATATACATATGCTACATATCTAGCAAGTCCAATTTTTTTTTTGCAAATCAGGACTTCGAAAAAAAAAAAGTCGCAAGTGGTTAAATTCTTGATTGTGTAGTGCAGTAACAGACGCAGAAGTGTATGCATGCACATCACGTTCATATCGGGATCAGATTTAATATGGCACCCGACAAGAGAAATTTGAGAAGATAAAAATCTTGAGAAATATTCGGTATATACCATGGTACAATCATTAAGACAACCAGAAATCTATTTTTGAGATAACTAGACACATTGCAAATTTTAGTGTGAGAGAAATGGTTATTAGAAAAGCAAAATTATGGCTTATTGTTCAGTGCAGGGCAAAGGAATCTTTTGTATCCTTTTTCATCAACTACTGTTTTGAATAATTGTTTGATAGGAAAATGTGCCGTAACTATATTGGGCATCTACAGAAGAAGTCGAAGTACAGTAGTGTTAAAATCTATATTTGCATCTCTACTGGCTTGTGTCTTACAATAATGATATGTCTAAGTGGAACATATAATCACAATTTCGGTATGGACATTAGTTTTCACAAAGACTTATAGTCCATACACTTTTTTGTCATGATATCCACCATCCGCAAGAACCTGGTGGGGTTGGGGGAATTAGAATTCGAGAATCTCATCCAAAGAGGTTTTATATGTCTTCCTCTGATGCAGTTCATTCATCAGATATAATGCATTGCCCTTTGTTCTTTGTAATGAGTTGTTCTCCCAAATGTTTTACTGAAGTTTTAAAAACAAGCATGGTGAGGAAAAGGACAAAAGAAAATTGCTGAACAAAATACAAAAGGGCTTTTTACACTTGCAAATTTTTGCTTAGTCCCGTACCAATTATGGTGGGGCTAAGGGGGGGGGGGGGGGGGGCCTTAGCCCCACCGTTGGTACCGGACTTTCCTTAGCCCACTTTCTGTTTACTCTTGTTTTAGCTAAAGTGGGCTAGCCCCACTGATAATCCCGTACTATCTGGCCCTGCAAAAAAGCAGGGTTAGCACCGCAATTGCGGTGCCAAGCAAGTGAGTATAAACAGAACGAAGAAATAATCCGGGGCTAAGCGACAGTGATGAAGTCCGACCCCACTGACCAATCAGAAACGAGGTAATCAAGTGCTGCCGGTGCGTGCGTGTACTTGTACATTGCACAGCATAATCATGAATATTCATGTGGTTTGGAAAGTACGGGACTAAGAAATACGTGTGTAAAAAGGTCAGTTTTCTCTTTAGCCCAGGAGAAGAGCTTAGTGCGGGATTTATTGGCGAGTGTAAAAAGCTGAAACAATTGGTACGGGATAAACGATAGTCCTGGGTCAGAGAAAATATGGGGTTAAGAAACACAAGTGTAAAAAGGGCTTAAGATCCAAGACTTGCCTTTTCCTCCCACTTTTATTTGAAACGTGCTGAAACCTTGCACACCTTTGACGGAGTTTATAAGTTGCCACCAGATAACCCAGTCAACTTGTGCCAAGATCCATTTGTTTTGTTTGGGTTGTGATGAGTGCCTCACTCTCCCTTCCCCCCCCCCCCAAAAAAAAGCCTTCTTACTAAAACAATGTCAAGGTAAAATGTCTACCAAGGAAGAGACAGACAGACAGACAGACAGACAGACAGACAGACAGACAGATTATAAGCAAAAAATAGAAAGTTTTTATGCCTCCATTTCTTTTTCTTTTTTCTTAAAGCGTGATTGATCAGGCACAAGTGTTTGGGTGCTGCTTATATTTATGACTCTGTCAGCTTGATATGACATAGATTTTATGGTGTATAAAATACATATTTTCATGATATTGTGATACTTCATTGTTGTTGTTGTTGTTGTGTGGATTGTGGTCTCTCCTTCATCTTTGGTCTTCCCAGGGACCGTCACAGTACATCATTCCATTTTTACCTCTTTCTTTTTTTTTTTTGCAAGTAACATTGTGTCTTTCTCGTTTCATCTCTTGTCAAACTCCTCGTGGAAACAGAAAGTCTTGATTTATTTGACCTTCACTCTGTTAGGAAATGTGTGATATATCATTAAGGCTTCCCTAAGGGTGCTGTGAACAACTCTGACAATGGAAAAAAGAACTTATGTGATGTGAAAGCTATGAGATTTGTATTTGATTATGTCACCCTACTCTGGAACACATAAATAGATCACAATGTTACTGAGTGCAAGAACATACAATGAACTTTACAGGTTGACCCACTTCTTCATCTATCATGAAAAGTACAGTCTGCCATCAGGTATAAAGATGAAGGCCTACTACTTCAACCCGTTGAATGCTATGGATGTCAATATATGATAGCTTAGATACCTCCATAGCATTGTACACACAGACTGTCCGGGGTCCCTGGTACAGCACTTATCTCTGGTCCTGTAAATGGAAAACAGACTCATTGTATGTAACATGAATGTAACCCATTGCTTTCGAAATATTGTGCTGCATAAAGGTTTATATTATATAGTGTACATATTAATGTGGCATACTTGGTTTCCATCAGCAGTAGGTTGATTAATTACCTCCGCCAAGGGAGGAGGTTATGTCTTCGTTACCGTTGGTTTGTTCGTTCGTTCGTTCGTTTGTCCGTCTGCAAAATAACTCAAAAAGTAGTTAATGGATTGGGATGAAACTTGCAGGAAAGGTTGAGAATGACACGAGTAACAAACGATTAACTTTTGGTAGTGATCCGAGAATTTTGGGGGAATATATGAAGGATTTTGATATTTTGGCAGGTAGGGTCAATGAACTTGGGAGTTAAGGCTGGCCGTATTTGAGGTTTGCATGCGCGCACTAAAGTGCGTGCTCTAGTTTCTGCTGGGGAGAGGCGTGCTGCGCATCTGAGGTTTATGACGTAACAAAGGCTTCTATATGGGGAAATCGGGCGATTTTCCAGTGGGTGAAAATCACTTATCTCTGTGGAAGAGCAAGATCATTAGTGGAAAGTAACTGCTTGGCGGAGGTCTGCGCTTTTGGAGTGCTTTTCTAGTTACTTATTTTATTTCTACAAGGACACTTGCTTCAGCCAAAGGCTGTTCTTCCACAAGTCTGTGCATCTCTCAAAAAACATATACATAGCATGCTATTGGGAATGCACAGGAACAAAAACAAAAAACAATTAAGATGTACAGTTGAGATGCCAGTCAACAACAAAAACCATCTTCAATATTTTGAGATTACCAGCTCGTCATAAAGCCCCCCCCCCCACACACACACACACGTATATGCATGACCAACCCTACAAAATCTATAACAACAAAAAGAATCCATCCCCCATATACAATTACAAAGCATATAAGTATATGAATCTATGGCTGAAGTCAGTCTAACTGAACAACAACTACAATGTATATTAAGATGTGGTGAAAGACATATCTTTCAGACATTGTAATTGTATTGTATAGTGGTATAATATGTGACCCTGCACCTCAAAACAAACAAGAAGTCGCCAGACATTAATTTTGAATTAAGACCATATTCTGAAAGAGCAGACTTTAAGCTTTAAAATGATGTATAACTCAAATCAAATGGACTCTCCTAACCTATCTAAATATTGGAAAGAAAGCACAAACTCAGGAAAAGTGTGAACTGAGAAAAGAGGCTCTGAAGTACAGTGTCTATTCAAGCGCTTAATCTTTACCAAACCGTGCTGGCTGTGCGATGAATGGGACAAAAAACAGGAAGTAAACCATCAGAGTAACAACAATGAAGGGATTATCAGATTAAACTGAAATTAAGCATGCCTCATTAACACATTCTGTCCATAATTAATGCCAACTTTCAAAGCAGTAGCACTATCCTTTCAAAAGTTATTAGAGTTGAAAGTGAAGAGTGTGGACAAGGTTTTTCAGAAATGAAAAAGGGATTCTAAAGACACACCTAATCACACTATTCTACCAAACATGTTCGAGATAAACTGCTAAAAAAACACTTTCCTGCCCGTTTTATGATACCAAATTTTAGCATAATGTAAAAGAAGACCCGCTCTTTCAGAAAATATGGAAAAGTCAAGTTCGGCTAGGTTGACCCATTTCACTTATTTTCTGTCCTCACGCAAAATCAGTGTGTGCGACTTTATGTTCGTTTTGAGGTGCACGGTCACATATTTGCTGTCACTACTAGATGGGCTGTATGATAAGTTAAAAACCTTTTAAAGTGATGTTTGTTCTTTACACCTGCTTCAGTGATTGATATCAATCACGCAAGTTTGCAGTTCCTGATTTTTAGGGAGTTTCAGAATGCATTCCACACACTTGAGTGGTTGCTATACCAGGCTAGCCAAGGTTGGGCATTGTGGAAATGAAAAGAGATTGCTTTGGATAAGATGCACAAAATTTGCAATATTCTAAAGAACAAATCATGCAGCTTTTCAGTTCTATGATAATTTTGTTGACATTAGGCCTTTCAACAGTATGGATTGCTTGACACGCATTCAGCTGCATCATTAGTGTATTTAGTGATTTGGTATCTACAGCATTACACAGTAGAATTGCTTTGAACATCCATTTGTTATTTTATCAGGTCGGGGAGAGCAAATTCACAAAGTTATGATTGCTCTGGGTAGTAATCAATGCTTGCATAATGCCATGATAATAGTAATGGTAATGACTACAGATTTGATTAATACAGAGTACTTTTCCACCATGCTGCAATGCTCAAAAGGCATCATTACGTACCTCTGATACTGGAGTCTAGCCAGCACTTACAGTGCACTGACCGCACTCTCTGGGGAGAGTTCAAACCAAGCTGCCACTTTATCAGGCACAAACATGCCAAACAAACTAAAGTGATATCCAGCTTCAAACCTGGTACCTATCTATGCTCCTGGGTGGCAAGTACCATTGTAGAATTGTAAGTTTCTTGCTCATTAAGGTCATAAGTTCCATGGCACGGTTCCAACCCAGGACCCACTCGATGAAAGTCCAGTCCACTATACCTCTACACCTCTATGGTGTTGTATCATTGTGTGGACCATACATTAGATTGATGCATCATTTTTCATAGTGGTGATAAATTTCAATTTCTGCCGCTAAACCATGTTTGTTGTAAAATGTTAAACACATGCTTTCCTGGGGATGCTCTTGTATAAAATCTACAGAAAATCACTAACACACACACACAATGGGATGATTCTGAAACGAAGGATTGTACCTTTAAACTGTGTAGCTTCCTCTCTGTTCAAGGGGTTTTCTTGAAACCGTTTCAAAGGCAATATTTTGACTGGCGAGTGCCGGTCGCATCGCAGACATAACTACGAGTAGGGAGCGTGCCGGGAATGTTTACCTGGGATAAACGTAGAAGGGAGGGGGAAGGGGCGTTGGCCCTGCCGACGTTCGTGAATGGAGGCGATGAGCGGCGTGAAATGTATCCGTGTTGTTTTTGGAGTAAGTCCCTTGTTTTGGGAGAGCAGGCTCGGGGACCAAGGCTGGGAGAGAGTGTTGTGGGAGGAACAAAATGGAAGTGTGTGCACCGTGAGTCGCGGTTTTGGTGGATTACTGTGGAAAGAATTTGGAGGGAAAAGTTTGCCGTTGCCATGGATATTTGATTTGATAACAACCGTAATCCTGAGGCTGGCAGTGTCGAAATTTTTCCCCGCGGAGATCTGAACCACATTCCCCGCTTCACAAAGCTGGAGTAACCGATGACAGTGGCCATATCAACACTACATAACTACTACATTCCCATCCCACCTTTCGTCCACATTTTTGTTCTCTGTGCTTCATGCCCCTCTTTCGATTTGTCTGTCTCTCGTATTTCTCTTTGTTTTATGATGTACTTTTCGTTTCATTTTGCTTGCCTGCCTTCGTAGCTGTTGGTTCGTTAATTTCTATTTTCTTTTTTTGGGGGCATAGAAACTGTAATAGTAGGTCTATCTGTTGCCTCATGTCCGACTTTTTGTTTTGTTTTGTTTTGTTTTTTAATTAGATGGCAATACTTTGGAAATATCTATCTGGTACACTTTAAGGAGATTAAACTGACTTTTGCTTCGGAAGAGTAGCCATCAGATGATACCAAAGAAAAGTAGAGATATCTCGCTGGAACACGTAGTGTCTGAATAAGGTCTTTGAATATGAAAAATCATGATTGCATGAGTATGCTCCTTTTCTGTCTTAGCAATCAGCAAGGTGTTCTGTGTGTTGGTTACTGCTTTGTGAGAAGGCTCTTTACTGACATTTAAAAAAAGAATCGAGCATGTCTTTTCTCTTAATTACGATGTTATATCTTGTCTTATATACTATCTATTTTATCATTATATTTATGTGGAGATGTGGAACAATAAAATCAAATCATATTTTTCCTAAATTAGGACTTAATTAATGAAAATGTCTCATAATATTTCAAAATCATGCTGCATCTTTTGTCTATAGTTTTAAGGGCTTTGGAAGTTGGAAAGTTGTTCTTTCTTTGTCACTTTTTTTTTTCATCTTTGTATGCTTTTTACCTCTTGTTTTTGGCACCATTTTTTGTCTTTTTCTCTGTTTTTTCCATCACTTTCTCATGGTACCATTAGTGATAGTTTGCACTTTCCCGGTGTATTGAAAATATTGTCTGAGAGGAGAGGGTATGACCTGGCCTACTTACGAGTCACGTGTATGTCTGTGTGCATGTTTGTGTGTGTGTGTGTGTGTGTGTGTGTGTGTGTGTGTGTGTGTATGTGTGTATGTGTGTGTGTGTGTGTGTATCAGGACTAACTCAAGAATGATTCAGCCAAATAAACATAACTCCCTGTGACTGGTAATGTGTCAATGCAGAAAAAGTGAGAGGGAGGGGAGATATTTGCAAAGAAAACATGAACGCTGTTTTGCGCCTTTTGTCCATCAAAAGCGAGCATTCCATCGTATATTCTTGTCTTTGGGTTTTTGTTTTCCCCTGACTGTGGAAGGTTATGTCCACAGTCTTGTTTGTTTTGGGTCAAAATATATTGGAACAAATTAAGACATGACCCACTTGTTTTAGGCTAATGTCTTGAGGCGCCTTGGCAGTTTCCTGGAAGTGAGGTTGTCAGAATGTGGTGCTGTTGCTAGTCTTCTTCAAGGCTTTGAAGACAAATAGTATGTGTAGAAGGAACTCCAGAATCAATCCTTGTTATCTGGGATTCTGAAGTGTGTGTGGGATTTTTTTCTCTCTCTTTTTGTCGAAGCTTAGGATAATGAGACTTCATTTTGCTGTCAATTTAAGGCAATTTTGATGAAGAGACGCAAACATTAAAATAGTGCCATATCATATTAATGTGCTCAGAAATGCATGTATTAAGCATTGTATAAATGCTATTTGTTATCATTAAGTTCCCACTTATCGTAAATATAGTTCCATCAAAGGTTCATATCAAGATTATCCTGCTTCACTTTAGTACACTTTTCAGATATGCAACAAGAGGCTATCCGTGTTTCGTGAAGGCGTATAGAACTTCAAAGTTCTCTTTCGCGTTCTTAGGTTTGTGGCTAGTTTCAATGAAACATCTATAATTCTGTGCATTTGGTTTGTGCTCTATTCATTAGCATCAGCATTAACATAGCGTTGAATGTCATTTTGTTACGGATTAGCACCATCATTCTACTACTTCCACATCAGGCCTAGATAAGGTTACAATGTCAAACCTGCTACAATATGTACATTCGAGCTCTCCAATACTATAGTCAGTTTGCTGCAGAGATTGTTAATGCTGCATAAAGTGACTATTAAAGTAGCGTTGATGATGATGATGATGATGATGATGATGGTGACAATGAGAACAGATCATTATCATTATCCACATCATTATCATAAGTCATCAATGTCATCATCATTATCCTCAACAACATCATTGCAGGGGCGGATCCAGGAATTCCGTAAAGAGGGGGCGTTTTTACAAAAATAAAGGGGGGGGGGGGCGCACGCACCCCTCCCCCCATTTTTTTCTTTTTATTTCTTTTGTTTCAACAAAAAATAAAGGGGGGGGGGTGCGTGCGCCGGTTGCTGTCCTCCCTGGATCCGCCCCTGTCATTGTCATTATCATCAACTTTATTGATATCAATATCATTATCATCATCATCATCGTCATTGTCATCATCAGCATCATTGTCATTGTCAGCAGCAGCAGCATCAACAAAGCAATAGTGGCTACTGAGGAAACACACAAGAAACACAAAAATGGTGCAGTTTTATTTTACCCAGGGAAGCCTCTTTAGTGCTCAACTGGTAGCAGCTGTTACCCTCCTGCTGAAATTCACCTCTATCCCTCTTTTAGACAAGAACCTGACTTCTTAACCCGTTGAGGACGAGTCCCGAGTATACTTGTGCATGTGTCCATGGGAAATGCATGTTGTAGCAAAATCAGCCCGTCCTCAACGGGTTAAAACTACCAAGGGTTTTTTTCATCTCGTACAGGACATCTAGGTTAGTCTTGACTGACACCTTATCATTCTGAACAAGGAACTCAGGAAGTTTCAACAAGGTGCATGCATTTTATAACCTTTAATGCTTGCTTACTGTTTCAGACCTTGCCTGTTTTTTTTTTCTTTTTTTTGTTTCTTTAATGCTAACTGTCTCAGACCTTGCCTATTTTTTTTTTATCATTTATTATTATTATTATTACTTTTTATAAGTTGATTTTTGTCTCATTTTCCCCAGACAGACAAGTGGGAAGAGAGGTGTTTAGTATGCCTCGCCCTGTCATGACACAGTGCTTATTTATCACCAGAGAGTGTTTGTTACCAAAGGAAGAGGATCATCTGTGGTCACCATATGAAACATGAAGAAATATCTGCCCCCACATGGACAGACCCATTCACTTGGTTGTTGTTTGTTATTAGCCCATTTTAACTATGTGCACGGAGGGTAATCTTCACCAGATGCAGCAATCAAAGATTCTTCCTCACAAACCAAACCGCAAACAGGCTTGTACAGTACTTCCTCCGGGCATTCTAATTAGATTGAATGGGATTATGCAATAAAAAAGTCAGGTGCAAGGTGTAAAGTACATTCTTCTTTGTCCAGTCCAATTCTTTGTTCTTTTTTTATATCTTTGTTCTATTTTTAACATTGAGAAAAACATGTTTTTGAGGGACAGTAGGCAACACCCTGAGAAAATCAATACTGTCCATTTTTTGTTCTCTTTTTGATATCTTTGTTTTATTTGTTAACATTGAGAAAAACATGTTGTTTTGAGGGACAATAGGCAACACCCTGATAAAATCAGTACTTCGTACACAAGAAGGTATTTCCTTGTCTAAATGTTCATTTCCAACACCTGGTCAGAACATCACCCTAGTAGGAATTAATGTCATTTCAGTGACAACCAGGAGTTATTTTAGCATAAAATCAATATGTTCATTTCCATTGTCTTCATGACAATCAATGGAAATGTATGTGATTTCTTTTCTTACAACATTATGATGCATGATCAGAATATGAATGATCTAATCAATGCAACTTCAGGGAGAAACTTGGCAAACTATCTTCCAGGCTCAGAAGTAATTAGATATACTCTAATACTTTTAATGATTAAAGACTCTTTTTTCAAAAAACGAAACAAAACAAATTAAAATGGACTCATCAGTAGAGATGCATAATTGCAATTGTTTGTTCCATCCTCTTTTTGGCTTTTGCTGTTGTCAATGTTTCATACACCATTTAGTACGGAAATGTCAGAATCAACATTTCCAATATTTCCATCTTGCATATTGGCCAATTGCCTGAAATGGTGTGAAGTAACGAGGTGTATCTGTTACATGTCAGTAATACCCTGTCAAAGCCAGAACGAAGATTTGTGGATGCGTGAGTTTGGTCACAGTTTAGGGGGAAGTTCAGGAAATTATAGAGAGCGAGTCGTGTTGGTTCGGGAAAACAACAGGAAGGACGAGCCCAGGTGATTTTTGGCAAGCTAGTATTGTGACGCAGGTGTCTGTCTGTCAGAAGTCTAGCACATGCCTCGATCCTGATATCTGTTAGGATTTTATTAGATTAGCTTTGTCACACTTACATAAGATTGAACAATAGTACATGATATGCAGTGAATGTGTGAGTGCAATGAGTGTCTAGGGCTGCTTTTACAAGATTTTGCATACAATATGTATATAATTATGGAGAAACACTGTTTTGAAATGTGGTTTGAAACATGGTTTTGAATGAGGGTTTGGCAGAAGAGCGTTTATAATAGTTTCTTCCATATGTGATTCTGGCCTGCTAGCACTCATATTGTACCATTGCATATCTCATTGTACACAGCTTGTCCCTTTGGCAATTAGGTCAAACAGGCTGTGCACAGTTGTGACGTCATTTAACCTGTTGAGGACGGATTGATTTTGCTACATCACGCATTTCCCATTGACACCTGCTCGAGTATACTCGGGACTCGTCTTCAACAAGTTAAACCATCTTTGCAATCACATTTGCATCCAATAAGACTTTCAAAAACTTGTTTCTAGTGAAACACTGCAGTTTTTATTTACTTTTAATTGCACCTCCACAGTGTGTTTCGAAACTATGCTCCATGACTGCCATTCATAGCAAACTGTAAACCGCAAAACACAGCCATGTAAAACAAAACCATGTTTTCTAGCCCCTCATTGCCTTTAAGGCAATAGCACCCAAGACGCTTCAGTGAGCTCATACTGTATAGTTAGGGAGTGACCAAGCCGTGATGAATTAGAGGGGAAGATACGGTAGTTCGCTATGAAGAGATCCCAGCATCATTTCAAGATTACATAACTGGCATCGCTTACATCATTAGATTGAGCATTTGCATGGGAGTATTATATGGCAAGGACAAATGTTACTCTCTTTTCATGTACCATTAGAAAAAAGCAGGTGGAATTTGTCCTCTTGTTTCTCTAATTTTAATAACCCTTCCTATTTTGAGTTAGTGTGCAATGTTGCAAGTTTGTTTTGGCACTTTTGAGGAAGAAAAATAGAGATTCGACTAACTTTTCAGATGTGAAGTTGGCAAAAGAAAGGTCACTGAAATATATGTCAGATTTTGTGTGTGTGTGTTTCTTGGATGTGCGTATGTTTCTTTATTTTTACTCTTTCCTGTTTACTTTAGATGGAATGCATGTTGTCGCTTGTGAGTTTGGCCTTCCTATGTGGCTGTGGGCAACCGACCAGCCACTACCCTACGAAGTGTTTGATGTAATTAGAACAGAGGCATCAAGGTTGAAGGCGTGAGGAAATTGAGCCAGTGCGGTTGTTACTTTGAGCGTGGAGAATTGTAGATGGATCAAAACAATGCGGCCAGTGTGCGAGGGGATATTACGTAATGACTGCAATAATCATTTCATTGAATGTCATCATTCAGCCGTCGGTTCTGTTTCCTGCCGGTAACAGGCGGTGGTTATTTTTTGCTGTTTTCGGATGAGATTAAGATGAGATAAGGAGAGAGATTGTAAAAAGAAGAAAAAAAAATGGAGGGCCATTGATGTGTCATGTGGTTTGACGCAAAATTCCATGGTCATCTACCCATGAATAGCACGCAGTCTGGGAGGAAGTCTAGCAGGTTGATTTGACGCATTCGTGAATCGGATTGCTGCACCTGGCTTTGTGCCAGAAGTAAATGTGATTCAATTATCACCTCCCATCTCGACCCCCCCCCCTTTTTTTCTTGTCTGTGGTCACTCAGTGTGTAGATTTCCTGTTGATGATTGTAAACAACATACCTTCCTTACTATTCTTCAATTCCCCCCCCCCCCCCCAGTAATCTTTGGCTGCGCGTGCCAAGCCACAGCTAAAATGTCCACTATCGTGTGTTTATCATAAGTCAATTTTCAATTACTAGTAGAGTGTGTCTTTGGCTAAACATCTCCAAAATTTCTGCTGATTAAATATTCGCACTGATTGGTGCTAGGAGAAGTCAACATTGAATGACATACTGTAAAACATGATATATTCGCGGCATGAAATTTTCGCGAATTGGAGCTGACAACCTTTTTTGTGGCATTAAATTTTCACGAATTGCCACTGGCATTCAATGCATATAGTGAAGACAAGATCTTTCGTGGCATTTTAATTTCGCGAATCTTTGCGCTCACGAAATTCACGAAATTAAAATGCACGCGAACATTCCTCGTTTTACAGTATATTTTGCAATATATCACCAACTATGCCACGTTCTGATTGTTTTAATAGAATAATCTTAGACAAAAGCCTATATATTTTGTTTGTATTTGCAAGCCCCACCCCTGAAGTCACAAGCCCAGTGTGTGAGGTATATCGATAAAGTTTATCTTTTCCTTCCATTACTCAACCCCCCCAACCCCCTCCCCCCTTTCCATGGCCCCTAGATATGTAACAATTCATAATATTGTCTACCTTCCTCTATGTAGGCCCACATTGTAGCCATTTGAATCTGTTATTCAAACAACAGTGCTTCTTGAACATATTCATAGCACAACACCTCATAACCGTCATGTAGTTTATATATACTATGGCAATATAATGCAATGTTCCTGACTCACTTATGACTGCTTCTAACCGAACTGAGAGTCACTGGTATAGTATTGTCTCTGATGCAGAATTCTGTCATGTGATTGGGAGCGCACGTGCAGCGAGTTGTCGGGTACGGCTCGTAAATTCACATTTTTACGATGTCACGGGGGACCGATGATATATAAGTTGGAGAGCTGAGAGGGTTCAACTCACAAGATTTCTCCATCGGGCGCTTAGCCAAGGTCAAAACAAATGTGACCGGTTTAGGGTGTGCGAGACACTTGATTCACATCTCGACTGAATAGTTTGACGGTTTTGCTTTGTACACACTAACTTCACATAAACTTTCCTTTTGTGTGTTTTTCTACAGTGGGGTGTGAAATAGGGTGGGCCATGTTGGCTGCAAGTGAGTGATTATAAGTTCCTGCCAGTATACAGTAAATAAAAGAAACTAAAATGACAGTGGATTATTTTTAAGGGTGAAACTAAGCTCGAAGAGAGGTTTATGCTGGCAAGAAGCGAATGTCTTTGCTCTGTTCTTTTTCTGATACTGCATTTTGTCTTTAAATCCTCCCTCAAAGAAATTCTAAGTCAGTAGAGTGTGTTTCTGCTCATTCTGATCATTCTGCTCTCAAAAAAAGAAGAAGATAGTAATAATAGATTTGATGCTAGAACAAAGAAAATAAGTTTCACTTTGAGGACATAATGGTGAAAAAGCAGTGGAACCCACATTGTAGGTTTTCATCAATATTTTTGGCAGATCCCTGATGTGCAAGCAGTGTCGCCATGGGTAAGTGCCATCATGGCCAGTCAGCTATGATGCAATTTGCCTGTTGCCGTGGTGATGCCGTCAAGGATCGGGAGTCACAAATTTGGTGCCACATCTCTTGCGGAAATGGCTCGTGGATTGCTTTCTTTTTGTTCGTCAAAACAAGACAACAAACATCCTTACGAAAGCATTCTTGCAGCAGGTGTGCCAGTCTGCTTTCAGCTTGCACCGATGCTCAGGCCTAATTTAATGAACAATTAACTGCTCTGGCTCTGCTTGGGAGGCAAACCACCCCACCCCACCCCCCCCCCCCCCATAAAGGATAAACAATTATAGGAAGCAAGAAATAAAGAACAAAATAGGTTCTGCCATGATACAGCCTTTTTTTCGATGTTATTTAATTCCCAGAAATTCCAGGCATTCTGCTTTTTGTGGATCATAGTATATCAGTGGTACCACATGAGCGATGAGGTGAATCGGTTTACCGGTATTAATGAGGCCCAAGCTTTTCCCCTCTTTTTCTTTATTTTTATGTAGGGTGTGTGAGTCTTCTTTACTCTTTTATATCTCTCTCCCTCTCTCTCTCTCTCTCTGTCATATTTACTTGATAGCGCTGAAGGGAACTGGATTTTATTCCGATCAAAACCTCCAAAATTTACAATGAAACTTCATATATGTATTTCTGCATGTTTTTGTATGTTAATCATTTTGCTGTGTTTTTTTTTAGAGGGAATGTTTGAGTCATTGTAGGTTTTAAATGCTTTTGAACAAAATACTGTATATTTCAAGGCTTTGTATACAAAGTACGTGCATAAAGCAAGTTATCAGGGGTTGGTATCACCGACTCACTCATTTGCATATTTACATCCTGACTGTTCAAGAAGAGTTTTGTAAAAAAGAATAGTGAAACTTCACAATTTCCTAGCTTCCTTAATTTTTATCCAATTTGATCAAATTTTTCCATGTTGTGCTTATAAATTTTTATGCCTCCGCCACGAAGTGGTGCCGGAGGCATTATTCCTCATTCTTTCTTGTCAGACTAACTTTAAAAAGGTCTAGGTCCCAAATTTCCCTTCTAAGTCTTCTAGTCTTCTAAAACATTGAGTTCAGATCAATGAATGCTGTGAATTTTTCATCGACCTTTATGTACTGTTCAATCATTGCATGATTTTCAAGGAAAAAATGCAGAAATCGAACTGAGCTGAACTGAACATCATCTATTCTGAGTCAAATTTGAATTACGATCTGAGGAAGCAATGTATGCTTGCAAGTGAGCCGCCGCGGGACCACACAGCTTTCAGTCCAATCCAAGTGACTGGGCAATCAGGATAAAGTGCCTGGCCTACATGTAGGGGCACAACTGCTGCAGCCAGGGGATTTGAACCAGTGGACCTCAAGTTCGATAGTCTGTTGGCATATCTGCGGTGCCACAGCAGCTCCATATGATCACGTGTAGATGTCACTTGATGGAAAAAAACAAAAACAAACAAACATTGCTCTGGATGTCAGCATCAAGTTGTGTGGGACTACTACAAAACCCCAAAGCTACATAAACTTTGCAGAGTGGGCGGAGGGGATTCCTTGTTGTCCATCTGTCGAAACTGAGACTCGCACGTCAAATGTCCCCTTACATTTGCAGGTCGTTTCTGGAGCAGCCTGCAATGCTGGCAGTGTTTGCAGGACGACACCTCTGTCCCCGCGTTCACATTAGTCCCCACGACACGGGGACAGCCACAAGAGATCTTATCTTTTTTACGACTGACCATCCACACTGTTATCTCATCTGTCCCCGAGCTGTGGGGGCAATTGGGGCTTGGGGCGAGCTCTGCCACTTGAAACCAGGCATAGCGCATGCGCGCATTTGATGACCACAGCTGGATGCTATCAATTTCGCCCCAAGGTCACTCTCCCCTCCAAATCTTGTCCCCGTACCCCAACTTGCTTGGCGGGGACGAGGGGACAAGTCCCAGCGAGCGTTCACAGCTCGGGACTTTCCCTGTGTCGCGGGGACTAATGTGAACGCGGGGAGTGTGAATAGGAAAGTTTACGAAGGGGTGGCATGTTTTTGGCTTTTGTTTTTATATTCCTCCAGAGTATGTTATGCGATGGCCATTTGAGACGGGCTGAATGTACTCTTGAGGGGGGATAGGTCTAGACTACGTGAAATTCTCCTGTCATGTCAGATTTGCAAGGAAATGGGAACGGAGGAAAGGATGAAGCTGTTGAGGAAACAACAGGAAAGACATAACTACGGAACATTTCACCTCTGTGGTCATGTGAGCACAAACAAACAAAAGCTTTGCTGCAGGACTAAAGTCTTGGGGAAATACGTGAATTTTCTTGCTGCTATTGGCCATGAAAACATTGCCTTGATATTAGTTGGTCCCATGGGGGAGTGGGAAGAGATTATACAGTGAGCGTGGTGGCCCCTTTGGCGGTACCATTACAAAATTAGGGACCAATTTTTACTCTTTCATCTCATCTTCTTAAAAAATGCGTACTTAAATTTTCACCAAACTTGCCATACGATAAGATATATTTGTTTCAATGGGCACCATGCATGTCAGGGGGAATCCTCCCCACCCCCCTCCCCCAGGTTTTGTAGAACCAGAAATCCAGAAATGATACAGTCAATGCTGAATACATTGGTGAGTGTACTTTGTAGTGCTTCATTGCAGATCGGAGGGGGGTCCTTTGGGCTGGGACCAAGTTGGGGACCAGTTTGGGACCAGTTTTCACATTTTGACCTTCTTTTTGAAAGTGCATTTCCAAATTTGCTATAAACTTGGGTTGAGTGTGTCATGTTCTTCTGAGGTAACAGTCTGCAAGAATGCATGGAAGGTAAACTTGCAATTACTCAGGTGAGCGCTAGACCCACTGGGTCCCTTGTTTAACAAGACAACTACTGGAATTTACACAGTCTTTTGTCAGTTCTATCAAAATTCATTGAACCTTTCAGTGACCTCCAACACTGACATTGGGCCAAATGATATTTACAACTCAGCAAGGATGCCAAAAACTTGTCATTTTACAGTGATGATCGTGTTTGAAGATCAGTCTGATAAGTTTATTGAGTAGCATACAACAATCCCACCGGTGTAATATCATCAAACATAGATGGCAAACATGATAGGCGCCTACGTAGATTCAGTTGAAAGAAACTAGATAACGTTACAAATTATACCCGACTTGCCTCTATCCTCAATTTCACTGGCGTGACGAAAACTGTGACAAATTTATCGGCTGCTGCAGCATGCAAAGCTCACTCTTGTCATTAACTTGTGATTGTTTTTTTTCTTTCTTACTGTGAATCTGTCTACCCTTTCTGTTTCTTGGCGGTGTAACTTGTCGATATGTGGTGTTGGTCCTTGCCATTGATTTACACGCAAGATTTAGAGTCGGAGTATAAAGCTTTTTATATCTATTGCAGGGCTGCACACTGGCGCCGGTCCGACGGTCAAAGACCGGTAAAAGTCACTGTCGGACCGGTAACTTTTCAGGAAATCCACAAGTTACCGGTCCGACATGACCAGTAAAAAAAAAAAAAAAAAAAACATTGGTGGGGTCAGTAGAAAGAAAAAGAGCAGCCCCGATCAGGGAGAAACAGAATGCAAGATATCGCACTGTTCAACAAGTTTTACGCAAGTTTTCGTTTATGTCTACCGGTGCAATTTGTACAGTAAACGGGATTAGTCTTGAGCACTAGCAGTCGACCAGTTATTCGCGCTACATGTAGCTTGCGCATTTGGCGCTGCTCACGCACTGCATGCAATGCAATACATGCAAAGCATGTACAGTGTAACTGCTTTTCGTTTGCTTGCGATCGGCGGTCATGCCAGACAAGAGGCATTGATAGAAGCGCACGCATTTCTGGGTCGTTTTACTCATGATTTTTAGCGCAAGATCGATCCGATCCCGGCTTCGCTGCAGCGTGGCAGTTATGTTAGAACTAATTTACTAGTGTCAATTTTTAGAAAAAGTAAAAACACATTCGATATTCAGCCATACAGTAAATGGATCTGATTGCGTTTATTTTCATTTTACACAGTCATTTCACAAATGAATATTTTCATTCGCTCAGAATGGTCTCATAATGAAGACAGGCGCAAAAAAGGATCACGAAATCGGCCCTTCCGTGAACTTGTTAAGATCGCATGCACAAAATGTGAAGAGATAATACTAGGGAGAAAAAAAAAATCATGAAATCATGGCAGTCCCGCTTACATATTTGAGGTAGAAATCGTCCCAAAAAGGATCATGAATTTGACCGGCCGCATCGTATCTTTCAAAAGCTTATGATGTACGAAATGCGAGAGGATGCGAAGAGGAGAAAAAAAATACAGGAAACATTTTGGTGAGTGCATCATAAAAGATTACAGCCGAATAACAATTCATGAAATCAACGCAATCCCGTTGAAATTTGAGGAAATAATAGGCGCAAAAAGGATCTTAAATTCAGTCCTGCATGCTGTGTTGTTCATCAAAAACGCATGCACGAATGCGACGAGATTGTCGGGAGAAAAATAAAAAACACATTTTTACCCTTCTGGTTCGTGCATTACAAAAGATTACATCCGAAGTAATTCATGAAATCGCCACAATCCCGCTGATATTTGAGGTAGAAATAGTCGCAAAAAAGATCGTGAATTCGGCCGTGTCGTATACCTTTTAAGAACGCATGTACGAAATGGGAAAAGATTAGCGGGAGAAAAATAAAGGACACATTTTCACCCCTTTTGGCGATTGCATCATATAGATTACAGCCGAATAGTAATTCATGAAAATTTTGCAATCCTGTTGGAATTTGAGTAAACAATAATAGGCGCAAAAAGAATATCGAATTTGGCCCTGCATGTGTGTATAATTTTGAAAACGCATGCACAAATGCCAAGAAATTATCTGGAGAAAAATAAAGAACGTATTTTCAACCCTTCTGGTGAATGTATCACAAAAGATAACAGCCGAAATAATTAATGACATATCGCAATCCCGCTGATATTTGATGTAGAAATAGGCGCTAAAAGAATCGTGAATTCGGCCGTGACGTATAGGCATGTACGCAATGCGAAGTGATTATTGGGTGAAAAATACAGGACACATTTTCAACCCCTTTTGGCCCGTGCATCATAAAGATTACAGCCGAATAATGATTCATAAAATCATCGCGATACCGTTGAAGTTTGAGGAAACGATAGGCGCAAAAGAATCATGATTTTTGGCCGTGTTGTGTATCTTTTAAGAACGCATTTACGAAATGCGAAGAGTTTATCCAGGAAAAATAAAGGACACATTTTCAACCACTTTTGGCGCGTGTACCATAAAAGATTGCATCCGAAGTTATACATGTAATCATCGCAATCCCGCTGATATATGAGGTAGAAATAGGCGCAAAAAGGATCGTGAATTCGGCCCTGTCGTATACCTTTCAAGAACGCATGCACGGAATGCGAAGAGATTATGGGGAGAAAAATAAAGAACGCATTTTCAACCATTCTAGTTGGTGCGCGCATCACAAAAGATTACATCTGAAGTAATTCATGAAATTGCCACAGGGCGGCTGATATTCAATGTAGTAGGGCAGATGGGTATGTAACAAAAATTGGTCGATATGCTCACATCCGGCGGAAAGTATGAAATTTTGCATATAGGGGTATTTTGGGGCGCTGATTTCAAATATTGCCGGATCCAAGAGATCTGACCACGGGGTCGGCCGCCATTTTGAATTCCAATATGGCCGCCATCATAAACAAATTCAAAGATCCCTATCTTCAGTTCTGAATGACCTGTGGCACCAAAATTTGGTACACATGAGCGTTTGACACATTAAATTTGATGACAGATTGATTTGGAGTGTCTGACAAACATTGAATGTCCACCATTTTGAATTCCAATATGGCCGCCTCGACGAAATATTCAAAATCCCTATCTCGATTTCTAAGTGGTGATTGACCATGAAATTAGGTGTAAACAAGTATTTTAACATACTGAGTTAAAATATTAACTGATGTGATGTGTCTGACCAACGCAATGCCTACTATTTTGAATCCCAATGTGGCTACGAAGACAAACATCACGACTAACATTCACCTGCATGTCAAAAAGTGCAGCAAAAAGGAAGCATAATGCACCTTTCACTGATGTCACAATGTAAATACAGCAGCGCGCACTCTATCAGTGACAAACGCGCGCTCAATCAGGTAGCCTAATTTACAAACCCGAGATAGAGATTTTCAACACTCCAACATGGCAAATATGTATAAAAATTCAAATTGGCTGCCGTGCAGCTTGTCAGACATATCAAATAAGTCTGTTATTGAAGTCATCATGACACCATGCTTTTATATGTCAAATTCCAATGGCTAATGTCATTCAGAACTGAAGATAGGGATCTTTGACGGCGGCCATATTGGAATTCAAAATGGCGGCCGACCCCGTGGCCAGATCTCTTGGATCCGGCAATTTTTGAAATCAGCGCCTCAAAATACCACTATATGCAAAATTTCATTCTTTCCGCCGGATGTGAGCATCTTTTTCACATATCTGCCCCACTAATGTAGAAATAGGCGATAAAAGGATCGTGAATTCGGCCGTGTCGTATACGCAAGTACGAAATGCGAAGAGATTATTGGGAGAAAATAAAGGACACATTTTCAACCCCTTTTGGCCCGTGCATCATAAAGATTACAGCCGAATAATAATTCATGAAATCATCGCAATCCCGTAGAAGTTTGAGGAAACAATAGGCGCAAAAAGAATCATGATTTTTTGGCCGTGTCGTATATCTTTTAAGAACGCATTTACGAAATGCGAAGAGTTTATCCAGGAAAAATAGAGGACACATTTTCAACCCATTTTGGCGTGTTATCATAAAAGATTACAGCCGAAGTTATTCATAAAATCATCGCAATCCCGCTGATATTTGAGGTAGAAATAGGCGCAAAAGGATCGTGAATTCGGCCGTGTCATATACCTTTCAAGCACGCATGTACGGAATGCGAAGAGATTATGGGGAGAAAAATAAAGATCGCATTTTCAACCATTCTAGCCGGTGCGTGCATCACAAAAAGTTACATCCGAAGTAATTCATGAAATCGCCACGATTCCGCTGATATTTGAGGTAGAAATAGGCGCAAAAAGTATCATGAATTCGGCTGTGTGGAACATCTTTAAGAATGCACTTACGAAATTCGAAGAGTTTATCGGGAAAAAGTAAAGGACACATTTTCAACCCCTTTTGGCGCGTACATCATAAAAGATTACAGCCGAAGTAATTCATGAAATCGTCACAATCCCGCTGATTATTTGAGGTAGAAATAGGCGCAAAAAGTATCATGAATTCGGCCATGTGGTGCATCTTTTTAAGAACGCACTTACGAAATTCGAAGAGTTTATCGGGAAAAAATAAAGGACACATTTTCAACCTCTTTTGGCGCTTGCATCAGAAAATATTACAGCCGAAGTAATGTATGAAATCGTCACAATCCCGCTAATATTTGGGGTGGAAATAGGCGCAAAAAGTATCATGAATTCGGCCATGTGGTGCATCTTTTTAAGAATGCACTTATGAAATTCGAAGAGTTTATCGGGAAAAAATAAAGGACACATTTTCAACCCATTTTGGCGCGTTATCATAAAAGATTACAGCCGAAGTAATTCATGAAATCGTCACAATCCCGCTGATTATTTGAGGTAGATATAGGCGCAAAAAGTATCATGAATTCTGCCATGTGGTGCATCTTTTTAAGAACGCACTTACGAAATTCGAAGAGTTTATCGGGAAAGAATAAAGGACACATTTTCAACCTCTTTTGGCGCTTGCATCAGAAAATATTACAGCCGAAGTAATTTATGAAATCGTCACAATCCCGCTAATATTTGAGGTGGAAATAGGCGCAAAAAGGATTGCAAATTCAGCCCTGCATGTCGTGTGCCTTTCAAGAACGCATGCACAAATGCGAATAGATTATCGGGAGAAAAATAAAGAACTCCTTGGAGCGCGTGCATCAGAAAATTTCACAGCTAAAATAATTCATTAAATCGTCGCAATCCAACTGACCACCAAGAGCAGGTTACGCAGCAAGTTCGTGCGCCGATGTTTAGAAAAAGTCACAAACGCATTTGATACAATCTAATTTTGTTCATTATCATTTTGCACTGTAATTCACAAACAAACATTCTAGTTTTTCCTATCCTTTTTTTTTATTTCTTGTGCAATAGATAATGCAAGTTTAAAAAAAGATATTAATCTGTAAAATGTACATGGGTAGGGGGGGGTACGTCCATAAAAAAAACAAGAAAATAAGTTTATTTTTTAGGTTGTCGTTGTTGACCGGTAAATTTTCTGTTCAGACCGGTAAAAAATGTTAAAACGGGGCATTTACCGGTCCGACAGAGACAGGTTTGACCGGCAGAAAAAATGGGTTAGTGTGCAGCCCTGTCTATTGTTATAAAAGTTTTGTATAATCATTACTGTTTTTGTTCTCATAATCATTATTATCAATATTGCTTGTACCATCATTATTATCAATATCAATATCATCATCATCATCATCACTATTATTGTTGTCATTATACTCACTATCATTATCATTTATATCACCTTGTACATGGAATTTTACTTATTTCCTCTACTTTTGGCGGTGTGAAGTTCTGTGCAGCTTTGACCAAGTTCCCCATGAAAACATTGAATAAAAGTTGTATTTCTACAAACTTGTGACTTTTTTTTAAAGGGGGGGGGGTAAATATGTATCAAAGAGTATAATCACTTCATCAGAATTCAATTTCTTTTAATAAGAGGAGATTTGAGACAATCTTTTCATCTGTGTTATGTAGGGTTTACTTGAATGTTCACATTTGCCCTTTCTCTACACTTGATTTTGAACAATATTTTAAAGAATTTTTCTCATCTTACACAAGTGAATAATCCTGTAGTATATTTTTTAAAAAAATGAATAAATGATTCTACTTCTGCTGAATCATCCACTTTTGTTTTTATTCATTGTTTGGAAAGTGTGGTGATTTTTTTCCCCGTCTGTTTAATGAATTTTCAAAAGTTTGTACTAACTGTTCACACATGCATTTTGGCAAGTCGTCTTGAAAACTTGCCCGGCTTGAAGTGAACCCAAGCCCGAAACTAGGTTGAGTCTGCATCATAGAGTCCCCCTAGCCACTCCACGACCGACGGACACCCAGGGCGCCTCGGTTGACAGAGAGGTGACCGAATGCAGGTGACACCCTGTCACAATACTTTTGACACTTTTAATGCTCGCATCTTTACGTTGAGCCTCCCGATACCACTTTCTCTGTTTGGGGAGAAGAAGCCAGCATCGTGAGTGCTAATAGCATAGAGGGAGCCATCACTGTTCACTGGGAGATAAAAATCTTTTCTCTGGGCTTTCTGGAATCCTTGCTGTTATTCTTTTTCTCCTCCCCAGTTTGTGTTTTTATTTGATGTTTTGAAGGTCATACACATAAACCAACTTAAAGAGAGTATATGTCAGCATGTTCAAACAAATGTTTTATGTGCAAAGCAACATCTACCATTGCTCTCTTGTTATAGACCGTGTACACTGTATGTGTGTGTGTGTATGTGTGTTTGTGTGTATGTTGTGGGGGGTATTTTGTCATCATGGGGACATCTTCTCTAGTTGTAAAGATACATTGTTGCTGCTGGACAATGTTTTTGTGTGTGTGTGTTTTTTTTTGTGTGTGTGTGTTTTATTTAGGGCCAGAAATGTGATGGTTCCTTTCTTATCACACGTAGGCACACACAAGATGAACTCTGTATATTGAAGGAGGCAGATCCGCACTATATAGGGGATTCCTACAAGCTTCAGAAAACATTTTTATCAAGGGATGACTTTCTCAGGGGTTTCTTCTCAAGTCTGGGAATGTTTTCATCTTTGTTAAACATTGTGTTCAAGTGATATAGAATTCTTTTGTGTGTATGTTTGGATAAATAGAAACACACACCCATATCTACAATCGTATGTGTGCATATGTATATATAAACATATAAATCTTCGGCAACTGTTAGGCAAGAAAGGAAAGGTGGTTGTACCTAGCATAACCTTTGATCACAGAGTAATCAAAACATTGTTTCTGACAAAGAGGCCTCTGGGTACCTCTTTGCCCTGCTCCCATGAGAACATTTGTTGTCATCAATGGCCGAAGCCAAGATCTGGCATTTTTCTGCGGAAGATGCCGTGGTGTAGATATAATATTCCCGGGGTGGTCACTTGGTGTGATAATGAACTCTTGAGCAATTCCAAAAAGATGAAAGGCGCCACCTGTGAACTTTTCTCAAGCCGGCTGCCAAGTGGCAGAACTGGCGTGCTATTTCCCTCCTGTTAGCAATGAATCGTGAATTAGCCGGCTTTCCAGCAATCCCGCTCGAGTTTTTAATCAAATTGATCCCCGTGGAATTCTGTAAATCATCTCTGTGCAATAAACTGGTTGGTGTTGTGAAATTACGACTGTTGTTGTCCAGGAAAAGAGTGCATTCCCCGATGCGATTGTCCGTTTTTGTCATCTTCGTGAATGTTTCTTCGAAGAACCCCTCTCTTGGACTTGGCAACATATGGGATAGTGGGATTGGATCCAAGGGGGGGGGGGGGGGGAATGCTACACTTCATGTCTCTGTGTATGGGATTTTTTAGTTCTTGTCTTTTAATCCAAAGGTATCATATCTGTGGGTTTGTTTGTTTTGTTTTCCCTCTGTGACAAGAACAGAGGAGAAATGCAAACAAGAAACTAATGTTTGCATTCCAATCGAGGTTCAATGACTTGGAAGATCTTGATACTTTTTATTCCCCTCTTCCCCTCTTTTTTTTTTGTTCTTTTGTTTCTCTTTTTCTTTTTTGCTCTATTTTACTTTTTGCTGGAGCGTATCGCATCTTCTGCATTACATTAGACTGATGTGTAGTGACATGCAAGACTAGAATGTGAAAGAGGGAGGAGGCCAGGAGAAGGGGGAGGAGGGGCAAAATAAAAGTGAGGATTGTCTCTCTTCATTCGACGACAGATGAACTTGAGATGAACCCAGTCTCTCTCTCTCTTCTCATCTTGTCTTATGAATCGAAAGTTACCTCCTCCTCCTCTCCCCCCCCCCCATCATCTTTCTTCTCCTCCTCCTCCCGCGCATCTCTTTGTACTTGCTTGTCAGTGATGTTGATATAGCAGAGTTGAGCCTACTATGCATGATGCTGGAGGACGAACATTCACATCACCGTTAAAGCTGCAGTACCAAGTTTTCCTTCTTCAGTTTTTATTCCACCCCCTCCCCACAGAAGCTTTAAAGCTAGTACAGTAGAATGTTGAACTTGATACGATGTAGCCTAGATGTATTTGTGCTGTATAATAAAGGTACAAAATGAAATCGATTCATCTGGACTTATTGTCCGTTTAATTTCGATATATTAATATGCTTCATCAGCTCATCTGATTTGGTGTAACAATAAGTCCAGATGAATTGATTTGATTTTGTACCTTTATTGAACACAACCTGGATGAATCAAAACTTACACCAATTGATATATACTTGTGTGTGTGTGTGTGTGTGTGTGTGTATGTGTTTATGCATCAGTAAAAAGAAAAATTTACTTGATATACAAAATTGTAAATGTTGTGTGTCTACAATAGATGTATTTGTGTGTATGATCCTTTGTTATGATCATGTACACAATTTAGGACTTGGAATATTGGTATATAATAATCATTTGTAGCATACACACTGTACAGATTGATAGATGATTATTTATTATTATTGTTATCATTATCAATATCATTATTATTGTTTTGCTGTTTTGAATATCATAATTATATTATTTTGTTGTGAATATCATAATCATATGTGACCCGCTACAACAAAAGGATCCTAAAGTCGCTGACGGGTGAGCCAAGAAAATCGAGTTTGAAGTCAGATCACCAAAATCTGTCAAAACGTTTGGATTTCTGTTTTTAACATAATTTTGTAGTCTAATGTATCTTCTATCATCTGCCGAAATTCCGAAGCTAAATGATCAAAGGAAAGGCCTGAAAATAGCATTTTTCTGGGCCATGATTGGCTCGCCCGTCAGCGACTTTAGGATCCTTTTGTTGTAGCGGGTCACATATTATTATAATCATAATTATCATTACTACTATGATCATCATCAGTAGTATTATCATAATGATACATATATATGTTTCAGTGTTTGTTTGTTTGTTTTTTTATTTTTGTTTAAAAGTTAGATTTTGGCCCAGCTAAATTTGTTGCTTTTCTTCTTGTGATTATCATGGCCGTCTTCTGTCAGCAGCTGTGCTATAGATGATGTGATGTTAAACCTGTAAAGAAGCAAGTAGATAGTTTGTGAGAGCGCTATACAAAAACACAATTATTCGTATTGGTATTGGTATCCTCTCAGATTAATTCGATCTTGCTCTATGCAAAACAGAGGTGTCGTTCAGGTTCTCCAGATTTTCGCCTTAAAGTATCGTACGATTCAGCGGTGCCTAGCCAACGTACGCTGGCACCGGGGTCGTGTCAGGAATTTAAATGCTCGCAGGTATTGACACAGGGTCTGAGTACGTCGTGGTGTGTGTGTGTGTGTGTGTGTGTGTGTGTACCTTCACACCCACGGAATTATCCAGTCTGTGTGATCTTAAGAGAGAAAGAAAAAAGAAAAAAGCATAAAACATCTTCCCAATTTCTCACCCCTGGCCCCGGCAGAAACTGACACCAAATCAAACATCACGCCATCATCACGAGATGTTTAAATTTGCATAGATGACTCTCTCTTCTCTGGTGGTATAATGATGATTATGGTCTTTATCATTGTATCACCCCTTGAGACTTGGCATGTGGTGTAGGCGTGCTGTATTGAATCCCATGTGGTGAATCTGTTAAATTCTACATTTTCTTTTTTTTTGTGGGGGGGGGGGGTATATCATAGATCTTTTTTGATCTGTCGAAGAACTTGATTACAGATTAATGGTAGTCAAGTTAGTGGAAGTAAATGTATATTTTTGCTTTGAAATGAGGTCTATATTTATTATTTTAATCAGAATGAAAATTTGAAGTTTTATTGCAGTGTATGTTATGGAAGGAAATTGCAGACATTGTTGGAATATAAAGATAAAGTAGAATAAACTGAGGCTTATGTATACAAATGTAACATAATTTCTACCTAAATGCAGTTAGATATTATGATTTGTTTCAGTGGCATTTTATACTACAATATCTTTTATTATGATCTGCGAGGTGCAACACAATGTTTGTGCAAAACTGGTGATAAAAATTTCAAACAAGTGATGAGAACTTCTGTGCATTTTGTGAGGTAGACAGAAATATGCAGAGCACCAAATGTTGCCTTTTCAGGGGTTGTGATCCGGGGCATGCCCAATAGACCAGTCCCGATCTGTAATGTATTCAGATTTTATGCAAGCTTTGTTCACAAAAGTTGCCCTTAATAACCACAAAGCTTGTCAGAGGCTTGCCCTACCTAGCAACATCTAAGTGAATTCCTGCCTATGGGACTTAATGGGAGGGAAGCAGGTAAATAAGATGCTTCATTACTAGTCTGTAGGGGGGAAAAATCCATAATTTGTAATAAATGACAGAAACGGTCCATTGCCAATAATTTTCTCATCACCATTTCAAGCAAGCTAAAACAAAAACGAGATGGGTTTGGTCATAGATATGCAGCCTCATATCTCATGCACCATTGTCAGAGTAATTGCAAAAAAACAACAAAACAAAACAAAACATACATTCTTTATGATGGAGATGATTCTGCTATACTGTCATTTCTATACATCTTCTTTGCCATCTTTAGAGACAAAACAATTACCTGGAACTAGAGATTGTAATTTGTCATCACTGACAAATTAAGGTGATCCGATCTTTTTTTTTATCAATTATTCGAGTCCTGATACTGCAAAGTCTCAGCTACAACATATTAAAATCTGAGAGAAATTCACCGAAGCATAAGTAAGATAGTGCTCGATAAAGAGAGTCATGTCAATTTTCACATCTAAAAAATTCCCTCCCATAGAGATAACACGTCATAGCAAAGATAGAAAAAGAAGTACATATGACATTTGACCCCACTTTGCACAGACAAGATGGCATCTGAGCTAAAAGTGGTTATTTTATGAAATGATCCCTGTAACATGGTCTTTACGTGTGCAAAATATGGGAAAGATAAGACATGTATTCACCAAGATACAGGATGAAACATCTATGACTTTTGACCCTAATTTACATACCCAAGATGGCGTCTGATCAAGTAGTTGTAATTTTATGAAATAATGTTCGTGACACGAACTAAACATGTGCAAAATATGAAGGTGATAGGGGCTGTTTTTCTTGAGTTATTGCAAAGAAAGTTGCAAAAAGAAAGAAATATTTCAATACATCGAAGATAAACTTTAATTTCAACCAAGTTTTTTCACGTCATCCCGACAACGTATGAAAAAACGAAGGGCACAGTTACGATAGCTCTACATCTCAGCTACAACATATTAAAATCTTAGAGAAATTCACCGAAGCATAAGTGAGCTAGTGCTCGATAAAGATAGTCATGTCAATTTTCATTTCCATAAAAATTGCACTCCCATAGAGATTACACGTAAACTGGTCAAATTTGACAAGGTTACCTTCAATCCATTTTTTTGAGGTGATGTCGTCATCAAATCAAAATTGCGTAATTACATTTATGAAAAAGCATTTCATAAGCGACAACATATTGAAATGTGGGTGAAAATTGGCAAAGGATCAGTGAGATACGCTCGAGTAAACTTGAAATTTGATGACGTCATTTTGAAAATTTACTTTTTTTACTTTATTAAGAAATTTGACATCTTTTCATCATTTTATCAGCATAGCCAGCCCATGAAATGACATGTACAACTCATCACCTTTCAGAATATGTAAAGAAAATGGGGGGTCACCGTCCATCCTGACGAGTAAAATCCGATTTAAAATTGGCGGTTTTTTGGCATAGTTGCACTGTGTATCCCCATTGACGCGCGCGCGGAATTTCAACTTTGACGGGCCCGTATGACGTCATATTGAGTCGGATTGACTTGAAACTTGGTAGAAATATTCCTTGACATTTTAGGCATCCGATAAGTGTAAAAAAACGGGAAATTTTTATTGCATATGAGCTGTGTGTGCGAATATGTGCGCGCGCGTACGCGTCCGTCCAATTTTTTCAATTTTTCAAAAAATGCTCCAAATGGTCTGAAACGTGTGCAAAAAAAATTTGAGCTCGATTGGAGCATACAAATATTTCAACGCGCGCGTACGCGCACGTTTTAAGAGAAAATATGAATTTTGAGAATATGAGTAAAATGCGCATAATTTGAAATGTATTTGACGTAGATTTCATTGCAAAATTCTATTCCATTAATGAGATATGAATGAAAATGTGTTTTCATATAATGACGTCATAGTGACGTCACGGTCGACTAATCACTATGATTTTATTAGGAGGATCGTCTTTGGGACATGATACATGTATGGTATGATTTTGACATTGATAGGAAGAGGACTTTCCGAGATTACCTCTGCACAACTTTTGCGGAGAAATAACAAAGAATCAGTACAGATACAGAAGGTGATCCGAAGGATACTCGGATCACCTAATTCTACTGGTTGCTTCTGGCCAACGTTGTGAAGCATGAAAAGGCAAAGGGGCTAAGTTCAGATTGGGGGCTGCATAATTCTGTGAGAAGCCCCCTTGGACCTAGTGTGTTTTCCTTTCTAAGTAGCACCTGAATTTGAAAATATTGAGCATTCTGCTGTCAAAATAATATTGCGGTGTGGTTTTGTGGTTTCAGGCTCTGGGGCAATGGAATTGGGGGGGGGGGGGAGAGGGAGAGGGGGAAAGGCCTCAAAGTAATGTGACTGGGACCAACAAAAGAAGAAAGTGAGATAAAAGAAAAGGTTTCCCCCTCTACGTTAAGGCCACAGTAACACTCTGATATGTCACCCTGATGTTTATCACCTGTACATGTGTAGGTTCCTTTGTTGGAACAAACTATAGTCTAGGCTAGAAGGCACCCAACCTTGTTTTTTGATATATACAATGTTTTTTGTTTTTGTTTTTTGATGGTTTCTTGTCAATTTCTTGCATGTGCAAGTAGAATTACTCAAGGAACAAAAATGTAAAAAACTTTGATGGAATAATTTGTCATAAAATTGACATAACTGGGATTATCATGCCCAAATTAACATATCTGGCGGCCATTTCGGATTTTTGCGTTTTGCCGAAAATGCTCAAGGTTACGCGAGTGGCATCAATCGGATTTGGAATCAGCACCCTCGAATTGACAAGAAACCATCAAAAAACATTGTATTTATATAAAAAAACAAGGTTAGGTGCACTTTCTAAGGAGCCTAGCCTGGACTACTACATACGTGTACATTGTATGTACCATCATCTTTGGGCCAGCCACACAGTTTCTCTGGGTTCTACGATGACTCTTAGAAATTCTCAGCAGCGAAGGAAGGGAAAACTTTCACACACACCTTTCAGTTTCAGACTCAGTTCGTTTTAGTTCTTCGCTTGCTCAAATGAAATCATCATGACAAAGCAAGAACATTCTCATCAAAGTAAGCATGAGATTTCGTAGATTACTTAAAGAGTACTTTAAAAACATGAATATAGAAGGACATACATTATTGTGTCTTAAGGTGCAGGTGGAAGAGGCCGTCAGCCATATTGTATCTTGTATTTTTACAGTTTGTGAGTTGCTTTTGCAACCCTGAAAATTAGATTCCTTTCATGCACTGACATATTGTAGAGGTTGATAATTCATTTGGATCTTTCCTTGGAATGATAAAACTGCATCCTGATTTATAATGGAAGGGGAAACAATACAGATTTCCAGTGAATTCATTTGAACCCCCCCCCAAAAAAAAAAAAATCCAACCATCATTCTCAGTACAAAAGGGTATCATATTCTTGAGATATACGTTGTTAGTTTTCATTTCTCGTCTTTCTTTCTTTTTTTTTGGGGGGGGGGGGGAGCTATGGTGCATTACCATAAGATTTCATACACAGCACTGGGATTACATCATTCTTCAACCATGCAAAATTTTGTGACATCAGCAAAAGTGATATTTGACCTTTAAGCTAATGAACTCGGTCACTTACTGCTGGCAACTTTTGGGCAAAAGATATAATTCGTTTTTATATGGCATTGGTGCCAAGGGGGTCAATTTCTACTCCATCACTGGCGGCAGGTAAAGTTCACCGCACTTTTAGTAATTAAATAAAAGGAATCAGTAACTTACAACAAATATTTATGGTATTCAGACAGTTACAACAGCGTACATACAATGTATACATTTATCTGAAAGTGAATATTACAAAGTTACCTAAAACAAGCAGAAAACAATGATATGAATGAAAATTGTAAAATATATGTCATCTTTGTGATAGACCATGAGGTTAAAGAAATATATGAATACCATTATGTATAGTTTGCATGCAGGGTTCAAATAAGAAAGTAATTTTGATGACTGAACGGATTATGGTTATTATCATATTATCAACATCATGGTTATATGCTTTTCAGAAATTGGCAAGTGCACTTTTCTGAGCAAACATGTTCCTAATGCTGACTCAGTATGTATTCTCTCACAAAGCCTAATGATAAGTGCATCACATGGAAATTTGTTGGTTGATTGGGATTAGAGGTGATAATGTTTTTGTTTTTGTTTTTAATTATCTGTAAGTACCCCAATTTTTTTCCCTGTCTCGTGTGCTCACACGCAAAGGCAAGCAAATTAAATTAGAAATAGATAAACAACACACCTGGTAGAACCTTAACACGCCCCATGTACTAGTGCCAACCAGTTCTGACGTAGCCATTGTTAGAATATGGTTTACATAATTTTCTCACTTCCTGTGTTTTTGTTTGTTTGTTTGTTTGTTTGTCTGTCTGTACGGTGTGTGGGATCAAATTTGTGCTTGGTCATGGTGTTTTGTTTTGTTTTGTTTTCATCTGATTTGCAGTTTATTTTTTGTTTGTGTATAAAATTCTCTGTATGCTGTTGTGTTTGCGTTAGTGTCTTTATAGACTAATACCTCAGCCAGCTTGGCTACAAGTTCTATTGGAACTGTAAAACCAGAAGTGTTTGTGAGCATTATAATTTTGTGAATTTTGCAAGAGCCAAGATTCACAAAATGAAAATGCACGCAAAATTTCTTGTCTACACTATATGCATTGAATGCCAGTAGCAATTTGCGAAATTTCAGAATGTTCATTAAAGGATTCTCTCTCTCTCTCTCTTTCCATCTTTTTTTTTTTTATGCAGGAAGTTTAAACTGTGCAGCTTTCACTGCTGGCATCATTGAAGCCATTCTGAATGGATGCAGCTTTGTAAGTATCATTTTTTGTTGCATTTTTAGCTCACCTGAGCCAAAGGCTCAAGTGAGCTATTGCGATCGCCCTTCGTCCGGCGTCCGTCGTGCGTCGTGCGTCGTGCGTCGTGCGTCGTCCGTCGTCCGTCGTCCGTCGTGCGTAAACTTTTTACATTTTCATCTTCTTCTTGAAAACCCCAAGACCGATTTTCATCAAACTTGGCAGGTAGCATCCCTAGGGGGTTAGGAACTCAATTTGTTAAAATGGGCACCATGACCCACCCAGGGGGCCCCCAGGGGGGCCCAAACCCCCCAAATTTAAGGAATCTTTAAAAATCTTCTTCTCTAGAACCAGAAGTGATAGAGCTAAGTTAATACTATGAGTTAGTTCATTGATGACTGTAGTTTCAAGTTTGTTCATGGCAGAATCAGGGATGCCCCCCTTGGGACCCAGGGGAGGGGGGTGGGGAGGGGTTCTAATGGGGCCTAAATTGTACATTTTCATCTTCTTCTTGAGAACCCCATGACCCATTTTCACCAAACTTGGCAGGTAGCATCCCTAGGGGGTTAGGAACTCAATTTGTTAAAATGGGCACCATGCCCCACCCAGGGGGCCCCCAGGGGACCCCCAGGGGGCCCAAATCCCCCAAAATTAAGGAATCTTTAAAAATCTTCTTCTCTAGAACCAGAAGTGATGGAGCTAAGTTAATACTATGAGTTAGTACATTGATGACTGCAGTTTCAAGTTTGTTCATGGCAGAATCAGGGGTGCGCCCCTTGGGACCCAGGGGAGGGAGGTGAGGAGGGGTCCTAATGGGGCCTAAATTGTACATTTTTATCTTCTTTTTTAGAACCCCATGACCCATTTTCACCAAACTTGGCAGGTAGCATCCCTAAGGGGTTAGGATCTCAATTTGTTAAAATGGGCACCATGTCCCACCCAGGGGGCCCCCAGGGGGGCCCAAACCCCCCAAATGAAGGAATCGTTAAAAATTTTCTCTAGAATCAGAAGTTATACAGCTAAGATAATACTATGAGTGAGTACATTAATGACTGTAGTTTCGAGTTTGTTCATAGGAGATCCAGGGGTGCCCCTCTTGGGGGCAGGGGTGGGGGGGGGTGGGGGTGGGGGGTTGGTTAGGAAGGTCCAAATGGGGGCCTGAATCGTACATTGTCATCTTCTTCCTGAAAACCTCATGATAGATTTTCGTCAAACTTGGCAGGTAGCATCCTTAGGGGGTCAGGATCTCAATTTATCAAAATGGGCACCATGCCCCACCCAGAGGGCCCAGGGGGCCCCCAATCCCCCAAATTAAGGAATCTTTAAAAATTTGGGCCCTTATTGTACATTTTCATCTTCTACTTCAGAATGCCTGGTCAAATTTTGGTAGAGCTGTGAATAATTTAGATTAGTGACTGCGTGAAAGGTGAACTTGCGATACTCAGGTGAGCGCTAGACCCGCGGGTCTCTTGTTATTACTTTTTGTCCCTGCCAAGCGAGTTCGAGCAGGGGACTATGAAACGGGCTCCGTACGTGTGTATGTCCGTGTGTCCGTCCGTCCGTCTGTGTGTGCGTCTGTGTGTGATCAAAATGTTCAATTTGCTACTTCTCTGTCATTTATGAGCCAATTTTGATTCTGTTTGCTTTATATGATAGCACTAGATGGGAGCTTTGAAACTTCTACATAGAATTTCAGTTGTGACCTTTGACCTTGACCTTTGACCTATATTGTACATTTTGATTCAAAATGCTACGCCTTCACCATTTCTAACCCGATTTCGATTCCGTTTGCTTTATGTGATGGCACTAGGTGAGGGCTTCAAAACTTTTACACAGAATTTTGACCTTTGACTTCTTTGACCTTTGACCTTGATTTTTTACCTATATTGTACATTGGCTACAAAATGCTACTCCTTCGCCATTTCTAACCCGATTTCGATTCCGTTTGCTTTATGTGATGGCACTAGGTGAGGGCTTCAAAACTTCTACACAGAATTTTGATCTTTGACTTCTTTGACCTTTGACCTTGATTTTTGACCTATAATGTACATTGGATACAAAATGCTACTCCTTCGCCATTTCTAACCCGATTTCGATTCCGTTTGCTTTTATATGTGATGGCACTAGGTGAGGGCTTCAAAACTTCTACACAGAATTTTGACCTTTGACTTCTTTGACCTTTGACCTTGATTTTTGACCTATATTGTACATTGGCTACAAAATGCTACTCCTTCGCCATTTCTAACCCGATTTCGATTCCGTTTGCTTTATGTGATGGCACTAGGTGAGGGCTTCAAAACTTCTACACAGAATTTTGACCTTTGACCTTTATTTTTGACCTATATTGTACATTTTGCTACTAAATGCTACTTCCGGCGGGGACATATATCACGCACCGCGTAATTTCTACTTTTCCTTGTTTTTTTTCTGTTATAACCACACACATTTGTAACTATATTCCATCAAGTACAAGAATGAGGTTTGAAGACACAGCATAGTTTTTCAATAGGGATTTGTTTAGGAGAAATAAAAACTGATGATTTAAACTGAAGCAAATGTATTCATTATGGCTAAAATTTCAAGTCCGTCCTGTTTTGTTAAATAGTTTTTGTGTTCGTGAAAATACCTGTAGAGTCTAATGTCATTGTGTGGTTATATTTTCAGTTCAAATCATTATTATCTGTTCATTCATTAAACTAGATTGCAAAACTATTGGTTTTGCTTTAGTTTCGTTGTTCAGACCTTCTTGCATGAATGTTGTGCATTTTTTTTTTTTCATTTTCTATGACCGCAAGAAAAAGTAAACTTTTCAAATATCTGTTTTAGTGATTCCCAAAACTCTCAAGCCTTCGCCAGCTGTTCTGCAATTATGATTGTGCATAAAACTCCATAAAGGTTTTGGCTATTGTATCAGGTTTAATCAAGTGATTCTCATACCCACATGTCTGTCACCTGACTTGTCATTCATATCATGTGACCAGAATTGTCATGTGACTGCAAATTCCATGTGACATGAACTGTTGAAGTGGAACCACAAACATCCATTAATAGCCAAGTATTCTCCTGCCCACACCACTGCCTTTGAATGGGGGTCTTGTGAGTTTGGTCGCAAATGGAGAGAATAATGGAATGTTGCATTGCTGAGCTACAAATGTTAAATAATTGATGCCACCTAGGGTAAAGTTGACTTTAAAGGGACAAGAAACCAGAATATATACATTTGGATTGAGTGAATGCAGCAATATTAGTAGAACACATCAGTGAAGAAAATCAGCAATCTGTTTGAAAAATGTATGAATTTTTAAAGTTTCATTGTCGTCATTACTTGATTGGAAGACTACTACAGTTCATGACATCACTGCAAGACGATGATATAAAGAAAAAGAGATTTCCACAAAATTTCATTTTTAAGTGCACATTCCCTCAACTTGGGACAGACATATGTCGAGGGTGATATTATTCCCCCTACTTTCTGAAAGAGGTCATTCAAGTGCTCTTCTATTATGCTAGAGAGTTAGATTTTCTTTACATTACTATTTTCTTTAAATCGTTGTCCTTGTATGATGTCACAAAATGTTGCAGTCTTCTCAGCCAGCAGTGACTACACTGAAACTTTGAAAATTCATAATTTTGCAAGAATTGTTCGATTTCCTCAAACTTGACTGATGTGTTGTACTAATTAACCCATTGTAGACTAGGCCTGAGGATACTCGGGCAAGTGTCTATGGGAAATGCCTGTTGTAGCAAAATCAGCTCGTCGTTAACGGGTTAATATTGCTTCATTCCCTCGATCTGAATATATATTTGAGTTTCATTCTCCTTTAACCCACTGACACCTCAAGATTGATTTCTCGCTCTGTCAGCCCTTGCCTGCTGAAGCGTGGAATCAATTTCATGCTTCTGACAATGATTTCAGACAAATTAAACTGTTTAGGATAGATTGATTTTGCTGACGACATGCATTCCCCATAGACACCTGCGCGAGTATGCTCAGCACTCGCCTTCAACGGATTAATCAGCCTCTGTTTGTCTCTTACAATGCAAGCGTGATGTAATCGTTGTGTCCTCTATCTTGGGTTGGGCTTTTGTTGTTGTTTTTTTCAGGTGTTTATTCTTTTTTCCTTTTCCCATCCATCATTTCTTTTTTCGACTCCATGCAGCATTTTATTAAATCCCAACACACCCCACATGACACCTCACCTTGAGCTCTTTAGCTCAAGAGACCAATTTAAAAGTTCCACATTAATGTGGTAATGTTTTGCATTTAATGGAGATAATAATAGTCGCTGTTGCATGTTCTAATTCTTATGACCCCCTTTCCTTGAAAATCAAAAGAAAATGAAAACAAAAGGAATAATCCTTCACGGATTTAAAAAACAAAAATTATGACAAATGTTGGGTCGTCGCGTCTGGAGACCATGCAGGAATGCAGTAAATGTTGCCCCCTGTTGTTCTCGTAAAACGACTCCCTGGTTGATGCTGAGGGGAGAACCTCCGAGGATGCGAGTACTCTGGAGTTGTGTGATTAGAGTTTCGTAACGCATAGCAGGGTTTCGCTCCATTGCTCTCCCCCTGTTATGTCTCCCTCATTCTCCCAAAGCGAGCGTGAATTTATGGCACACTGTCCGTGGATCTGAAAATGATCGCACCCAGAGATATGGCCATCCGAAAGTGATGGATTTTTTTTTTTTTTACCTTCCCTTTTTTCCCTCCATAAGCCAGCCACGTTGATTTATTGCTACAAAACTAGAGTGATGTTGAACAGTTCTATTCCCTTATAACCCCAAACTTGCCAAAATGGTATAACCTTTTAGTTGGCACGACACGTTTTTGTTGGCAACAAAAGATCACATGTTTATGAGCCTAGCACACTATATGTTTTGGGAGCACAAATAAAAATGAGAGATACTTTAAGAAATTACGGGATGGGCGAAATCTTGGCTTGAAATTGAGAATAACCTTGAGTATTACACTTGATGAGATGAAAATAGGTTTGTGTATCACAAGGAAATTGTGTTGCAAAGAAAAAAATTTTCCTTTTCTATTCCTTTTAAAGCCTTATAATCGTGGCGAGTGGTTTGCGCGGCACGGAGATGAGCGCAACACGCTGCCTCCCCCCATTCTGTTCAAATGTCGTGACACCGAATGAGAATAGCGCTGGCTCAATGGGTCAGCAAACACACACTGCAGCTCAAAATCATGTGACCCAAAATGGCTGTCCGAGCCACGTGAGCTTCCAAATGGAAGCACACTCACAGTGCGCATGCGCATGAAGAGAGGCCAAAAGAGCCACGCGTCTTCTGGCCTCTCTCCTCCAATCATCGCAGCTCGCGGTCACAATGTTTGTGTATGATACGTACACACACACACACACACACAAACACACACACGTGTCTCAGTGGCAGCATTGTCCCACACGTTTATGGATATAGCACTGCAGTCTGGCATTGCATTATATACACAAATTTTGTTCGTTCGTTCGGAGGAGTTTTACAAAATAACGTACCATTAGGGGTCTGGATCGTCCGACTTTAATGGGAATGCGGTAAGATTTAGACAGCAGAACAGTACACATCTGAGCCAAATGATGAAAGACTTGTAATGGATGCTATAATTAAGATTCATTTTTATGTCTTACCACTTGTAGTTCACATCATATCACATTCAGAAGTGCATTTTAAAGACATGATTACATACATACACTTGACATTTGTATAGTGCCCTTATTTCCAGAGGGTATAAAGAGCTTTTTTTAAACGACAATATATCAGGCATTATGAATTTACATCAACATACACAAGTAGACAAAAATAACCGTGTAAACTGTTATATAGCATTACTGAAATGAAGAGAATTCTAAATGCCTTAACAATAAATTGGATGACTTATTTGCTATTGAGGGGGGCAATAGATTCCAAAGTTGTTTTTATTCTCTCTTTTTTTTTGGGGGGGGAGGGAGATGTACAAAAAGGAACAATTTACAACCCTTTTATATGTCTTTTGGAATGACTAGGGTAAGTTCTTTTGCAGTTCTTATCCCCTTTCCCCACCCCCTCCTCCCCCCCCCCCTCCTCCCCCAATTAGTTTTTGCATGGATTCCATGTCTGTAACGTGCTTCATGTAGCGGATTGTGAATGAATGGGGGGAAAATGACAGTGACACAGTGCGAGCTAGTTTCTTTCTGACAGCCCCATTGCATGCACCACTGTCGGCTCAGTAGGCATGTTTCTGTACTGTACACGCTGCTTGTCCACATTTTTTGTGTTGGGCTGTAGTTTTGGTTGGATCAGGGAGGTTGAAAAGATGGAGAGATGTCTCTCTTCCACCTCCCTGGTTGGATGCTGATGCTCAGTCACAGTGTGCGATGCATTTTTTTAAATGAAGAGGACTTGTTGAATATGCTCTAAATAAGTGAACACTAGGTGGCGCTCTTCCATACAAGCCAACCCAGTGAGCATCACTGGTTTCACTCCTGTATTATGATTCTCCATAGACACATGTATTAACCCTATAAAGCCCAAGCTATTTTGACCCCTTCCAGGCCCAAGGGGGGGGGGGGGGGGGGGCACATTGTGCCCCCCTACATAACTTCTTTATTATATGATGTATGACCGTCATATTTGGCACATGGGTAGAGCAACTCATGCTCTACATGATCCAACATTTGAAATTTCTCAAGGTCACCCACTGAGGGCGCTATTTCCCAAAATATAAAGAAATACATAGGAAATACGCTAAAATCATGTTTTTTTTCTTTCTATTTCTTTATCCCCAGTATATATGTTTTTATTTTATATCAATCATTTTCATATTTACTAAGAAGGAAGAGCAAGTCACCCTTCACTATTTGTTATGGTTGAAATTTCTCAAGGTCAACATGTGGGGGCGCAATTCATTACAATATAAAGAAATATATGAAACCTATAATGTATTGCTTTGAATGGGTACATATATTGGTATCACATTTCATATTTCCAAAATATTGAAAATTTGGGTTTGCAGATTGATATTATGATAAAAAAATTATATTACAGGCAAAGCTTGTGTGAAGATAACACAAAATAAAAAGGTAATCTTTGAAATATGCTGTATTTTCAATTATTTCTATTATATCTATTGTTTGATGCCTATGTCATATAAAAAATAAAGGAAATAATAAGAAGACCATTTCAGGGTAATTCTCAACCATAATTACTTCACATTTCGGTCCTTCAGCAAATTACAGCCAAGAAAACCCTCATTTCATCCATAATTATATTGTTAACTGAAATTGAAACAGAAAATCATACAAAATCTGACCAACATGGTTGTCAGTTTATGGTTGCCATGGCAACCAGGAATATCGCACGTACCTAAATTATATATCAAAATGTTCACAATAAGATTTTAGGAAAAGTCACCAAATTTGGTTGAAATCGGGTAAAGGGTGTAGGAGCGGCAAATGAAAATATGGTAGGGGGGCACAATGTGCCCCCCTTGGGCTTTATAGGGTTAAAAATAAAAAAGAATAAAGCGTGTAAAATAAACAAAAGATGCAGGGTCTTTTATGTGTCTTATCTAAGTGGAACAAGGTCTTTCACTCACTGTCATGAAATTATCAAGAGGATTTTTTTTTTCTCAGACTCTGCTCAGAGGTCCTGAAAGAAAGACTGTGGTTTTACTTCTAAAAATATTAATTGAATTTATGTTATGAGAACAACAGTGACAAAATAAGAATGTATCATCATACCATCTCAAAAGGAACATTAGCAACTTTTTCACCTTGGAGGCAATATACTTTGCATTTCCCTCATTTTAGACAATATTATTTTCTCGTACATGAATCGAGTCACGCAATTTCCTAAAATAAACACTCAGCAAAATATTTGCTATAGACAGTACCCAAGAGAGCAACTCGTCTTACCACAAAATCCTTTGCTTGTTCACTTTTCAATTTGATTCAACAAATTCTGGTTTTGGCATGGATATGTTGCTATTTTGTAATAGTTTAGTTGAAATTAGGAGGTTAGGGGAAAAGAGAGGAATAAAAAAAAAATGGCTGCAGTTACTGGCACTTTCATCTAATAAGCTTGTAGAATTTGGGGAAGGGGGAAGGGGGTGGGCAGGGCCATCTTGGGTCTTGGGCCTGGATCTAGGAGATGAGATCTTCATCATAGAAGGATGACTGAGGTTGGCACTAGATCCCAGCGGAATAATATCATCAAAGCGTACATTTTCTTTCCAGTGTTCCCTGCAGCCACCAGTGCTTGTTTGAAAAGGTCATGTGTGTACACGATGGCGGCTAGTGGGGACTTTCATTTTCTTCTGTCAAAACATATTGCCACAATTGGTTATTAGGGAGGGAAAAGATGAAGAGATATTCTGTATATTGTTGCTGTCTCTTTTTTTTTTTCATTTGCAAGAAAGAGTTCAATTTCAGGTCAAATCTGTGAATTTTTTTTCTGCAAATTTAGTATTTTGGGCAGAAAATTGGAGGGATATTTAGCTGGTGAATGTGTTGGGGGGGGGGGGGGGTTGGGGATGGTTGGTTGGGAAATGGGATACGTGCAGACAAGAGAGCCTCAGTGAGGGCCGTTGACACTGTATCAAGGAACAGGAAAACTTGTTACAGTGTGTATGTCCCCAAGTATGTATCGCTTTCGAGCTGCAAATGTGTAGGTGGTTTTTCATTAGGTTTGCCAAAGTGTGCCCATATGATTCTGCTGAGGTCTGTTGTAGTTTTTTTTTTCCCCACACACAAATATCACTCACAACATGGAAACATAATGCACAACACATACACCTATACATATATACGTATACTCTCCTCTTGATAACTTATACCTTGTTTTCGGTTTTTTATCAGTTTATGTGCTGTTTAATCTGCAGTGAAATGAAATATGCATCTCATCAGTGCATCATTTGCAATGCTGCGTATCCTCTGTATTTGAATTCTGACAGAGTCAACACATTCGACCATGGATAACTTGTCTGCACTTGCGTGTAATTCTCTGAAACAGTGAACAAGATTGAAAGAAATGGACTAATAGATGAATGAATAGCTTGATCTAAAAAAAAAAGAAACAAGTTTAGACAGATGCAGGGATTAACAAGTTGATAGATAAATGAAAACAACACATCAACACAGGTCAGTGAACAAGTAAATATTAAAAGAAAAGAAATGAAGAGGATACCTGAATTGCATTTTGGCATCGTCATACCCGACTTCTTTTGCCGACGCTTGCATGTTTACTTAACCTTTTGTCAACCAAAAGTCCAGTTCGTCATATCATACACCATTGAGGAATTGAAAGAAATGAAGAGGCTATGGGTGGATGCCGTGTATTTTTGAACAAATGAACAAACAAACAAATAGATACACTGTTTCTGGTTAGCTGTGCATGGAGACAACCTGTCACTTTGATAAGGCAGCCAGACTAAATTTCATTTCATAAGTGCAGTCAGTATGACCAGGTCGTTCTGCATGGGAGATCTGTATTCAAGCTGTTGTTACAGGGCCCAGGGTTTACAGGGTTTTAGCACCTGTTTATACCGCACTGTACCCCCCTTGCTAAAGATGATAGTAATAGTTTATATTATGTTCATATTATGTTTGTTTGTTTGCTTGTTCGTATAACCTGTTGTGTTTTCATGGAGTTATATCAACAGGCCCCGCATTCACAGGGGACCCTGTGTCAAAGTGACAGTCACCAAAAATCTTATATTTTTTACATCTGATCGTCCACACGGCTATGTTGACTGTCCCCGTGCTCCAGGGCAATCATAGCCTTTTGGCAAGGCCTTGTGACTGAAAAAGAGACTAACTGCGAGAGAACAGGTGATCGCGAGACCGAGAGGCGCAGCCTCGAGGCTTTTTGAAACCTGACGTGAATTTCTTATCTTGAGCTTTGTTTCAAAAACTGTTAAATCAAAAATCATAAATCTTGTCATAATGATACACTTGGTGTGATTTCCCTCACATGTTGTGTGACCTGTTGGTTTGTGTTCACCTACTCTCCACAAAATCAATTTTTCTCTTTGGGGTTGATTCATCCAGAAAATAGAAAATAAAGAGAAAATAAACAAAGCTAAATATTGCACTGAGGTTTATTGGATGTGATGTGTGTGATGTTGGAGTCAGTCAACAAGAGATAGAAAGAGGGAGGAAAAAAAAGAGTCTGTCTAGCCACTATAGCTCCCTCTGGAGTTGTATCTCTGTCAATGATCAGGTCATTTGGCATGCCACACTTGAGCTGAATACATTGTATTCCCAACAGTTTCACGACCCAGGGTGGGCTAACAGTGTGATATGGGTCAGTGTGTGACTTCTTAATTGCACATTGTAGGTACTTATGTTTGGGTGTTCCTTGGGGGGGGGGGGGGGGATTCCCCCTTTTTATTTGATAATAGTTTGTATGTTTCTTGTGTTTTTCGATATCAGTGTAAAAAACAACACAAATAAATAGAATATTGGCAAAGAGGTATAAAGAGACAATATTTTGATAAAACTCATTCTCGTGGGTGTAGTTTACATACATTTCACCCCACTAGCTGTCAGACCATTCTGATTGGGGGCCGGATGGGGACGTTTAGGGGACGTGTCTCCCACACTTCTTATTCTTTTTGTAGCTCAGAAGTTTATTTGTTCTTTTTCTTTCCAGTTATTCCCCAGGTTGCCCATTAGCAAAATATTCACACTTACACAGACTGATAAATATTTAGTGTGTGGCCCCACAAACATTAAACTAACAAAGTATCATGTATTGATAGAAATTAATACATTTTATCTTTTTTTTTTAATTCTTTTAAGGTTTTTAAAGACACTGCATTTCTGTCCAAATATGCATACATGAAGTCTTAAATGGGCAGAGCATAGTTTTTGAAATAGGCCTAAAGGAAAAAATAAAATATAGAAAGTTTTGATTTTGTTGCATGGAAGAAGACAATGATAAATAACGTAATGTACTCATGAGGTTTGGACAAGGAAATGATGGAAAAAGACTAAAATCTAATCAATTGAGCTACTGATATACTATTTTGGTAATGGTTTTAGTTATCCCACAGATCGGAAGCTGTGCGGGCTCATTTCAATGTCTGCAGTGTTCAACAAGTCTTCATTATCACATTTCAATTTCACTTCCACAGATGATTGAGAATGGACAAGAATCTTCCTTGTTAATCATTTAAAGTGTAGCCTGTTTTCTTCAAAATAAGTGAACTGGATCTTTGCTTGTTATTTAGGCTGCGTTTATCTAACTTGAGAGAGAGAATCATGTTTCAAAACGTGTTTGGAACGATGTTTGCAAACATGGTTTGAAACGCGATTCTCGGGGAGCCGTGTTTATCTAACCATCATACAGTCGCGATTCGAGTGGTGTCACTGCGCAGCTGCTTTGCACCGTTTGACCCGGGAAATAAAGGTCAACTGTGTACCACCAAACGTGCCTCCTCAGTCACACACAAATAATGGGTAGAAAACACAATCGGAAACAGCTGGGATTTGACCTTGAGATATAAACGCATTTCAAAACGGCATTGCGTTTTCTACTCACAGAACGGCGATCGTGGTCTCAAACGTGTTTCAAAATGCCCTGTGAAAGGCGTTTCAAAACGGCGTTTCTAAACACGTTTGAAAACACGTAAAAATGCCTCAAACGCGTTTAGGATCGTGATTCTGCCTCAGAAAGTTTTTAGATAAACGCAGCCTTAGATACGTGCACCACCAAGCTATTTTATAAGATGAAATGTCGACCATTGATTGAATGATCTTTTCCCACCTGTACTAACACAGAAGGCAGATTGCGCTTAAATTTTGCAAAGGATGAATGAAGTATCTTTAGCCATTTTTTACATGTCATATCTTTGAAGGTGTTAAAGCTTGCAGAGAATAATATCGTTACTAGCCCAAAGGTTGTTGATTTTGAATTGATCTCATGATATGAAGAGAAACTGTGACAATTAATTAATTTGAGTTTTCATGTTGCTCCCTGATCCTCTTTGTCTCCCAATATGCAGCCGGCCAAAGTTACTGCCCACTGGCACAAGGGCACGACGTACATGATCAAATTTGACGACTCTGTCATCGCGCGAGACAAATCGCTGGAGCAGCGATAACCCGACACCCATCTGGTAGTATCTCAAGTAGTTCATCTTTAGTAATAGCAGATCTTGACCATGACCGCAACATCACAAGCACCTTTTCCGCATCATCACCAGCACCATCCCCGCAACATCACTGGCATCATCCATCCATGTCAACGCATCATCAATGTTGGGGAGCATCTCCTCTCCTGGCAGTGTTCGGCTTCTCTAACCAATCTTCATCCGTAGTGGTGAGAGCATCGTTGGAATTCGGGAGAGCTTCATGAGCTTTGTCATCCAGTGTTTTTCTCCTCACCCGTTACCCATGACAACGCATCATCTGTGACGGTGAGAGCATCATCGGTACCCGGGAGAACTTCATAAGCAGTGTCATCCAGCATTTTCTCCCCCAGTTCCCATGACAACACATCATCCTTGATGGGAGAGGATCATTGGTATCCAGGAAAACTTCACAAGCAGTGTCATCCAGCATTTTCCTCCTCACCTGTTCGTAACCCATGACAACGCATCATCATCATCTGCTTTGGAGTTTGGAGTTGGAATGGGTTATGTTTTAAGGCAAAACCAAGAGACTCCTCCAACCATGGATGCTAATAATCCATCGCTACTCCGCCTTTAAGACAGAAAACAAAGTTTGTGCATTTTACTGTGCTTGTATCCAACATGGACCTCACACTGATGAATGGCCAAGGCATATTGTGCCTGTACAATCCTTCATCAACTTATTTCCTTTGTTTAAAAAAAAAAAGGGTCAAAATAAGGATGATTCAATTCAAGGGGCATCTGTGACTGTAGATGTTCTTTTATTGGTGCTTCTTGTTGATCAAGGCCAATGTCAGTTTTACAAGTCTGCCAGAAGTAGGTGTAGGTCTTAAAGGAAAACTGAGATTGAGAGATGTCGCGATCATTTCGTGGCTGTGGACAGAGAGTAAAAGAGGCAGGAAAGCAACTCAGATGGAGAAGTGAACAGGGCCCAGTTATGGTTAGAATTGTGATTTGTTCCAGCCGTGAAATAACTGAATGTGTCATGCAGATTATCTGGTGATCAAGTTGTATATGATTTTTTTTCTCTCTTTTTTTGCCTTTTCCATCTCTTATAATTAGATACATCAAAGAGGAACATCGGTTTGTTTGTTTGCTTACTTGTTTGTTTACTGTCATGAATTGTACTTCCTAGTGTGAAAGCTTGTATCACTTGTGTTGGTATGGATATACAATGTAGTCATCTAATGAAAAGAAATATTTTGTATGAAGGATGTGAATATATGCTTACTATGTTTTGAAGGTAAAGTTGTAAACATGTCTCTGTATTGACAATGCTTGCATAAAAAATCACTGTCATAATGCATGATGTATCAAAATATGTGACTGAAGAATGAAAAATATGATAAAATTCTAATATTCAGTGATCATAACTCAATACATATAAAGAATATTGCTACTATCAGCTAGAAAGAACAACAGAATTGTATTGCCTTTGCTGGATCCATGATATTTCAGGAGTTTTTGTTCCATCTTTTGTCTTGGAAAAGGCAATGCATTTTGGTGTCCCCATCAAGACCAGCCAATATCATATAAGGTTTTGAGACATAACTTCCCCTCCCATAGGCACAGGGTCCTATTAGATATTAGTCATCAAATATCGAACTGTGAAGAAAGCCAAGAAGGTGATGAGCGCCGAGGTTGCCAAGTTGCCATGGTTCTGTGTGAGGCTCCATTAAGAATTCAATACCCATTCAGGTCCTCACAAGGGAATATTATAGCCTTCCTGGTTTTTTGGAATGCTACTCTCACTTTAAAGTTATTGAGGCACATGAAACATGCGAGTATCTCCCAGATTCCTCTGTGGGACCTTCCGGACCATGATATGTAAATTTTGGCAACCCTGGAAACCTCACGAGGCACATGAATTGATGAACTTACCCTAGATATGGCCAGTAGCAGTCACAACAACAAACAAACAAAATCTTTACATTGATATTGATCATAGGCTAGAACTTGAAGCTTAATGCTAAATGTCTCACAGAAAGAAAATTCAGTTTTGAATGTTTTATGATGGCTGCTGTTCAAATGTCGGAAAGTTAAACTTGAAAAGTTGAACTTAAAGCTTTATGCTATTTGTCTCGCTAAAGATTGTTAAGTTTTGAATGTTTTATGCGGGTAAATATGAGAAAATCTCACTTCTGGCTAAATAGTAATAGTCTTTGAAATGTTTGGTATATTAACCACACAAATCATGTTTTAGAAAAGTGTGGTATTAACTTGGCAGTTGGGTAATATCTGTCTTGTAGTGCATGTAAGTGCAATAAAAACGTGTATCTCTAAACACAAGTTGCGAAAACATTGAAGATGTGTTCTTCACATGTGTAGAAGGCAAATATCATTGTAATGGTTATCTTGTTTAGGAAAAATATGTAAACATGGCTTGAAACTTGTGTTGTGTTTGCATGCAACAACTTTTGTGAAACTATACATCTTTTGATGCAAAGTATTAAAAGTTTAATCTTTATGTAAGATTATGGTCCGTACGAAGAATCTGACTCACGTAGATATGGAGAATTGTGGAAGAGTTTTTCAGCAACAGGAGTAGAATACAAATATGTCTCTTTGAACCAATATCTTTTTTATCATATTCTTCTTTTTTCTGTCTTCAAAACCAAGTGTAAATGATGTGTCAATACTGAAAATGAATAAACCTACTCCATGTAAGAGAACCGTTGATTTCTGGATTCGTTTATGTTTACAGGTGTGTGTAGTCTAGAAGGAATATTGCTGTACAGTGTTTGTGTGAGTACTCATCATTTATTACCAAACAAGACCTTGAAAATATTCTTGCAACCCAACAAGTCAACTAAAACACAGTACATGTATCTTTAATTTGCCCATCTCCGCTACTGAGCATGTACAGTAAATGCAGTCAAGCAATTTTTTTTTTGTTTTGTTTTTTTGTGTTTTTTTTCTTTTTAGATAGCACATGATGATGTCGTTTACCACCACAAACATTCTTCTCATAGGCTACTTGTCAAACTCGCAAGTTTTGGGTTGTTTTTTTTTTTTCTTTTTTTAATCCAGGTTTAAATGTATTCATGTCTTGGCGTGGACCACACCTGTGAATGTCCAAAATATGTGTGTGTGTGTGTGTGTGTATGTAGGTAGATAGATAGATAAATAGATAGATACTAGTAGATAGATAGATTAGATAGATAGATAGATAGATAGATAGATAGATAGATAGATAGATAGATAGATAGATAGATAGATAAGATAGATAGAGAGGTAGATAGAGTTATAGATAGGTAGGTAGATAGATAGATAGATAGATAGATAGATAGATAGATAGATAGATAGATAGATAGATAGATAGATAGATAAGATAGATAGAGAGGTAGATAGAGTTATAGATAGGTAGGTAGATAGATAGATAGATAGATAGATAGATAGATAGATAGATAGATAGATAGATAGATAGATAGATGGATAGATAAGATAGAGAGGTAGATAGAGATATTGATAGATAGATAGATAGATAGATAGATAGATAGATAGATAGATAGATAGATTGGATAGATAGATAAATAGATAGATAGATTAATAGATATATAGATAGACAGAAAAAAAAGTTTGATTGCAAAATGGGTTAAGTGCCATTTTTTTTTTTTTGAAGTTAAGTCCATCAACTATTAGATTATAGAGTAAAACAAAACCTTTCCCATGATACCCCTCTTGAAACATAACAAGGAATATTCTTGAAGTTACGATTAAAAATATCCAATATTTTCGTACTATTTTCCTGTTTTTTTAACAGCTTCAATTGGAAATATCTCAAATTAACAGGAATGTATTTATGTATTTATTTCTTAATAAAACAAAAGTCTTCTACATGTTGCTGTCTAGCCCCATCAATCCTCTCCCTCCCTTCTCCTTTCTTCTGTATAGGGATGGCATAGTTTTGGTGAGATGGGGCTTTAGGTTTAAAACTTTTTTGTGAGATAATGTGAAACCTCTCATGACATATGAAAGAGCATGCAATGCTAAGGAATTAAAGGGGTTTTTTTTAATGAAAATTGGTATTTAGGACCTCTGCATTTTTGGATATCTCAGTCATTTCAAAACAAATAAACTTTGTTTTCCTCTAAGAATTGTATGCTCTGTCTTATTTCATAAGTTTCTCATTATCTCACACACAAAAAAAAGTTGGAAACGTGAAGTCCCATCTCAACCAAAACTATACCATCCCTGTAACCCATCTCATTGATTCTACCTCACTCTGTTCTCTTTTTCAGCACTCCATGTACTCTCACATCATCTGTGCATTCAAGAAATCATGTCATATGGTACTCCTAAAGATGACCAACAACATGAAGTATATGAAACACCAGGGGCCTGTCGCATAAAACATTTACCCTAGGGAAAACTCTGGTAAGAACTGAAAAATCAAGGTAAAATGTAGTATGATTCCGCCATTGACTTTACACAACAAAAATTCTGTTCAAACTCAACCTTAGTTTTTACTCAGGTAAAAGTTTTATGTAACAGGCCCCCTGGTCTGCCATAATGCTACATTTTAATCTTGTTCTGGTTCTTTCTTAGGCATAAGATGCCAAAGCCTTTTTAATGGTCTATATAATATTCAATTAGAGATCACCAAAGATGACAAGAATAAGTACAAAATCTCAGAGAAGATGACAACTTGCTTTAAATTTCTATTTGTATTTTATTATCACAAATGGGGGCAATGATTGGCACATTGACGTCAACAAGGGACCAACAAAGTTATGACTGTCCAATGTGTTTGGACGACATTCAGGACCTTTTCATACACACAGCTACATGTATGCTTGATTTCCAACCAAGCTCTGAATATATGTTTCAGGAATACAAATGTCTCGATTATTTCAGATGAAGTTGATCCAGACTGCCACTGATATTGATTGTGCAAGTATGTTTGCATGATCATGAACTAAGTGCAATAGGCATTTCACTGAAGTTTTTATGTCGCAATGCTCTACGTTGAGGGACATTAGTGTAATGTTCTCTTGAATACAGCTCAATACCTTTCTTCTATGATGAAAGCTCCAAGGCAGTGTTTTACGTGTCAATCGTCACGATGAAAATCAGCTGCTTGATGGTATTTTATCACTCATCTGTAATAGAAAATCTTCCTACTTCTCATTCATGCTTTCAGAATGACTTTTTCATTATTGTCAGATTTACTCAAAATGGAATGGGGGAATTTAATGGAGAACATTCACCTACACACTAGCGCACAAAGCTGTGTAAAATCATAGTCGAGAAAGGGAATTGAACACTACCAGAGCGAGCTAGGTGCCAGCATGGACATGAAAAAGTGAGGCATTACAGAATACGTATATGTTTATACTTTCTGAGGACAAAGTTTTAATGGGCATGGGACTTGTGGCTTCTTGATGAACATTAGATGAGTGAAACTGAATCATCTTGTTTAATCATACTGATTATTAAGCATCATTTCATTAATTCTATTCTTCGCATTTATCATCATGCTGCAAGCTGCCCAAATAGTGTTTGGATAGCATTAGCCAAATTATATCAAGAGATGGCGCTCTTCACTTCAGAGTGCGGTTGAGCTGCCTCATCTTGTAGGTATTGCCAATACAATGTCCTATTAAATTTTGTAAGCATACCCTCTCATAAGAAGTTTGGTAATCTAGGAAAATGAGCAACAAGAATTTCGCCACTTACCATAACTGTGTATTTTTTTTTTAAATTTCGTACTTATACAATGTATCTTTATTTATTTGTTTGTTTAGCTACAGCAGATTGATTTTAATATGTTTTTTAGCCTGCTGTTGCTTTTCGAATGCCTTGGGTAGTATGGTAAATCCAATCCAAACGTGGAGACGATATGAGCTCCCTTGTGGAGACTTGGTATATCTAATATTCTTGTTTATCTAATATTCTTGTATACCTAATGTTCTTGTTTATATCTCTAAGATTTATGTTTTGGTATATGTTAGTGTTGTCTTGGGTAAATTATTTCTATAGGACCCCATTTTTCTCTATCTCTTCTTTCTTCCTTTAAAACAACAACAACAACAACAAATCCAAGCACTAAGACTTTAAAATGATCTGATTTAGTGCAGCAATAGAAGTGTACCCGAGTTATTATTCTACTTTTTTGGTGTTCTTAAGATGACACCCTCCTAAAAAGATTTGCTTAATTATAATTCATAGGGACTGGTAGTTAATTCAAGAAAACAACAACAATAAAACCAAAACCAAACAGCCGCAAGGAGAAAATTTAAATGGCATCTCTGCTGTAGAGATATGAAGAGTTTGTTCGCAGAAAATCTGATAAGTCCATATTTGACAAATGAAGATATTTGCGAATAAATGTCAAGAAAAATAAAGAGAATGATAAGAAAATTTTTGCTTCTTTTGACCATAACTTCAAAAATGTACATCTATATGTAGTGACCAATATATCATTTAAAAGGGATTATTTTGTACTTTATGACAGAAACCGTACTTCAAAATCTTCGTTTTTGCGAACAAACTCTTCATATGGATTGACAGAGGGGGGAAATAAAGACAGCTGAGCCTCACTATTAGTGTGGGTACCGAAATTTTGGCACAGGTACTAAAATAATCCCGCGTCATAATGTCTTGGGTGATGATGGGATGAAAGGTAAATTTGACTCTGTTGGTTTGTGTTTGTACTTTTTTGTTTGTCTGTTTCTTTGTTTTTCTCAAGGTTCTTCAGGTTACCTTAACCACCCCTAACCCATGCCCCACCCTTTCAATTCTTGTCTCATCTTCGGTAGATCTGAACGTCTTCACAGAATTTTGAGCTAAAATATATGGCTAGGCTTTTATCAGTTCTGAGCAACAATGATAAATGATATTGATAACAATAATAATGAAAAAAAAAACCAACAGCAACAAACATAAGCATGGGGAGATTATATCATTGCTCACCCTATAAACTATGCCAAAACAAAACACCAGTAACAGGTCTAATTGCAATTTGCCAATTTGTTCAAAACAGTATCAGCATTTTCCACTCAAGTTTTGATTCTAAGAATGATAGCAAACTGTTGTAGTCATGAACACCAGTGAACGCTTCTTATGTTGATTTCTCCTATTTTGTTTTCAGAAATTATGATTATTTTTGTAGGTAATTTAGATCTTCCCCTGCCGGACAAAATGCTTTAAACGCTGGTCAAGATTGCATTGGTCTAAGTCTGGACGATGTCATATGGTCAGGCACGTAAAAATGAGGCCGAATTAACCCTTTCCATGCTAAAGGCTTGTCGAAGGGCCCGATGAAGGTTCTGGATCTCCGCCGTCACCCACGAACGCTTCGTTAACAGCGCCATCTATGGCCGCAGCCGCGTCAGCCCCCGTAGTGTCTTCCGCGTCCTTGCCGGCGTCGCCCACGAGCTGATCGGTATCGTTGCTGGTACTGCCGCCCGAGTAGGAAGGAGGTGGGTCAACGCTGTCGTAGTCGTGGCTGAGTTCTGGCGGGGGTGCTTCAGCCGGCGGTGGAGGCGGATCGATGGAGGAGTATCCGTTCTCGATGACCGCTTCGACGACGTTCTGCTTCAGGGCAGTGATTCCGATATCGCCGGGATCGACCTATGGAAAAATCACGGATGAGGCATGCTATACATGGTTATCTTGTTCGCATTTGGAACATTTCACAGTTACATGAAAAATCGTTTGATGCTAGATATACTGTTACAATCATATCATACAAACATGATTATAATGTAGCTGAGTCCTGATTATGATTCATGATTTTATCACAAGCTTTATATTTTTCATACCACATTTTTACTAAATTCAATTTTCATTCGCAACGCCATGTCCGACTATTCTTTAATTTAAACTCGCATTTCAAACTAGAATTGTATTGCATTGTATTGTATTGTATTGTAGCCTAGACCTGTGTGTGTTATGTTCACTGCATATTAATGTGTAATGTATCGTTTTGTATCTACATGTACATGGCACACAATTTAGCCTTTGGGTCACGATGTATACCATTTTTGTTTTGATGACCAGAATAAAGCAATATTTCTCTCTCTTTCCTCGCATGAGCGAACATCAAAGGAACGTTAATCCCATGTATCGTCCTCTCATGGGCTAACATCACAGGAACATAATCCCACCCAGCCATTATGCATAATGATTATGATTGTGTGCATACCCTTAATGTGATAATGTTGATAAGACAACGACGCACTACAGATAATAAACTCACAACGAACTAATTGCTATAAATAAAATGGACATCATTGGATTTGGTCTGTCACTGCACACTTGCGTTCAACTAACAACGGTTTCAGAATAGCTGAATCCAAGAAATCACATCAGAAAACAATAAGGAAACACTCAAACAAGTTAAACACGTCAATCACATCATGTCAAGTAACACCCTGGCGTCGTTGACGTACCTGCACGGCGACGTGGCGTGGAGTCTGCACGGCGGTCGAAGTCATCTTTGGCTTGGTCTCGGTCACCACCTCGTATTTGTTGCCGTTCATCTTGCTCATCTGAATCTCCTTGCCCATTGTGTCGACACCGTTCGCATTGTTGGACTCGTAGTACTGTTTCTCCAGCTTCTCTTCGAACTCTCGAGCCCGCTCTCTAGAGATGGAGGGGAGATACTTATTATAAGATTAATGTCATAACGGTATTAGTGATATGATAATGATAATGATGATGAGGTCTTTTTTGTCCAGGGTAGTCTCATCAGTGTTGCTACTACCCTACCAGAGGGCCCTGCTATTATTATTACACTAGCGTTGCCAGGTACCCATATTTATACACCTGGGTCGAGAGGGACATTGCAGGTAAAACATCTTGTCCAAGGACATAAGCACTGAGCGGGAATCCAACTCGGGTCCTCCGATCGGGAATCGGGAGTCTTATCCCTTACTAGTATGCCATAGCACCCTATATAAAGCCTAGGAGATACATTTACGATGTATTTCATTTTCGATGATGGTATGTTTTCTTTTGAATAATGTTGTGAAAATTTATGTGAAAATCTTGTAGATGTGCAGAGTTATGGACAAGCTAATGCTGTAAAATCCCCTTACCTGCGCCAGTCAGCTGTGAGTACCATAGCGCAGTAGATGAGGAGAACGAGCCCGGCATAGCCCATGATGGCGATGCCCCAGGCAGGGACGGCCAGCGGGTAGCTGGATGGCGGCGCCTGGGCATTCACCTCCTGGCCAGCCATCTTGTCGACATCCACGTTGTTGAGCTGGATGACGAGGTACAGCTCCTGGCTGCGGAAGGCCACCGGCATCACCGTCGAGCCCGAAGGGTTGAGGACGAAGAACTGCAACAGGGTCTGGCCGGTCTCTTCATTGTTGCCATGCGCGACGACTACAATGTCCTCGGGTCTGTGACGCAATCCAACATCGGTTTTGTACATGTTGTTAATTTTGACAGCAAGCCGCCAATGGAAGTACCGTAATTAACAGATTTTTCTTATATTTTTTCCTTGTATTGTGCCGGGGATCGCATAACAACACTTCATTCGTTGTTCGTAACATATAAATCATGTTTTCGGTAAGTAAATTGCCGACTATACAATGCCCTGAACCTAAAATATTCCTTGTTATGTGACAAGTGAGGTAGGGGCCTACTACTGGAAAGGTTTGATTTTGCCCAATCTGATGATGGACTTCCTTTTAAATGTTTAAGAATGCCGCTTAGCTCATTTTGCAATAAAACTCTTCGTATACAATTATATATGTATGTGTATATATATAGACGATGAAGACAAACAAGTTGACATAATGCATTAGAATCCAACTTCATTTATTTGTAAACCAAATTTTCGACCCTTGCACAGATCTTCCTCAGGGTAACAGATCCGTGCAAGGGTCGAAAATTTGGTCTACAAATAAATGAAGTTGGATTCTAATGCATTATGTCAACTTGTTTGTCTTCATCGTCTTTATGCTCTTATTCCAACACGCGGATAATAATACCATTATATATATATATATATATATATATATATATATATATATATATATATATGTTAGAGAGAGAGAGAGAGAGAGATGGGTATACTCACTCGACTTCAAGGATAACGTATTCGTTGGAAATGTTAGCCATGGCCGCCTTGAACTGGTCCATTTCTGCTGAATTTAGTGGAGCCTGTTATACAACAGGAAGTAAGTATAATAAGGAAGAAATTTGTACCAAATCAACATGCTAACGTAGTTGCTTTGTTCATAAGGTATCGCTGGCTGGAACACACACACACATGTATGCATATGCATTATATATATTATATATATATATATATATATATATATATATATATATATATATATATATATATATATATATATATATGTGTGTGTGTGAAGACCTGAATATAAGAACGACCCAAGTCCAATTTTTGGCCAAATTCAGTTTGACATGGGAAATTGTAGCTTATGCATGGACTCATCTTGTGTATAAATGATAAATCCTAATTACCCCCGGAAGTGCCTGAAATGAATGAGTTAAATTTTATATCAATGTAAGAATGAAGGACTAGGGTCATTCTTACATTCCATTATGATAGCGCCCTCTCTCATCCTTCTGTCATCTCTATAGCAGAATATCATGTATATGAATCAAAGAACGACCCAAGTCCATATGAATCAAAGAACGACCCAAGTCCACCACACAAGATGGCCTCTCCACAATTAATGTAAATGTTAATTGTCATAATAATACATGTTCTAATTTGTATATACAATGTTGCCTTCCCATCACAGTTAAATAGAATATTATTGGACAAATAAAAAAGATATGAAGTTTCTTTTTTAGTTTACTCGAAATGGTCTTCCATGGACTTGGGTGGTTCTTATATTCATGTACTCATATATATATATATATATATATATATATATATATATATATATATATATATTTATATTTATATATATATATATATATATTATATATTATATATATAATTATATATATGTATATATATATATATATATACATATCGCAAGGAAATTTATTTTCATAACTGTTTATCATTATGAATATCATATACATTATCATCATCATTATAATAATTATTCATATTACCATCATTATTATTATTAGTAGTAGTAGTAGTAGTAGTAGTAGTAGTAGTAGATGGAATAGTAAATGTAGTAGTAGCAGTCACACTGTGTTTTCTCTGTGATGGCGCAGACTTACTCCTTCTTTATCAGGGAAATAAACGTAGATAGCACCCATGTCGGTGTATTCGGCGCACTGTGATAAAGAACAAAACAGAACAAAAACTATGCCAGAATTTTTATTGCAGAGAGAGAGAGAAAAAAAAAACTACAGTGTATTTGAAATTCAGAAAACTGAGGACATCTTTATTATTTTCTATTTCGTGGGGAGCAAGAGAAAGTATGTTATGGCTGCAATGACATAACACAGTAGCATGACACAATCAGGACCATCAACTTGACGAAAACAAAATGTTCATAGTGACACTATGTACTTTATCAAGCACCTCTAGTGGGTCATAGTTCGTCATTCCTCTGGAATGTCGCCAGACACGTCGGTAACTTTACCACCGCCTATTTTAATCATAATAATATAGATAGAAACACATTTCGGATAATTTTTTTTTTGTTTTCATTCCTCCTGCAGCGCCCTCTCCGTCGATTTCAAAGGGATGATTTTCAAATGTTTCAGGCAATACTCGTTTTTTTAAAAAAGAAAATGGTAAGTGAGGAGTTATTGGCATAAAGCATACTAACATTGCCTTGAGCAGAGTTAGTATCATCTCAAGAAAGTGCTAATATTCCCTTTTCTTACTCAATTCCTTTTTCTTCATTCTTACAATCTGATCCGGTGATCGACTTTTTTTTTGGTGAGACAATAATCAACTCGTAAAAAGTGGAGACGTACATGCATTTACTCATCAAATGTTCTTGCATATCAATATAATAATGATGATGACAATGATGATGATGACGATGTTATCATTGATATCAATAATAATAATTTTCAACAAAACGTAGCCTGTTGTGCCAATAACAATAATGTAGCCACATCGTCTTACCTCTTCTTGGCTCAGGCCAGTACTGAAATCGCAAGCTAGAAAGAAGATAAAAGGACAAAAACATGACAACAATCCCTATCAACAACATTCCTTTCAGTATATATAGCTATTTAATATTAATCAATTAATATATACTTAAGTAGCTAGATAGATAAATAGATAAATATGATGTTACAAACATGAATGAACCAAATCATAATTGAATAATATTAACATGATGAATAAATGTATATAATATATACATATATATTTGTATATTGGACCAAATAAATTGATAAATAATAAATACATGAAAACAAAGGTATTGATATCTTCAGTAGACGCTTTTGGTGTAAAAGAGTTTCTTATGTTATCGTTGGAAAGCAGAACCCATAGATATCTAAGGTGTGTCTAGTTCTTATTTTCCATCGTTAATTGATTAGCTTGATAGCACCACCGATCAGAGGCCCTTGAAGCAGGGCAAAGTTCTTATAAATAGAGACGATAAGAATAATAAACATCGAGGAGGAGAAACAAAAAGCACAACAGGCCCATAAACTTGAAGCACTACCTCCGTGCTTTGTCCATTAACGACAGGCCATCTTTGACAACGGTCGTTTAATAGCCGGAGATTAGGGAGGAGGATAAGTTAACCAGTAGCAAGCATAATTTCGTAACCAAGTGCCATCGACGTAACCTAAACCTGGGCGAACTTCCAGGGGCCCTTGCTAACACAGTTACTGGATACACGCCAGTGCAGAGTTCGCGCCAACCGCCGTGAAATGACCGGCGAGAAATATCGTATGCACGGCCTGGCTGCACCACAACCTAGTCACTACACAATCGAAAGGTGTAGAAAACACCGTACATGCAAAACATTGTCTGCTCGAGACGAAATAATAGCAAGAAACCAATTTCATGCCATGGATTATGTTTCTTCCACGTCGTATATTTTGATAAAAGAAATTTGATCGCACATTCAGCACAGTGCATTGAAACAGTATTGTGTTTTTAGCATACAGTAGGCCCTGTTAATATTTTCAGAGATTTTCAGTCTTCCCATTTCAAAGGAAGGAAAAAACAGATATCTATATAGATATAAAGATAGATAAAAAGAAAGATTAGATAGACAGATATATATATATATATATATATATATATATATATATATATATATATAGAGAGAGAGAGAGAGAGAGAGAGAGAGAGAGACAGAACGAGAGAGAGAGAGCGAGAGTAGAGTTGAATATGATTGCTTTTGATTTGATTACCGAAAAAAGGAAGAAGAAAAAGTAAAAAGAAGCCGTTTACTTTTTATTAGAATTTTAAAAAGATAGCTGCTGAAGGAGTCTGGATATTGTGTAAAGAGAAACCTAACCGAGATTTTCTACTTCACAATTTTCAAACGAAAATCGAAATTGGGCAACTTGGTCGCCTGCATGTCGATGCTAGCTGCATGGTTTCACCATGTTTTCCGTATTGTTTGTGGAGGCAGAATTATCATAATCATCGTGATTGTATTTAGTCTTTCTGGTCTGCTCTGTGTGTGTGCGTGCATGTGTATGTGTGTTTTCTCTCTCTAGCTTTCTTCTCTTCTATTATTCCTAACTGTCTCTTTCTCTCTCTCTCTCTCTCTCTGTTTCTCCCAGTCTCTCTTTTTTTTCTTTCTCCTCCTTTTTTTCTCTTAAAAATTGGAAATTAGGAAGATAGACCCGAGTGAGTTGGGAAATTGTTAAGTCGTCGAAACTAGGTATGATTGTCATGAGCACAAGCTTTTCAAGTTTCATTATCATTCGTGTTTTCCTTATTCTTGCTACCTGACTTCTAGAACCTTATATTTCATCACATTTTGACATATCACATATTGACTATAAGCCCTTTATGTTTATATTTTTGACCAATGCCTCGAGCAGTTGTGTTGAGTACAACTCTGATCTGGGCTCTTACACTGCCACAAAATGAGAGTTTAAATTTTTTACAAGAAAACTTCGATTGTCGAATGTATTGAACTTGAGGGGAAGATCAAGTTGGCCCACAAATGACTTCAAAGAAAATAATCCATTCTTTCTTTTCTAAATTTAACATTTAATTGACGAAAAGAAACTTCATCACAGCCTATAAGTACCGTAGTGGTAGGGATCGTTTGAAACCGGTGAAATTGCCTTGTGAAAACGATAAGAAAAGGGGGATTATAGTCTGCCATATTGTCAACAAGAGGCTTCTGGAAAGCCCATACTCTAATCGAGATGATCGAGGTGTGAAGACTATCGACGAAACAACAAAAATACACAAAACAACTTCGTATTTTGACAACACGGCTAAACCAAGAAACTATGTTGCCGTCTGGTCGTCTCAATTAAAAAAAAAGAAGATTTATTTCGCAGTTGTTCGGTATCATTTGGACATGGAAACAAATAAATGATATAAATGAAATGAAACTAAATTAAATTAGATATTACAGCCAGGACTTTGGTGTTGATATTACAAATTTTGTGTTTGAATTTCGTGAACATCTCAAAAGCCTTGCTCCGATGCAGATTGCACCAAAGTGCATTGAATATGCCATCCCGCCCCTCCCTCCCTCGCTTTATAACCAAGAAAGTTTCAGAGCTTTTCTCGTGGGGGGGGGGGGGGGGAATGAAAGGAAAAGAGAAAAAGAACACGACTTGATCGCGTGATTTCAGCATATCAAAACGATCTCAAAGTGGTCCAGACTGGTATTTGCACACTCTGTCTTTCTCCCTCTAACAATGGGGCAAACTCAAATTTGATCAAAATCTCCCATTCTCCGTTGGTCCAGGGGTGACTTTTCCAGAGAAAAGAGTATTAAACATTAAGACTTTCAGTTCATGCATTTTGCTCTTTACGGTATTGTGCACTCGACACGAATAAAGAGCGCGTTGTTTGCACTGAACTCTAGATTACAAAACTTTTTTTGTTGAACGAGCTCTGATCAGCATAGCTATGTGGAAATGAGCACCCACGTGAGGATCTGTAAATTTGTTCTTGACAATCCCGGTTAAGCTTTCGTTACGAAAGCGTAACTTCTCGAGAAAGGGGTCATCTTTGAAACGACCGAGTACTCGAATAGCCATGAGTGAAACGAAGGAAGATTAATTTATTTCCAAAGGAAGATCACACAAGATGAAAATAAAGAAATGAAATGCAAATGAGTAACTGTTTCAGTGACTCTGCTAAGAGCGATGCTTTTGCACTTATTGGGGTGTTCCTGAGAAATCAATGATACGTACACCAATATGGGGTGAAATGTTCGAAAGTGGGCGGGGCATTTTGAGGCAACATGATGTACGGAGGGCCGTTTGTGCCTTAATAATGATACGTGAACATGAACTGATTCTGACACCAATATACCCCAAATGATTTTTTACTTAGAACTTTATGACACATTATCTATCATGAACAGCTTTTCCCATGATTTTTTTTTTATTACTTTACCTTACCTTACTTAAGGGAATTTTGGACCCTTTCACAAAGTAAATATCAGCAATCACACAGATACACGACCGGCACATGACCCATCTGACACAACTTTATTTTAGGGCATGATGCTATTTTATTCGAAATTGATCTTGGGTTGAGGGTACGTGCAATTGGGCACTTATGTTTCCTTGATTTTCTCTATGTTTTCTTTGTTTTTAATACTGTCAACAAAATGGTGTTTTTAAAGCTGTGTTTGCATGATTACATACTTACCTATATATCCGTGTATGTCTTTATTTATCATTTTAATCAAATTACATCCTGAATATATAATTTTTTACACATTATGTAAATCGCCCTCCACGCAGATCATTGATTCCCAAAGGAATATTACACAAGGTGAAAATAAGGAAATGAAATGCAAGTGAGTAACTGTTCCAGAGGCTCTGCTAAGGTATGCTTTTGCACTCACTGTATGGGGGTGTTCCTGAGAATGATGCGTACACCAATATCATGGGGTGAAATGTTCGAAAGTGGGTGGGGCATTTTGAGGTAGCATGATGAACAGAAGGTCGCTTGTGCCATAGGTCTTCATTGCAAGTTACGTAAACATGAACGGATTCTGACATCAATATACCCCCAATGATTATTTACTAAGAACTTTATGACACATTATCTATCATGAACAGCTTTTCCCATGATTTTTTTAATCATTTTACCTAACCTTACTTAATGGACTTTTGAAACCGTTTACAAAGTAAATACCATGATCAGACAGCAATCACACAGATACATGACCGGCACATGACCCATCTTATACAGCTTTATTTTAGGGCATGATAATATTCTATTTCGAATTGATCTCGGGTTGAGGGTACGCGTAATTGGGCACTTATTTTTCCTAGATTTTTCTCTATTTTACTTCTTCTTTTTTCATATATATAGTTATACTGTGAACAATATGGTGTTTTTGAAGTTGGGCTTGCATGATTGCATACCTACATATTTCAGTGTATGTCTTTCTTTATCATTTTAGTCAAATTACGACTGATTATGTTAGTTTTTGCACATCGTGTAAATTGTCCTCCACACAGTTCGCGTTGTTACGCAAATGCCACTTCTTTTTCTTTTGTGTGTTGCAAAGCAAGGTGGACCCTAAATATTACTGTTGTTCTCTAATTTTTGTTCTTGTTCACAAAAAAACAACAACTACATTAATATTGGCTACAAACGATGTTGATGCATGGTGATAATGATGATGGGGACGATGAGGACTGGCAATGGAGATTGTCACAACGACGACGACGACGGTGAATGGTGGTGCATGGTGACGAAAAAAAAATAGTGAAAGTGGGGATCATGAAAATGAAGATGATGATGAGGAGGAGGAGGAAGAGGAAGAGGAAGGAGAGGAAGAAGAAGAAGAAGATACAGAAAAAGAAGAAACAGAAGAAGAAGAAGGAAAGGAAAAAAAGATGAGGACGATGATGATGATGAGGAGGATGTGATGATTTTGACGATGATCGCTATGATGGACTGCAAAAAGGGGCGGTACTGCAATACTGGTCGCCTTTATTGTGATGGTCCCACTTTTGCTCTATGGACCAATGTTGAAGATAATTGAGGTCAAAGTTCATGAGATTTCCACCGCGTAACACAACGTCTTATATCTCTGTTTATAATTTTGCAAATATTGACCAAAGGAGGGAGTTGTCCCTTCAAAATAATGATATGCTCCATTTTTCTTCTCCTTAAACACGAGACCCTATTGTGCGACTCGGACTGGGAGTAGACGGCAAACTGTACTTCGGTACTGTAAATATTGTATTCCGTGATATCGCCACACTTTAAATAATAGCCATGGCTCAGATCGGCCACCTTGTTCCATCATTATAAATCTGGGGACCGTTTCACGAAAGTTGTCAGCGCTGACAAATTGTCAGTCACTGACAATTATCATAGTATCAGTCAGTGACAAGAGCGTCTCAACCAATCAAAACCAAGGATTTTACCGACATAGTCCGCGCTGACAACAGACCATATTGGCGCAGACCATATTGTTGAACCACCCCCCCCCCCCCCCCCGATCACAAACTTTGGACATGAGCTATGTCTGGGATTGTTGTTAAATTTCCGTGTGTCATTTGCGCAGCTCGCATTCTATATTCTCTATTGCAATATTTCATCAAGTACATGGAGGAACTTTGATATTTGGCATTGAATAAGTTGCTCGAGAGTTTCAAAGATTTATCAACTTTGATATGAAACTCTAGATTCGGTATAGTTAAGAAGGTTAAAGGTACTGAATAATCAAACAAGGATACATTTTTGTGATATTCTAATGTACTTACTGAAGTATTTTACTAGATTCAGTAGATATAACTGGATGAAGATTTCACTATTCCATCAAAGTAAAGATCTGATTATGGGATAACATAATAGATGAACGCGTATTAACTTATAATACGTTTTCTCTCTCATATAATTTGGAATTTATCTTTACAACGCATATCAATAAAGTTAGCTATAATTAGATAATTGAGCAAAGTTCGATATTTATTATCAATAATCATGGAATGATATATCTCGCCCTCAATCATAAACAAGGACAACCCAGTTTGTTTGATAACCTGTCTTTTCCTTTAACAAGATACAGAGAACAAAGATCAATGGTCTCCCATAACTCAGGTTTCAAGAGGCTCTTTTTCTTAATCTTATCTTCAGCAGCATAAAAATAAGTGTTTGCTAATCACCTATCTTTGCATTTAATTGGCCTGTTTGCCTACTTTAGTGCCTATCAACGTGATGTCCCTGGTTGATGGAGTAGCGAATTTAAAGGCATAACTTACCATTTGCAAATGAAACAAAAATCCAGCTTTAGTGCTTCAAAATATAGTTCTAAAATGTGAGTTAGGGATAGAAACAACCAATGTACAAATTTGAACCAGTATAATCGATCTTAAGTATTGTTAAATATACAAAATGTGAACAATAGTTATAATAAAATGTTTTCCAGACTAAACCGTCTACAATTGTGGTTTGATAAGAAAAATAGTGATATCTCCTTATATTTTAGGCTTCATTACAAACATTTTATTTGGGAGGATGCTTTGTGACAGTAACAACTGACCTACACATATGCATGAACAGTTTTTAAATCACTGCTCCCAATGGTAAACATGTCCTTTGAATTGAAACATTAAGGTGATTATCTTAAACAAGTTCCAGTTTCGTTTAAGACTGCCAGTGTACTTTGACGTATCCCTACGCAAATTTAATACTCGGGAATGAGTGTGCGTGATCCAAATTACCTAATTATGAAAGATCAATTATTGCTATACGTATTGCAATAAAGCTTGTGTGCATGTGGGTACGTGATGTATAAACTTTGTATCAATTCACGTTGTTTGGGCAAGCAGTTCTCGAAATGTCCCAAACGAGCGCTCCTAGATTCAAGATAAAGTGCAGCCCCTGAAAGCAAGAGCCAAATTTGAGATCAAATTGCCGTCACGTATAGCCTGAAATCAATAGGTGTTTGAGGGACTTCCTTTCATACTACTGCTGCGGTGCAGAATCTATCTTCCAAAGACAAAACTAGAAATAAAAACAGCAAAAAGACTAAAAAGAGCTCCTCAGATTATTTTGAAGAAAGACTATGAACTGGCAGGAGACCGTCACACTTCCTGATAATCATTATTATGTAAATGGTTTACAGGGGCGAATCCAGGAATTTCGTTTTAACAAAAAATAAAGAGGGGGCCCGCGCCCGGTGCGCCCCCTCTGGATCCGACACTGGTTTATATTGCGTCGTAAGTGCTGCTACTCTATAGTCTCAGCAAATGCCTAATATGGTATGGAATTGCATGTCCAACTTTTCCATTACATAAACTTGAACATCGCACAAAATTACTACTTGTTTTTCTTATTTTACAGTTTATGGCTAATTCATTCATTTATATTCATCCACCGCGGCTTCCGATGCCTGGAAGAAAGAAGTCCATGATCATGTTGAAGAGACGATTACATCCTAGCATGTCCAGTCTGTGTATAAATAGTGTACTGTCTCTATATAGGATATGTAAGTGTTCCTTTTTTTCATGTACTTAGTATAGGTAATATTGATGTGAAGTAATCGATAAAATGAGTATCGAGCAGATTCCAGTTTTGTCCAGTTTGCTATGTATAGTATCAGATAACCAATTTTATTTGGCGTAATATCGAGTATATTGTACAGTGTCTTTGCGATATGCGGTATATTTTCAGGCTCCTGCTTTCGGCAAGGAATCTTTCGTTTCTTATAAACACGGAAAAGGATGTTGTTGATGAAATTCCACGGTTGAGTACTGCCGTACAACGGAGATTGAAGGCAATTTAGTTACAACGTGATCAAGGAAACACACTTGTCTTTTTATTTCATTTTCCTCACTCCCACATCTATCTCTCTCTCTCTCTCTGACCTAACTTACGTAATACATCTTGAGTTTTCGTTCGATGGAAATTCCATAAATTGCATCTTCACATGTAATAGACATGATTATGAATGAACAGATACACAAACGAATAAAATTGAAGAGTAAAAAAAGAAAAAAAATTGTACATGCATTTAATTATTATACCTTGTCTTCCGTATCAATGGGTGCTAGTAATAGGTGATTGAATACATAGCACAGCTGACCGAAATATTACTTTTGGAAAACAAGAGGTTTAAAGAAAGTAAAGAATGTACCGGAAAAACAATAAGAATTAATAAAGTCGAGTTTGGCGGCATATGAACTTTTCTGACCATGAATTTCGAAAAGATAAGAAATCATTACACTTCTTGGTGACCAGATTCACCATCTGTAGACATCAGTGCTTTACATAAGAGCTTAATATTTACATAGTGCTTTAGTGCTTTCAGTGCTTTACATAAGTATTATGATTGAAATGGAGAGTTGTTTAAAAACTTTGAGATGGTTGACTTACTCTGGGCATCAATGCCGACCGCCAAGGCCAGCAGGGCCAGGATGACAAGCTTCATGATGTCGGGTCTCTCCGTCGTCGTTGTCCCAATCGACGTCGTAATCGAAATCTGCGTCGAGTACGTGACACACGCAATGTGCTCTCACACAAAAACGATGATGACTGTGAGCGTTTGACAGACCTCCGAAGCTGATGTCGTTCCTCTCTAGTTGCTTGCCTGCTCGCAACACACTTCACTCAATCTCTGACTAGATGCTCAATCCGCTGGAAGGTTTTGTACAACGTACACACCTGTACGGCCTCACGGCGCTCTCGGCGGTAGCATCATGCTAGTAATTCTATTTGTCGTTTTGTTTGCACTCCTTAGCGCATGCGTACAAGTTCATTAGTCTTCTTCAAGACACCTTTTAATTCCTTTTCCCTTTTTACTTGTGTTGTTAATATAGTTCTGGTGTTGCCGTTTTATACACCATTCGAGTTACTGGTGAGCAGTGAAAATAGACCGTCTTATAGTTACATTCGTCGATATGATTGCTAATGTTTGTATAGCGTTTTATATCATACATAGTTACTTAACCTTCGTTTTGACATTCGTATAATAATGCCCAGTTTCTAAGTTGCTCTGAAAGTTTGGGAAATTTGATAACGTCATTATCGTAAAAACAGTAAACCTCGTTATTCTTCCATGGCTTGCATGTGCTACTCGCGCCCAGTTTTCATTTCCGCCATAATACAACAGAAGGCGAAAATAACATTAAATGTCTGTAACCTTTTTGTAATCTTTTTTTTGTGTGTGTTTTAGTCTATTTTGTCACAAAACCCCAATGTTTTGTTGTTGTACTCGACGTGAGTGAAGAGAATAAGTTAAAATCATGTTCTGTATTTCTTATTGTTGTCGTTCTGTTTAGATACGAACCGATGTAAACATTGCAGTTCAGCATGTTAGATAAAATGATGAAAATAAAACGATGAAATGATAAGATGATGAAAAAATGAATTAATCAGCAATCAAAAGTGCTTCTTTACCCCAATCGCTTCGTTTGTGATTATAAGGGAACACTGACCAATTGTTGTTCTCCAAGTTTATATAATAATGTTCGCACATTCACAACATCTATGAAAGAAGAGTTGTATTTTGCAGATATGGCTAAACCGGCAATCGCCCATATCTTCATACTGTATATTTTCTTGCAAATTGTGTATATTTTATCTGAAGACAGAAATAGTAAGAAATAACAACAACAACATCTGTTTGCTCCGTTTCTTGCCTCCATAATTATACAGGTATATAAACATTGTCCAGATATGGTGACTACATCAAATCTAATGCACAAACTAGATTCCGTCGCACTTACCCCCGTCTGCCTCATCAACGCTAAAAAAGATATATATTAAGATTATGTGCCTCAAAGTACAGATTTGATATTGTATACACACACACACACGCACACACACACACACACATACATATATATATATATATTATATATATATTTTATATATATATATATATATATATATGTATATATATATATACATTTTTATTAGGCTCTACCCACAAAGAAGGCCACTTTGAAGCTGTATACAGTGTAGTGTATATTTGCTCACACTGAGCCATTTTTCGTTTCAATATATCTTGTTCAAATAGTCATTTAACCCATTTTTTTTTGCCACAACCGTCATTGATGTGTTGTCAGTATCATCTCCTTCTGCAATCAATCAGCGAACTTCGTCTATTCAATCTAATTCAAAGTTTTATTTCATTTTCCAAAAAAAAAAAAACACAATACATGCACATCATTTTCTTTGGCAACAGAGAAAAAGGTAAGTAAAACCTTCGTCTATTGCTTCTTTCAGTCATACATTTTCTAGGATCGGATTAAGTTTCCCTATTTTTCTTCGTTGATGACGCAAGGCGGGGTAAGTATACCCATCAAAGAAGGGGTGGTTTTGGATTATAAATGATGGTATTAGCAAAGGACGCATTCCTAAACACACATTTTGAATGCCCGAAGAAATATGAAAGCACCACTCTCCAGCGCCACTTTCCCGAGAGTGAATAAAAGGGAATGATACATTCAAGTCAATCCAAATCAAAATCAGTATTTCCAATATCACATTATCCTTTTTCCGAGACAATTGCAAAAAGAAACCTGTAATATACAACAGTACATTAACATACATTATAAAACTATTTCTTCAAAATAATTGTTTTTATTGGAAAAGAGAGACCAACGAAAAAGACAAACTGGTATACTTATAGAGATGTGCAATGGGCAACTCAATAAATTGAACTTACAACAGAAAAAAATAAATTAATAAATAAATTAACAAGTAAATGAATACACAAATAAATAAAGTAGCGGTCTGAAGCACACAGAAGTGCACGCACACGCGCGCGCGCGCGCACACACACACACACACACACACACAGAGGCACACAAACAATCGTTGAAACAAAGACGTATTACAGAACAAGCAACAAGAGACATTGGGAAGGGGCAATTATACCGGGTGTCCCAAAAAAAGCGGAACGGTGGATTTTCAGTACTTTGTGTTCTAAAAGTGATATATTTTTTGACATCATTAGGAAGAACATCTTCCGCAGAAGACAATGATATCAAAATCATTAAATTTGGTTCAGTACTTTTTATTCTACGCCAATTTCTGAAAATGCAGTAATTGTCAAATTTCGCCGGATTTTTGCGACTTATGAGATAATAATTTGAGTGCGACTCGCGATCCATACGGTGAACATTGTGTAAGCTCGGTGATCCATGTCAACAAAAGACACAGCTTTCACACTGGGCACGGGCCAGGAAAAAAACAAGTGTGTGTGTGTGTGTGTGTGTGCGCGCGCCCAATATCAAAGCGTTATCTTTTGTTGACATGGATCAACGAGCTCACACAATTCACCATATGGAACGCGTTTCGCGCTCAAATTATTATCTCATAAGTCGCCAAAAATTGAAAATGACTGCATATACAGAAATTGGCGTAGAATGAAAAATACTGAACCAAATTTAATGATTTTGGTATCATTGTCTTCTGCGAAATACATCACTTTTAGAACGCAAGGTACTGAAAATCCACCGTTCCGCTTTTTTTGGGACACCCGGTATAGAGAGAGAATGTATGAATGAATGAATGAATGAATGAATGAAAGAATGAATGAATGAATGAATGAATGAATGAATGAATGAATGAATAAATAAATGAATGAATAAATGAATTAATGAAGGAAGGAAGGAATAAATTCAGGAAGGAAAGAATGGAGGAAGAAATAGGATATAAGATGGTCTGAACTCCCAGACCACCATTGTTCTGCTGGGATCGGGAGAATGGTAAACATGAAGATACGCCTACTGTTTGGTTCATCGAATGCGTGAACTATCGCCAACCTATAAGATTGTGTAATTTTCTCCAAACGGAATAATGAGGATAAACATGTTCTTTGAAGAAAACTGTCTACCTCGAATAATAGGTTCACGAGCAAAAGAAAAAAAGAAGGAAAATAATATTAGTAATAATAGAAAATGAAAAATATATTCCAATAAGAATTCATTAATTTCTATCAAAAGAATGATTACATGTATTGTGTGCAAAAGAATGATTACATGTATTGTGTGCATGTGTCTTTGTTGTAATTAATTTTGCACTGCCATTTCCCCTGTGACGAATAAAACATTTCCCCTCAATGGATGCTCTGATCAGATCTCTGCACATCGTGAAATACCATTCACTCAAGTGTGTAAAGCTGCTGGACAGTGTACAGATATTTGCTAAGTTTTATAGCGGTCTCTTTATCGAAATGGCACCATAAAATAAAGGAGTCACTGTTGTGATTTTGTTCTTGCTTTTTTTAAAACTTTTCTTTTCAAATGATGACAGCTTGCAGGCGTAATATAATTACTAACAAAATTCTGTTTTCTGGAAAGTTTTTGCGGTAAACGGGGCCAACATTCTTTTATCTATGATTAACCTTTGTGTCAGAATGCAGATGTTGACGTCGATAACACTCCTGTTGTATCAATGAGGATATTTTTTTATTTAACTTCTTCATTGCTTGAATATTGCATAAAGGGGATTTGTCTTGTACAGGCGTCGCTGGGTGCACGAGACTAGTATAATGATAGTCGAGTATCTACTCGATGTATTATAGTAAAAAAAAAATTATAATATGTGAGAAGAACATCCCCCCACCCCCCCACACACACCCCAAATCAAACAGTATCATGCAGGCTCGAGCATGTCTCGAGGTAGGACGCAAACAGCAAATATTCGTGGCGACTCGACAAACACGCCACTACGACTGCTATAATAATTTTTGTTTGGCCTTTCGGAAATCTTGATGGTTCACCACCAGACACGAAAAAGCGAAGCGGTATCCCTTGCGCACCCTGAGTACCTAACAAAACGTTGACGTGTCCCTTGGCGCACTTCGACCTAATTCTTTGACACGAGTATACAAAACGAAGTAATGACATTCAAAACGCATGAGCATGGGAGATATACAGGCTGAAAATGGGCGAGGATGTTTGCGTGTATTTCATTCATGTCAACGTTCAAAACACTGAGATGATAAGATTCTCATTTTATTTATTTCAAACCTCTGAAAAAGTTGCTATCATTTAGAAAATACAAGGAATGTCTTCCCCATCGATTTTTCTCTTTCAACTGTACTATATGGAATCGTTAATTTTGGCACGACAGCTGCAACGCCGCAATGCGACGTATCTTTATTCCCACAGAACTCTGTGGAGAGTTCTGTGTTTATTTCGCATAAATCTAATTATGCGTGCAGTCAACGCAGGGGGCGTCGTTCGTTTTACGTTTTGAGGCTCGATTGGTAAGTAATCCGTTGTCTTCATTTTTTTTTTAAACATATATGTGACTAATGTCGCACGTATAAGAAGAAGGTGATTTAAAAACATTTTGTTTTTACATTTATTTCAAAGTAAAACAGACACACAACCCGAATGATTGGTCCTAATTTTGATTCTTTATTACGAAATTATTTCAAGAAAGGGGTATCATTGAAATACAACACTGAGTAAAGATATATTCCATGGGGTTATTTTCCGCTATGTGCTTTCAAAAATTTAAACCTTCACTTGATGAACTTGCTAAATTGGCAACTTCGGCTTTTTGGTCATGTTGTATACGATGATGAATTTGATGGGATGGGTAGATTAATGGATGAGGTTTCCATTGATAGAACATGCATAAATGAACACCAATATTCATTTATTTTCGTGTCAGCTTGTTTCCTTCGGCGTCATGAAATTCTCAAAGACTTCATGGACACAGAACTCATTGTATTCACGATAAGTAATGGTGTCAAGAAAGCGATATAACTAGTGTTTCATCTGCTCAAATGCAATTACGTATGCAATCATCAATCAGATATCATCACTGTTCGAAAAGCATACCTTTGTTTTTGCTGGAAATATCCTATTTTCGACTGAAAGCTTCATTTACCGTGATGACGCGTGTCAGGAAAAGCTTATCTAACTTCACAATGAAATGCAGCTTGTGCCAACTCTGTTTTGTTATTGTTGTTGCATTTGTCTGCAGGCGCATTAAAGAAAATCCATGAAACTATTTCGACTGAAAACTTGCACACCTTAACACTTCAAATGGGGCTGAACGAGGGAGGAAAGGTTGGAACAGACGTTCGTAACATTGCCATTGCACAATGCCTTCGTATGAAGTTAGAGAAGACTTAAAAGTAATAATTCAGAGAACTTGCAGGGCATTACATCTATCCTTATCGACACCCTCTCAGCATGCGGGTATTTCAGCCCAACTTCTAACTCATGCAAATCTAAGACTGCATGTCGGGGCCGGGGGGGGGGGGTGGTGTAAATCGGATCAAATATCATTGAGCAGAAGGGGAAGTACTAAAATTGTGCAGGAGTAGATCGATGGCCATGGCTAAGACTATTAATTATCATGAACGACATTATTGTTCACAATAGGCTGGCGTACGGGCAGCCGCGCATGAGACCCGAACCCTTTCGATGTTAGTCGCCCTCTATGGTCAGAAACATGTCAAACTCTGACGTGCCTCATCGGGCTGTAAATTGGAGCTTGGCCATGCACAACCAACAAACAGAAAAATCTTAAAAAACCACACACACTCAAACAAACCAGACAGTCTCGTGAAAATAATGATACCACACACGAATACTACTGCTACTACCACTATTACTACTGCTTGTCATATCAACACCGCTATACTGCTGTTCCTGCTGTAAATATTACAACTATTAAAAAACACAATCTTGGTGTATTTAAGGCGAAATTAAGAACACATCACTTTAAAATTACATGTAAGTAGTTGTTTCATTTCACATTGTTTGTTGCGAATAGTTCCCTATCTGTATTATTTTCCAAGTTTGCTTCTATTACGCGCTTTTAGCACTTCAGTAGATATGGCGCTAAGTAACCTTTCATTAAATTTATTACTATGCTGCTGCAACAAGCGCACAAGGTCTATTTTTGCAATAAGGCTTATATCAGAAACTACTGTTTTTGTTTTGCTTCCACTCTTACTACTTTAATGATAATGATAGTGATGATATTTAAGATGATGATGAAAGAAGGAAGACGAGAAGATCGAAGAAGGAGGAGGAGGAGGAGAAAAAGAAGAGAAACCATGATCGACAAAATGCATGCATAGGCACAAAGTAATAGTAAAGATAGCAGCGCAAGTTTCCAGAGTTATAATGAGCCTCTAATAATAGGAGAAATAACTTGTAGAAATACGCAAATTGTGTTTCTATTTGTTAACGTTTAAGCCGGAGGCTATCTCCTGAGAAGATTGATACCAATAATCAAGGAAGGGAATGAGAAATGGTATTTGCAAAGGCAGAACTATGGACAGCCATGATGATGCAGTTATAAGGAAAAGAACGCCGTTATTTGTGTCACGTTTTTTCGTTTTTTTTGTCAGAATAACCTGCCTACATAATTGCCACTACCTACCTCTGTTGCGTTTCTGGAATAACAGGCGTCCAGAAATGTTGACTAAGGATCGTATCAAGTACACGCATGAAAAGATTTGAGACTTCTATTTTTTTTATCCCTTTTCGGTATGAAGCTGAGCTCGTTTAACATTTTAATGGAAAGAAAAGTTTTCTAAAAATGAAGTGTGTTTTATACTTCATTGTCATTATGATAAGTTGAAGCTAATTTATTTCCCGCGATCAGCTGTTTTCCTTACGCACGTCAGGCCATGGGCGTTTCCACAGTTCATTAACCTTATTCATTTTTCTCGTCGATGAAGACCTACATCCTCAACGAGTTCGCCATTGTGGTAATATACACAACACACAGACACACACTACACCGGTACGGTACCGGTATGGATAAACTGCGCATGAGCAAGGGGTAGCTAATCATGGCGGCCACCATGTACAGAGGACGGAGCTTACGACGATCGAAAGGTAAGCCTAAATTTTCGGTCTTCTTAGAGAATTTCACGTATCCAATGAAGGAGAAAGAGTTTCTTAAGGTATTTCCTTCTTTTTTTCTCGATACTACAGGCCGCCATGATAGTGGAGATTCGGATGTACCACTGGATTTAAATCGAGGTAAGAGCTTTTTGGAGTGCGATTTTGCTGTACGGTAGAGATCTACCGGCCTGGCTCAGGCTTGGCATTGGATCGCAATGCATCTGGCATCCGCTTGCTCAATTCACGTAGAGTTCTAGTCAATGGACGTGTTTACGGCTGCAAGAGCCCAGTCGGCGAGCTGTGTGGTTGAGTGAACGTGCCCCATATGACTAACATTAGATCTTTACTCTGGGGCTAGCGCCCATAACTTTTGACAGACACCACTGAAGAGGCAGTAATCAATAATGTAAAAAGTGTCTAGCCACATTTGAGTCAAATAATAACTAGACTGCTTGTCTGCATTTTTATGATAATAATTTGGTTGATTAATTGATAGGGCGTTAATTATTATTTATAGGCCCTACCGCAGTACCGGCCTACGCCCACTGTACCCTACTTTATCCCTACTACTACACTAGTATGACCAAGCGTTGTGGGACCGGACAGGTTGTGGGACCAGACGCGTATTGTAAGTGCGTCTGTAATGAGAATGACGCACCCAGGAATAAAACCGACCCTGGGAATGGAATTCTCATGGATAGATCTACAAGATGCGACGCAAAAATGTAATTAACTGTCTCATAATTTCATAAAATATGATAATTCTTTCATTTTCTCAACTAAGTAAAAAACATTTTCTTGCTAATGTATGTAATTGATACCTCCCGCTGGCTGCGATGCGTGTCGCAGGCCTTGAATTTTGCCAGTTTTAGGGACAGGCAATTTTTGGTTTTAGGGGCACTCTCTCTCAAAATTTTTTAAGGGCAGCAAGGAAAAGTTGCAGCAAGCATGGTAATTTTGAGAGAGGCATTGCGGCAAGTAGATAGGGCATTGCGGCAAATTGCCTTTTGCCTCCCGGGTAATTCGAGGCCTGCTGTCGTTTTCGCTGCCGATAGGCTATATCAGAAATGAAAGTCTCACAAGCAGGTGTTACGCATTACGGGTTATTTAGAACATCTTTACACACATGTCATTAGGCTAGTTCGATCGAATATTCGATAGCGTCAATCGTACGGCGAGAATGAGGCATAAGAAAACACCGTGCACACGTGCTCCCCATATATTTCCCGTGCAAAATCAACGCGTGCACAACTTTCTTCGATACATTCGTACATGGAGTCACTCTGAAGGGGAAAATCCAACGATTTAGCAGGTTAATTCTCATGCCGTTTTCAGAGTATGTTGTCTAGTATATTATGAGGAGTCTAGTATATCAAGTCTTTGGGGTAAAGAAGGGTACATATTCTATGTAAAATAGATAAGTTTTCACGCGCAAACTTAAGTGTCCAGAAACACAACTTCCCATCATATTCATACTACTAGATGTCTAAAACATAATATGTGGTGAATTTCTCTTTCTTTGACGTTTGTTGTACATGTATGCCCTGTTTGTAGCTGTATCTCTTTTTTGTGTTGGGAATTTACCCGGTAGTACACTCACTGACGCTGTACTAGTATGATAACATATTTAATGCATTACACACTGTAACTTTGTAATGGTTAGATTTGGATTGATGGGCATCTACAACATAGAGTCTGTTAGACCCTCTACTTCAATACTATGACCCTACGTGTGTGAGTAGATCTACTGCTGGTGCTAGTGCTTGTACTTGTGTCGGCTAGACCCCAACACAGTTCTGGACCTTGTGTAGCTGTATTACACTTTTTATGAGAAAGATGCAATTAGAAAGTTATACTGTTATTTACATGACGGAGAGTGCAATTTACTACAAACCTCCAGGAAATGTCATCAATATCTATAGTATTTATACCTATGTCTAATAGTGAATACTCATAACTCGTAAACTGTTTGAGGTTCTGACCACTGTGTTCTGTATTGCTATTCATTAAACAAATAAATGAACATATGCCTGCTAGAATGTAACTTAGTTTTGGTAGAAGTAATAATTGCAAACATATTTATGAAAAGCAGAACTTTGAGGTGGTAATTACAGACTGAAACCTACTGTAGTTTGTTTTGGGAGGGGGGCACACAATTTGTTACCCATTTGCTCTGTACTGTCAAACATAACTAGTATGTGTAGAATGTATACAGTACACTGTACATATCAGGTGATTGTGTGCCATGTACAAGTTGTATAGTATTTCCGACATAATTGTACATACTACTGTACAGACGTCTAAATGCAAAGTCTAAAGATAAGATCCGAGACCACCAGAAGAAGAGATAAAATGGATTGGGGTGCATGGATGTATTGTATGTGTGGATGCGAATATATACAGTATGCGATGTGGGCTGATGCATTGGTGTATAGAGGGGTGGTTACTGGTACATCTAATGGCAGAAGGGAGGGTACACTGCTATAAGTATAAAAGGTTCAAAATAAATCCCTACACAAACTTTGTACTGCTTCTCATTATGTACAATTGTGATTCCGTTGTACTGTATTGAAGTGAACTCACATTCTTTCTATTGCTCGAAAGAGATTCAATACCTTTGTACTTCATGCAAATGTACCACATTGGTTCAAGTGATTGAACAGCAACACTCCTGAAAAGATAATGCTTATTAGTTGTCTGTGGTTAGAGGCCCTGCAGTATCACTATTTAGAATTGATATTTTTGGATGGTCTATGATATGAGTATGGCCTGTGAGTATTAAAGGGATAGTACAGTATTGGTGGAGATGAGAATTGGACTTTTAACTTTCTGCGAGATACCAAGAAAACACTTATGGAATAGTACAGAGCATACCATTTTAAGAGGAATTCAAAGTTTATTTGATGAAAATCGGGTTTGGAATGACTGAAACATCCAAAAACAAAGTAAAACAAAGCGATCGTAATAAAGTGTGGGTCCCACACTTATTAGAATCACTCTGTTTTGGATATCTCAGCCATTTCAAAACCCATTTTCATCAAATAAACGTTGAATTCCTCATGGAATTACATGCTCTTTCATATTTCATAAGAGGTTTCTCATTATCTCACCAAAAAATGTTAGAAACCTGAAATTAGGTCTCAACCAAAACTATACGATCACTTTAAGCTATCTAGATATATCTTCCATTGTGCCCTTTAATCTGGTAGCGATTAGCTTCTTTTGTTACAGTGAACTTCTTCATATGTGAGCTTGTTTCATCACAAACAAGAATGGGGATGCCTTTTCTTCCATGCTGTATGCAGGCTCTTGTGCCATTGATTGATTGATTGATTGATTGATTGATTGATTTATGTGTTCATTTCTATTATCTCATGATTAGATCAGAAAGCTACATATTATCCACTGTCTTCCAATGAAGCATTCAAAGTGATATTAAGCTGGATATGTTACTGTAACCCTCAGTGTTTCTGTTTACAATTAAGAATTAACAATATGGTATAGTCCACTGAATCATGGATCATTATATCATTATACGCCTATATGTTACAGCTTTCTTGTGTTTATGCTGTATGCATAACTTTAATGTGCCTTCTTTACAGAAAGGCTTAGAGCTGTTATTAGAAATTCCTTCTTTAACTGTTACCTACCCACCCCCTTCCATTTTTAGAACATGGAGGACATGCCAGTTGTGTGTCACAACCTTGGGTACTGATAATAAACCACTACCAGTTAGTATCTCCATTTTTTTTTTCCTTCCTCCAATTAGAAAATATGTGTTTAGGGGACTCCTGGTTTACCTAGCTATCCAGAAGAAGGGCATCACTGTAATTACAAGCATCAACCCCCACACGGCCTACAATTAAGCTGATTCTTGTTTCTCCTCTGCTTTAAACTCGGTAGTCATTCAAAATGGTTATACAACGCCGCCAGGGATGGTCAAAGTGGAAGAGTGATTATTTATTGTGGTAGACAAAATATGAGGGTTGGGATTTACATGTAAGTAGACTTTTGTCATTCTCAAACTCCTCTGCCTTTTGTTGAATGCTCTCTAATCGTGGCCGAGTGAAAGAGTGAATATTCTTTCTGATGGTGTGCCAATTACGTGGTCATTGTTTTAACCAAAACAGATGCCCCTGGACTTTCTGGTCAAACAATGCCTTATTTTCCGCTCTGGCAAATTGACCCTGGGCATTGTTTCCTATCCCCCTCCTTAAGGACTTTCCTGCAATTGCTCACATGCTCCCCGGCCACATTTAAAATACTAATTGGGAGATGTGCTTCGCTTCACTGTACTTTGCTGCGCTGCTGTTTGCGCCGTCCTTGGAGCAAAAGCGGGGACAAGATAGAGCAATTTGCAACGTAATTTACAGCTGACCAACCCGGTCCTGGGACTGAATGATTAATACCAGCCCAAGCCGGCTAGCCACAGCACAAAAGGCACAGACTGCCGAAGATGGTACAAGGCCAAGCAGTCCTGCCCCCACCGCATGAGAGATTCAGGTCACTGGACTAAATATAGATCGCCACTTCCTCCACAGCACTCGGCACTTGCTCTCGATTCAACCCCCTCCAGTGTCCGTGGTCGGTCGGCTCTAGGAATAGATTTCCACTACAGTGCATGTGTTATTTCGTCCCTATTGCAATTTCTCCCCTCCCCCCCCCCTTGCCCCCCCCCCCCCCCTCCCCTTTTCCCCTTCTTTCCCTCATCCATGAATTGACAAGACTGGAATCCATATCTCACAGAATACATTTTACATTTACACGACATCTCTTTTCAAGTTTATAGGTGTCTAGATGGACAGAGTTCCTAATCACATTGAGCAAGGTGGCGTGGCATCCTTTAACTGCCTCATAAAAAAAAAGCAAACATCTCCCACACCCCACCCCCACCTCAACAGAATATTAAACTTAGACAAGCCTGCATATTGGCATCCCCAATAAATAGCAAAGTTATAAAAAGGAAAGATCTGGAGGGTGTTTGAATGAGGGCAGTCATCTATAAAACCAAACATGTTGACCCAAGGCCCGTTCACACACAACGGAAATCGAAATTACAATCGCGATCCAAATTTCGATTTTTTTTTTCGACCGTTCATACACAGGGTAAAATCGCACTTCGCAGCAAGGAAAGAACGATCAGTGGCCAAATCGCGCATGCGCGAAACTCGCATGACCGAAGACTCACCCCGCAGTCCCAATAGAGTTTCGTGCGCGCGCGATTCAAAGAGACTCGATTTTGTAAACAAGCAAAATAATCGCGATTATTCTGAAAAATCGCACTAATAGTGCGAGTTGGATCGCGATAAGGATCGCGGTAATTAGTGAGATTTTTCTGTCCACACACGAAAAAATTTCGAAAATTTGATCGCGATAAGAAAATCGATTTTTAAATCGCACTTTTTCCCTTGTGTGTGAACGGGCCTCTTGTCTTTCACATTTGACAGGGATGGTGGCACGATAACAATAGAAACGGTAGTACTCTGCGACACCACCCTGTGGCATCAATGCAATTTGAACTTTGGCCATTGGATGAATACAATGTCCAGTGCTGCAGTCAGCTATAAAGTTCTGAGGCTACGGGTAATACACATGTAGGCCCTACACGGTCAGCAGGTTGTTTCTTTGAGGTTATGCAAAGTAGTCCAGTTTAGTCCAGTTTATTCTACTGTTCCCCTTTATTAATGAAATAGCAGGGTGCTACATAACATGTTCTTCTTTTTTTTACCACATGCCCAGTTGAGCAAGCAGATTTTCAAATTGTTGCGGATCATTTGCCCGAACATGAATTTTACTTGTAGCCCAAACAGGAACTCCAAAAGTATTTCAAAAAAAGGAGAAAATCACTTGTTAGTCAAGGGCTCTTTTGATAAAACACAATCATTTGAACAAACAGCAAACATTGATTCACGGGCTTGAACACACTGGAGTAACAAACTTGGTTTGATTGAATGTTGGTATTGCATTGCATTGGGCTTCTTCACGTACACGTGTTTAAGTGTTGGAAAGTTGCTGAAATGAGATTATAGTGCATTGCATACACTTTGTACATGTGGACCTTCTAATGTATCATGTGCTGCCATTCCAGCAGTCGTAATACTGCCACCTGTCACTACTGATTTGTGTGTATCGACACTTTTTGTGTTCACGAATAGCTTCCTCTTGTGGGTACATTCTTTCTTTCCCCTTTCACTTGACTCTTAACCTTTTAATGTCATGAAATGACTTTTTAATGTCAGTTTGAATTGATGTGGTAAAATGTTATTGGTGTCCATAATGCTAAATACATGTAGAAGTTTCTATTTGTACGCCATACTCAGTAAGATGCTGAAGTGTCAAAAGCCATATGATGGATATATTGACGCTAATTCTCCGTAACTACATGTACCAGAAATAGAAATTGCAGGGCTTCATCGTTTTTCTGTAAGCATGTAGACGTGCCTAGGTTACAAATCATGTGACTTCCTGAGAAATGAAAAAGAAGGAATGAAAGGGAAAACAAAGTGTTTGGCTGCAGGACTAGAATTTAATGATCATATTTCTGTTGTCAATTTTTCCAATTCTAAAAAGGGTAGGCGTTAGTACCTTGCCCCACATACTATACCTGGTACCCCTATCTCTGTCATTTGCTTTGAGACTTGGTCACGTTCTAGGAGTCTTTGCTTTCGGTGCTTTCAAAGAAAAAAATAAAACTGAGAAATGGTTGTTTGCATAATTCAGTTTCATCACAGATTGCATTGCCACAGGTAGCAGTTGCTATATACAGCCCATGCCATGAAGTTTAGAACTATCACTTTTAGTGAATTCAACATGTTGACTGATATTTGTTCAGTTCGATGACAAGTCATGATATCGTTGCAGAAATTTAAAGGCATAGTTTACCATTTGCACATTAAACAAAAACCCAGCTTTAGTGCTTCAAAATAATAGTTCTAAAATGTGAGTTAGGGATAGAAACAATGTAAAAATTTGAATCAGTATAATAAATGTTAAGAATTGTTAAATACAGTATACAAAATGTAAACAATAGTTACAATAAAAGTGTTTCTAGACTAAGCCATCTACAGTTATGGTTTATAGGGAAAAACAGTGATATCTCCTTATATTTTAGGCTTTATTGCAAAATTTTTACAAGGTAGGATGTTTTGTGATACAACTGACCTGCACATCTGCGTCAAATGTGATACCTCAAACATTTTTTAAATCACTGCTCCCAATGGTAAATAGTGCCTTTAATGTGTTAAAATTTTCTATTGAGTAGAAATAATACCTCTTTATTCTGTTGGTGTGGTTAGTTGAATCAGCCGCTTGTTAAATTGTCTGCCAAGACTTGATTACAAAATAGTATGCTTGCAAAATATATGGCTAATAAAATGCAGTTGTGCAGTTGGAGCATTCTGTAACGCATGAATGCAGAAACCAACTTTCCATGCATCATCCTTCAAAGGGGGCAGTAGATTTCTGGGTCATCCATTAATCTGTCTTCATTTTACTTATCATTCCTATTTGTTTAGTGTGATATGTATGAGAGTTGTCTGTAGAGTGTAATATTCATCAACCGTGGTACAAAGTTCGAGAAGGGACACCCACATTTTATCAGGTATAAGTAATAATTCAACACAGTAAGGAGGTCAATAGTAAAGTGAAGAAAGTCATACAGTCATATTTTAGTGTTTACACAGTGATGTGAGATATCAAATATTGTTTCATCAAATTTGCTATGTGGATATGATCTGTCAGGACAGTCGTAGGAGCTTGTTCGGTTTAGATGGTAGGAATTGAGGTGGAATTCCAATATTGTTTCAGTTTTTTTTAAAGAGGATTCCAGATTTTGATTAATATTTTGACAGACTGTGTTCTACACACATAATAAGTTGAGGCAACTTTTTGACTGCAATTATGTTGTTGTTTTTTATCAGTGATTGCTAAGTGATAATTTTTATACACACACCTGAAACAGCTTTGCAATGTGATTTACAGTAGAAGACTATTGTCATACTAATAAGCTTGACATGGATCAAAATACGTCATGTAGGTAGTTCATAAAATGTACATATGCCTTGATGCCCTTTGACCCCTTATGTGCTTTGAGTGCAGAAAGGGTTAATATGTAATGAGCGCAAAACAATTTCTAAAATTTTTTGAAGCTGCTATGTAAAACCTCTTTTTAACAGACCTTAAGCTTAATTCCCACCAAAATGTCCGGATAACAGAATTCCTCGTTTCGCGCATGATCACAACTGCTGTCAGAGAGTGAGGGTACTGTTTTAGACACGTACCGAAAAACCACTATGTAGGTTTCCATAACAACCTACCCGTTCATGCGCAAAGGGGGTTTGGTTGCAAACCACACATGTGATCGGCGAGCGAGCGGTGTGTCATTCTGTTTGGAAGATTGCACATGCATGCGGAGTGCATCAGAGGAATGTTACTGCAGGAGCGTTTTTTAACAGAATGGTTGTCTGGGTAATGTTGGGGTAATGTTGAGGTACATTGTAATTACCATAGCTGGTTAGAGCAGAATTTGGCAAAAGTTACTGCAACTACGTCCGTGCGACATTTTCTTTTTTTCTTGGGGGGGGGGTGTTTTTTGAACAGTTAGGGTAAAACAGATTACCTGGCGGTTGCCGCAGTAACTGTGTATTGAAGGGATCTGTTAAAACGGGCCTTGAGGAACAAACTTATGCCCAGTATACATTGTTTAAATGGGCAATACAGAGAGTTCCTCTGCTGGAACTTTGTGTCAGCGAGTAAAAGAATAGACCCAGTCCATTCATTCTCTCTCTGCTACACTGAACTTAAGGTTCTTTTATTTTATTTGTTTTCTTTTTCTTTTTTTTTGAATTTTAATCTTATTGTCCTAAATAACAGGTACTTGTACAATTGTTGTAGTGTCCCTGAATGGTGCAGCCTTGATCCACAGCAACTTTTTTTTTTGTGTAAAGATAAAATTAAAGTGTTTGCTTGCAAAAGCTACAAAAGAGCTCTAGGTATAGCTTAGCAAATATTTTTTTTTTTTGGTTTTATTTGTTTTGCATTATTTTGCATTGTTTTGTTTTGTTTCCTTTTTTTTTTGAGAGAGAGAGAGAGGACTTGGCTAAATTTCATTCTGAATGACTGACCATGGAGATTCCCATGAATGAATCCAATAGAGGGGCAAAGTTGGAATAAAACATTTGAAATATCTGCATACAACCTTGAACACACACCCACACCCACACACAAGTTGCAACTCAGTGTGAGCAGTTTGGATTTGCCATGGTTCAGTTATGAGTAAATTTGTAAATTTATCAAAAACATCAATTACCAGCATATCTATAAAAATGTGGCCTCACTCACCACAGTCATTTTGATGTGTTATTTCACCTGGCCAAAGAATGAATTGTTGCAATGCTCTTCCGCGCCAAGTTTTTGAAAGGAAATGACCAGAAGTAAACCTGAACAGCTTATTGCAGACTTTATGCTCGTGTTTATGGGATTCGTGCGACAGACAGAAGATGCCATAAAACGTCACATTCTGACAAGAACTTTTACTTTTGAAATGATGTGGGTGACATTTTGAAATCCAGCCTTTCCTTATTAAAGCCAGCTGTGTGTACAGTGGCTTACTCCTGACAGTGAGGTGTGCTGATCAGCAGTTTAACTATTTGAAGTGTTCATCTTAGATGGCACACAAAGTTTGTGTACGCTGTACTTAAAACATTTATGTGATTTTGAATGTTGCTACAGTACATGGCAGTATTTTCCTGGCTGTATTTAAGTCAGTCCTCCCTCAAAAAACATTTAAAAACAAAGTGTATTCACTCTCCCTTTAAAAAGTCTGCCATGTTTGTGTGAAACAGTGATCAATATGGGTGTCCAGTCTGTGGTGTACATGTACAGGTACAGAAGTAATTATTGGTAGATTGCTGTGATTAATGTGTGTGTTTTTTTTTTTTTTTTTGCGGTTTTGTGCTTTTAAGTCTTGTCTGGGAGAAATGGCAGTTTTGTAGGGCAATGACATTGCTAGAAGAGGAGTATTATTCAACAGTGGCACATGACTGCCCTGGAGGTGTGTCCAGCATACTGCATAGGGAAGCCTAGCTCTCGCCACATGCCTACCAGTTTAATTCCCTAGTGGATTTGTAACTTATTTTATTGTGATTATTATTTTTTTGATGGTGCATTAGTCATACACATTTCCCTGAAATGTACCATTGATATATAGCAGAAGTCATTAGTCATTGTTTTGCTCAACGTATTTGTTAGTGATATAATGAGCTGCGTGTACAATTAAAAAAACAACAACAGAAGATAAATTAGAAACATCATGAGAATATGATACACTAGCACACAAGTTTTATATATGATTGAAGCATTGTGCACATTGGATTTACGTACATTTGTACACAAGGATGTTTACAGACATTAGGCGTTTTCACATCAACCATGTTTCGAAATAGCGCGCTATTTTCTTACTTGGGAAATTAACCTGATCACGAAATAGATATTTGATAATGTGAATACGAATTAGCGCGATAATTGATCGAGAAAATTTCTTGAGTCCAACTCGGGAAATTTCCAAAATAGCAGGATAATCAATGCGAACTAGCGCGCTATTTGATAATTTTCGGGCTGATTTGAATAGGAAATGAAATAGCACGCTAATTTGCGATCGCGAAAAATATCTCGAGCTTGGATTTTTATCGGGCTGATGTGAAAACGCCTAATGTGCTTGTAGTGTAGGCAAGAAGAAAAAACACACAAAGGCAGAAGAACATGGGCAAATACCAATGACATTCCAAAAATGTTCTACCAGATCGAACAACAAACATACACCCACACACACCCACACACATACATAGGCACACACATTTATACACACAAGAAAAACAAGCCTGCTTTGTGTAGTGAAACATGCACAATATTTTCTTAAAGGTACAAACATTGTTAACAGCACAAGAGTGCGTTGGCAAGATGTCTTTTCAAACTGAGTCAGGCTTTGCAGTGTAGTTTCCAAAATTGTATGCTTATATGCTCTGGTGAATGTTTAACCTTGAAACCCAAGTACATCATGTAGTGTGCAAAGCTCTATTTTGAGATTTTTTTTTTCTAAGGCGTACACTTCCTTACAATTGTATGTGTAGTAGTTAACAGAATAATAACTGCTGCCGTATTGCATTTGAACCGAAATGTTCTCTGAATACCATAATCTTTTGATACCAACTCAAAACAGGAAGTGTTCATATTATAAGCGTTTGTACAGCTTCAGTATTGCAAGTCCATTTTTGTCTGTTTGTGTCTGGTGCCAGTTTGTATTAGAATTAGTCCTTGCGCTTCTAAGAAGAGTGTTGCACTATGGGAATAGAGACAGTTTTTAGATGGAAAACTGTTTAAAATGTGTTAAATGAAGAGATTAACTCTGTAGTCCGTAACATGCCTACTTGTTGCTGCATTCTGCCCCTTGTGAAAATCACTGAACCACCCACAGCAACAGTAGGGTACATACAGTACATTGTACATTGTACATCATAAACAATGTAATGTACAGTTGTCTAAAAATTATATGCATGTTGCATGAGGCATGAGTTTGTGTAATTTGTGTGTATTTCTTTGCCTGGATCTTATCATTATCTCTGTATTTGTTTAATACCCCACTCAGTACCTTCTACATCTCAGAAGGTGCCCAATCAATTCCTACACTGTTAAAACACATGCCATATCCATTTGTGTGAAAGCTACTTCATTTCTCTAGGGAATAGAGTATTGCATTGCTGGTATCATACATTAAGTGTTGGTGATAATGGGATCGTTCAAAAATCTGAGTGATATAAAATGTTGAGGACTTGTTGTTTGAGCATTGAAATGCCAGCAGTCCGTCAGACATCTTTGGGGGACTGCCAAGGAGCTAGAGAATAGTCAAACACCACATCGGTATGTAAAAGTTGTTTCATCAATTATACAAGTAAGTATAATGTCAATAATTTCATAATCCTCCATTAGGACATTTTCGTTGGATATTTCCAGAAATTTACGTTGTGACATTTCAATTGGATGATGCACATGAACACATTCAAACAAAATTATGTACTAAAATTGAGTATTTTTGTTTATTTTTTTTTATTAGGCAGATAAGCATATCACTTTGCCTATGTGTAAAGCAGACTTAAAAAAGGTAAAATACATTAATGGATTTGGTCAAATATGACAACTGTAAATTGAGATAAAATCTTCTTATTCCTTGTTTTTTTTTTCCACTGCAACCTGATGATCATCTTAGTATGAAAGAATGGGGTCGCACTTAACTTTTTTTTTAACTAGCCAGGCGGACTACTTGTAGAATCAATTTTGGCACTGAAGCAATATTTTGGCTAGCCAGACGGGCTAGTAACTTCAGAATTTTATGATTTTTATCTAGTCCGACATGATTTTGGTTGGCCAATGGCCAGCGGACCATCGCTAATTTCGAACCAGATACAGCAGGAGAAGGGCTTGCCGTGTTTAACTGAAGAAACAACCATTGTGAGGAATTTACAATTATTTGTCAAGATCTTTATGGATTTGCGGGCTGAACTTTGCTCTCTGTACAGTAGGTAGTAGCTTCCAGAAATGACAGTAATCCACTTTGGTGTCTGAAGTACAATGTCGTGACAATTGAAGAGAATGATACAAGTATTTCCCACTCCCAGTGCCATTTGGAAAGCATGTCCTCAATGTAGTGAGCATAGATATTGCCACGAGACCCACTGTCATATCTCCCCCCCCCCCCCAAAAAAAAAAAAAAAAAAAAAATGTGTGAAGGAAAAATTGTCTACACTACCTTCTGTACATATCTGATCTTCAGGTATTCATTGTGTTTAAAATGTTTGCAAATTTGATAATTCACCCCATTTTTCCATGCAAAGTAGCTGTTTGTTACATTCCGTCGGTTTCTTCTTCAAAGTGTGCTTGGAGTCCTTTAATGTAGACTCAAATACGTTCTTAGGTTTGATAGTGAAGTCTAACAATATTTTCGGATGAAACGAAAATGGTAGGAGACACACTAACTGTGTGAAGTTGGCTGTGTACAATGTATCTTAACCCTTCAAACACGAGAAGACCTTATTACTAACTTATTCAAATTAAATGCATATTTCTTTGTGCACTATGCTATCCTGTTATGCAGAGCTCACAAGTCTGCCTGGTTTTTCCCTGTGAATATTAACTTGAATTACCAGTATACATCACATGCACCTTCCCAGTGCGATTGTGCCGTCTTCGTGCACGAAAGGTCACGATTTTCGCAAAGTGGCGGGTAATGAGACTGACAAAAGACGCCATCATTATTCTTTTTTTTTCTCCGTACCTCACTCTCTCTTGCCGAGAGGGCGTTGCCAAGTGAAGTTTAGCATTAATAGCCTGCTGCGAGTGGGAGGTTTTGCAGTGGTTCCCTCGGCGCTTTGGCGTAATGGAGATCGTCTCCCCAGACACCCACGGATTGTCGGCATCCCACAAAAGTTTGTTCGATAAATGGATTGGGGGGGGGGGGGAGGGGAAGCATCGTATACACACAGTGTCGGCTCTGATGAGATGTATCAGATAGATTTTCATTTGGCTGAAAAGCTAGTATCACAATGCAGTAATAATCCAGTGGGCAGCTTTTTTATTTGTGGAGAAGTAGGACATGCTTTTTCATATGTACAGCTTTAAAGTCCACAGATTTTTATGCAAAATGTGACATTTAAGTGTAATAAAAAAAAGGTACATGCAGCTGAATAAAGTCTCCTCTACTCCGGAAAAAAAAAATGTTTACATATATGTCACCCCCTTCTCAATAATTAAACCCATTTGGCACATTTGCACACTATATACGTTGTAATAAACATACGCTTGCATTGTAGTTCCTATGCTCCTAATGCTGTACATTGTACATGCCTCATAATGCTATGTACGTGTACATGACTTGCTTATTTTTATGAAAGCCGTTCGTCAAGTCTCTTTTCAAAGGTTATGATGTCCTCCTTTTACATTTTTTGAGATGAAAAAATAGAGTGAGACTTAGGTCCAGAAAAACGTGTCTCAGTGGTTGCCATGGTTACCATGGATTCCGTCTAATGCCATCTGACCTTTATGATGTTAGGAAAACATGGAATTTTAAAGTCAGAGTGGATGTACAGATGTACAGTATCACCCGACTACAAGCTGCTTATTTGTAGATCAATGCATCTTCTTCACTTAAAGGACAAGTTCACCTTCATAAAGATAAGGATTGAGCGATTGTAGCAATATTAATAGAACACATCATTGAAAGTTTGAGGAAAATCGGACAATCCGTTCAAAAGTTATGAATTTTTGAAGTTTTTGTGCAGTAACCGCTGGATGAGAAGACTACTGCAGTGTATGAATAACTCAGATGTCACATGCGTACAACAATATAAGGAAAATATAAAGAGAATTTCACAAAATTTCATCTTTTGAAAAAAGTACACATTCCCTTGACTCGTTACCGACATATGTTATGGGTAATATTATTCCCCCTGCCTTTAGAAAGAGACAAGTCAAGTGGTCTTTTATTATGCGAAAAAAGTGAAAATATGTTGAATTTTCTTTACATTTTCTTTATACTGTTGTACGCATATGACTCACAAGCTGCAGTAGTCTCCTCATCCAGCGGTTCCAACACAAAAATTTTAAAAATTCATAACTTTTGCATCGATTGTCCAATTTTCCTCAAACTTTCACTGATGTGTTCTACTTATATTGCAGCATTTTCTCAATCCTTATGTTTATGAAGGTGAACCTGTCCTTTAACAAGAAATCCATGGATTTTTTTCCCCCCTTTACAGTGTTTTAAATGAAAGTAGGTGGCTAGCTAGGATGGCTTTGAAATAAACAAGAGAACTATGTATAAAACAAGAGCAAATGTTCTCAAGAAAACCAGTTTGTGTACAAGGTTGTATGTGGATAGGCACTTGTATTCTGCTGTACAGCATCCTACAGATGTACAGCATCCTACAGATGTACACTGTATATTGCACACTGGCACACCACTGGGCAGCCATTATAGTATTAGAAGTACTAAATGCTGGAAATATATAATGGGGAATGATACTACATAGCTGATAGTGCAGACCGTCAGATAGATGAATTATGAAAAATTACTTATTACTGTGTTATTAATTATAGCGGACAAGGTTGATTGGTAATCTAATACCCAGAAATATTATATGTGAGTTATTAGCATCATCCTGTGGTTCGACGCAGCCGACAGACCGGCATTGCGACAGATATTGCCGACTAATCACAAGGTCTTGAGTGTACTGTATATATATCACATACAAGCGGGCATACAGCGCCGGAGTTCCTTATCACAGCAAGTAAACAGAACCCCCCTTCCCCCCCCCCCCCACCACCCCCACTAAAATAGAACAGTTCTTGCCCAGAGAGATTTCGGCTGTGATAATCCCCGTCCTTCGCCGGTTGTGAAGATCTCGGGGCGCATGGATACGCAGTCCCGTTCAAACGTAGTAGCTGGGTGAAGGCCTATCTATTTATGGCGCGCTTGCGGTTGGCTGGCACAAACGAGGCGGCGGTAAATGGTGTGATATTTGGACCCATGACATCATTATGACCTCATTGTGGTCTGCATGCTTCTCCTTATGTAATACAAAGTGTGGTTTGACTTTTCTATGGCTGCTGTCTGCACATACATTGTAGTCAGCAAATATTAAAACAAAACTTACTGAACACAATCTAGCAAAAAGAAGTGCTGACATCCGTACCATGGTATTGGGACAATGTTATGGAAGTCATTTTTAACAGCACAATTTTTTTTGGTCTTTTTGTTTTTTCTATCAGAGAATTGTTGCAAATCGGCAGACTTGCCTACTATTTTTGAATTGTCATATTAAAGGGATGGAATCACTTAGTACTCTACATAGTTTTACTGTACTACTGTACATGGCCAGACATCAAATGGACCCAATACAACCAAAGGAACATAAAGGCGACCATCCATATAACACACTTAAAACAAAACAAAACAAAACAAGCTGCAATAGAACAAGGCTTGTGAGAGTTGCTCTGATTCTTGTACCATACCTGGGCCCCATTGGCTAAAAGTTGAGAGCAAACATTAAGTCAGAAAATCAAACGTAAGTCTGTGAATACTCATTTCTGATTGGCTGATGCCTGACTTTTAAATGTTTGATTTTCAATTCAGGAGCCAGTCATTCAAGGATGTTACCACTGCCACAATTTTGCATTGCATGACATCTTAAAGGGAAATGCATGACATCTTAACCAATGCATGACATCTTAAAGGGAAATCCCTCCCTCTATACTGCGATGAACATTAATTTGGACTTGTTGCAAAGATACATGTACCATGGTACATTAAAAGTACGGTATCCACACCTGTTTCAATTTGAGCATTGTTTTGATATGAACCTGCCTCAGAAGATGTTAATATTTCGAATTTGTGACCTTTTTTCATTTTCCCGTCCACAGCCCCCCGGGACAATATTCACGATATCTTGAGAAGTCTGTGCCGACAGAGTGGCCTGACGAAAGGGAAGAAACTTGGACATCTCAACAACTTTGTAAAGGTAGGTGTCTGAGTGCAACAGGTACGCTAATGTGCAAGCGAGCGGTACAGTGGTGGTACATGGCAGGAATGATTTTGTCGATCCAGTCACGTCCATGGAAACTGCAGTGCACAAAGTGTGTTTCATGTGACACAAAGAATTTAACCCTTTAACACGTGGACTGCCTGTGGTTCCCCAGAAGTGTGTGTGTGTGGGCGCAAAGTTTGCTGCATTCTTCAGTGAGTAGAAGGGGACATCTAGATGTTTAAACTTCAACTCTCTGACTCTCTACCATATGCCATTCTCCTCTTGCACAGTCTACTTGGCAGTTTGGGAAGTGGTTGTCCTAGTAATAGGCTTGGTATCCCGACTCGATGAGGAGGATGCATTTTAAGTGGCCGTTGTCTTGATGGTTCTGAAAACCACGTAATGGCCTATTTAAGGGCTCTATAGCGAGTATTGTTTCCGAAGAGTTTTGTATGCGTGCGTGACTGTTATTTCTTAATGTCCTGTCAAGTGTACAGTGGAGGTCTTTCCCCCTTTTTGTAATGTCATCTTTCTCACTTTCAAAACAATATATTACTTTTGTGGAGTATAAAGAGAAGAAACATGAGGAGGACATGAGCGGGAAAACACTCAAAGCTCCACTCTGCCCACTTGACGGATTGGCAGTCGCAGCCGCAGACTGCAAACATCACGCCCAGTCTGGCTCGCCATCACGGGCGAGATTGAGAATCGATTCGAGAAAAGCTAAGATGGAAACTGTCGAGTCGCGTCAGGTCGGGCAGTGTGGAAACATGTAGCGGATCGTGGCACTCGGATGGTTAACCGGTTTCTAGTTTAGATTCTCTACTAAGTGACATTGCTGGGTATTACTTCCCAGTGCTAAACATGCGTACACACTTCTGAACAATCAACATTTCATTTTCAGTTTACACTAATCGTCGCTGGGGCAATAAGACCTCGTATCTACAAAATGTCCAATGTTCAGGAAAGCCAAAAAACATGGCGGCCAAAGCACTGTGGCGAATGGGATAGCCGTTCCTTTGGCATGCCGTGGTGGCTTCATTTTTGGAGTAAGACAGTTGGGATTTGGACAGGACATCACTTAACCCATTATTTGACCAATAATCCAAAAAAGTCATTTTCACCAAAATTGCAGATACAAGGTCTTATCACCCCAGCGACGTAATGCACACACATCATTACATACAGCTCTCAGCTGATCTTGTCTGAGTATCCTGATTGATATGGCATTTCTTTTCTTCTTCTTTTGTTTTATTTTGGCTATATGGAATCGCAACAGTTCATCCATCCCACTACTTATTCCCCAAAGGGTTATCATGCTTTTTTGTTACTCTTTTTATAGCCTATGGAAATGTGATTGATTGCTACAAAGGCTGAGGTCTACATGCACTAAGAATTAGAAAGCTGCTAGTCAAAGTCTTGCATTTTCCATTTTGATACTGGAGGCTTGAATTGTTGTGCAGTGAAATGTCTTACACCAGAGTCCATGGCATAAGATATTCTGTGCACAAATGCCCAGATAACAGTGACTGGTTTTAAAAACATAGATACTGCACTACCAGCCAGCCTGAAAGTTTGAAACTTAGTTATAGTTGTTCAAATGTAAAAGTCTGAAAATCATCCAGAGGTCTCCTTTATTAACTTGAAATTTACAGGGTGTATGAGTGTGCACTCTCTGCATCAGCCCAAGATTCCATTTCCTCATAAAATTCCTCACATTCTGCCTCATCGATGTTGTGAGATTGGACGTGTTTGATGTACTCACTCGTACATTCTACACATACCATCTAAATGCCACGGATTCCTGCAGTGACCATATAAAGATGATTCAGGCAAAATGTTCCAAGGATGGTGCTAATTGATAAAACTCACATGGTTTCACAGACGTTATGTATAGATAGCCACATTCATTTGTGCAAATAGTGGGATGACGATTGTGCTCCAAATCTTGAGACTTTTTGCAAGCGTTCACATGGTCAGAAATAGCGGGATGATGATCACGCTGCAAATCTCTAGATTTTTTGCAAGCGTTCACAGGGGCAGGAATAGCCCGCTAATTGCAGATCAATAAATCTATTGTTCTTGCGCATCACAGTGGTGTGGTGCACACACTGTTGTGATGTGCGCTTTGAAAAATGGGATGTAAAACAGAGATTATTTGGTCAAGTGTTCACACAGTCACTGCGGGGCGAATTAGCTAATTCAGAAATAAACACAAGATTTCTTGGGATTTAGCATTGCAATGGTGATCATGCTAATTTATGAGATTTTTTTGTGTCCACACATGCGAAAAACTGGAGGCTTGTCACTTCATGTACATGTACACTGCTCCATTGAGTAATGTGACCTGAGGAGCGCAGATGTGCAGTTGGTGTGGTTAGCCTGGGCAGGTCCAAGTTATTAACATATTTCAAAATGACTGTGTTTATCAACTTTACTGAAATACGTTTCTGGCCCAAATGTGTTTGTCGTTGCACTTTTTTTTAGAGTTTTGGAAATGCATTCAAACCTCATAATCAAAACAGCTTGGCATAAATTTATCAACTGCCTAAAACTCCCTGAAAGTTGTTTGGAAACCTTAATTCTGCACCAGAAGTGAGTTGAAAAACGCACCCTACGCCTTTGCTCATGCCTGCAAAGTTCTGCTAAAGCTCCATATCAAAAACGGGAACCAGAAATTGTGTTTGAGAGGAAAACCCCCCAGAAAATGTCTGTGTGCCGAGCAGCTGTGAAAAACAAAAACACAATGTGCTGTGTTTATTGGCCGCACAAGTCTGTTGTTAATGTACATACTTCCTCTTCCACATCGTTGACATGTAATGGCATGTATAAATGCGAAAGCTTGGGGAGATGGGAGGAGAATCCGCACTGAAATATACACAGTACATCACTTGAGGATGTAGGAAATGTTGCAATTTGATGGAAAGCTATGAAACATTCTGTACATCTTGTGTGAGATGGTTTTTCGTTCATCATATATCGAGTGTCATATTATTTCCCCAAAGAGTGCATACAGGCATTTTTTTTATTTCTTTTAAAATGCAGATTAATGCCAGGTCAATGACCCTGTGTGTCTCAAAGTTATTCCTTGTTTTATAACTTGTGCATATTTTTTTTTTTTTTGGTACTATGGCATGCATTGTACATTAAAGAGATTGGAGCATTTTTTTTTTTTTTTTTTACATAAAAAGATATAAAAAAAGAGAATTGCAGGATATTGAGGTCTGAACACAAAGCAAAATTTGACTAGTTTCACTGCATTTAATCACAAAAGATTAAAAGATGTAGTGATTTCACCTTGTACTACACTCAAGTCCTCTGCTATGTGGAACACTATAAAGTATGTGTGGTATGATCCAGCAATGTGTTTAAAATGTTACAACTTGCTTTAAGTCTTCTGAGGAGATCTAGTCATGCTGTGTAAAGATTTGAGTTGGTGCACACCAGATGACAAGGAAGAGAAAGTGATGTAGTGTTGATGCAAACCATTTAATCGTATAGCATGGGGTGGGTAAATCAGGTCTTTGTTTTGCTCTTTTCTCTTCTTTTTTTTTTTTTTAATGGAGGGGGGGGGGGTAGGGGTAGTCATGGAGTTGTCTTCTCATCTGCTCTAGATAGTACAATGATGAGATGACAGAGCCCATGTGTAATTGCCTCTTAATATAATGTAGCTAATTTAGCTCAAATTTTATCGTAATTGCACAGTCATGGATGAGGTAAAAACATTGGATGCCAAAAATGTGTCTATTTATAGAGTTGATGGGATCTGCCAGTTAGCTCTTAAAGGCCTTGCGTTCAATATAGTTGCTTAAAAAGAGATTTGTTTGTTTTGGTGCTTTATTTTGTTTTTGTTTTGTTTCTTTGGAGGGGGAATGGGGGAAGAGAAATTTCCTGAAATGTAGGGTGTATCATGAATTCCAGTTAGAGTTGTGATACGAAAGAAGACTCCTTCAGAAAGCTCGGCTGATTTTGTTCCAAATGGTTTATTTTGAAATGGATTTATAAATTCTTAGTCACAAAGACTGAAGCCATAAAAACAGCAAAAAAAAAAAAGAAGAAGAAATAAATAATTAAAAAATGGTATAAAAGCCATCATGTGTGCCAAACACATTTATAATTCTGATGTGTATACAGTGTATTGGGCAAAAGTGTAACAAAAGCTAATTCAGGTGTCCCTGTATGGGAAAGTTCCAAAATAGGCTGATCAGGTGGGTCGGTACTGCTAAGAAAAGTATTTGCCTGTAAATTCCAGAAAAGCATAGCTAAAAATGAATGAATGCACAAACAAGCCAACAAGCAAGTGCTAGCTCTAAAATATGTTTGAAGGAGAAGTGTAGGGGAGGAGGAAATGTAGCTAGAAATCTATGTGAAGAACTAAATGCCCTGCCAGAGAAGAATAACAAAATACAAAACTAGAAAAGCACTCTGGTATCCTGGTATCCAGATGGTCATCAGGATCACTACCAACATTTAATCATCTCTTCCTTGTGTCATTGTCAACGTTTCCTGTAGGTTTCATTGAAATCCATACCTGACCTCATGAGTTATTTTGCAAACAGACAGACAGACAGACAGACAGACAAACAAACGATTAAACAAACAAATGAACAAACCAATGCAAAAACAAAACAAAAACAACAACAACATAATATCCTTGGCAGAGGTCAAAACAAAACACAGAACCAGTTTTACTGCACTGTTCTCTGGCAGTCCAGCCAGCTCATAAAAATTACAAGTGCTATAGTATTCTATTGTAAAGCCTAGTGATACTTTACTGCTGATTCAAATATGACATTAAAGGGTGTGTACAGTTCTGGTCGAGGTGAAAATTTAGCTTTTAACGTTTTGCGAGATATTAAGAAACCACTCTATGAGATGTCAAAGAGCATGCAGTTCTAAGGGGTATCAAAAGTTTATTCGATGAAAATCGGTTTTGAAATGGCTGAGATATCCAAAAACATGGTGAAACAAAGAGATACTAATAAAGTTGGGGCATGTCGCCTTTTATTATTAGCACTTTTTTGGATATCTCAGCCATTTGAAAACCAATTTTCATCAAATAAACGTTGAATCCTTCTTAAAATTACATGCTCTTTCATATTTCATAAGATGCTTTTCATTATCTCACTTAGGAATGTTCAAAACATGAATCCCTACCCCAACCAGTACTGTACAGTCCCTTTAAGGTACTGCTTGCATCAGTGCATTTTCATCTCAAATGTGTTCCTACAACATTGCACTAGAGTTAATTAAATCTTAAAGAGTGTTTGGAATGGATTACAAGACTTTTGATGCAAATTTTTCTGAAGTGATTTTGTAGTAATGGCTGGTTAATGACACTGCTTTTCTGATGCAGCGTACACGTACACGACTGTACACTGTAGCTATTTGTAACTCTATCATTCCATCAAATAAAAATGCAGAAAACTGCTGCAAATACACAGATCAGACATACACACACACACGCACACACACAAACACATACATACACAGTCACTCGTAGAAACACAACTATGCCACAGAGATTTATACAGCCCTTTCAAATTTTGATGATAAAACCTCTTTTCAGCTTTCTGCTATGCTACTTCTCTTGGAAGAGTAAAAAATACTTGTGTTGCGTTTTTTGGTGTGGAATGTTGAATATAGATCTGGTAACCATGGCAGCCCAAAACAGCTGCAGACCAGTCACTGTTGCCATGGAAATAATAAAAAAAAAAGAATCCACTGTCTCATATGAAAGCTAATATGCCATTGTGCATGTTTGGGTAGACTTTAATCATTGTGCACGTATTTGTTACATTTAACTTCCCTCGCTGAGTGTGGAACACTGACGTGATTTTGCAATAACATGCAGTGCAACTGGCGTAAACATGTAATCTTCCAAAAGCAGATGTTGCACGCATATGGGGAATGGAAGTCCAAAATTCAGTGTGTCATAGTCAGTGTGTCAGCTGCAGATTCCATAAACATGAAAGGCAGAGTACCGTATGTCCCCCCCCCAAAAAAAAAAAAAAAAAAAAAAAAAATTACAACGGAACCCTCCACAGTGATATCTTTAAAAAGTAGTGAATCAATCCAAATCCAAATTGTGGGCATGAAACTATAACTCATTGCCCACATCTTTAATAAAGAAAACCCCATTCAATTTGCTTCAGTGGTCAAAGAGAAATGAGGAATTTTTGTACAGGATGTCAAGAATCTCTTCCCTCCAAGTTCTGTCTATTGTATTCACACACAAAAGCATCGAAGTGCTTAAACTTGGAAGAATCAGACTCATGACATGCTTCATAACATTCCACATTTCTCTGTGACCGATTAACCAAATTTAATGGGGTTTTCTGCAAAATAGAGTTAAGATGTTATATTTTAAGACCCTGAAGTAGCATTTAGACAGTTTAATCATATTGGGTGTTATCAATGCGAAAATGTTGTTGTAATTTTTTTGGGGACATACTGTACAGTACACTGTTTGGTCCTCGAAAAATGGTATATTATGGATAATGATTATGAGTAGTGGGTTTAGAGAGAGGGTTGGGAGGGGGAAGGGAGATCGGCATAGAGGAATTGAAATCAAATATATTACACGCATGTAAAGAAAGAGAGACGTATAACTAACACTAACAAATTTGCTGTGCAAACAACATGATTTGTATCTACCAGGGGAACAGGCTGTGTACGAGAGCAGGTCATGAGAATGTCAGCCCGTGCTATCCACTCCCGTAGTATGCGAGCTTGACGATGACTCACGCAAACATGAGGAACATACTGTACGAGCGCATAATTTTCCAAACAAAGCGGCAGATTGATCTGGCATTCGACACGTGCCGCGCCGAAGCCTCGTACTGGGCTCTAGGATTGAGCAAAATGAGAACAGCTAGCCTTAAAGGCCTTAACTCTTCCCAGCAGACATTTAGAATTTCAAGGAGGAGAAACAAAAAAAAAAAATTATCAACCAAAAATGTTCATTGGCATGAGGGCCTTGGGCACAAGCATGGCTCATTTTAAAATGCAAGTTTCTATCATATCAAAATGCCTCATCTTTCATAGCGAAAAGCAGTGAAAATGTCAACAGAATTTCTCTTGAATTTCATGGAAGACACATAGACATATTTGGTTGTAAAATGCTGCAACTTATATTGGCCATAACTGGGGAACTTCCAAAGAAGAAAAGATGTTTCTATGGGTTAAACAATGAGTTTGGTGCATTGCTATGTCAGTGCATAAATCAACTATTGTTTGGCATTCTAAAGCCCCCTCCCCCCTCCCGTAATGGCTAGTAACAACTGTATCGTGGCAATTACCCCCCCCCCCCCCCCCCCCCCCGGCTAAATACTGGTTAGTGGTAAGGTTAGAGTAAAGATTACGGTATGGTTCTAGGTTTAGGGTTAGAGTTTAGATTAGGGTTAGGATTAGGTTTAGGGTTAGGGTTAGGGGAAGGGGAAGGGTCCTGGGCAGTAGTTGCCCAGGGGATAATTAATTGCCCTAGACCCACTAAACAACAGCAACCAAACTGAACAGGTCTATATATTGGGTACCATTTTGGAAAGTCATCCCCCTTTCCTCTTCCTCCCTCCCTACGCCCCCCCTCCCCCACCCCACCCCAAAAAAGGAAGGGAAGACAAACAAAAATCAAATGTTGCAATATTCCCTAGTGTTTCAGCCTTGTCACATTCAAGGCAGGCTACGGATGTACATGTACCATAAAACAGGCTTTGTTAAGTCTGTGAAACAAACAAAGTCTAATAGAAACAATGAAGAGAGCCTAGGGGTTTGAGAGCAAATGTAGAGCTACAACGCACGTACATGTTGTACATTTACACATGTTCTCGTGCTTCTTGTCTTGCGCTCCCGTTTATCTTCCATTCAGTCCCACATACTGACATGTGTGTTTTGTTAGTAGCTTCCAGACCTTTTGTCTACAGAAGATGTCCCTTTTTTTTTTTTATCAACCATGAAATCTTTTATGATGCAACTCCGCACAGTCACGCATTCACAAGAAGTTATGGGCGACTCCCTGTGTAAAAGCCTTTCCATCCCTCAATCTTTAATACTCGAGCCCTTGAACATCTTTCAAATGCATGTTGACAAGTTATGGTATTTTATTTGCCCTCAAAAGGGTGCATTATTACGCCCATAATGTGCTCGAGGATGTATCCCAGGTCGTCATATCTGGCGACAACGAGTCGCCATATTCACAAGACTTTCCCCCTTCCTGCAACATGCACTGCATATAAGGGGCGGCCAAGCGCTGCTGCAGCGCCGCGGAAAAGGGGAAAGTGTAAAGATTTGATAGAGCGTATGCATAATCACGCCCCCGTTCCTCCTTGAGACAAAGCGGAAGGATGCAGGTAGCTCATCCAGCCCGCTCCATCGTCGTCCGGCGAAAAAAAACGCGAGCCAGAGCCAGACGTAAACACTAACCCTCCCTGGCTGGCTTGGTGGAGTCATCACATATTAATGAATAAATTATTGTGTTTAGCCAGGGCTAATCTCGCATTTCCACAGTCCATGGATGTAATATATTTTTTCTTGCTCTCTCTCCCCCTCCTCCACCTCCACCTCCACTCATCTTTAGAAATGTGTGGTTGGCAATGGTCCTTTGAAATGAGAGGGGAGAAAGAGAGGGAGAGAGAGAGATGGGGGGGGGGGGGGTGAGAGGAAGTGGTAGGAGTAGAAATATATTTAACAGTGTTGTACCCATATATGGAGAGAGATGGAGGGGGAAAAGGCATTGACGGAAAAATATGCATGAAACATGATTGTCTACTTGGAAGAGAGCAGAAGATGGGAAGGGGAGGGGTGGGGAAGAAGGAGGGGGAGGGGGAGGGAGAGGGGGAGGGAGAGGGAGAGGGGGAGGGGAGGGAGAGGGAGAGGGGGAGGGGGAGGGAGAGGTGTACACACATCAAGTACAACTGTATGTAAGAGACTATGTGAAGAAGGAAAGAAGAGAGAGAAAAAAAAAGTGAGGCTGATATAAATTCGAGAGATCATATCATTGCATAAATGAAGGATGAAGGGGAGGGCTTTTAGTGAATACTTTTAGCATGATTTAATCTCGATAATGAATGCATTCGTTTCATAGTGGTCCTCAACTTAGTAATCTGATCATGTCATACAATACTTGTTTTTAATCAAACCACAAGGACACGATGATTGGACAGTAAACACGTAACATCGAAAATACACTGATTAATCGAGCTAAAATGAGATACTAATTACGATATCTCAGAGCTGTGCTGCCAATCTTCAAAGAAATTTTATGTTATGTTGCTGGCATCTGTGTTCATGATTTGTGGTTATAACATTTCATTTGAATGCAAATGGTGTGGGGTTTCCCGTCGTTGACTCAGTTGGACTTGCAGTCGAATTGCAGTCGAAACTCTGCCTTTTCTTCTGGTGACCTACATTAGTGCGCAATGCCAATGGCATTTTTTTTTTTTAAAGTTTAGTGGTCCTGCGTCTCGATGCAGGTCAAACTGCCAAAGGGGGTCTGAACCCAAAGACTAGTGGCTAGAGACAGGTGCGATGATGCTGCCCGCATCTCAGATGCAGTGTTTACTCTCATCCTCCCCGCATCCATGCTGCTCCTGGTACCAACTGACTCATGCCGTGCACATCATACACGGCGCAAAATGATGCGACACTCTCCCAAGCTCCTCAGCGGCACATTATGAAGTGTGTTTAGTACCATGGCAATGAATATCAAACAACGAAACAGCAGTTCCTGGCAGAATCATGGACTAAAATACATTCTTTCTATTCCCAGAGTGGGAGCTACCGTGGTGTAGTTTTATCATCATGTGATACAGTACACTGAGTAATTGTGGCTCAAAGGGAGTGACTGTGCAGCTGTAGTGTACAATAACAATGTACAGCTGTAATGTAATAAACCAATTTGGAAGTAGTTACCACCTTGGCAAAATACATTTTAATGTGTTTTCATACATTCCCTGATATTGGCAGCACAATAAAAAAAACACTTTATTGTCTTGAAGTTGTTGTTGTTGTTGTTTTTCCTCGTCTGAATGTCACCGTACGATTCACTCAGCAAAATTTCGTAACTTTTGACATTTGAGTCACCAGAATATCAAATGGTGCCTTTGAAAGGCCTGGGCTTTTTACAGCACTGCAATGTTTGCTATGAAACAAGTTTCTGTGGAACTCAAATGTAGTGTGGCTTGTATCATAGTCTCCCCAAGATCTCTGTAGGAATGCCAACCAATGCAGATAAAGAGCTCAAGGAAGTCACGCATGATGCCCTTTGTTTGAGAAAAAAAGAAAGAAAAGAAAGAAAGAAAGGAGAAAATAAGAATAGAAAATGGGACAAGAGCGAGGAAAGAAGCTTTGTGTTTAGCCTCTGAGACATGTTGAAGTGACCAGAGTTACATTCTGTGTGCAACATATAAAGTGGAATGCACACGTGTGAGAATGTGACAGCAATTATTTTGATTGTAAAAAATTGAAAAATGTACTGTGTTTGCGACTGACAAGGCAGTATGACTTTGTCATGTATTCAACGTCAGCAGCAAAGTTGACAGCAGATGTTAGAGGTGCATTAGATAAAATGCCTTTTGTTTTTTCCATCTGTTCACTTTTGAGTACAGAAGTTGCAATAGTTGACAAAATGTTTTTCTCTCTTTTTTGTCACAAGTTTCAGGCATGAAATATTGAAATTAAGGAGATGTAGAGTGTTACAGGTGATTTCATAGGGGAAAAATTGATGACAAGTTTCACCAAAAAAACATCAGCAAAACAGAAGATTAAAAAGTACTTGGAGGCTTGAACATTGTAGTGCCCTGGAAAGAAGCCAATGGATTAAACAGAGATGTATGATTGAAGAATGCTGAAAGAAATATCTAGATATGTTATCCATCCATCTATCACTCTATCTATTTTTGTACCCAAACATAAAATTATAAATGTATAGGATCTATCTTTGTATTCAAGTATTATAACTCTCCATGGATATATATATCAGTAGAAAGTACAATGTGTACACCTAGCGATAGACAACAGAATTGTGCTTACCAGCACAATTCTTGCAATGTGTGTGATTGATTTGTTTTTTGTTGTATTTTGTTTTGTTTTTAACGGGGGAGGGGCAAACTGGGCCACAACCTCATGTGGGCTTTAAAATCTTGCTTCTGGTGACATCAACCTCTCTCACCCTCTCTCTCCCTCTCTGCCTCTCTCCCCGTCTCTCTCCCTCTCTCACACTCTCTCATCCCTTTATTTCCACCACACATTGTGGTCACTGACTCACAGTGTTGTGACCTTGGCAATGTGGGCCAAGTCTACCCCCAATGGGAATATTCCGCATTGGAGTGCCGCTCTCTGTAATTCTTTCTCTCTCTGTATTGCTTCCAAAACATACTTGGCACGGACCGCCTTGTTTATCCTAACAGGGCTCTTGACAGACTTTGGAAGTGAACTCCCCTGCTTTGTGGCTTTGGGCTTGCAGACAGGTCTGCTTAAAGAAGACATGTATGGAAATGAAAGAAGTTGAAATTTTTGTGTAAAAATTATTCTCAGAATGTAATCACTCTCGTGACTATACCACATATATTTCTACCATCATCTCCTTGAGATATTTGTTTAGATTTCTGTTTGATTTTATTTCTGCATTCCCTTCTTATAACTTGTTTTTCTCTCAAAATATTGCATGGAAATATATTAATTTCTTCTCTTTTTTCCTTAACTTTGAGCATGTCTATTAATGTAGGAAACAAACAAGTCTTTTTTTGTTCCATGCATTAAAAAGCCCAAATTTCATGTGCGCATGTTAATTATGTAGAAGTTTTTACAAGAATGTCCAGAGGATGCTAAAAAATCAGAATGCAAATTTGCTTGAAGAACAAAAGCTCTGAATGTTAATATCTCAAAAAATATCACATGATCATAATAAACATAAAACAAACCTTTCCCTGTGTATTCATGACAACATTTTCTTGTCAGTTGATATGGTTCAAATTTCAGTGGAATATCAAAATAGATCGACCTGTACTTCTTTGAAGTATGTTTCATTATGATGTCATGCAAAGTAAGTGCAGCATATACATGTACTTGTATTGCCCTCTTTCCTCAATAAAATGTAATAGAATGTGTAGATGTACAAAAGATTGGTATTCACTTTACAACCTTAATATTAGCACTGTGTTTGACAGTGATGCTGACTTTTCTGTTCATTTATACCCACTTTTGATTCTAAAAAATATGTATGGTTTTTTTCTTGGTTGAGTAAAATGCAACCTAATGAAAATTTTTCAATATCTGATCGTTGAAAACATTTTATTCATCTTTGGGAAAGGGACCATGTGACGTGAAAGCGTGATACTTGACTTATCTTTCAGTCTCTATACTGATGCAATGTCTATTGGTAGCCAGTCTAAACTCATTGAATTAGATGCTACTGTAGTAAACAAAGCCATTAATTTTTCCCAGCGTCATTACGTGAATAAGTGGTCACCTTGAGAATATATAACAAGAAAATAGATTGCAATTTCCCCCTTGAGTTCCTTAATATAAATGGGGTTATTATTCATTCAAGGGTTCAGATACCAGTATGATTGATTCTGATATAATACCGAGAAAGCAAGTCATTCATTTTCATCTCTTGCTATGATGAGAATAATTGGCCTTCTGTACAGAGAGATTAATTCTTTACAACGCCCTTTTGTTGGCTTTACAGTGGTACAAAGGAGCCAACCATTCCTTTGAAAAGGTGATGCATGCTCATGATGATACTGATACGGTACTCTTTAAACAAGAAACATTAATGTTTTGTGGTTGCAGTGGTCAAAACGATCGCTGCCATTCCGCACACGACCCCCACTGTGACATTTAGGGGATGACACGGCGCATCGCGGCACGACAGCCAAGCTTGTAGTCGGCGGAGGAAAGTCCGCCTCCCTATCACTGCACGGAGCAGACTGGGAATGTTTGCTTTTGTGCAGAAATGGCCGACACACGCCACTCAGTATGAGGCATTCTCATGTCCTTAAAACAGACCTCATAGCAATTAAACCACACTGCCCCTCCTTGTTAATACATCACTGCACAAAATGGTCTACATGAGCAAGTCATCCAACTATATATTTTTTTTCCTCCCTCTCTGTTTAGGTAAATTATAAACCTTAATCATTAGCTCATGGTATTCACCCTCTGGTATCAATGAAATGTACATGTACATTAAAGATACAGAGGTTCAGAGTTTCTTGAAGAAGTCATCTGGTAATGTGTATTGTTAAAGGGTATTTTTTGTGATATACTGTAAAACCGGAATTTTTTGCATGCATAAAATTTTTGTGAATTTCGCGAGGAGCCAAGATTCGTGTAATGAAAATGCACACAAAATTTCTTGTCTGTAGTACTATATGCATTGAATGCCAGTGGCAATTGGTGAAAATTTCATGCAGTGAATATTTCTGGTTTTACAGTATGCAGAGTTAGAGTGTGTACCCTGTTATTGTGTAAACTACACCCCTGAACATGGAAAGCTCAATTAAAGCTAGTCTGTATAGGAAGTACAATGTATAGTATCTGGTTTTCCTTTGTAGACTACATGTAGAAGGTAGCTAGATCATTCTGTGTCGAGTCTTCCAGTGGGCTAATTGTCACTTCATCAAGGAGGGTGTCAGACGCACAGAAGAACTCGTTTGTAATCCTGTTTACAAACACGCTTCACGCTAATTGAGTTTTTGTCTGCAAACAGAGTCCTTGCAATCATGTTTCTCTCCCAAACCTGATTCTTCAATTATGTTTGGTGAGTCACACTCCACAGGAGCTTTCCAGTTAGAATAGCTACAATTGTTGTACAATGTACACTTGATTCTGGGGATGCATTTCAAGTCCAAATAGTTTGACCACTGAAACACATTTGCAAAGGTGAGACTAAGCTTGGCCTTTACATTCAACAGTGCCATGTCATGTACATCTGTACATCTCATTGAACGGTACTTGCAAAGCATACCAAGGGTTGTGTGTTTGATTGACACGCCACTGGGGTTTGTTGCACAGCTGTAGTAAAGAATTAGTAGTATGGAATGTTGATTTCAGGGTGTGGTCAGCGAGAAGACTCAATAATATCTGCATGGATTGTTCATATTCAAACATTCATGAGTAGAAACATGTTTCCAGAAATGTTGATTTCAAGCAAGTTACCTCATGTAAAGTGTGAAGTTCCCTCACATTGGTGCAGTGGTGTACAGTTCCCTTTGATCGGTTTCCACCAATATCTTTCCAAACCATGCCAGTGTACAAACTGTGACACCATTTAAAACACACTTCCTCATGTTAGTAGGTGTTTGTATGCATGCATACATTTAATATTAACATTAAATGTCACATTAAATGTTTCTGCCTTCGTGTCAAAGTGTCTCTGCCTTGGTGTACTCCTCTTGAACTTTCCTGGTAATCCATGGAGCATCTCACTCCAAGCATCAACTTCCCAAGCATCAACCTCCCCCAGCCCCCATTTCTCCTTGCTCGCAGTCATGCTTTTGGCAATTGGAGAGAAGTATTGTCAATAAAGAAGGATTTTCCTCAGTACCCCCCTCCTCTTTTTACCTGTAAATTATGAAACTCTATTGCACCATCTCCTGTTCTCAAGTGATTTCCCCACAGATGCAGTAGTCATGATTTTGATGACATTTTCAGCCAACTTTTGTGACAGGTGATATTTGAGAGGCTGAAGAAGAGTTTCCAAAATGTGACCCCATCCCCCGCCCGTTCCTGTCCCTCTACCCCTCCCTGTGCTCCTGGTCCTTGTTAACCTCTCTGGTCGGGAGCCATTTGTGCTGGAAGTTGCGATTTCAGCTCTGTGACAGATGGGTGCAGACTGGATTAGTTTCCATGGCGATCTTCCTTTTGCTAACACCTCATCCCCCTATCCTCTGTACCCCGGCCTCTGGCTTTACCCCCCTCCAACCCAACTGGGACCGGTCCAGAGGGGGTTACGATGATTGCAATGCCACCTGCCACAGGTGTTGGTCTGGACAGAATTTCCAGATCTCGTCCTTGACTTTCAGCAGGGAAGATGATTTCCCCCCTCTGGCTCCAGACAGGAGGAGGAAGCGTTTGATTAAAAGACTTTGGAAGTCTGGCCCCAGTGGGATCCTGCCTCCGCTCCGCTCATACCAGTACTGGTGCCACTGCATTCAGTACAATGTAAAACTCTTTAAAGTTGTGACCTTTACCAAATGAAACAAAACACAACAAACAAATTAAAAGAACTTTTCTGTATCTTTATCCACTTGTAGACAAAAAGTATCCAGAAAATGTCTTGCATTATCTACAATTTTGTAAACAGATTTGTGGATGTATGACTTTGAAAAGCTCATGCTGTTTGTCATGATCACAGAGACTTGTTTTTTTTTTCTGTCACAAATGCTTTTGCAAGAATTTTTTTTTGTATTGCCAGCACTTCTTGGAAAGGTCGAGTCAGCCGAGCTGTTAGTAGGTCATGACACTGTCACCCTTTCCAACTTGTGCACATGTGACTGTGATTGCTATCAATGCTCTGATGAAATGGGAAACTTGGAACATTTTAAAGCTTTCTTCATGTATCTGTATTGTATCCAATTTTGAAATAATTTGCCTGTTTGATATTGCTTTATCTATTAAGGTTACTCAAAACAGGGCATGTGTTTTCCCATGATATCACTGACACAAAGCATACGTTGTATTTGTGCATAATTGTGTTGTTTAAAGTACTATAGAGCATGTTCTTAGTGCACATGTTGCTACAATTATGATATTCTTCTAGATGCTTTTCAGAGTATGCTCTACACCAAAACCTGTTCTTCATGATATCGTGGTCAATGTGTCCTAAACGCGTGTCTTTGATTTTATCTCCTTGTTCTTTCAGCTCATCAATCATGTCCCAAATTTTGACCAGTTTGGATATTCCATTGCAGAAATCGTGTGCTGGTGAGTATAAAGTGTGACTATTTTCCCCGTTGTATCCAGCCTTTATGATCACACTCAGACATAAGTTGGTATCAAATGTGAAAAGTGCATGTGATATACAGACTGCTTGACTCATGTGCATACATGGGATTGTGTGTTATCTGCTTGACTCTGTGTGCACATACACACACACATACAGACATTACACAGACAGACAGACACACATACAAACTGACACACAAATGTTCGAAGAGATGAGTACTATCAAGTTAACTTTTGAGAAAAAGCAGAGGAGGATGAATGAAAAGAAAATTAAGACAGTTTGGAATTCAGACAGAGATAGAGTATTTTCATAATAGAAAGTTGTAAAAGTTTGTGGCTGTAATATTACATTGTTCTTTCTTGTTTTACATGACTGAAATCCTCTGAGTAAAACAAATCAAGAAAATTATGATTTTTTTTTAAGCAGGTGATAAAAAATTTGAGTGGTTTTTGGGGTTATTGTGAAGACATATAGTACAATGATGATATGTAATATATTGTGAACAAAATCAGCGAGGAACTCTGTATTTGTGGAAACGCAGAATTCAGTGGATGAGTACTGAGAATTGTAGAACATTTGATTTGTCTGGCAAAATGCCCCACTGAATACCTGTTGGCAACAATATTATCGTTCCATGTTCAGTTTTTCCTCAACCCTCACCGAGTTGCTGTTTATGCGTCTCATTGAGTACATTTTCTTCCTTGAGTAGCGCTTCCTTGTTGAAGTATTTTTGGAGAGCAAAGTTGCTCACAGTAGCTTTTTGATACCAAGCTGTGACTGCTTTCAGTGTGTAAAGTGGTCTTACATATCCAAGAGAATCTGGATATAACTGTATATAACTGGTACTTTTTTTTTCTGTCAGTTCTTCTTTTCAGTCAGCCTTTAAATTGCACTAGTAAGCAGGGGGCATTTCATGTCCAAAGCATTTTGGCAGATATATATATTTTTTCTGACAAACTGTTTTCAGCTACTGAAGTCCTTGAATTTGATTGGCTGAGAGCAAATTTGTCAAAAAAAAAATCAAACAACAGGCTTCATGAAATGCCCCTCCAGACTTTACAGTAATTCATTTTGAGTTTGGTGGTGACAGTGCTAGGCATGTAAAATTACCAGAAGGAAACAGACATTTGGAGGGGGACTGTGTGCTATCTTGTGCTGATATGAACAGAGTGACTTTTGTCTGGTTATTTGCCGTAGAAGTCTGTGCCACATGTAGACTAGTCTGTCTCCTCCTGTGTGTTTAAATGAATGTGTGTCATGTATATCCACACACACACACACAATTTGATATTTTTTAAAACAATATTTTTAGATAATGTGTACACCAGTGTTCTGTAAACATTGCTGTGTGTGGACAGCCTTGAAACCATTGTGTTGGTACATAGTCCATTGTTCAGAGTTTGAAATTTGAAAACACGATGGACAATTTTATCCGCAATCTTGTCCTATTGAGCCCTGTTGTTGCTTGGCAACAATGCATTATGAATTTGAATTTTAAGGAGGAAACAAAACAAGTATGTTTTAATAATATTGTGTATAATAAAAAAAAAAATGTTCTACAAGGAAATAAAATGTCTTTTGTGCACAAATGCTCTGTATTGGTGTACTAGTAATCATCATCATCATCACTGTCATTAGATAGAATATGTACACATACCGTACATAGATCTATATTCAAGCACACAGTACTTAATGAAGAAGGAGCTACATTGTGTATTGAAAAGGTTTAGAGATTCACCTATGTACAGGTGTTCCCCCTCTGGTAACAGTTCTTATACATGGATGGAATATGTGGGATGCCAAGCGTCAACTATCAAAATTTGTACAAATTGTTCTTTGGCATAAGTTTTGATGAAGAGTTCAGAGCAATTTCAACAAGCCATAAAAGTGAGCATGACTTGAGGTATGGCAGTGTAATAGCCTGCAGTCATAGGACTTCATTCAGTCTAAAACCAAACAGGACACTTGAGATATATCACTGCATGATAAATCCTAAAATTCATAGCTCTTTTGAGAATCTGAAAATAGTACAGCTAAAATCTGGTCCTCTCGTAAAATTCTTAACCACCAGAAGTTGTGTCAAAATAATTAATAATGCATGGACCAGTCCAGAGAAAGATGGAACAGCTTCAAGATGTGCGAATCGTCAGGCTTCTTAAATTTTTCCAGTGGGTGTGATGTGATTGAGGGGCCACCAGTTCATCTTTTTTTCTTCTTGCAGACATGATTGATCGAGGCAATGTTCCATGCATTCATTTGAGTTTTAGTATTTAGAGCAATTTCCTCACCCAGTTCCCGCGTTCGAGTTGGCCCGCGGCAATTTCCTGGCAGATTGCCAAGCGTCTCCTCCCATGGCAACCAGTGCTGCATCAGGAGCAAAAGATGTAATTCAAAAAGAAAAAAAAAAGAAGAATACAAGAAATACATGTACCTCTTGTTTCTCCTGTCTCATGGCAGAAAAACCAAGGGGAAACCCAAACTGTGCAAGAGATAAAAGGATGTATCCTGTACAGGTGTTGAATCTAGTGTTTAATGTAACCCTCCAGAGAAATAAGTGGAGTTTAATGCGCTCTTCTACCACCCTCTTCCTACTGACACCCCCCCCCCCCCACCCACATTTCTGACTCAGTCTTATTCCATTCCTCCTATTGGCATAAGAATGATTGTAGGGAAAAGGTCAGCAGAATGTTTGTTTTAGATAACACACAAATCACAGTCTTAAGACTGTGAGGAATCCAACTGATTAATATTGCCTTTAATTATTTAATATGAAAGAAGGTTAGTTTACAATAATTGTCATAAAGATATTAAAGATGTGTGTATCTTTTTTTGTACTTCTTGAGGACTGGATGATAAGCTACTTGTATCCCACATACCTGCTACTTGTAGATATAATTTTAATACTTGGAAATACCCTTGAATCACCTTGCTATGTCTAGCAAGGCAGCGGCAAGCTTGCTGGTTTTCAGGAGCCAAGTGCTGATTGTAAAGGTATGAGTTAGATTTGAATTCACAGAGATAAAATGCTGAATTATGTAAAAATGGGGACAGGTGAAAGTGGAGACCCTGCGCATCCACACTCCTAGTGGAGTTAGGAGCATCTGTACTCTTTAATTGGTGGAGGGATGCCTTCTGGCATTTCATCCACCTAGCCTCGGTGGTATCATCGCATAGTGCTCTGCACTATGATTTGCCTTCCTCCACGTACGGCCACTAATTCATCCACACAAGCTCCTGAATTGACGGGGAGGTTGGCGAGATAATGAGGGGGGAAGCGCCAAAGGAACAAAGGCCTTTCTTACTAGACCTGGGCCGTGTCCGACAGAGATGGATTTTTTTTTTTTCTGTCTTTCATGCATGCACTCCACCGCCGCGTATTCTCGACATCAGCTCGTATGCGTTCCCCATGCCCTGCCCTGTCCCCACTGCATAATTCAACATCAGCCTGCAGAGCCCATGCATGAAACACTGAATGTTGCAAGGCAAATGTCTTGTCTGGAGGTCCCCCATGTACCCCTCATTTTGCTCCTTTTCACGTGATGCGGCACCGGCTTGATTCACAGCGGAGTATTAAAAGCTCCTGCATCAGAGGTACCGAGCAGTACATGTATGTACACGCCATGTTGTTCTGCTGATAAATTCATGAAGGAGCAGATTACGCATCATCTGCCGTGCTCTGGCAGCAAACTCTTGCCTCAGCATGCATCACTGTGATAATGGTGACTCTTGGCAGGCACATTTTCTGTTTTCCCTTCTCTCCTTCCTCCTTTCCCTTCTATCCCCTCCTCCTTCCTTTTGTTTTCTCTCCTTCCTTCCCCATCCTCTCCTTCCTCAAGTCCTACTGTTTTCCTTGTCATCCTCCACCCTCCACCCATCCCCTTTCCCTACTCCCCTTATCTCTGCCCTTTCCTCGATCATTTGCTTTCACCAGGGAGATGGGAAGAGATTCCACCTCCCTGCTTCCACTACCCCTTCCTTCTTCCTCCTTGAGGACAGCCCTAACCCCTTCTCCTTTTTTTAAGCACTTCTTTTCCCTTTTCCAATCCTCCTTTCCCATGTAAAGCTCTCATAACCCTTCTCCTTCTCCTTTTCCACTTCCAAATGTTCCCCATCCCCCTCCTAAAATCCACTCCCAATTTCTCCCATCTCCTTTCTTCTTTCTTCCTTTCCCTCCTTTTACCTTCTTTCTCTTTTCTCCCCATCTCCATCCCCTTCCTACGTTCCACTGCCATTCTGTTTCCCCATCCCCCATTTCAAGAAGGAGTCTTTCATTCAGCGGTGTTTGGACATCGACTGGAGTCCGACTACCACGGGATGAGTCATATCTTCAGAAGATAGAGAGATAGACAGAGAGAGGGAGGGAGATGAATAGTGAAAGAAGAGAGAGAGAGAGAGCGAGGGAACGAGATAGAGAAAAGAGCGCTAGAGTGTGAGGGAGTCCCGTCGTGCAAGTCATTAGCATCATGAATGTAAGTGCATCGTGGCTACGTCCTCCTTCCAAACCCTCGGCCAGCCTCACCTGTGAGACGTCATCTCATTCAAGTCTGTAGAATCTTTCCCCCTCTCTCCCTCACTCCTCCCTCCCTCCCATTCTAATCTTTCCAGATATTGTGCTTCCTATGAAAAGTCAAATCGATCTGCATAAAAACTGCACCAGCAACATTACCCGCAGCAGAACTTATCACAAGATTTTACTGTACAAGTGGAAATGTTTGCATTCAGAGTATTATTTTTTTTTTTTTGCCCTCGGCCAAGTAAAGATGAATTTTGCTTGTGCTAATTTTGCTGAATCAAAATATCAAAATAGTATTTAATTCGTACTACAGAGTATAGCAAGCAGAAGATTCCTGCGCTTTTGTTTCTGTGCCATATTTCACATCGCACAAAATGCACAAACAATTTCCACTATTACCGGAACTCATTTTGATTATGTGGTCTATGAATAGAACATGAGTAACTGCAGGAAAGGATGATATGAACTCGCTTCTGGCTACAAAATTGTGTAATTTTTCTTGGAAATCTGTCTTTCTTCTGTGAATAGCTCTGGATTGTGTTCCACCTCCACTTTGCTAGATGTTTTCTTCAATGTAGAATATAGGCACTTTCATCATTGTGTGCCTGCAGGTATTATAAAAGATTTATAGGCAGCACTGGAATTGATATAATGGTTGTACTGACATAGAATCACACAAATAGATTCTGCTTATCACTGAGACTGATGTGATAGAGAGCCTGGATTTTGGAGGCAAGGTTGTCGGATCACCAAGTTCTTTCCAGGGTGTTCAGACGCAAAAAATTTATACTAGAACGGTATAGCTATACCAAAACGTTGTAGCTGTACGATGAATTTATATGTCTGAACGCTGACTAACAAAATGACGTATAGCAAAACGACGTATAGCGAAACGACGGCCAGAGCATCGTTTCAAACTAGAACTCGATAACGAATCAGCATTCCATCGTGTCCATTGTGCGTCTGAACATATGGCGACCATGGTACGGTATAACTGGGCGGGGCTTAATGGGAGCGAGAATGAAATGTGACCTTATGCCTGTCACTCATGACCATAACAACATGTGCAGTGAGAAACTGCACATCTATACGATGTTTTTCCAGAATGGTCAAAATTATCGTCTGAATGGTCTGTCGGCTATACCATGATTCTTTATACGTTGTTTCTTTATCGACTTTTGGTATAAGCTGACTTGCGTCTGAACAGGGGGTATATTACTGATGGCCAGCTTCATGCATACTTTATCAATGAGATATTCAGGTGGTGGTTCCGAGAAGATTAAAGTGGGATGGGCTGACAGGAATAGATACATGTGGCTGAAAGAACTGATAACCAAACCACAACGCATCATCACTTTATCAGCAATGCTGAGTAAGAACCAAACAATAACGGTGAAAGTACTTTCGTTCCTGATACATTTTTTTGGGGAGGGAGGGGTTGGGGAGGAGGCATGTTATCCTAAAACTGTTTGGCAGTGATAATGGTATTTTTGCTTTGTCTTATCAGACTGTTGAATGGGCCCAATAATGCCTCAAAGGTCAAAAAGGTGTGTGGCAGTAAAACATTGAGGAAAAGGTTCGATCATTGATTCTTTTCCTCCCATACTGAGGGGTGCCCTTTGTATTCTGTTTTGCTGTATTTATCAATACCACATCTATTTGATACAGAAAAATAAGAGTTACTGAAAGGAGGTAAATTTTGGACAAAGAAAAACATTCAACATGTACATTGAATCTGAAAAATTGAAGGACACTTTATATAAGATTAGAAATCTGATCTCAGATTTTCTTCTATGTTGGCATGTTTGCAAGCTTCCTCTACGTTCTTGTCAAATGCTGGTACATGAGATATTTTACAGAACTGTCTGATTCTGATTTGTGTGGTAGAACATTCAATGCCCTCATGCAATGCATAATTTTAATCCTGTTCAAGTGATTAAGGGCATTATATATTCATAGATTTCGGTCGCATGCCTCTTGTTTGATCTGATTTCCACAATATTTTTTTTTTGAAAGAACAGAGAGGACTCCGTGAATAATTCAGAGATTTGACACAGCTCATGTTTCACTCCATGACGCAAAGAGCAGCGCTGTATAGTGCAGAGGATACTGTAATATTTGACTTTTATACAGCATAAATTATATACGTTTTACTCTGTCCTTTCATTATGGAGGCACACATTTCACATGTTCTACCCATGCCATCCACACTGTTTCACCCTGTGTTTTTGTTAGCTCACCTGAACCAAAGGCTCAAGTGAGCTATTGCGATCGCCCTTCGTCCGGCGTCCGTCGTGCGTCGTGCGTCGTGCGTCGTGCGTCGTCCGTCGTGCGTAAACTTTTTACATTTTCATCTTCTTCTTGAAAACCCCAAGACCGATTTTCATCAAACTTGGCAGGTAGCATCCCTAGGGGGTTAGGAACTCAATTTGTTAAAATGGGCACCATGCCCCACCCAGGGGGCCCCCAGGGGGGCCCAAACCCCCCAAAATTAAGGAATCTGTAAAAATCTTCTTCTCTAGAACCAGAAGTGATAGAGCTAAGTTAATACTCTGAGTTAGTACATTGATGACTGTAGTTTCAAGTTTGTTCATGGCAGAATCAGGGGTGCCCCCCTTGGGACCCAGGGGAGGGGGTGGGGAGGGGTTCTAATGGGGCCTAAATTGTACATTTTCATCTTCTTCTTGAGAACCCCATGACCCATTTTCACCAAACTTGGCAGGTAGCATGCCTAGGGGGTTAGGAACTCAATTTGTTAAAATGGGCACCATGCCCCACCCAGGGGGCCCCCAGGGGGGGGGGGGGGGGGCCCAAACCCCCCAAATGAAGGAATCTTGAAAAATCTTCTCTAGAATCAAAAGTTATAGAGCTGAGGTAATACTATGAGTGAGTACATTAATGACTGTAGTTTCAAGTTTGTTCATAGGAGATCCAGGGGCGCCCCTCTTGGGGGCAGGGGGGGGGTTGGGGGTTGGTTGGGAAGGTCCAAATGGGGGCCTGAATTGTACATTTTCATCTTCTTCCTGAAAACCTCATGATGGATTTTCATCAAACTTGGCAGGTAGCATCCCTAGGGGGTCAGGATCTCACCCCACCCAGAGGGCCCCAGAGGGCCCCAATATTCCCAAATTAAGGAATCTTTAAAAAATTGGGCCCTTATTGTACATTTTCATCTTCTACTTGAGAATGCCTGGTCAAATTTTGGTAGAGCTGTGAATAATTTAGATTAGTGACTGCGTGAAAGATGAACTTGCGATACTCAGGTGAGCGCTAGACCCGCGGGTCTCTTGTTTTAATATTGCTTGAGACGTTTTCGTGACATGTATTCTATTCACACATGACCTTTTTTTTTTTGAGGATGGGGACAGTCTCACTTGAGTGGCCATGCTGCAAATTGGCAACTTTTAACGGGCGACTCAAGATGTTTGCTATCAGTGGCGATGTGCGGTGCTTTTCATGCGGGATATTGGTATAATGGCCCACTGTATTTGTCATTCAAGCATATCAGTATCTTTATTGATGAACTTTGTGTGTATGTATGGCATACAAAATTATAATTGATCTTTCTTTTACTTTGTTTTGATACAGTGAATTAGTGATTTCCTTACGTGTATGTTCTCTATTAAAGCTCTCCTGTGCTGATTGGTAATGTTGTCGTCTCAACTCCTGTTTAATATCAGAGGGTGACTCTGCTCCTGGAAGAAATGATTCGTTAGTGGCAACATTGCAACTGCCTACCATACCTGTAATTTCTTGTGACATTGTGTGTTGATGAACTTCCAATTACAATGGTTGTACAAGTATGCATTTCCACCTTCAACCCACACAGTCTATCTGTAGACTGTAGAACATCATGTGTTTGTGACTAACGGTTTCTACTGATGTTTGTGACCAAGCATTTCTACTATTTTCTTCAAAATATGTTTTTGAGCCCAAATGTCAAAGGTTAATGATCTTGTTTGACCATAAAAAGATCATGTGCAGTGTGGTTGGCAAACAAAATTATTCCCCGTCAGAAGGTAGAAATGGTAACTTGCAAAGGTTGACTCTGACGTCCAAAACCAAATGTGAAAAGTTTGAAAAAGCTGTGGCATATTTGACCTTCGGTTATGGTCGCTGATACATTGGACACCTATCCCAGGTTGCCTTGCACTGTCTTGTCAACGGTGTTTACAGCATGTTATGACAACCCATATATTGGCCTATATATGTATGGTCTTCCGCCGTCGTCGCGGGTGAGAGATCGAATGCGATAGAGCGGGAATGCGTCACGATACGATGATAAATTGGAGATGCGGTGAGCGCCGACGGACGGTATGCTAATAATAGCCAGTGGTCACCCAGTGTCTTTCTTTGGCTGGCAGCGTGGGTAAAACGGAAAGTAGATGTTGGTCAAAAATGCACCTGATCCTGTGGTATTTATGCAAAAATTAATGAAGTGGCTACGTGCATCCTTTATATCAGCCATCTCCTGTCAAATCATATTTCTCTTTTAGTCTGTTTCTGTCTTTTACACTCTCTCTCTATCTCTCTGTCTCTCTCCTTTACTTCCTATACTGTCAATCATGATATATTCGCGGCATGAATTTTTTGCGAATTGGAGCCGACGGCCTTTTTTGCGGCATGAAATTTTCGCGAACTGCCACTGGCATTCAATGCACATAGTGTAGACAAGAACTTTCGAGTGCATTTTAATTTTGTGAATCTTGGTGCTCGCAAAATTAAAATGCATGCGAACATTCCTCGTTTTACAGTATACTGTAAAACACGATATTTTCGTGGCATGCAATTTTCGCAAATGGGAGCCAACGGCCATATTCACAGCATGAAATTTTCGCTAGTTGCGTCTAACATTCAATGCATGAGATCTTTAGTGTGCATTTTAATGTCGCGAAGCTTGGCTCTCGCGAAATTCATGAAATTAAAATGCATGCGCACATTCCTCGTTTTACAGTATATCCCTTTTTCATCAGCTCTCGTGATAATACTGTAAAACAAGGAATTTTTGTGTGCATTCTAATTTTGCAAATTTCGCGAGAACCAAGACTCACAAAATTTAAATGCATGCGAAAGTTCCTGTCTACTTTATATGTGTTGAATGCCAGTGATAATTCACAAAAATTTCATGCAGCGAAAAAGGATGCCGGCTTCAATTCGTGAAGATTTGATGGTGTGAAAATACCTTACTTTATAGTATTTTTTATGCACTTTGTATATTTCCATATCTCTTTCTATTAAATACCTGCCAACTTGGGCTTGTTCACAATAAATTAATTTCTGTTGCGTACCATACAAAAATAAAAGAGTAGATATACTACTTAGAAGTTGTTAATTCATGTGTAGTTGAGTTATATACTGTAGGAGGGTTGCCCATTAAATGTCAATTTAGCACGAGCAGGTTAATATGTTTACTTTAGATTTTTACAAGGATAATATTAAGTGGTCAGATGTCACTGAAGTTGTCACAAGGACTACCAAGTACCAATGAAAGAGCACTGTCTTGGAGATGAAAAATCTATAACTGTAGGTATTCTGTTATGAATGCCCAGATGATGATATTTTCTCAAGGGCACAGAGTTGTAATGAGATATACCGTACACATTTTTCTTTTTCTCAGGAAACTTGTAGCCAGTCTTGTAGCAGTTCGAGGTAATCATGTGTACAAATCACTGTAAGAAAAGTTTGTGCAAAGATGTGCAATGAAAAAAAAAAAAAGTGATAAAAAAAAAAAGATGACTGCAGGCTCAAAAGTATTTCAATCTAACTACTGAAGTGGGTTTGCTGTACACCAGGGAGGTGGAAGAGAGATTTCTTCCACCTCCCTGGCCGCACCTAGCACAGTGGTTCATGTACAAGGTGTATGCAGCAATACGCAGCAGTATGGCCATCAACAAACCCGTTTATCTCAATGCACTTTGTCAAGGCGATTGTTTCCTCTAGGAAGTGGTTGTACCTGATCAAACCCCGGTGACAAGGGGACAATCGCAGACCAGACTATCTATCAATCCCAGGTCAGTGATGACCGGCCAATCGGTCAAACTATTTCGGCGGTCCGTACATTTGTAACTCTGCATGACCGTTTGTGTCATTCGAAGTGGGGCCTTTTTATAGAGGATGTTTTTGCTGACACTTTGTGGAATGGATTGACACTTTTGTCCCTACCATATGATGGCCATGTGAGCGATGTTGGGATCGACAGAAACACAGGATGACATTGTTTGGATTTACCAGTTACTCAAAACGTTTGTTGCTGTACACTGCGTGAAATCATGACTTTTAGTGTACTGTTTCGAGTGACATTGTAATCATTATTAGTGCCATTATCACTGTAATTGAAATCATTATGGTTTTGCTAGACAAAGGCCAGCAGATTTCACTGTCAAAACGTTGTGAATCATTATCATATTCACCTGGCTTCATGAGACAGTAGAGTATTACCTTATTCTTTCATCATTATGGTTGTTGTCATTATGATTTTTATAGTGTATGCCAAGTAGCATTGTTATATTTTCAGCCGATATTCTTGGAAGTCAACAATTCCCCAAATGATTGCCTTCCCTGACACTGATAGAAATGCAATGTACATTATGTATACGCAGCAAAAATTGCTAACTTTTCCCTTGAAAAATGATTATACTTTGTTCTCATTTTGTCGCTGTGGTTGAAGAGCATTGCAGATGGTAAAACCTCTAATATAATACAAACAGGAAAGATTGCAATGCCATGGGAAGCCAGTGAAATTGCAAGAATTTTTCCTCTCACATAAAGACAGCTAGAGCTTCATGAATTGTGGGAACAGACAAAACACTTGTTGATTCTTTTAGAAGATGCAGATTTGTTTTTCTGTTTTTTTTTATTTTTGTGTTTGTTTGTTTGTTTGTTTTACAATACAAGGCCATCAGAATCTTGATTTTTTATTGCATAGTAGTCCTGGCCAGTAGCTGGCCCATTCACAACTCTAGAATGTGTTGTGTCAGTGTACTTTTAGTCAAGGCTACACACATAAGTATGTAAGTTGAGAAGATACAGCTAGAGGCTCTCATACAGTGTACATGTACAAATTGTACCATGCAGAATATCCAGTATTGTTTTGTACAGTAACGTCGAGTCAACCATACAACTACCATGTACAGTAGGTTGGAGTTTGAGGATTTTGACTGGTTGGTGGTGATTCCAGGAATTGAGGGTGTGATTGACGGAGATACGAGACTTGTTTCAGAACCCGTAGAATTGAATGTCCTCGACCGTGCCTTTGCTTGACGACACATGCTTGAAAACAGCTGCACATGTGTGTGTGTGTGTGTGTGTATGTGTATGTCTGTTTAATTCTGAGTTTTTCTTTTTAGCTGGTTGTCCTCTTTAATAATCTATGCCTTCCCATTCAGCACCAGTGAATGAAGCACACTGGATTAGAGTTGAGGGCTTTAATGTGCAGGAAGTGCGAGCGGATATGAAGACCCAAGCTATGGACATAAACTTTGTTTGAATTGTACAAATATGAAGGGGGAGGGATGCTTCTTCCCCCCCCCCCCCCTTCATCCCAAGCTTTCCATGTGAATGCCATGTGCACTCTGAAAACAATGTGGTTAGTTGTTGGAAATTCTCTCACCGGAGAATAAGAAGAGGGTGGTTCCGCAGCGATTAGACATCGTTGGCATGCAGTGCTCTACACAGGTCATTAGAGGTCAGTAATAACAGGCAGTTGTTGGCACATGGTGAAAGAAAAAACAAGTTGTTGATTGCTGCAAGTATAATACAAGTACACTGTGTTCAAAAGTGTGGGGATTGTGATATTGTTGGAAGTGTCAAAATAAAGACTTTTGCACAAAAATCATGTTTGTTTGTTTGTTTGTTTGTTTGTTTGTTTTGTGTGTGGAATATTTCTAAGCTACTACTGTATCCCCCTATTAAATGTCATCGCTCTTTAATGGGTTATTGCAACTCTACAAAAGTTTGATGAATGAATAAATGAAAATTGCTTTGTGTGGATATTATATTAAATATTATTTATTTATATTTATTTATATTAATTATATTAAATTTGTGTATCATACAAGGCCAATAGAAGACTGATGTGACACTTACACAAATGTACAACATCACCTCACCGAATATGAATATGTGGCTGCAATTAAAATCACTGTTTAAACTTGTTGAAAACTAGTCCCGAGTATAAATTGGGCAGCTCTCTATGGTAAATGCGTGTTAAAGCTAAATCAGCTTGTCCTCAACAGGTTAATAGAAGAAAGACAGTTTAAAAGTCCAGAATTTTCTTATTATAGATCCAATTTTCATAAAAACTTCTTTTCTCTGCCTTGAAAAAAATGGTTTGTCTTTAAATCTTTTGTAAACTGGACCATGGCGAGATGTAACACTTTAAAGTATGTCGTCCCTTTTGCAACCTGAAAATTGAGATTCCTTTCATGAGCTGGTGTATTCATTGTACAGGAAGGTACAAAATTAAGACTATTCCTCGCAGTAAATCTGGAAAATTCTTTATGATTGCGAGTGTAATAATACTTAAGATTTCTAGTGAATGTATTCGGACCTTGAAAATTTTTACTGTTATTCTTGGTACAAAAGGGGAGCATATTCTTAAATGACATTTGGTTTTTTAGTTTTTCCTTTCTTGTTTAAGACTTTGAGATGTATTACTGTAAAATTGTATGCATGATGTTAGAATACATTATTCTTTAACCATGCAAAATTTTGTGATGTGTGAAAAGGGGATATACGACCTTTAATGGGATCATATGTGACCCTGCATCACAAAACCAACAAAAAGTTGCCAGACATGGATTTTTAGTTAAGAGCATATTCTGAAAGAGCAGACTTTAAGCTTTAAAATGATGTATAACTCAAATCATATGGACTCTCCTAACCTATCTAAATATTGGAAAGAAAGCACACACTCTGGAAAGTGTGAACTGAGAAAAGAGGCTCTGAAGCACAGGGTCTATTCAACCACTTAAAGGGATCGTATAGTTCTGGTTGAGACGTAATTTCAGGTTTCTAACATTTTTTGGTGAGATAATGAGAAACCTCCTATGAAATATGAAAGAGCATGTCATTCCATGAGGAATTCAACTTTTATTTGATGAAAATTGGTATTGAAATGGCTGAGATATCCAAAACAGAGCGATTCCAATAAAGTGTGGGACCCACACTTTATTATGGTTGCTTTGTTTTACTTTGTTTTTGGATGTTTCAGTCATTCCAAACCTGATTTTCTTCAAATAAACTTTGAATTCCTCTTAAAATGGTATGCTCTGTACTATTTCATAAAGGTTTTCTTGGTATCTCACAAAAAGTTAAAAGCCCAATTTTCATCTCCACCAATACTGTACTATCCCTTTAATCTTTACCAAGCCATGCTAGCTGTGCAATGAATGGGACAAAAAATCAGGATTTAAACCACTGGAGTAACAACAATGAAGGGATTATCAGATTAAGTTGAAATTGAGCATGCTTTATTGACACATTCTGTCCATGCTTAATGCCAACTTTCAAAGCAGCAGCATCATCCTTTCTAAAGTTATTTGAGTTGAAAATTAAAAGTGTGTACATGGTTTTTCAAGAAATGAAAAGGGGACTCTAAAGACACATCTAATCACACTATTCTTTAAAAAGCGTTCGAGATAAACTGCTAAAAAGCACACTTTCCTGTTCGTTTTATGATCCCAAATTTTGGCATACTGCAGATGAAGACTTTCTCTTTCAGAAAAAGTCAAGATTGGCTAGGCTGACCCAGTTCACCTATTTTCAGTCCTCACACAAAATCAGTGCGTGCGACTTTTTGTTTGTTTTGTGATGCACGGTCACATATACTGTATATGCCCTATATTTCGCAAGTTTAAATTTTCGTGAATCGGGACTTCCCGACAATTTCGCGAGTGGTTAAATTCGCGATCGTGGAGTCCTGTACTGAATTGAGAAATGTATACGCATACGTCACGTTCATATCGGCATTAGAGTCAATATTTTCGCGTGTCTTTAATTTCGCGAATAGCAGCTGACTCGCGAAATTCGTGAAAATAAAAACCTTGCGAGATATTCGGCGAATACAGTAGTTTTTGTTGAGACTTAACTTCAGGTTTCTAAGATTTTTGGGTGAGATAATGAGAAACTTCTTAGGACATATGAAAGAACATGTAATTCCAAGAGAAATTCAATGTTTGTTTGATTAAAATTGGTTTTGAAATGGCTGAGATGCCCAATATAGAGCAATTCTAATAAAAAAGTTGGACCCACCTTTTATTATGATCGCATTGTTTTACCTTGTTTTTGGATGTCTCAGCCATTCTAAGACCGATTTTCATCAAATAAACTTTGAATTCCTCTTAGAATTGTATGCTCTGTACTATTTCACAAGTGGTTTTGTGATATCTTGCAAAAAGTTAATAGCCCAATCCTCATCTTTACCAATACTATACCATCCTTTTAAATGTACTCTTTTGAACAAGGTGTGGTATGACATTTTAAGTAGCATTCTGAGGGAGGAATAACAAAGCGGTTGGAGAATTGAAGACAAAAGAGAGACAGGATGTTGCCTTTTTGGAACAGGTGTATTCTTGGTGGGACAATCAACCACACTGTATGCATGTGTTTATGTTTGTGTAAATGTGTGTGTGTATAAATAGCATCATGTGGTGGGTTACTGGCATTCCTGTGATCGATCAATCAATGCGTGTTGTTGTCTTGTTCATTGCATTCCTTCAGCACTTTACATACGAAGTCTTGACATTCCATCTGGCTGGAAGCAGTTGTTGTTGTTTTTTTCTCCTCTTTGAATCCTGTGGAATATGCACAATGTATATCATACATCGGTTGTTTTCTCTTCCCAGAGTTTGTTTTTGGTTTTGTTGCTATTCTAGGTGTTCATTTGGGCTGAGAGTCTTGTTGTTTTGCATTCATCTGTGTGTAGCTACAGTAATTGACATTTGAGAGGTTTCTTCAGTTGGTCTTACATTGTAATTGTGTGTTTTTTCTTGAATGCATGTGCTGTTCTTTCACTGAACTATATAATGGATTTTTATAATTAGTTGGAATGTCATCTTCAGAGAGATTCTTACAGAAGATAAAGTTGTAGCACAGGTGTGTGACTTCTTAAAACAATATAATCCCTGTTTTGTCACTGCTGCATAGAAGTGATTGTGTAAACTGTGCATTTCCCTTTAACTGCACAATGCAAACACATTCATGATTCATGAAAACATTAAAAAAAACTCTACAATTTTATGGCTGTCTATTTTTCTTTATCTGGTTTTTAACAAAAATCCTGCATTTCTTGTTTTGTTAGTTGATTCTTCTCTAATCATTGGAGTTGACTTCTGTTTTTATACAATAAGGTGGCATGTCACTCTTATTGGAATACAGACAAACATTATAATTTGTACTTGCCACTGATCCAAGCCCTTTGTAGTTGATCTTTGGATTTTCAATCCATAGTCTCTGCAGAGCTTGGGGTGGTTTAATGTAGGAGTGAAGTCCTATTTGCCAACTTGATGAAGATTTTATGTTGTAGTTAATGTCTATTGATAAGAACATTGGTGTGAACTCAGTGTGATGTCCTCTAGTGAACTGTGGTATAAGGGGGATAAATGTTGCTGAGAGTACTTTGATATGTTCCTTGATTCTCATTTTTCAGTTGTAGCTTATATCTCACATAAGTACAATTGTAATTGTTTTGGTTGTTGATGGTACTATTGCACCAGCTATGTTTGGTGGAAATAACTTGTCATTTGTCAAAATGAAAATACTGAGTATACTTGTAGGATATTGCTCCACCATCTTTAAACTCTTGGGCCAACTTGGCAAACAACAGTTTTAAATGGGAAATATTTGTCAGTTGACTATGCAATCATTAGTCTGGAATATTATATTAAGATGTATATATATTTTTTTAATGAACAATTTAAATGTATCATCTATTTCTATATCTTGTGATCCATAACTTGAGTCTGTAAAAAGATGTAAATCACATGAACTTGATGCAGTCGATGAGAGAAGTACTTGCCAAACGTTACTCTGACTCATGGTAATGAAATTCATCTTTCTCCCTTTTTCTTAACACACACATAAGCACAACACACACACACAAACATATTCTATAAAGGCCTTTAACATATGAGATAATTATTTAAAGTCCCAGGTTTTCTTGTAAATTTTGCTATTAAATTGAAGTCTCCAATTTTGAGCAAATAGTGCTAAAACAGTACCTCTCATAGAGCTCTTGTAAACAATTCATATCACTATGTAACGATATTTTTGAATATGATCTAAAACTCCTCCACTCCTTCTCCCAATTTCTCACCCTCAAAATAGTTTGCGGCTGGCACTGGTGCACCCGTCCAAGGAGGTGCGCGGGGCCGGGGTGCGGGCCTTGCGCCACCTGATCCAGGATGAGTCGGCGGTGCAGGCGATGGTGGCGCTACACGTGGACCGCCTCCTGGTCCGCTCCCTGGACATCTGCCAGCAGAACGACGTGGAGCGCATCCAGGCGCTGCGATTCATCCGGCGGGTGAGTTCAAATCGAATCGTGAAGGGAAAATAAAAAAAAACTTTCTCCATTCTTTTCCCACTTTTAATGCTTGAAACTACAGAAAGAGGGATAGAATCATTTGTGGCTACAGGGGTCACACTTAACTTTTTTTTAACTAGCCAGGCGGACTACTTAGAATCAATTTTTACACTGACGCAATATTTTGGCTAGCCAGACGGACTAGTAACTTCAGAATTTTATGATTTTTAACTAGTCCGACGTGACTTTGGGTGACCAATGGCCAGCGGACCATCGCCAATTTCGAACCCTGGGCTACCCAGCTCAAAACCCACTAAAAGTTGCAGATTAGGATTCTCTGTAATGGGCCAAAATATGTCACTTGTGTTGACCAATTCAAATCTTTTAAGTTTGTCTCATCTTGGAGAGTAATATTTTCTCTGCCTACTGTCAAAATTTGGTGGCTTAAAACAACACTCAAATTTAGATTCGTATATTAGCAGTTTTTTTCTAGACAGTATTTTTTTTTTCTTTTTTGACAAGTACTGCTTTCACTGTGCAATAGATCATGCTTCCATTGATACTTCTCCACAGCACGCCTGAGTGACACTAATCTTCAAATCTACTTTTCTCCCATTTTCTATGAAACTGCACCTCGTAACTCTCCCTTATTTCAATGATTTTTTGAATGGGCAAGAATACTCCAATTTCAACAAGTTGCATATCATTTAATAGCTTATAGCTTAAAGGGATTGCACAGTTATGGTTGAGACCTAATTTCAGGTTTCTAACATTCTTTGGTAAGATAATGAGAAACCTCTTATAAAATGTGAAAGAGCATGTAATTCTTTGAGGAATTCAACGTTTATTTGATGAAAATTGGTTTTGAAATGGCTGAGATATCAAAAAAGAGCGATTGTAATAAAGTGTGGGACCCACACTTTATTACGGTCGCTTTGTTTTACTTTGTTTTTTGATGTTTCAGTCATTCCAAACCCGATTTTCGTCAAATGAACTTTGAATTCCTCTTAAAACGGTATGTTCTGTACTATATCGTAAGTGTTTTCTTGGTATCTCGCAAAAAGTTAAAAACCCAATTCTCATCTCCACCAAAACTGTACTACCCCTTTAATACTCTTTTCAGCTATGATGTAGAAAAGTGGAAATTCATTTTGCCCTACTTTTTGTGGGTTTTGAGCTGGTCAGTCACGTTTCATCATTGTTCTCAATTCTTGATCGCTTTCAATGATATTGTTTCTATAATCACTATCATTATTTAATTTTTTGTCTTGTCTTTTTCCTTTATCTATTTTTATCATTATTATCGATATGATAACAATGATATTAATTTCATTATGAACTAGCATCATTACTATCATAATAGATTATGATAAACTCATTTTGATTGTCATGTTGCATGGTAATTCGAATGAAACGAAGACAGTGGCAACAAAGGTACAACAAATATTTGAACAAATTGTGATAAACAAGAGTACATAAGTGTGACAAAACTGTAAAAATGAGGTTGTGACATACAGCCTGTACTTGACGTTTGAGCCACATACCAGACATTAGTGTTGTAAAGTTCATGTGACAAATTACATGGGTGTACAAATGAATGAGTACAAATGAATGAGCAAGATAGATGAGGAAATAGAGATATTGCTTGTTCATTTCCATCTGAGAAGATGGCTGGATAGCCCATATTCAGCTACGTTAAGCTGGTCTTCCATGGGGTCCAGTTGGGTGTGAGGTGGGACCGCTTCACCGGGTTAAACGCCCCGCTCTTTGCGATGAATGAATGAAGCGGGATCTTTTACGTGCATGAGTTGTTACTCTCTCATACACGGGACCTCCATTTTATGTCCTATCCGAGGGACAGAGTGTTTTGCCTCTTGCTAGAGGGGACGGTATGCTTACACACAACATTGCTCAGTCCAGACTCGGGTTCGGGTCCAGATATGGAATTTATCTTTGTTGGGAAATACATTGTACACCCATTTGCTTCCTGTCTGATACAAAAGTGTACAGATGTTCTTGCCTTTATACAGGAACCTTAGGATGACTGCCTTTCTGATAGATGACTGTGTTATATGTGGTCCCCATCATACATTGTTATGAAGAAATAGGCTATGAAAAAATTACTGTTTCTCAGAGTTTGTAGTGGGCAGTTTAAGCCTAGCTATCTACTACATAATGTACCACCCCCCCCCCCCATACACCCATCCACCCAACAACTGTAATGTATCGTGATCATAGCAATGGCAAAGACATTCTCTCTCTCTCTCTTTTTATCTTGACACTTGTCTCAAATCTGAAACTTATTTCCAAGCAAGTCCATGAGGGCTACTGTATTTACCGTATCACATGCTGCCCCAGATCTATGCTGTTGTTTTCCTAGTTTCACCCTGAACTCTGTGCAGATGAAAGCAGGTGTGGCAACTCTTGGAATTGTCGCATAGGTGGGGGTAAATGTTTTAGGTCTAAGTTGGGCACGGGAGCGCTCCTGAAGCACCTTGACTTATGGTCCCCTGAGATTGTTCATACCTGAAAATCACTGTTAGCCAGGACCACAAACATAGTGGCGAGAGGGACATTACAGGGCTCACACCTGTAAATAAAATGGAATGTCCCAGACTCCTTCACAAATTCGTACCAAAGATACCAAAATAAATGAAGAAAAAAATTAATAAAAAATCATTAATGCAGTTTGGCGTAAAACTGAATGGCTGCAGATATTGAGTATGAATTCCTCTACAAACTGCATTTTGGTTGGAAGATGAAAGCTTTTCTGATGGAATTTGAGGGGACTATATTTCATTGGCTGCATGTACAGAAAAAAGGTGATTTTTTGAGTGAAAAGAACTCGTAGTCCGGCTTTGCGGACCCTTGGACAGAATTTGAGCCGAAAAACCCACCCTGGAAATTTGATGGATGAAAGGGTATATCTCACTTATCCAGGTTAGTGAAGATGAAACACCTCATTTCTCCCAGCTATTTTACAGAATTTTTTGAAATTTGAATTTTAACACACGTCTCTTTGGGGAATTATTTACCCGTGTGAGCCCTACAGTACGTGTGATTCTTGTCACAATGACCTACATGTGTGCAAGAAGTTCTAACATGTAAAATGTATGCACAGCAGAGTGCTGCATACCACTTCCAGAGCACTCTAAATGTTGGTGATGACCGATACAAAGTTTTAGAGTGCTTCAGGAGCGCTCCTGAACCTAGCCTCCAGAGGGGCATAACTTTTTAGAATGCTTCAGGGCTCGATTATCTGTTCATACATCTACCATGGTTTTTCCACATTTCCCCATTCTGTGATGTCTTCAAGAAGAATCTTAAGACTTTAATGCTAATCTGTGACTGAATTTTGTTGTGAAGTGCTGTGAAACCAGTCATTGACTGTGTAAGAGCGCGATATAAATGATCTGATTGCATTGTATTGTGTACAGAGTTTTGAATGCTTCAGGAGCACTCCTGTATTAAAATGGGGTATCAAACAACTCACGATGTAGCATCAGTTTTATTGTGGACTCTGGAATGGTATGATGACATTAATAACATTAACCTGGCAGTGAACTCAAAGTAGAGGATCTGTTGACCCATTTATTTCATCCCCCCCCCCCCCCACCCTTGCATGTTTTCCCGAGATTGAAACTACTCGACAAACACATATGGGAGGGGATTTGTGTGGGGATGGTACACGATTTCTTCCTCGAATTCCACGTCACAGTTCACTGTGACAATGGTTCGTGTGGAATGAAAACTAGACACTGGTTAATTACGAGCAGGACGTTGCAGCTGCCAAAAATAAATATTGCAGACTCACTAAACAGTGCCAGTATGTCTTGGTGCTGCTCACATCCCTTCCATAGTTGTACAAATATATAAAGCTGTTTCAGAAGATAAAGTTTCGGTTGCATCATGTTCACCAGATTCTCAACTGTTTTATTACAAATCAACTGCTCCGAAACCATTCACCATTTTTCAGTAAATCCTTTACTTTATGAAGGGCTACTGCTTCTTGCAGACTAATTTGTAAACAGTAGAAACTTTCAACCAGGGCCCTGTTTCATAAAGCTGTTCGTAAAGATTCGAACAAACTTACCAGCGACTGGTGATCAGTTCTGATGTGCTATGCTTATCAGAATTTTCATAATTCAGCACAGTAACTGATCACCAGTCACTCGTAAGTCGTTCGTAACTTTACGAACAGCTTTATGAAACACCCCCCAGAATCTATGCAGAATTAAACTCAAAAGTTCACAGCACAGCTGTAAGTATATGGGTACAGATGAGATACATTGTATGTGTATGCAGGGTAAAGGTGCCCGGTGAGGATGATTGGAGAAGTAGCACAGTGATTTGCATCGTGGCGAGTGAAAGCTTGTGCAAATTATCTTGAGATATAATATGTCATCCCATTATTCCAAAACACACATCTGAACATCACATGAACACACAGGCAAGGGCCATCATTTCGGTAGAATTCAGGCATGCGCAGTTTGGTTGATGAATTGTCGCGATCGGCAATTAGTGGGATATTTCTCTCTGTCTGAATAAGCATAAAAAAAATGTTGGTATTCAGATCATGATCAACATCCCGCCATTTTGTCCATGCAGTTCTTGGTGTACTATACATTTGTAGATCACACACCTGGCAGGTAGTCATGTTTAGATTTGACCCATTTTGCCCATGAACTTTGCTGAGACAGCCCAGGCTACTTTTAAATAACACCAAAACACTTCAGGAGCAAAGCAAGATACTACAAAGTATCGATAGTGGCTCCGCCCACCCTAAGTGGGTGTTAAGTGCAATGTGAAAATGTTTTGTTTTAGATTTGTTTTTTTTTTGCAGCCTACATTTTTTTTTTTTTTTACTATTCATTTGTGGAATAGTTCATTTTATTAGGACTTTAAAGGTAAGGCACATGAAATCATGTGAAATTTCTACTTAGGTGATGTCAGTTGAAAGGAAAATCAAAGCAGTTCGCTATATGAAGTGAACTGATTGTTGATAGTGTCATAATGAAGCTGTGCACGTTGTTATTAGGGGTTTTTTCCCCTATGGCTTTTTTTGTTTTGTTCATCTTTCATGCTGTTGAAATTCTTGTCACTTTGGATTTACCATTATGATTTCTATGTTTCTTCTTTGTTTTCTTTTTTTTAGATCAATGTTAACATTTACACTGTACATTGACATATAAAGTGTATGTTCCTCTCTTTGCGCACTGCTTCTCTTGAAATTCCACCATGAAATTTCTTGTTTATTTGATATATTCATAGTGAAATATCCTGATTTTTGTGTACAGCATCATTTAGATTTTTGTCACTGGTGTTATAAGTATAAAACTCACAGCAAGTTGAATTTGAGTTGAATTCATTTGCTGTGTGGCCTTACTAGAAATCCAGGTGACTGTGGATTTCATGTTCTGAATCAAAGCAAGGTTATACATACTACATGAAGCTCTGCCCGTGATTCTGCAGTATTACCTTCCGTTCTTGTTTGTTGACATTGTCGTTTAAACAAATTAAAGGTTTTTTTTTTCCATGTCATGTTTCCAACAATTGTTCACGTAAGTATTTGACGTAGTTTCCATTCTACCCAGTGGTAACGTAAGTCCACAGCATATATATGTAGTGCATCATTTGCATTTATAAAATTTCAAATTAAAGTTTTGTACTTAATCTCAAGTTTATGTTCATTGGGGTAGCATCGCAATGGAATGTCACAAAATAAACCAACAAACAAGCAAACAAGCTAGAAAGCTCTGAGGGCGATATATATCTTCTGGTTTTTTTTCCCTCAGAGTCCTGGAAGGGAAATACAGTTACTGTACCTCATGGCATCCTACCCAGTTAATATAACAAAGGCTTTTAATCAAAAGGAAAAAAAAACAAAAGAAGGATTGATTTCTCATTGTAGCACATGGCATTATATGGTTCCCTCTTATCACAATAATTCATGCACATTCCCCCCACCCAGCCCCTTTTATTGTAATTGTGGGGGGAGGGGGGGGGGGGGTTCACAAAGAGAAGGTGTAATACAGATTATCAAACTACATTTGATATCCTGAATCAGTTAATAGAGCATTACAACATAGGGATTTAGGAATATTTTCAAGAAGGATGTTGCTGGGTAAGTACAGATTTATTAGAGAGATATAAGTCCTGAATTCTCGACATATAAAATACTTTTGTCTGTCAGGCCTCCATTTTTCTCACATCTTTTTGTTTTTTAAAAGTGCCTTTGTTCTATCTCATTTTATGCCACCCTGCATTCTTCAGATACTGACAGTAGCGCCAGCATACTGCCCACTGTCGCTGGTCCATGTGCTCGTCGCCATTAGCAACAACGGGGAGAAGGAGCGAGATCGGATGAGGAATGCCTGCGTGGCCACACTGTGTGAACTTGGTGAGTATTGTCAAAATACCTCTGCACGTTCTGCTCCATGAGCGCCGGTACTGATGTGTGCGTGTTCAAGCTATATGCATACATTTTTACTAATAATATCAGGATTCCATGTTGATCGGTTAGCTGATCTCGTGTACGCATTGCATTATATCATGATTGTTCAAGACGTACAATTGTAGTTTGGAAAAAGTATCGATATCGCGATGGTTCAATCAAAAGCATTGGGTGATCCACTAGTCTATTTGAAGTCGATTTTGTTTCTGTTAACTCTCTAAAATTTACATTTACACCCCCCCCCCCCAAAAAAAAAAAAAGAAAAAGAAATGAAAATCGGCGTGAGAAAAAAAAAATATTTTGCAGAGGGCATGTCTCAAGTATATTTTACAACTACAGCAAACATAATACTCAGGGTATTGGTGCACTTTTAAATCTCCCTGAATCTGGAAGTGTTTTGCCATGTGAAATGCATGAATTATAATTAAAAGCAAGTTTCTCCGCGATTGCTCTGTGGAGTCTCCCTGATTTCAGTCGGTGAATGTTTGCAGCCCTGCATTCTCCTACCAAGGACGGCCTCCAAAAAAAAATTCTGAATGAATGGTTGTTGTAAGTCGAAAAGAGCCAATAAATACGCATTTCAAGGCAACATGTATGTGGAAGCAGGGTACACATTACGACACAAAGTTTCTGAAGGATATTACTGTTGCAAAAGGAGGGTATCAGCTTGAACGAGAGGATTAAAAACTCGTAAAGGTTTTAGTCGCTGTGTCGTAACGTTTTGTGTGCGGCCATGATCCAGAAAAGCTTCTGTTTTTCTTTTGTGTCGGTTTCAGCAAATGATCCAAAATCTGGGTGAATAGGTAATAAGATTTTGCTTTGTTTTGTTTTGTTTTGTTTTCAAAATTGTATGTGTCATCGTTTTTGTGACTTGCAGCCAAGGTCAGATATTTTGTGATCCAATCGAAGTGAACGTAAGCAAGGCTGATGCCAAGTTGCATCCAGCATCTGGCAAATTATAGAAATGTGATCTTCCAACATGACCCATGACCTTTTACAGAAAACCCCATAATAGCGAACTGGGCCGAAGTGTTCAATGGAACGTAGATTTAATTCATTTTGATACACATAAAGCACTGACGTAATGGTTTGTGATGAGCAAAAAAGGATTATGTTGGACTTGCATGACATTTTGTTATGGAATGGCTCTTTTATTGTAGTATTGCTTATGACATAATGATAAGACATGGTTAACCATTTTGTTGCCATTGGGGAGGGCGCTCTGGAAAGCTGAAGACATGACAGTGTGACAGACTGCCAAGACTACAATAACAGGAATTTTGAAAAAATGATGTTTCAGCTTGGAAACCGTTTCTACGAAGCAAAAGAAATTGGTCTTGGGATTATTACTGGTATTGGCTGTTGGCAGGTCTTCAGTGATAGTCGTTACAGAGTTGACAGAGTTTACATGTGAGTAACTGTCGTGTCTCCCAAGAGCAGCGACAAGTCTGCGAAATCATCCGCTTTAGCTCCTGATTCCTAGAGGAGGAAGGGTCGAAGTCGATTAAAATGTCAATTGCGGGAAAAGAAAAGAAAGCAAAGTCATAAAATTAGGCTATCCCCTCCCCCCCCCCCCCCCATATCATGAGATGGGGGGGGGGGGAATTGCAGAATTTTGGGATAGCAAATGATACATCAGTTGTGCATGACTCCATAAAAAGCATTGTGTTCATGTAGACATAGGTGTACCGGTAGTAAATCTGCCACTCTGGACCTGTTTCAAAGGAAGGGAAGTAATACTAACCGTCTCTTTTGTCGACAGACAGGAACTATAATGGCTTTGATATTCAATCTTTAGATGATGATCTATAGATGCTTGATCCTTGAGGTTCTTAGCCTGCATTAGATCGTATTGAATTTAGCCATTAAGGACTAACATTGAAAAATCGAAGCTCGACGCAACATCTCTCTATTTGTCTGATGGAGCAAAATCAGCGTGGGGGTACTGTGTATTTCTCAAATGAAAGCACATCTAGTGCTTGTGTCTTGTGGAGCTTTGTCGGAGTCGGAAGCCCTTTGCTTTTCTTGCATCGATTTCAAGTCGGTGTGCAAGGTATACCGCACACAGATAGCACAATCTCAGTGCGTCAGTGCTGATTTATGAAGTGCCATTTTTTAGATCAAATGACTTGCTTTGACAAAGCTCAACATACAGAGGCGGCAGATTCCTCAACCTTTGCAGTAGGCACAAGCCGCATGTCTTAAGGTTGTGGAAAAGCATATCGATGTATACTTTGAAATATGACTCTCTGAAATGGCCAGCGAAACACAAAGTGATTTTTTTTTTTTTTTTTTACCTCCCTCGGTAATTTGTGTCGGCCTCGTGATGCCTGCTCAGAAATCTGTCCCTTTCTTCGGAAGGAAGGAATTATGAAATGAATGTTGCAAGGAGATTAAAACTTGCTGCTGGTACCATGTGGCTTGGCATCCGGTGCCAGGGGAGACAGAGATAGGAATAAAACATAGTCTCCGCAGCCCAGCACAACTGTGGACATGAGCCCAGCTGGCCAATTCAAGACCCCGCTTTTCTATTTTCGGCGGCCACGGCACTCTAAATTTAGTGACTTCCCCGTCATGGGGCTAGTTCATGTAAACACACAAACACACTCACTCATACACACACGCACATGTAGTCTCTCTTGCTTTCTTGCCCTCTCTCTCTCTCCTATTTAGTACACATGTTTCCTGCTACATTAAATATTGTATATGCAAAAGGGAGGAGATAGCTAGCCATGGGGAGGGGGGGGGGGGAGGCATGCAAGTGCTGGTAAAAAGGGGGTAGGGGTGGGGGGAAATCGCATTACTCCAGAAATAGATGACACCCCTTCATCATCATCCGGAGAGTTATAATTATTAAATGACAATAATAACGGCAGCCCAGTGGTTATTGCTCATAGACTGAAAGACCGCACACCATTTCCTGCACCCTTTTCATGGTGTGATGAATAGCCTGGCCATTGAAGGGGGTGGGGCTGTTCAGGTGGGACAGAGTAGGATTTGTGAGAAATTCAATATCAAATTGGTGTACAATCTATGCTCATACAACATTCATTTTTCTTCTACTTGTAGATATCATGGGAACTGCACATATTGATGAATCTACAGAAAAATATATGATGATGCTGTGGTGGCAGCAGGTCACAACAAAAAGCCAACAAATTGGGATGTGATTTCATGATGTAACAATTTCATACTCATGGGTAGTATTCAAATGATGCAATTTTTCTTGGCTCTGATGCTTGATTGAAGAAATAAGAGCATGGGAGCAAAAATAAGTGAAATAGTCTGGCATTTTTTTGCAGAATATGCATTTGTAGATGTTGTGTTATTCATGAATAAGACCACGTCTGCTATCAAATAAAAAGGTTTCGTTTTTCATTTGTAGTGTTTGAAGCATGCTCACCGTACAATATCTGGCCAAGTGTTTTAAAAGTGAAAGGAATGCTAGAGGCATTTCTGAAACTGTTCAAATTATCTTTTTAATTATTCTCAGTTGATCTAATTTGTGAAAAATGATATTCTTTTATGACTGTACATGTAATCTGTGTTTATGATTTCGTGAGCTGTAGTAAACATTAATGGATGGCACAGTTACAAGATTAAAATGAATCATGCAACCATGGCTACAAAGTTGCATATGTACGTGTAGTGCTCTGAACAGATTCCTGGCTTGGGCAAGACACAAGGTCATTTGCATAAGGAGCGGAAAAAAAAGAAAGAAATACATTGCTCAACCTGCACCTGTATTGTAAACAGATCATTATGGTGCTTGTATTCGCAAACGGTATCACGTTACTATTGGAAAGCAGGCCAAACAGTCTTTCACAATCTCATGATGCAAAGCCCATTCAAACCTACAATTTTACGTCATGAAATAAAGGTTTCGGATGACGGTCGAATGCATGATGCTATCTACTATTAAAGAACAGGTGTGCAAAAATGGTCCAAAAGATCCCTCTCCAAGTGTGAAAGATGGCACTGCATCACTTTTTTTTTCTTTTCGCATGCATTCTGGCAAGCTGTAGATATCCTTTGCTTCTTGAGGAATGAGTTTGTTCATTGTTGAGAGAGTGCTGTTCACTAAACACAATGATTGAGATCCCCTTACTTCAGGTCTTTCCTGATTGTGAGCACTCGGCGGTGCACAATGGGGTCGAACGGATAAGTGTTGAAAGTGCACCATCTGTGATACATGAAGTTAGTCTCCAAGAAACCACTGGTTATACATCTTTAAAAACAGAAGCATCGTATAGGTACATGTACATCAAGAAAGAAAACAACTTTTGCCGTGTATGTGAACGAGCCTACGGGAGTGACAGCGATAACCATCTGAAAAAAAAGTGTGTCATGAGTGCGCTACAGTGTATTTTGAGAAACTGTCGGAAAGGCATTTTAGGAGGCCAGGATGCAGGGGTTACCTTGTTTTTGCTTTCTAATGAGCGGCACCTCCATAGTAAAACTTTAATGCCCATATCCCCACCAAGATTGGAAGTTTGCTCTTCATTCGTGTTATTTGTGCCCAGCTTTTCTTCTGAGTACATGTATGTGTCAAGAGGTTATTTTGAGCTTTAATAGCTACTAATTATAAAAGGCTGAGAAAGTACATGTTGGCTCTTGTAACCAAAAACAAGATGTTTTGATTTGATTTTTTTTCGCAGCCCATTGCAGAGAAAGTATTCTAAGAATAACGTCAAGCTGTTGAAATGTTCCTTTTTTGAGGAGCTGCAGTACTGCCGGTACATTCGCTTCATGCCAAGTTGCCATGACAACAGTGATGATGGGAGTATGATAACATTTGTCGGTCCATTGGGGAACACATTCTCTACTCTCAGTGCTTTTGAATGGGTAAATACTGGGTGTGGCTGTAGCAAATTTCAGTCATTCATGCAAAGTAAATCTTTGAGGGAAAGAGATCCAATAGAGGTATGGAAATACAGTAATTGTAATCCTGTTAAAGGTCCTGTTTACCTTTAGGAGCAGTGATTTATAAAATGTTCAAGATATCACATTGGATGCCTATGTTGTAGGTCAGTCGTATCACAAAACATCCTCCTACCATATAAAAATTTTGCAATAAATCCTAAAATATAAGAAGATATCACTCTTTTTCTCAATAAACCATAACTGTTGATGGTTTAGTCTGGAAACATTTGATTATATCTATTGTTCATATTTTGTATATTTAACAATAATTAACATTGATTGTACTGAATCACATATTTACTTCGGTGGTTTCTAATTCTAACTCACATTTTAGAACTATTTTGAAGCACTAATGCTGGGTTTTTGTTTCATTTGCAAATGGTAAAATTATGCCTTTAAAAGACAAATTATCATTGGGAGAGAGGCTAGTAAGTTGTACTGTGTCTTCTTGTCATGTCTGTCTGTCTCTCTGTGTCAATCTCCATTTAATCTTTTCTTTACTGAGACATCAAGCTCTTATCATTTTCCAGATAATGAAGATTACATGTAGATGACATTCTGATTATATTTGTTCTCTATCTTATGTTTTCACCATCAGATTTGCTGTCATGAAAGTTCTTTTCCTTTGTGTTTTGTATTAAAAGGCAGATTGATATCATTTTTTTTTACTAAAGGTTATTTTCTTGTTGTTTATTTATTCATTCTGTTGACCAAATTAGTACAGTTAGATTTATTTATGTTATTTTTTTTTAATCTGATATCTTTTTATGTGAATTATTTTGGACAGTGTAGCAAAGTGGCATTGAGGAGCTCTTGCAGCGCATAGGATAAAGATCATCTGGATATCAAATAATTTCTTCATTCAACAGATAATATTGAATTATTATCATTATTACTAGGGTACATTGATGATGTGAGTAGAATAAGATTGTCTGCAGAGCATTACTGAATCCATTTTCTAAACTAAGGTGTTCCTTTAAGATAAAATTCAACTGAGTTCTGGTCAACCCATGCTTGCAGCCATCAAATATTTCGTAATTAATCAACCACATGCCAAATCGGTCCCCGTCGCAGATTGCTCCGAACAAGGGGGAGCAGATTGTGTAATTAGCTTTAATTAGGTGTCTTTCCTGCCATTAACCGGCGCATGCCTTTCGGCGGTCCAGGGGGCTCTGATGCGTGCATGGTCCTGATAGGTATGATGCAGGACCAAATTTGAGGGCAAGATACGGGGGTGAAGCGAGGCACGGAGTTTGCTGCATCTACGTGTAGCTAGAGAGCGTGACTTTGTACATTAGGATGATTCAGAGAAGATGTTGGGCCTCGCCGCATGTTACAGTGTGTTATGGTATGCAAGTGTTTACACATGCACTCTCTTGCATTGTCATGGATAAACATGTACAACCATGACACTGAGCACAGTTTTAATAGGTTTGTGGTCACATGTAAATCAGGTCAGTGAGAAATTGTGAGATCTCCCCTATAAGGCGCGGTCAGACTGGCAAAAGATCGAGAAGTTTAAAATCGCGATCTTTAAGATCTCGAAGTTTTGCCAGTGTGACCGCAAACTTCCCACGAAACTTCCCCCAAAACTTCTCGCGAAACTTCCCACATCAACTAGGGATTTTTTCCCCTCCCCCTCCAAACTTCTCAATCTATTGCCAGTGTGACCGCGAAAAACTGAAACTTCGCGATCTTTGTCACGTGGCCAGTCCACCACCTGCTTGCGGGTAGTGTCTCCGAAGCGCGAGGCCATTGTCATGTACAGATATGCATTGTTACGTCACAATAACTTAGCCATCAGACGGAGGGCTCTTTCTTCTTTATTGCGCGTGCGCACCGATGACCCAAACTTCTCGATCCAAAGATCAAGAAGTTTGGCTACCAGTGTGACCGCACGACAAAAGATCGGGAAGACTTCGCGATCTTTAACTTCTCGATCTTTTGTCAGTCTGACCGCGCCTATAGTCACCTATTGCCTGCTTGACTAGAACTTGATAAACTCACTGATGTGCTCATAATGATGTTTATAAATCTCACTTTCATCAAACTATTTCTTTGGAAGGAAGAAAAACAAACAAACATAGAGCAGAGAGGGAAAAATACAATGTAAGATGAAAGAAAATATGATATACTGTTCTTTTTTTATGGCTAAAGATGTTGATAGGTACTGTATTGTGGCCATTTATTCAAGTAGGGAAACAATGGAAAAAGATCAAACTCTGTCAGTGTTTGATCATACTTGCTTTCAATTTGTCATTATTGCTCATTGAGAAGGAGACTCTTATTATGTGCAGGATATTTACATGTCTATGTATACAAACTGTACATTTCCAATAGCTTTGACAGAGAGTTGTAGTTCATAATGTAGGACAATATCCTGTTCATGTGTGCCATGTATATTGTGAATGAAGTACAAGGGTGGTATTCTGAACACTGTTTTAACTCTGTTGTAACTTCTGTTGTAAGTCTGCTAGTTACAACACCGCTGAAGCAGATGTAAATTGGTATTCTGAGAACTGTTTTAACAGTGTTCTAAGTTGTGAAAACCACACCCACGGCATTAATCATATCCAATAGGAAATGTTGTTAGAAGTAGCAACAAAGACATTTTAACCAATAAGATTGCTCTCTTTTTTAAAATGCACCTTGCTTTAACTATGCGCATTTTCACAAGAGCTCTTCTGTGGTGTGTGCACAAACTGACAATGGTATGTGCAGGCAAAGAGAGCGCAAGATAAAACACAGCTAGAACAGAAGTTACAACAGAGTTAAAACAGTGTTCGGAATATCAATTTGTCACAACAGACTTTAAAACAGAGATAAAACAGTTTCAGAATACCACCCCAGTACGTATGAGTTATAGGTATTGAAAATGAAACAAAGAGTTAGAATAGTCCACAAAGTTTTCTTGACTTGCATTCTGCAGAGTAAATTGGATGCAGATCTGGCCGCAGATCTGGCCAGGAAAATACCAAACGGTAACATGCATTGTAATTTGCTGCGGAAAAGATCTATGGGGATTTTGTGTTTTTACTCGGGTCGCTGAAAGTGAGAACTAATATAATGACCCTTTGTGTGCTTTCAGTGCTGATTGGCACCAAAAACCATGTAGCATTATACACACTGTCTACTGTCCGTGAAACAGTGATAGTTAACCCTCTCATGTATTCTATTTCTCCCTTCTCCTTGCGACTGTCGTCTCTTCCACCCATAGCCGTGCTGAACCCCGCTGCCTTCGCTGCTGCCCGAGGCTTGGGCGCCCTCGTGCGGAACATCCTGGACATGCAGCTGCTGCGGATCAACGAGGCCGTCATGCTCACGCTGCTCCATCTCCTCAACCACCCCGCCAGCCGCCGCTTCATCCGCTTCAAGGTCGACCTCGAGGTGAGTGATGGGGAACACTGTTCCATTTCCCCGTCATCGTCTGTTGGGCCTACGGAGAAGAATACGCCTCTTCTCGGAATTCCGACTATCTAATTCGATGGCGGCAATTGACTGTGAAATAGACAGTGCTAAAGGGAAGCTGCATGCTGTGTTTAAGTTGACATTTGACGATGCAAAATTCGAACAATGAAGTTCAAGAAACAGGGTAGTAACAGTTTCCATGAAATCTTGCAAAGTGTATGAAAGTTGTACGCAGTTAGAGGTCAGAAATTAGTCCTGTCAATCACCACCACATATAATGCAACTTGGAGGGTGTTCATAAATCATTCCTTTCCAGTAAGTAATGCATTCGTACATCTCCTGTACTGTAACCCTCTTCCCTGTATGAATTAATTGCTGAATTGGTTACATTGAGTAAATCAATTGATACAACTTTAATATGTTGTTCATAGTTTTTTCTAATATGTTTGAATGAATTTTTTCTGTGATCAAATGTGTGCAAATATTGCTGTCATTCATAAAACATGATTAAATAGTAATGTGAAATACAGTGTAATCATGAGCAATCCTACTGTACATTGTATCCCCACCCACGGTGGATGCTACTGGTCGATCCTGCATAACATAACAATGTTTTTTGTAGGATTGTTACCAAGCATTCTTTGTTGATGTTCCCAAACACTCCAGCTTTACATATAGTGGTCTGCTGTGGTTGCTACATGTAGGAGTTAAAGAGAAGAATGTTTGTGGTTGAAAATGTGATAAGTAAAGCTGTTCATATTTCTTGATGTCAGCAACAAATGCGCAATACTTTGCCTCTGTCTACAGGTGTGAGCATTAATCTTTAATTTCACATTACAGTCTAGTCTGTAGAATAGTTTTTGATACTCATGAGGACCATAACCAGTATTGAGTTTGGTTCATGACTCCACATCTCTTTCTCTTTTTTTTTACTCCATACAGCAAGTAATAGCTCCCTACACAGACTTCAACTACAGACACACCGGGGAATCCCCAGAATCTCAAGCCAGGTAAGGTACCCTCCCCCCCCCCCCCCCCCCCCCCCTTTGCCCCTCCTCCTTCTCTGTTTCTGTCTGTCTGTCTGTCTGTCTGTCTGTCTGTCTGTCTGTCTGTCTGTCTGTCTGTCTGTCTGTCTATCTATCTGTATTTCTGTCTCTCTTTCCTTTCTTTTCCATCATGCTACTGTTCTCCCCGCAGCAAAGCTGGGATGTGGCTTGTCAAGATACTCTATTTGTGCTCTGGGACACCCCAAACCTGGACATTATTTGGGGTGTAGCCAGGACACTCATGCATCAATAGTGGGTAGCTGTGTACCCATGCTCTGTGATCTAACCAATTTGAGATTATTTTATGAAGTTTATACAATGCAGTCATGATTAGTTATACCTCATCTGACTAATTTTGCTTGAACACCTGACATTGAGAGTGTGAGAATCTCTCTGTCCATTTGAGATCACACATTCCCTCTTAATATTGCCCTTGTTTAGTTGTAGCACCTTTAAGTTAATGTGGAAACTTGTAGGAAGCCATAAGAGTGTAACCACCAACCCCCAACAAAAAAAGGTTTTTAAATGGAGGAGTTCCCTAATCCACTTGTTAGATTGACAGTACACATATCATATTCAGAATTTGGTTTAGCATAGCCATAAAATCTATCGTACCGAAGGAAGAATATGTCGCTCTGCTTTGCATCTTGCCATTCATGGATCATATGCCTTCTTCTACCCCCCCCCCCCCCCACCCCCACTGTTGTGTAAATGTATTAGCTGTACTTACACCGTAGCTTGTAATACTATTCTATGCGCTTTGTATTAACTCTTCACAACTGTTTAAGCTGCTGGAAACTCTAATTGTCTTCATACATGTATGAATTTTTGCAAATATGATATCTGAAAATGAATTTTCTATTTCAGATCTTATAATTTATTTCTTTGCCTTGTTCCTTTACTGACATTGCATGACATCAATCAGCACTGTTTTCTTCGTATGTAATTATTACCATAATTTAGCACACCATACTTACTCTTGTCATTGTTCACATTTTTTAACCATTTCCACTCAATGTGCAGTGAGAAGGAGGCGCTATACCAGGCAAGCCGCATGGCCATCATTACTCTACTGAGATCATGGCCAGGTGAGTACTCAACTGGGGCGAACGATTCAGTCCGTTGGTGGGAGGTACTTTATGTCAAGTAGGGTGAATGAATGTGAACGCTTTGTAGCTTTCATGTGTAATGACCTTTGCAGGATTTGGTTCTGTCATTGCTGAAGGAAAAAAAAAATGTGTTTGTGTGCACCGGAGACACGTACAGTACATTGTGACTGAAAATACTGTATGGGCCAAATCCTCTTAACAACTGACATTGTTGAAGTCTGGACGTATGTAGGACGCCTACTTAGACAGCAAATCCCTTCCGATGTTAAGGACCGGATGACATCATGTCTGTTTTTGACAGCAAGATGAGTATTGTGCACTGATGCTACTGCTATCAGCTAGCAAGACCCTTCCCCTTTCCCCTCACTTATCCACCCCTTCCACTCCCCTACCCCTTCTCCTCTCTACCCCCTCCCCCCTCCCTGTCTGTATGATCTAAAACCCCAGTATTAATGGTGGTCTTCTCACGTGTCCACTGCAAGTCAAGTACAGTGTTGTTTGTAGCCTCTTGTAGATGAGTGGACAAGTGCCAGGCAGACAGACGGAGATATAGAGAAAGAGAGAGGGAGAGAGAATTATATAGCTATCTGATGATATTCATTCACAAGGGTAGTAGTTGCTTGCTTGATTGCAAAAAAATCAGGAATTATTGTCATTGCACGATTATTTCTTTGTTGTTGTCAGACAAGGTTTTAAGAGTCATATTAATAACCAATATTTTTATAGCGCCTTTTCTATACAAACTCAAAGTGCTTCAACACAATAAAAAAAAGAGCAATATTTGCTAAACAAAACAAAAGAGAAAGTACAAAACAAAACAAATAAACAATGACTCTAAACTTTAATATTAGTGTCTTTACAATCCGTCTTTGCAATCCGTTTTTCAATCCCAATGCATCAAGCGGCACCGCAGGCTCAGAAGTGAAAATCTTATTTCAAGAGGAGACTACTTTGGATTTATTTAGACCTAGATTGGCCCAAAAGGAAAGCTCCATGAAATATTAAGTGTAGCAGATACACAGTATATGAGCACAGAATTTAAAGGATTCATCCAAATCAGAAAATATACCATGTGCACGTGTATGTGCAAAGTGTTCCAACATTGTAATTTTGAAAAGAGAGAAGAAGACGTGTTGGAATGTTGTACCTGTCAGCTCATAGGACTGACAGGAGATTATAAATCTGGTCAAAGTCTGAATGGCATGGCACCCTGTAATGTCGGTTTAGAACCGGGAGGGGCATAACTAAACAGATACCACTACTTCTGTCATGTCTTTTTTTCTGGGGGAGGGGGGTGGATGGGAGTCAGATGGCAGTCTTTCAGATTATTTTGCATGAGCAGAAGAGAAGAGCGCAGATTTGCATTATGTTTCATGGTACTTTTATTTTTATTTGTTTATCTTATCCCGAGAAGTCTGTAATAGGCTGCAGTTCCTTTTATACCGATTAAGCCCTTTTCGCATGAATCGGAATCCTTGAGCTCACGCATGAAGAATCATGACTAATGACTAGATCAGTTCAGCTCCCAAGAGCAAGAGTACATCAGGCTTATATATAAGTCACGTTCACACATACCCAGAATTTAGTGATTTTTGAAAAGTGATTTTTTGCAACGCAGTGCGAAAACCATTTACTTCTTATGCTTGGACACACACAAAACAAAGGTTAACTCATCTGTTAAATGGGTCCAACATGATTTTTTTTTCTTTTCAGAAACTCTCACGGTAATTTGCTTGCATTGCATGTGTAAAGGGTATGCAAAGAAACCATCATTTTTTTTTTTTTTTTTTATCCCATAATGCAAGTTGCCACACTTGGTCTGCACCCTCAGGTTCTCAGGGTGATACTCCTGTTTTTTATTGTTTAGGTGTGCATATTCTGCCAAACGATTTGTTGTTGTTGTTGTTGTTTTTTGCTGGGTGTGAACGGTGACAAAGTTTTTTTGGTTTTTTTGCCTTGCAATACAAAACTTGATAATTCCTGTGTGCAAATGCAGTTAAAGAGACAAGAAAAGAGGAAGAAGACAGGAGCAACAGAAAAAAAAAACCTTTCTAGACCACGGTAGTCACTTCTCAGATCCCCTTTGCTGACACCCTGCATTCGAAGGGTGCTTACCCCTTGCGTTCGAAGAGTGCTTACCCCTGCGGCTTCCAAGGTCCCCAGGGACAAGGCCTCCTTGAGATCTTATTATCTATTAAGAGAAGCAGTCATCGCCGCTCTCGTGCATGAAGCTGTATCTGAATTTTCCCCGAGGTATATCATGCGCAGAAGATGCTTGGTGTCCGAATAGCTTTTCGAGAACAGCATCTCCAAATAATCTTTCGTCGTGTTGTTTTCCTGACAGAAAGGGGAGAATTTTGCATGTACTTTTCAGTCACATTCATTTTCATTGCCTGGAGATATTTTACTCTCTCTCTCCCTTCTCTCCACCCCCCCCCCCCCCCCAGTTTCCTTTCTTCTGTAATGTTGTTGTCATACCTGTGATTCAAGCTTGGTCACTCATGTTTTGTGGTGTGGAGCTGACATGAGCGCACCGCAGTGTAGGATATCTTTAGATGGTACTCATTTGAAGGCTGATTATACGTTGTATGTCCAATACATTCTGGCCAGATGATCGATTTTCTTCTCTCTCTCTCCCTTATGACATCGACTTCTAAGCTCAATGCTACAATCTCCCAACATTCTATAGCTACCAGGACATACAGGGAGAAGAAATGATTACCCACCTTTATATGATTCCTTCTCTCTCTCTCTGTCTTTCTCTCCTTTTCTCTCTTCAATTCTCTTCCTTCCCTGTACTATAGTGTATATCAAATTTAGGTTGTATCAATGGTTGTGTCCGCTCTCGTACGCATACGAGTACCATGATAAAAATGAAATGTTAAAAGGTGTGCTGCTTTGCATAGATATCAAAATGTATTCAAAACGGAATTACACACCCTGTATCGTAGCACTACACTGTATGAATGTAACGTACTACTGAATGTTTTTGTATATATTTCTGCCCAAGCTTCAAAAGTCATGCCAAGATTGGAGTGTAAGACAAAATGCTGTCAAAAGGTCACAGATACGCATCGTTTTGTCTCCGGCCGGCCGCATGACTCGGCGTCATAGACAAAGATAAAGCCGCGAGCCAGCGCTCTGTCATCCACCTTATTTTGTCTGAGGGCCGCTCACGGCGAGCGTCACGATCATTGAATCACGGTCATTAAAGGTGGAATAGTGGCTTGGCCGTTGTCCAACAGTCAATAATTAAGTTGAGTGAAGTATGTCATGCACACTCCTTTTATCGGAGCTGCTTTGTTTCAATACCTTCAACTCTGTAGCAAGGATATAAAAGCAGCATTATCCCTCTCTTGGGAGAAAAAAAAAAAAACGAATGACAGTCAGTTGATTTGGAATGTATTACTTTCACATAAAACTCATAAGGTGCTAGATACTCTTTGCTTTGATGGTACAGCTTCTCCTACCTCCCCCCCCCCAAAAAAAAAAAAATAAAAAAAAATGAGGGCTTTATTGCCATAGGTACTTTTGTCATTCATGTGAGCATGTGCACACTTGTATTTCAGGTCTTTCTTAAACATGCAATTTTTTAATGGTTTGTTTGAGTTTTTATTTATTTTTTTGTTGTACTTGGGTGAAAACCAGAGTATTATAAGCTTTATGGACTTTGTACTTGACTTTTGGTGCACTTTTATGATTCTCTGGCGACACTAGATTTGTGTCGAGGGCTGATGTTCGAGTTTGTAATATCACTTACTTGAAGTGGATCCTTTGGGACTGGCCAAATGGTGATAGGGGTCGGGGGGAGGACGGCGGATTGATGATGTAGAGTCTGTCGCACTTCTGGTCTCATGATTTGATGACGTAAGGCTGTGTGCGCATGCCATTTCGAGATAGCAGAACGCAGGGCAGTGGAGAAGGAAGGGGGCGGGGGCGGGGGGAGGGGGAGACACGGCGAAGTGACTCGTGTAGTTGGTCTGTTACCATGGCCGCTCTTGACCGATGGCCATGTGGTGGTAAGATAGAAGGAATGCGACGCATTTTAGAGTTTCGTGCGTAGCAAGATCATGTGACGGGGATCTTCACCAGTCACAGGCTGTGACATGGTGAAAAGTGGTGGGCTGAATGAATAAATGAATGACTGAATGAATGAATGAGTGAACAAACATGAATGATTGAATGAACTCTCAAACTCCCAATATTTGCCACAAAAAAATATCAAAAGCTGAAATACTAATAAGTCCTGTTGGTATTACCACATATCAACATGAAACATGAAAGGTTGGATGTAGGAATGTACGTAATACATCCATTCATGGATATATGGAACAATATAAGAGTCCTCATTTTTATTTACCTTTGATATTCCTTTTAATTTGGTATGAAACTTTTAATTCTTTAAAAGGGTTTTAAAAAAAAGTGCTACACGATGGTAAAAGCAAGGAGAAAGTAAAATCATGGTTTTACTTTGTACATATAAATCATCCTTTTTATTTGTGTCGTCAAACTAGTCACCATGGAATAGTGGAACAGTGCATTCTTGTTTTTCTATTGTAGATGATGTGTGATGCAGTTCATCGGAAGGGAAAGAATAACTTAGAGTTACGTTTAGTAGGCCAATTTTTGGTATCACACTAGTCACTCCCTGTGCAGTGGCAGGGAAGTCCTGTGACTGGCCTTGGTGCTGTGAAGTCGTGCAGAGCCGTCGCGTGCGTGTCCACTTTAAAGATTTGATTGTATCAGGAAATGGGGCTTCTTCTCCCCCCCCCCCCTTGTGTGTGTCTGTGTCTGTGTGTGTGTCTGTGTCTGTGTCTCTTGGTCTCAGGTGTGTCCCTTTAATTTGTTTGTTTGTTTGGGTGGCGTGACTCAGTGGCAGTGGACCGCTTCGCCATCGCGCTGCCCGGAGCCATAGCCGGAGCCACGGGCAAGCCAGGGCTTCCTGACCTGGGGGGTGGAAGTGATTAATTTGGGCAAAACTGTGCATAGGATAATGTGTGTGTGTGTGTGGAGGGATGGGGGGGGGGGGAGGGAGATGGGGGGCAGAAAGAGAGAGAGAGAAAGGGGATGGGAAGGGGATGACAACATCCTGAAGATTCAGCTTCCTTGTGCTTCTCCTAAATGAGCAAATTTTGAAAAACTTCTTTCTGATTTTGTTCAGATTTATAAATTTAGCTGTAAGTTCCATCTAATCCTCTTCAAACTGATATGCAGTAAGCAGTGTGTGAAGTGCAAATGTGCCTATTTGATGACAAAATGATAGTTTTGAGAACAATATTCCTCCAGGACGTGATGTATTAGTGAGACAAGTCATAGCTACATTGTACATTGTGTAGGGAAGGGATAGAGAGTTAAAACATTAAAATTCTGTCAGAAAAGTTTTTTGTGCGTGTATGTGTGTGTATGTATGTGTGTGTGTGTGTGTGTGTGTGTGTGTATGTGTGTGACTTTAACAGTTTTAATATGTAGCAGTTGTACAGTGGTATTAAACGGGTAGTGATATGCATCTGTGGGTAGTGAAGGGGAAGGGGTCATAAAAAAATTGGGGTACGCATACTGTATTATAGTTTGTCGGGGGGGGGGGGGGGGGGGGACTCTAATTGAAAAATGTTTATGTGTGGGCATCTGATGGTGAGTCAGGAGACATCAGCCACCCAGGAACTGTTGCTGTTTGTTTCTACACCTTTTTAATTCATCCGCAAAAAACTCACAAGGATGGTCGGCACAGCAACGAGAAAGATGTCCGTGATGTTCATCAATTTTTCCTTTGTAGACCGGTATAGTCCAGCTCCAGGTCATACAATATCTAGTCTTTTGATGATGGGAATTAACCCATTTACTGACGTGTTCATATTTTATGCATCCCCATTCGATGCAGGCTGATCCAGATAACCAGAAATCTTCCCCAAATCTTGCACATCATAGCATTAACGAAATTGATATTTTAAAGGCAGAACGTAGTTTCCATACGCCTGCAGACACTGAACATTTTTGCTCTAAAATGGACACATGCGCACATTAAAGAAGTATGTGAAATAAGCTGCAATGTTGTGATCTTAGCTGAGTAACGACTGAAATGCATAGAAGTTATTCTTTTCTTTTCTAATCTTTCACCCTTGTAGAATGTTTGGTAAAATTTAGTGTTGACAGTAAGATGAGGAAAGGACGATCTGCAGTATTAGATTACTCCAAGATTTGTATGGGTTACTGCCCAAATTGCTTGGCATTTGTGTGACTTTCCATATGACACTGTGCTGGGGCATATGTTTTTTTCAAATTCTGATCATCAGTGTTTGAAACCATTTGTGCCAGGCTAGTTTACAGTGTATCTCTAGATTAATCATCCCCCCCCCCCACACTGAAAAGTGTTGTTTAAATACCAGTTGCTATACCTGTCCAACCCCATACTTTTTTCAAACCTCTAAGATTACCAATTGCCCTATTTCATACTTATTTAATTTATTATGTGCCAAGTATCTATATAAAGCTCACACTTGTCCATTGATGACACATGACCAGTATCCTTTATTTCCAGTGTGTGTTACTCAGTATAATTACCTTCGTCATATATGACCTTAAATAGCCTTATGCGTGCAAGTGAGGAAAACAAATCAAATTATAAACTTCCCACAAACAAGTAGCTTATTTGTGTGTGTATGTGCGTGTGTGTGTGTGTGTGTGCGTGTGTGTGTGTGATGTGTATGTAAACAGAGAATAATATAAAGGAGTATACGATATAACCTTGATTAGCTTGATGTGTTGTATTCCACTCGAAGGCTAAAGTTGGTTTAGGGATCCCATTGTATGACAATTCCATCATGCAATATTACACATGTGAAAGGGTGCCACTGTTTATGTTGCAGAGAGAAAGGATGTTGTTGCTTGTATAGGTGGAATCTGTGGTTGGATATGCCGCTATCATCATCATAAAAGATCACTGGTACTGGTGAGAAAATGTGCTAATGAGCACGTAGTCGTATGATGAAAGGAGATTGCATTTGGTAAAGGTAGAAGCTACAGAATTGTATAGTACAATGTGAGTGTAGGAGGTCAGTGCCATTATCGTTATACAATATTACATGAGTGAATGTACATTGTACAATGCCAGGCTTTTTATGATACAATGTATCCCACACAATGAAGGGACATTATTACTCCGTGAATGTACACGTAGAAAGGGATTTTTGAATGTAAGAAAGGGATTTTTGCATTTCATTCACTTTTATGTGATCTGAAAGTGGGATGGGGGCTTAGAAGACGTTTTCAAAAAAAAAATAGTTTTCCTGTGGAAAAAAAATGGTGTTAGGTCAGTGGATTCATGAACATGACATTTTCGAGAGAAATATCATTGTTCCGTCGTCATGGTGATGAAACTGAGAAGAATCCACAACATCGGCGAAAATGTCTGGAGCAATTTCAAAAAGTATGAGTCTGCTCTTGTAGCCAAATGGGGATTAGAGAATCTGAAGTGTGTGATGCAGTCTGTTGTAAAATTTGACAACATTCTTCAAATAACCAAATGCAATTATTCGTATTAAACACACTACACTACACCACGCCACACAATCCAATGTTTTATAAAGGCGCATCTTCTGGTTGTGGCAGAAGCTCTGATGTCACAGTCCCTATCATATGGGTGCATCTCACCTGCTGATCCTTCTACTATACACAGCACCACATCCACTGGAAAGCATAGCAAAGGTAGACAGCAGCCTTAAAACAAAACAAAACAAAACAACATCAATTAACAGTAGAAAAATAAAAGTGATAAACATTGCCTCGCAGACATTATTGGAGTTTGTAAAGTACTGCACGTGTCAAACCAGCTTTGCTGCAGTCACATGCAACTGCTCAACTTACGATTCTGAGAAGTAGTTAAAAACAAAATGGATAGAGCAAAATAATATGTAAGGTGATAGACCAAGGCCATATCAATAAAAAGCTGTTAAACTGCAACAGGCACCACAAATGGTTCCTGGGTGATGCTGTAATAGAGAGACGGCAGCACAATACTCTTGTTACACAACCTGGATTTTTATTGAAGTTCATTCCTGCGTCAACGATATTCATTTCATTTCTTTATTTCACGCCATATAATATATTTCCTGTTGTGCAAGTTTATGTAAGTTGTAAATCCATGCACATGTTATTTTTTCGCCTGTATTTTTCCTTCGTTTTTTTTTTTTTTTACTGTGAATCCTGTCAATATTTTTATGGGGTACTATTACCACTCAAACAAGAAATCGTGATATCGAATATAAAGACATGAAATTATAAGAGCGGATCAGAGACGTTTTGGTGAAATATGACCGTGGTTGATGTTATATCACTTCTGTCTCTCAAGGTACATTGTAAGCCTTTCTGTCATGCTATTATGTAAGTACCTGAAAGAGTGAACTCTTGATTATACAAAATTGGGTCACTTGAATGAAAAAACAAAAAACCCAATATTCATTTTGTGAATGAAATGATTGCTAACTTCATATCTTTCTCAGAAGTGGAAGTCTGGGTCATGCCAAAGTGCCCACACTCGAAGGAAGATTTACCCCAAATATGGTTTCTCTGATTTCAATGAATGGAGAAATATTGATAGAGGATTTTAGTACAATTTGAGGATAATATGACAGTCCAATTAAAATGATTAATTTTGGTTAAATCCACATACTGTTAACACTGAGTAAGAAGGCTTGAGGAATTTGTTGCATGTCTGCCACAGTAATGGGAAAATATTTGATACAATACAGTTAAGGAGAATATTTTTTTTTTCTGTCATAGTGGAAGAGCACTGGACATAACTCCTCCTCCTTCAGAAGGCAGGGAAATAATACTACCTTTAATGTATAATGTCAGTAGCAAGTTGAGGAATGTGCTCTTTGGAAACTAAGAAATCTTGTGAAATACCAACGAACTTCACTTTTCCTGAAAGAGGACTCTTTTGTCAAGAGAGCTCAAAATATGTCAAGACCATGGTCAATACAGATAGAGTGAATTCAGACTTTTTTCTGCAGCAGCAGCAACAACAATAACAACAACAGCAACAACAACAATATCCAGCTTACCAGTATCTAATATTCCGTCAGCGTGCACGTACCAAATGCATTTCAGTGCTTGGAATCCAGTCTGCATGCATTAGGTTTTCCCGTGTCAAGCAGTCGTGAGGCAGAGTTTCTATTGTCAGGAACAATTCTGTGGTATAGAGATGCATAGAATTTGAATATTACAGTTAGTAGACCCGTCTATTGAAGCTCTTTATGCTGCTCCATTCTTTGCTAACTGCCCACCATGAGTTAAAGTCTCAAAAAGTATGTATCATATTCCGCAAAATTTAATATACTACCTCAAAAGTGCTATGCTCCATGATTTCACTGACATTGCCTTCAAATTGTCACTGCTGTCAAGTCAAGAAATGGTATATTTGACCCAAATGCTTTAAGCAATATGCTGAATATTCAATGAAAAATTTGCAAAGTGAAACAAATTTTGTCTCTTTTTTTCATCATGCCTTACCCCCATCTGTTTCTGAGCTCCTAAAAAAAGGTTGAGATTCCAGACTATGTAGACATTAGCTGAAATTTGTGTTTTATTTCTTTTTAAAGAAATTGTGCAGGTAGCTTGTGATGAGGAGTTTTGTATTAGTATTCTCAAAGTGTGATTGCTTCAAGAAGTTTCTCATTGCACAGCATTGTGTATTTTTGTCTGTCCTGTGTAGGATCAGACTTGTGCAACAGGACTGTAAATGAAAAATAGGCTGCTTGTGTTTTACAATTTGATTGGTATGATAGTAACATCACTAGGCGTTTTCACATCAGCCCATTAAAAATCCAAGCTCGAGAAATTTTTTGCGATTGCGAGTTAGCTCGCTATTTCATTTCTTATTCACATCAGCCCGAAGAGAATCGGCCCGAATTTTTGTCGAGCTAATTCGACAGCTGAGTATGTGCAAACAGCATCAGTAATGTGTGTGCCCTCTCAAAAATTCCTCATGATTTGTGTGCAGTTTGCCTCGATCGATCGGGTCAAACACGCTAGGCATGATGGGATGCATCACGCTAATTTCTGGAGTCGTTTTCACATTATCAAACAGCGCGCTACTATCCCGCTATTTCAGAAATTTCCCGGGTTGGACTCGAGAAATTTTCTCGATCAGAGCGATACAGATAGCGCGCTAATTTGTGTTCATATTATCAAATAGCGCGCTATTTCGCTATCGGGAAAGTCAGAAAATAGCACGCTATTTCGAAACATTGGGCTGATGTGAAAACGCCTACTGTCATGCCAACCATCAAACATTATCGATTCTTTTCTCATTATCATCATATCAAGCAAGTTGAAACAAACTGTGGTTGTTTAACAGAGAGAGAGACGTTTTGATATCACAGCTGTTGGATTTTATTTTGTCCCAAAGTCATCACATGAGGAAAAGACAGTTGAGCGTATGATTCTAAATCCAGAGACTCCAACCCCAAGCACCTTCTGATCTGGAGATTCTCCCACCTGAAACCCCTAGCAAATGGGAGATTCTAAGGGTCTAAGGGCCGGGGTCTAGGGTTCTAGATGCTCTCTCGTGCTATCTAAGGCTTATTTTTCAACATACGATGGCAATAAGTAAGAAATCCTTTCCAACGGGAGACACAGAGCCAGGGCGGGAGAAATTAAATCTCAAGCGGGAGAACAGGAGATTTTGCAAAAATGGGCTTTCGGCGGGAGATCTCCCATCGAAAGCGGGAGAGTTGGAGTCTCTGTAAATCTCTTCAGATCAAGATGACAAACTGGAGTATAATACAAGTGGTCTAGTCCAGAGTGGGTCTGGGAAACCTTGGTTGAAACCTTACCTTCATGTATCATTGCTAAATGTTTTCAAGTGCATATGTCTGAAAGAATAGTTTACGAGAATATGAAACTATACCGCAGTTAGTGGGAGGTATTCAATCTATTCCACTTGCGTCATGGATTAAATCATTATAATGCCTGTAAGTTTTATATTGAAGCAACACCGTACAATATCTTTGAGGCAGTGCTGACCTTGATTTGCAGTACACTGGACAGTCCAATTGACTGCTAATGGTCTGTCCTTGGCATATTACCAGCCTTTCCTTAATTAAAGGCAGCCCATTTGGTATGCCCCCCCCCCCCTCCCCTCCTACCAAAGTGACATTCTCTACAAACTCTGGTCTCAAGTCAAGCCTATTTCTGTAAATTATATCCACTTAAGGTTGCAGACACACAGATATACCCATCATCTCTACATATTGAGCATATCATATGAACATCATTCGTCTCTTTGTAAGCTGATGCTTTTGTTTGACTTTGTACAGTGTATTGGTTGATAGAGTAATTTCCCGTAGTCTTGTAGCAAGGCAAGGATGGGGGGGGGGGGGGGTGAAGCCCATGCTCTCTGCTGGGCCAGTGCCAGTGAAACTGAGCCAACTAGTGAAGTGAGCCAGGAGCCAAGCGAGGGGGTTCCCCCTCCTCCACCTTGACTGAGCGATGTCATCAAGCCAATGGCATGCCAGCCAGGAGTGGTAACTACATGCTCACATGTGATATTCAGATAAATGTAACATTTTTCCCCCATTATATTTGGTATATAAAACAGATATTGACTGCTTTTATTAGGGAGCAATGTTGATCTTATTCCCCCTTGGGATCTCAACTCTATGCTGCAACTCTTGGAGTGCACTGCTTTCGGTTATAGCATCTAGTTAAGATCCCTGGGGAGATTAATGATATCAACAATGCCCGAAATATCTGTATATTATATAATCTCCCTCCCTCTACTTTTGTTTTGATTTCTGCTTTTCGTATTACATTTTGTATGTCTTCTTATGGCATCATGAGGGACATCAGGGGCCCATTCCAATTACCCACAGTTACCATGGCGATAATAATAATGCTCCGAAGGTATATCGGTTGATCGCTGATGCATGAATTATTGCAGTCATCAGAAAATGCCCCAGATCTTGTCACCCTAACTGTAGATCAAGCATCCCCCCCCCCCTCCCCATTTCTTTGTGTTTAGAACAGCATGTGCAATGTATTCCAAAGCCACATTCTCAGATCATTCTGTATTTAATCAAAACACATTGATTAGAAAAGTCAATAGGTCATTAGAATAAGGCTATGTCATTTATTTATTTTTTCTGTCATTTTGCTTTACTTTTAATCGTACAGTAGATCAATGTTTTATGGATTTGATATACATTTGATATAGCAATTTGATATCTTTTTTATGGATTTGTTATCCACTACATGTGATATTTGTAATTAAATCATTTTGTATAGTGCAGCAAAAAAAAGTATAAAGGAGCTCTAGCAGTGTAGTAGAATAAGTACATAATGTAGATGTAATTTCTGTGTTCAACAAACGATTTTATCGTCATTATCATCATTATCTTATTCCAGTATTGCAAGCAATTTACAGTGTTTGTATTATCAAAGGTGTAGCTGTGGAAGTAGAAAATAGAGCAATGCCATGAAGTGCATGAGATCGTACTGATGCCGTGTCAAAGCTTGCAGATACCTTCAAGTTGAAGATGATATACACTGTACACTCAAACCTGCTTTTAGTGGTTACCTATCTTTAAAGACCACCTGTTTATACAGACCCCTAACAAATTTCCAGTCATTCCACTGAAAAGAAAAGACAAGAATAATGACTAAGCGTTTGAATCATGTCAACTAGAATTGTGGAAGATAGCTGTGGTCGACTTGACCAGGGTATTCTGCACAGCAGTGAAACGTGCCTGCATTTTGGTGGGGTGACGTCATATATGTAGCTAGCCCCTGAAATCCGCACCCCGGTCAGACCTTAAAATTGCGCTTTACACGAAACGCCGGGCAGTGACAGTATTTATAGCTCATCCCGGCGTTAGTCAGTGGTGACTCCCGAAACCTCAACTCTGAGTCGGCAAAGAGGGAGGCTGTTCGGGAACGTTGAGGTGATATGGTACACTCTGAAGCGTCTCCCTCCCCGTTGCCGCGAAATCTGACTCGCTTCCTTGGTTGTTACTTTCTTCTATAATAATGGAAATGACTGTGACTGTTGTAATGACCCAAACGGGAAAAATCAGAAAACACACACAAGAGGGCTTGGATCAATGCATTGTGACAAGATCAAACTAAGTGACATCCATTATGAAGATGTTTGTAGCAAACATGTAGTATTTCATGGTGTTGAAATTTAGTGGATTTCATGCTCTACTGAAGCACAGTTGTAGCACAGTAACTCAGTGATATCTTTGGGAGATGTCAAGTCATGCACAAAGTATCTTTCAGTTGCAAGTTTTATACCAGTGAACCTCACAATATTTGGCTCGGTGCAAAAAAAAAAAAAAAAATTATCTCACAAAAGTTTCAACTTTTATTCTGATATACTGAATGAAGGTTAGCCCATATTCTGTCCGGGTGTTTCATAAAGCTGCTCGTAAAGTTACGAACAACTTACGAGCGACTGGTGATCAGTTCTTGTGCTGAATTCTGAAAATTCTGATAAGTACAATAGTGTATGGCACATCAGAACTGATCACCAGTCGCTCGTAAGCTGTTCGTAACTTTACGAACAGCTTTATGAAACAGGGCCGTGTGTTCTTGTTGGATGAAACCTTTGCTATATCAATGTGAGCAAAGTCGTCTCCTGCTTTGTGAAATATTGTATAGACCATCCTAAATAGTTGAGTGTAGCAGCTGCAGGCAATCAGATCTGAAAAGAGTTTCATATTCAAATCATGAAGGATATATGACATGGTTTCAGTGATACAATGTATTTTGTACATTTTGAGTTTCTCTGTGTGAGTGCGTCACACAAAATGATAAAGTCTGTTTCATGGAGAGGGAACATGCATAGTACATGGAATGGTCAGGATTCAAGATGATGAGTACATGTCGTGTACATGACGCAGGCCCAAAGATAAGGCGCTCCTGCATTTCAACTAATGTGTCTGACTAACGGCATTGTGGGAATGATGACTAGTATGGGAGGGAATTACAGAATAATCTGTCATAAGGGTTTGGTCTGCTTTTGAGGAAGGTCGTAAGTTCATCAAGGGTTTTTTATTTTAAAATCTTCCCCTCCCCGAAAAAAGCATTTCAAACCCTGAGGTTAGAACAGTCTGTACATTCCCAATTAAACAAAAGTCACCATATGCTCTGTTAGATATTATTAGTCAGAGTACTTTGGGGAGTTAACACATACACTGTTACCTCAACTTGAATTTTTGGAGTAGCCGTTTTTGCAGCATCACCAACAAGTGCTCCACTGGCTGGCCACGGACAAATGTACATGCAGCTCGTTTGCACCTCACATGCGCAGTCCGTACCCAATGGCGTGCCTTGATTTAATCGTGCACTGCTTACCCACATCAACAACAAAAAGTTATCCCACGAGTGAACATTTTCAAGATTCCTCTACCCTTGGGAAAGATTACCTATTATTGACCATTATCTGATACATGCTTTATCTCATCATGAACCTGTATTTGACTTTTAAACCAATAACACTATATTTTGCATAATTACAATGTATGTGTGATGGATGACAGCTCTTAATGAACATCAGTGCAATATGTTTGTATTACTGTAAAAGTGGAAATTTTCGCGGTGTTCATATTTTCGCGCATTTCACGCAACCAGAAACTAGCGCGAAAATAAAAGCACGCAAATATTTTTGCTTGCCATATGTGCCTGTGCGTGATGTCTTGATTCCGCGGAATTAAAAACACGCGAAACTCTTCCGACCCGGCCAAGTGCGAAAAATTAGTCACGCGAAAATATCCACTTTTACAGTATTTGAAAATAGGATTCATGAATTGAAAGACGAGATAATTTCTATTTTAGGGTGACATATAACTCACTCAAACTGGATTTTTCTTCTGCGTTACAAAAGAAAGTAGAAATTTAGTTCTCTGCTATGTTTGACAGATAAAAAATAAATATTGAAGTTATAAAAGTCTGTAAAAAAAAAATATGGAGACAAGGATTTAAACTCCATGCAACATCCACTTTGAAGAGATCATCAGATTATCCTGAAACTTTGGCTGAATGGTATTTGCTCATTATGCATACTGCAGTCATGATTATCAGAGGTACTGCTGCATGGTGACAAAAAAAAGAAGAAGTTTTGTCGGGGTTTCAGGTACTTACACACTTACACATATGTGGGCCTCATGAATAAAGCAGAATAGCAAGAGAGAGGGAAAATATGGCAGATTTATTTATTAAAAACTTTGAAAAGACTCTCCTTCCTCTTCATGTGTCAGATGTTTTGATAGGTTTTGTGATGCATGGTCTCGTATATAATGGGCCTAGGATGCGGAGTACTGGAGTGACATGTAACGGATGGTCTGTTCTCTTCTCTTTCTCTCACCAGGTATGATTCGACTCTGCAGGTCAGATGCTACAGGTCTCCAGTCCCTCCTCGGAATTCTCTGCGTCCACAACGACGAAAACAGAGTAAGTCTCCTCCACCCCATCCCCCGGTCATCTCTGGTCATTTGTCCATCTCATCTTCCACGCGGCAGAGGAAAATGTATCGTCCTTTGCTGAAACTGTCAAAGGCACTGTGACGTGGACATATGTAACATGAACAGACAAAAATGTGACAGTCTTGTCTGTCCATGTTACATATGTTCATCACTAAGTCTAGAAATGCTATAAAACACAGGGTTCAACAGAATTTGAGTGCTGTTATTATCTTTTCTAATCAATATTAGGCCATTCAGTTTAATTTTCAATAAACATTCATTATTTGACCTTGTACATGTATGTTAGTACATACACAGCGCTCTGTCCAGCATTTACGTACGTTACCCCCAAATTTTTCATTTTAGCAAAAATTTGAATACCTTTGCTTCTTTGAAGCAATTCTGGGCAAAATTATCTCTCATTATAAAACTGTTTAAATAAAGAATTGGTATTGTATTGGGGGTAATGCACTTTAGAAACAGAAAATGAAGCGACATCCCTGAAATGTACCCTTTTACTGTGGAAATGCCCATATAGATAGATAGATAGTGTAGATAGATAGATAGATAGATAGATAGATAGATAGATAGATAGAAAGATAGATAAATAGATAGATAGATAGATAGATAGATGGATAGATAGATAGATAGATAGATGGATAGATAGATAGATAGATGGATAGATAGATAGATGGATAGATAGATGGATAGATAGATGGATAGATGGATAGATAGATGGATAGATAGATGGACAGATGGATAGATAGATAGATAGATAGATAGATAGATAAATAAATACATAGATAAGATAGATAGATAGATAGATAAATAGATAGATAGGTAGATAGATGGATAGATAGATAGGTAGATAGATAGATAGATGAATAGATAGGTAGATAGATAGATATAATTAGATAGATAGATAGATAGAGAGAGAGAGAGATAGACAGAGAGAGTGAGAGAGAAACAGATAGACATAGAAAGATAAAGGTAGAGAGAGAGACACAGAGAGAGAGAGAAACAGAAAGAGAAACCAATATAGAGGGGACACACACACACACACACACACACACAAAGAGAAAGAGCAACCAAGAAAAGGAGAGAGTTAGAGACCATGCAAAACTGTATAAACACCAGTTTCACAGATGCTTCCTGAGTGAGTTTGCCCATGTCATGCCTGTTTGTCACATACCAACGGTAATTGAAATTCTTCATGTTATACGTCAAAGACTTAAGGGCCTTCTCTGACGTCAAGCTGATAAAGACCATACAACAGTTCTCTATGAAAAGTGAATGCAATCATTTTCAAGGATTTCTAATCTTGTTTCCCCATTCACACTTACTTGTGAAACAAATCTTTTCACGAAAAATCCTCTTGTTTTTGAGTAGCTGTGCACAATTCTTGCTACATGTACATGATAAGTGAGAATTGTATACACTGGATGCTACTTTTTAATAATCTACTAGTCTCATATACTTCACTCCATGCCATAATATTTGTCTATCTGTTTTTTAACTGTTTCAGCAATATGTACAAATAATGGACCAATAAAAATACCCATCACATGTATCTTCTTTGACGTAAGGTGTTTAACATATATGTCAAATCAAGTGATGTGAGAGGAATTGAATGCTTCTTGACAACTTGTCATTATAATATTTTGTTTTTGTTTTTTTTTTCTCTCTCTGTCTTTATTTCTACGTCACCTTTACAGAGATACCTCCTAGAAGTACTTTATGACATTTTCTATTTGCCAATTCCTGATTGGACAAGCAGCTTTCCAGAAGCCCTTCAAAGCATAGGTAAGCTTTCTGAAGATATCTTTGAACTGATCAAGTCCCGAGAACACATTTTCATGGGTTTGTTATATTATCTGTATTAATATTCTTACAGCCCATTGTTAACATATTGTAGCATTCATGAGATAAAAACAAAATGTATGTTTTCCTTTAATCCTGTTTTGATCACATGCTTCTTCTTTTTTTGCATGCAAAATTATCAAAAACCTTCAAACTGTTTAATTATCAATTCATAAGTTGGCAACATATTGTGTTTTTATGAACACTGGACATTTTGATGGAGTATTGGGGAAATGTAAACAGTCTAATTAGAATGTAGTTTCAGTGTTATTTTCCAGCATTTCACATAAGTGTTATGAATATACATTATAGGTGTCCAGCGACAGAGATTTTCACATGTTAGGCTTCAAAATATGAAATAATTCCACAAGTGACAGTCTTAATAATGGAAGTTTATCAGTGGTATATATTTTATGTGTACTGTATAACACATTTTGCTGTGTTTCCAAGGGCATAGAAAAGTAAAAAAGTGCTGCATACACACACACACACACACACACACACATATATATATATATATATATATATATATATGTATGTTTCATTTGCTGTGGGGGGGGGGGGGAGCGGTTAGTGGGGTGAATTATATTTTTGTGGACTGTTCTGTTTTGATCCTATTGCCAAATGATAACAGCTTCCTTATTATTAGTGGCATAGTGAAGGCAAGCAAACATGCTGAAATCTGTTTTGATTTTTCCCCCCTTTTTGGTTCCGTTATTGTTTTTTCATCTCCACGTTCATCCGGACAACAAGACTCTTGCCAAATGAAATCCAGCTGGTCACTGCAGGAAGGGTTCATCGTGGCCGAGGCCATGGACTTACTGCCCAACCGGGCCGTGACGAGGCCCAACCTGACCGAGAACCACCTGGCCCTACTGCTCCTAGCCTTCATCAACGCTGGACTCCTGGAGGTGAGGTCTACACGTCGTAGCTCAGGACTTCTGCAGTCTCTAAAGCTTCTGTCACTCTGGCAAAATATTGTGAAGTTTGCTCGTCCATCCACACTGGCGGCCAAACTTGTCAAAGTTTCTTTTCTCAAAGTTTGGATCACTGGTGCACAAGCATAGCATAGAAAAAAATCACGCCGTCTGACAGCTAATGACTGTGATTTAATAATGCAGACGTGTACATCCCAATGATTAAGTTCTATTGAGGCACAGCCTGCAAACAGGTGGTGGACTGGTCACATGAAAAAGTTTGCAAAGTTTCAGTTGTGTGTGTCTAGACTGCACTAACTTCGAGAAGATTTGGGGGGGGGGGGGTTCAGGAAATTTGCTTTGTTAGAGTGGGAAGTTAATTACAAGAAGTTTTTGAGAAGTTTTTGGGAAGTTTGCGGTCACACTGTCAAAACTTTGAGAACTTGACCTTCAAGAACTGAAACTTGGTGATGTTTTGTCAGTGTGACTGCGGCTAAAGAGTGGAATGGGATCTTCAACCCAATCTCCATCCCATCCCCACCACCTTCTCCCCCTTTTGTTTTAGGCGTGACAGATTTAATATAGCGAGCGTTCGGCCGCGTGGGGAATGCTCGCGTTCCTCCTTTTGTTAGGGGACGCCCCTATTCCTCCTGCGTGCAGAATGGGGGGTTTAATCCCTCTATTCATCAGCCTAATGAGGGCGTTCCTTGGACGCAACAGAACGGGCTTGCTCACAAGTCGCATTCATGGCGTTCCTCTCCGCTTTAGGAACGCAAGGATTATCCCAACCACGTGCTTTCCGCGCACGGCTTCACCTTTGAAAAGAACAATTTGCGCCGGCAAGTGCACAATTCACGGTGGACGCCAGAATTCCACATCGTTCTTGCAAGTTAAAATAAATCGCGTGGCAAAAACGAGTGAGAGAAATCGCGCACTTCAGACAGTTAAACGATTGCGACTCCACATGCTCGCATACGCTACGGAGTAACATTGCACGAGTTCGCAAAATTCTCACGACTCGCAGTTTCCAAGCGTCATGAACAGGATTGGTATTCCAAAAGTTTTGCCAAAGTTTTGCGATTATTCACAAGCAATAATTCACAAGCGAGAAGTTGCATTCTGGTTTACTTTTCGATGACATTAGTCAAGGCTCGACACTTACGGGGCCACCAAAAACGCGCGTCGGGCCACCGAAATTTCAGAAATGAAGATTTTGGTACGATCGGGCCACCAAAAAAGTCGGATGTTTGCCTTTACTTTCGAAAATGAACAGCGGTAACAATCGGCTCCGTAAGATGCTAAAATAGAAGTCAGATGTTTACTCTTAATTTTGGAAATGAATAACGGTAATATTCGACTCCGTATGATACTAAAATAAATGTCGGATGTTTGCTTATACTTTGGGAAATTAATAACGGAAAGAGTCAGCTCCGTACGGTGCTTAAATTAATGTCAGATAATTGATTTTGCCTTTCATTCGGCTCCGGAAGATGGTGAAATAATTGTCGAATGTTTGCTTTGACGTTCAGAAATGAATAATAATGATAAACTCTGTATGATGATAAAATTTTCTGATGTTTGCTTTTATGTTCGAAAGTAAATAGCAATAACATTCAGCTCCGGAAGATGCTAAAATAAATGTCGAATGTTTCCTTTGACGTTCGGAAATTAATCAGAGTAATATTCAATTCCGTATGGTGATTAAATAAATGTCGGATATTTGCTTTACTTTCGAAAGTAAATAGCAATCACATTCGGCTCCAGAAGATGCCAGAATAAATGTCAGATAATTGCTTTTACTTTTGGAAGTGAATAGCAGTAACATTCTGCTCAATACCATGCTAAAACAAATGTCGGATTTGTATTCCACACTGCTCGATTGATAAAAAAAAAAAACTGTTACGATTCGCTAAAGTTTGTTATTATGCTGAAGGTTCGCTTTTCTTTTTTATATAAGTTTCGAAATTTCGGACGTTATATAGCTGATACGAAAACGAAGTTTCTTACCACGAATATGATAATTTCTTTACAGATAAACGACCCACCTTTTTTTTCCATTTTCGGATGAATGAACCATCTGAATATTTTTTTTTTCCCGGAATGATGAATATCGTGCAAAGAAGTAAACGATGTCACGTTCAGAAATAAACCCATATATTCCCGTCACAGGAAAAGATTCGGCGTTTTTAATTTTCTTTTAGCCAAAAATGACATAAGTTTCGTACCATGCACGTAATTCATTCTCACATTTACGAACCTTCGGAATAATGCCACAAATGGTATTAACGAGCCCTAATACAATTTTGGATTAACACATTACATAAGGCATATCAAATTTGCGTGTTTTGCGGGTTCAGCAAAAAGAACCATCGGATTTACGAACCTTATTCTTCTTTCGGAATAATGAACATAAGGCAAAGGAAATAACGATGCCATAATAGGAATTCAAATTATTTTCTTGCCTCAAAGATTTTCCATACTTATTTTCCGAACTACTAACCCCCAATGCCAGACTTAAAATCCGAAAATTAAATAAGCTCTGCTTTCTGATGTTTTGTTAATCCCAGAAATTAAAAGGAACAAGTTGTGTTATTCGTTTTCAGAGTAACGTAATTAATTTAATATCCCGATAAATGCACCCTTAGAATCACAAAATTCGTGCGGTTTCGGATTAATGAATCGTATTTATTTTTCACATTAACGAATATCAATACGGCAGAGGGAATTTTCGAGAATATTATAGCGAATCTTATTTAACTTTCGCATTACAAGAACCTTACAGGTGCAACGAACATCAAAATATAAGAACGATGTCAAACTAAAAATTGAAACTGTATAGTTGCTTCAAGAATTTTACCTCCCGTCTATATTGCTTTTCCGATCTAAATCTAAAAATGAAATAAAACAAAACAAAACAAAACACGATGAAACGCACTATTATTGCCGAACATAGAATACATCCCCATAGGTGGAACAAAATAACAACAGAAAAAGATGCAGAGAGAGAATGATGGGCGGGAGAATGGTCTAGGAGGTCGAAGATCTTTTGTGTGTGTGTGTATGTGTGTGGAATTGAATATTACATGTACATGTTGTGCACAGAAATCTGTCAAAGTCTGTCAAAGTGTGTCAGAGTCACGAGAAATCAAGTTTTAGTTATGCCTATAGATATAAATGTGGATTCTACAGACTCTAAAGCTACGTTTACACCATGTTCCTGGCGGCCACGTTGTATTTGCCTGAGATGCAGTGCGCTGTGGGTATACTAGTATATGCAGTTGAGACATTCTCCTGTTCCCCCCCCCCCCCCCCCCACCTTCGCATTCTAAGTCTTGTTCGGATCGTTCCAGTCCTCGCCCCGGCGAACTTCTATAGCTATCACACGCTGTTCTCACGGCGTCTGATCAGGCTATAGACTATCAATATTTTCCGTCCCGTCCCGCTGCGGACCGCCTCCAAGTTTTGTTAGGGTCTATTACGTGCCGTCGTGTTTCATTGCATTCATCCCATTTTATCAAGGCATACAAAATTCCTCATTAGCACCGGGACTGCCGTGGCAATTTTTTTTAACAGTTTAAGAATGTGACACGGCATCCACGGCAATCACGGCCTGTCACATTTGCCTATCTCGTCTCACAGCGTTGTTTCACGTCCGTCCCATTTTGTCCGTGATGGCCTGAAATGTGACTGCCGTGGTTGCCGTGAACATGTGTAAACGCGGCTTTTAGCTTTACATAATCCAATTCCACATCCCTTTAAACCTTAAATACGAATATTTGTACGCTATTGTCAGTAGTTCACTTTCTAAAAAGCAAAAACAAACGAACAACCAAACAAACGAACGAACAAGTAAACAAACAAAACCATGACAATCTCTTAAAATTCAGGTTCTGTTTCCGTTCAAGCTCACAACCTGATTCTTTCCCTAAACGAAACAATACAGCAGTCGTTCTCATAATCTGTCACTTTGAAACACTGCATAAAATATGAAGTACCACTGACTTGGTTACTTAACTCAGCATGACATTAAAGCTTTCTAGTATCACATTATTGTGTTACGGGGGGGGGGGGGGCGTTTAATAAATCTGTTTGTACAGTTACGAACAACTTACGAGCGACTGGTGATCAGTTCTGATGTGCTATACTTATCAGAATTTCCATAATTCAGCACAAGAACTTATCATCAGTCACTCGTAAGTCGTTCGTATCTTTACGAACAGCTTTATGACCCCCCCCCCCCCCCCTTCACTGCGTTTCAAGCAGTGGAATATAATTATATCCTAACAAAATATAATAAGATTAAGGCATTAAGGAGCTAAAATTCACGCAAGGAGACGGGTTTTCTTCCACGAGAGACAAATCATTTGTAGAAGATGCACCGTCCTTCCCGCCTGTTATAAAGATAACCTATCATACACTATATACGGCTAGCACTGTATGTAGTACTGGAGAAATTTTTCCTGGTGAGAGTCGGTAGACTTATCCGTTCCAAGCGCGGGTAAATTAGTAAGTCTTCTCTCAGGACATTAGGTTTTACCCAGAACTTTACGGAATCCGCATATCGTCTTGCTGACCTATAAGAAAATAAGCCCAAACATTACATTTTGCCAGTTAACAAATAGCCAGGTTAATTATTGTTGCACAAGTTGTCATTATAATACGCTTTGCAAAAAGTAGGCTTACTTTCAATCTTCACTGATGAGCTCTAAACAGCCCATTACATAACCAGGGAAGAGGGATAATTACATTCATAGTTTAAATGAGTTTTCTTAACCCGTTCCTCCCATAATTCTCCAAGAGCCTGAAATGCTCAAAAGCGAGATTCTCTTTGCAGGTCGACTTGAGAATGGACAGGTTGGTATTCATTCCTCCTGTGCGGAAACAGTCAAGCTGTAGGCCTATTATGACAGTATCCCCTTTCCATGGTCAACTACAATACCATGTGCCATCAAACAATGAAAGTATCGATCGGGCACCAGGTATAGGTATGAATAGACATTGCGCTAATGGGCTCACAAACTCTTTTGTTGTACACAAGAATATTGTCACTGGAGGCAAGTATCTACTGAGCTGAGCCTCTATCGCTGTGTACATCTTAATTCGAGTTTTATTGCGAAAGAAGCACATATACGCGAAGTTAGTAACGGCAATGCACAAAACACAAAAATCTTGAGAGCTTTTGAAAGAGCGGGATCCGAAACATGGACCCGTTTCTAGACACTGTACGTTTTAAATTTGATATGAAAAAAACAAACGCATATTCCCCAAAGTGCATGCAAATTTGCGATTTAAATTGAAGTGCGTTGCTGTGAAGATATGCGTGTGAATTCGTATGATTCTGTCGAGATAATTTTTCAGTGCCGACTGAGTTGAAAGAGGATGTGTGATTTTCCTTCCCTAAGTCGCCATATTTTTATTTGTTTTGCTTACATTTCTATTGCCATACTCTGAAAATGAATTGTTCTCGCGCTCCGATTCGCAACATTACCGCTCTGTGATGTACGGCGCGGGCCAGTCTGAAATAAAAACAAGAAAAATTGTTAATCCGGAAACGACATCTTTCGGATTACTAACCTTCGTAAAGATAAACATCTTTCCATCGTCGAACTTATTTAACTTTGGACTGAGATTTAAACCTTCGGAATAGCGAACTACAGTAACAATAATTTGCTACTATTTTTTTCATCGACATTTCGTGAAGCACGATGCGTTTCGGTAGTTTGAAACGTGTTAATGTTGCGATGTCTTTCCCCTGCTAGTGCAGACTAAGTTCAATCATGGCGAAAGTTCCGTTACGAAATAAAAAATGATTCAAGTCTTTTCAACAATAACACGCTTCGGTTTATAGTTTTTATGCGTTTAAACGCAGTTTTTAGTTTCGTACAAAAACCGCAAGTCTTTTCTGCAACGCTCTTGCGTTTTAGATACAGCGTTGCTTGTGATTTGATGGACTTGCATTTGACTATTAGAATTAGTGTTTAAACGCAATTGAGTTTAAGTTTCTTACAATTTTCTAGTGTCGGATGATTATGAAATGCAAGTCTTTTCAGCGTTCCGTGTTTGATGGACTTGCATTTGATTTTGGGGGTTGCGTTTAATTCTTAATTTTGCGTAAGAAGTAAAAAATAATGCAGGTCTTTTCAACAATAACTCACTTCCGTAGATGTTTAGAGATGCGTTTAAACGCAGTTTCTTATAATTTCGTACAAAAAGTATGTCTTTTCTGCAATGCTCTTGCGTTTAAATACAGCGTCGCGTGTGATTTGATGGACTTGCATTGGATTTTTAGAATCGCGTTGAAACGCAACTGAGTTTTAAAGAAGTTCCCTACAATTTTCAAGTTTCGTATATCAAACGCAAGTCTATTCAGCGTTCCGCGTGATGACATGGACTTACAATTGCATTTGATTTTCAGAGCTGCGTTTAATTTTTAATTTTGCATACGAAAAAACAAACAAAATAATGCAAGACTTTTCAACAATAACGCACCTCCGTAGATGTTAAGAGATGCTTTTAAACGCAGTTTCTCTATAGTTTCTTACGAAAACCTCAAGTCTTCCCTGCAACGCTCTTGCGTTTGAATACAGCGTTGCGCGTGATTGATGGACTTCATTTGATTTTTAGAGTTGCGTTTCAACGCAATTGAGTTTCAGGTTCATACAACTATTTTCTAGTTTCATACTATATCAAACGCAAGCCTTTTGGCAGCAACGCACTTGCGTTTATGTGCAAAGTTGCTCGTGATTTGATACACCTGCATTTAATTTTCAGCTGCATTTAATTACATGTAGTTGCATTTGATTAATTTTCTAAAAACGGGCCCAGGTTTCTATTAACGCTTCGGAATAATTAACGTTAGAATATTCGGATAAACAGAAACACCTACACGTGTATTTCATGTTCTGATAATGATTTTCTGCTAGGACCTTTATGTGTACAAAGTTTTTGCGTTTTGAGAATAACGAGCAGAAAAGGGGGAAAGTGAACTGCTTTGGGTAGCCAACTACATGTAATTCTCCAATGTAAATGAATGTATGCCCTTTCATTTCTGGCGTACAAGACAATATGGACGCATGGCGCGAACGCTACCACGCCATACACTAGGGAATTACCGATTAGAAATGCAGCGAATCAGAGCGGGAAAACAATTTATTCTTTTTTAAGAGAATGGCGATAAGATTTTGAGCGAAAAATTATGTCGACTTAGACGAGGGAATAAACACGTATTTCAGCTCAGTTGGCACTAAAAAATCAGGTCGACTTACGCGAGTTGTGGACTTATAAATGTCGACTAAGACGAAGAAATTTTCAAGGAATAACAAGACAAAAATCGGGACTTTTTTATCGTGTCGACTTAAGCAATGTCGAGGTTTACTGTACTAAAGCTCCATAGTTTCAGCAGAGCCAGATGTGTATGTACCTCCCTGGTTTCAGGAAGGAGGTACTAGGCGAGCTCGCCTGGTACCTCCTTGGTTTCAGGTGCAGGGAGCTCTCATCAGCTAGCTCTCGCCAACTACAGCACGTGTCTCCAACAGCATGCACGTATCACACAGCACAGGGTTACTAATACATGTACTATACATAGCCCCTCTTCCCTCCCAGGCCCCATGCAATTGACACGATGTTTACGACCCATTCAGCGCGTACGCAAATTCCTTTACCCTGCGGTTTTTGCCTGGCGGCAAACCTGCTTTGAAGTTCCTGGAAATTTCCACCAGCTTGTTGCCTGGCTGGCACGGCCATGGGTGTCAAGTTTCCGTCAATCTACCTAGCTATTGTGAATGTTTTTCTTATACACTTGTCACTTCATTACACACATTTTGCTTCACCTGAGAAGCTGCTTACAAGAGTGGTCTCACGCTCATGTAAGGGGAACAAATACTATATTTCGGATACTATTTCAGATACTTCTTGATTACGCCTCTCATCGACGCAAATTAAGGTAATCACAGCGTTACTAACGCGTAATAGTGCAATGCCTTTCGTGTTTCATTTGTTTGCTAGTTTGTCCGTTTTTTTAAGCTTCCATGAAATCAACTGTGTAAGTGTTAAGCACAAGACAAAGGGAAGACTTAATCCGGGCGTTCCCGAACGCTGGCTACATGGAGCGATGGCTTCGTGGTCGATTGGGTGCAGTGAAGTTGACGCTATTGTGTTCGAAACAAAGGCACTAAACAAAAGACTTTTAAGCTGGCGTTCCCGGAACGCGGACGGCATGGGCGCATGCCAAGCTCGTGCCAAGCTGGCTACTTAACAGATAAGAAGGCATGCCGGACGCGGGCGAACGCTCGTGAGATAAAATCTGTCACGCCTTACCAAACGGACTTTTGTTTGGTCAAGCAAATTGGGTCGGTCATCTATGCAAATGAGCACAAGTTTGAATATGATGCACCGTGCCCAGCTACAAGATGGAAGCTCCTGATACAGGGTTGATGGTTGATCATTCTTGACAGCCAGGCTGCTCAATTAATGTTTTTGTTGTTTGAAGAATTTTTCACAGTTTTTGGGGATGTTTTTTGTTTGTTGGTTTGTTTGTTTGTTTTTTGTATACGGGGAGGAGGAACAATCATCATTTTAAGTTGCATGCAATGATTTGATCAGTATAGGATGGTAAGTGACCCTCTCTTTTTATGACCATTCATTTTTTTTCCCTTATTGTTCTCCCATTGGCAGAGTCTGGTGGAAGTGGTAACATCCGACAACGAGAATTTGTCCATCCAAGCCACCATTCTGCTTGGGGAATTACTGTACATGGTAAGCTTCACATCAATGAGTGCATTAGCCCAAATGGGCCTGTGAGCTCACATAACAATGTTTAATGTGGTAACTTTTGTATTTCTGGAGCAACTCGGAATGGCAGCGTGGCAGATACAAACAGGGTAAAAACAGGCAGAATATAATTGAAGGTACCAAAACACCAAATTGTTTTGTAGGATTATACTTGTATGAGCAAAAATGAATCAGAAAAGTTTGGATTATTTTTTTTTTGAAGATTACATGATAATCATGGTAAAGTCAAGTGTCAATGTGTTGATAGATTGAGGGTTGAAGTAAGAGAATGGATTAATGCTAACGCGGGGTTAGAAATAACATTTCCAACAGAAAATAAATTATTTGGTTTTTGGGGTATTAACAATTCCGCATTGAATTGTATTACTATGCTTGTAAGATATGAAATTTATGTTTGTAAAATAAAAAGAATAATACCTCGTTTTGATTTATGTAAAGATAGTATAAGGGAATGTTATGATAAAGAAAAATTTATTGCAAGAAATAATCATAAGTTGCAATAGTTTCAGAAAAAATGGTGTCTGTTTAGACACCTGCTTTCTTGATATGTATTATATGATGATCTGAGTCATGATATTCTGTTGGTTGTTTTTCAAAGTATTTTATTTGAAATATTATGATGTATTATGTGTTCATATGAATATATGTTTGATGTAGAATTATAAATATCCCAGTGGGGAAAAAAAATGGTAAAGTCAATTTCATTTTCTGTCCAGCATTCTCACTTTTGTTTTATAAAGATATGAATAAATTCTGCCATTAAAAAAAAAAAAAAAAATCTTAGGAACCAGTTTACTCAGACTTTAGCTAGGGAGCAGGTGGAGTGAAACGTATTTGATAATTGTATTCTTTCTTTCTTTTTGGGGGGGATTTGACTCACAGGCAGACAAGATCTTGCCCCCAGAGTGTGAACAGCACCACCACTGCCTGCCGACGCTCATGACCCTCGCCGCATCGTTTGACGTACCCCTGCTGCAGAGAAAGTATGTTCATTCTGTTCATCTGTCGGTCTGTCTCTCTGTCTGTCTGTCTGTGTGTATGTATGTATGTCTGTCTCCATCTTTCCCTCTCTTTCTCTCTTTCTGTTCTTACATGTCGTCACTGGGGCGACAAGACCTTGTCTCTCAAATTTTGGTGAAAATGACATTTTTGGATTAACGGTTAGATAATCATTTAAGTGATGTCCTGTCCAAACCCTAGCTGTTTTACCCAAAAAAAATGAAGTTACCACGGCATGTCAAAGGAAAGGCTATCCCATATGATATAGTGCTTTGGCTATCCAATATGATATAGTGCTTTGGCTGCCATGTTTTTTGCTCTTCTGAACATTCAACATTTTGTAGATACGAGGTCTTGTCGCCCCAGCGACGATATACTTCTAGCACCCCTCTCAGAACCCTAAGAGGATCAACTGTGTTTAGAGCATCCTTTTTTTTTCATATCCTCTAACCATTTCAATTGAAAAGAACTCATTTGTGTAATACAATTGTAGATTGGCAATTTCATTTGGGCATCATTGCTGTCGTGACTGAATTACCAGCATTTGTAGTGATAACGGGATATTGGCAATTTATGGGCAAGCAATCTGCCACACCCCATGGTGAGGAAGGGGGAGGGAGAGAAGAGGTCCAAGCTTTGACACAAAAAGTGTAACATGCTTTCCCACGATGCATGCATGCAACTGTATTGAGGTATTATGACCACACCCATTGGTAGAAGTAGTCTCTGCATGTCCAGTTATGATGTTAATACCCCTCTTAAACTTTTTATTTCCCTCATGCAGTTCTGTCAGTGAGAGAAATTTCAGGGTCATATCATTATTTTAAGAAGCAGAAAGACATAAGTTCCTACAGAATGTACATGTAGTGTATAGCAGCAGTGCCTTTTTGTTCTTTGCTATTCATTGATATATTATGTAGATGCTTTTTAGTAGCAGCCGACAATCTATGTCCTACTTTCCAACTGCTGCCGCCACCATAACTTAGACAACTGCTGCTTCTTCTACCACTACAACTGATAGTTCTAATACTTCTTCTACCACTACTACTACTACTACTACTACTACTACTAGTACTACTAGTACTACTACTAGTACTACTACTCTTAGTACTACTACTACTAGTACTACTACTACTACTACTAGTAGTAGTACTACTAGTACTACTACTACTACTACTAGTACTACTACTACTACTGCTGCTACTACTACTACTAGTACTACTACTAGTGCTACTACTACTGCTACTACTACTACTAGTACTACTACTAGTACTACTACTACTACTACTACTACTACTACTACTAGTACTACTACTACTACTACTACTAGTACTACTACATGTACTACTAAGTACTACTACTATTCACCACTGTCGCTGCTACTTCTATTACCATTACTACTTCAATTGCCTCTACTATTTCAGCTGCCAGCAGCACGACTACATTTCCATCTACTAGGTCTAGCACTGTTGCTGCTGTTGCTGCTACTGCTACAACTAGTACTGCTGCTACCACTACCATTACTTCCACTTCTACTAGTTCGTCTACCACAACAACTACTGCTTCTGCTATTACTACCACAAGTACATGTACTGTTGTTACTACTACTACTACTACTACTACTACTACTACTACTACTGAGTCTACTACTTCCACTACCAGTACTACTATTTCACGACTGCCGCTGCAGCTACTTACTATAGATGTATTTATATGAATTGTAATACCAGAATGTCAGCGTCTCATTCCTTACCGTTTTTCCTAAGTCGTGCGAGCGCGGCCGTCACAAACCTGGAGCGCCACCACGAGCTGAAGAAGCGCGGCTTCATCCCGTGCAGCCTCTACCTGGACCATATCCTCAGCAACACAGACATGTTCGTCACGCATCAACGAGTCGTCGCCGACAAGAGCAGAGACACACCCGTCGTGTCTAGGGTAAGCGAGAGAGAGAGAGAGAGAAAGGGGAAGAAAGAGAGAGAGAGAAGGAGAGATAGAGAAGAAGACATGAAAGAGTACTGTATACGCCATATGTTTAGCCAGTCCAATTTTTCAAGAGTCGGGACTTCCTGACAATTTCACGAGTGGTTGAAATCACAATCGTGGAATACAGTAGTGCCAAAGAAGTGGATGCATGCATGTTGCATTCACGTTGGGATCAAAGTTATTACCCTTGCGTGATGTAAAATTTGTGAATAGCACCCGACTTGCAAAATTTGCAGAAATAAAAAGCCTGTAAAATATGTGGCGTATATAGTATTCTGTGATTCAGTGTGTGAGTATGCTTTTCTGAACAGATTGCCAATTCATAGACTTGCTGTGAGCTTTATCAGCGCTTTAATCATTGCACAGAGGTTATTGGGTTCATTCTTCATCGATCAATTTTGCCAGCTTCCTACATGTTTTTTTTTTCCTTTCTTTTCATTCTGAACTTGTTTCTTTTAAGGTGAAGTTTTAACCTGTGGGATATAAACAAACATTAACCAAGAAGCAACAGGGGGCATATATTGTAAACTTAGTCAGATTATGGTCATTGAGGAACAGACTTACTGAACATCAAAGCCTTTAAATCACACACATTTTTGTCTGTTCAGTTCTAGGATATCTGCTTTATTGTGTTCATTGTTGAAAATGTGACAGTTGTATCACATACAATGTATTTGATGTAGTTTGTAGAAGGATTGTGCGTTTTCTAGGTAGTGTTCCCTTGTCATGATGTAGTTTTAGATTCAAATTTTGAATGTCCACTTTGAGCATACTGTTGGTAATCGAGTTTTCGAGATTGTATGCCCATAACTCAAGTATAGAGATGAATCAAAATATTCTGGGTCACTTCCTTGTGGAATGTTTTGTACGCTGGCTGCGGCAGATTTATTAAAGGGCAAGTCCAAGATAAGGTCCCCTCAGAAGGCAAAATTTCATCTATGCTCAATGTTGACATGTTTGGTATCATTTTGAAGCTTATGAGTTGAAGTTTTGATTTCCATGGAGGAAAAAATGATATTATGTAAATTTATGCAAATTTCAAGGGCTTCATTTGCATAAATGTGAAACACAGCGTTACGTATGGGACATTTATAAAAATTCATATTAATTCAAAGGAAAGCAAATGATATTTGATTAATATGTGGACATAAGAAGTTCATCACATAGTTTAACTTTGTATGAAAATTTAGGGATTATGCAAATGATTATGCAAATTAGCTCGTGTCCTATCATGAGATGTCCCATACGTAACAAAATGAGGTCATTTTTTTAGGTTTTTTCTGAAATTGCTATGGTTATTTTAATGCCCTTTTGGAAAGTTCTAATTTATTGTTTAGAGAAATCAAATACCAGAGAAAAAAGAAAAAAAAAGTAAAAGAAATATTTTTTATTAGGCATTAAAATAATGTTACGTATGGGAAAAATGCGTTACGTATGGGACATCCTCATACATATTGCATGTGAATGCATGTAGCAAGCTGGGAAGGTCTCTCAGTACACAAATGGTCTATCATCCTGAAGAAAGCATCCCAACATTGTAGCTACTTTTTGAGTTATAGACACTTGAAACAATACATGAACTTGACTGAACAATTTTCAGAAAGGGGGAGGGGAAAATGGCAAAATACACAATGAAAAATCAACATTAAAGGGATGGTATAGTTTTTTGTAGAAATGGGGATTCAGTTTTCAACATTTAAAGAGATGATTGGAAACCAATTACTGAATTACTTAAGAGCATAAAATCCTAAGACTAGAGGAATTCAAAGTTTATGTGATGGAGATCCAATTTGAAATGGTTGTGATATATATAGAAAAAAAATAAAAAGTAAAATGATTTTTTTTTTATTGCAAGTGATACACAAATTGTCCTTATTCAGTTTTCAGTAGTAGCCACAACAAAATTCATGGGTATACAATACATACTGAGGTGTGACTCGAATCAATGACCTGACTGCTAGACGGCCATCATATATCTCCTCGATCACTGGGGTTCCACGCAGCAGGTATTGCTTATTTATTAAACTTAATATTTCTTGTGTCAAGTTGTTTTTCATTGAAACTAAATGGCAAACTGCCCTTCATCAATGGAAGTAAACACTTTATTAAACTATTCAATTTTTTCAGTAGTAACTATCCTGATAAAAATAGGGCATACATACTCAGGTTGGTCACAAAAAATATAGAATATGATTGAATGTGATTATGATGGTAAATATCTGGGGAATATTGTTCCCTTGTCAATCTGGATCAGTATTTGAGTAATTTCAACTGATTCCACCTCAATAATTACGCAAAAATTTGTTTATGGGTATTTTGCAAAATTATTTTGCAAAATACCCATAAACATGGTTCCCCACACACTAAACGAATGGGGGACAAAGGGCATGCATACCCAGGTTGGTCATGAAAATATAAAAATATGATTGAATATGATTATGATGGTGAATATTTGGGGAATATTGTTTCCTTGACAATCTGGATCGGTATTTGAGTAGTTTCAACTGATTTTACTTCAATAATTATGCAAAATACCCATAAACATGGTTCTTCACACACTAAATGAATGGGGGACAAACTGTCCCATACGTAACTGTCCCATACGTAACACGTCATGTCTGTCTTTGATTAGAACCTGTCATTAGAGCTTTTTGCCTAATGACATGAAACTTACCTGTGATAATCTTGAGTGTTGTGACTTTCATCACAGTGAGTTACAAGTTGTAGAATGATATACTTTCAGAGAGTTTTGAGGTTGAAAAAAATGTTCAAAAAAACAAAATTTTTCTGGTCCCATACGTAACGGCACATATTTTCTCTTCTAGAATATAATTGTCAAGGTCATTTTTTCCAATTTTTTACATGATTATACTTCTTCTAGATATCAATCACCATGATGAAGTTCAATATGATCAAAGGCCATTAACACTATTTTTCAGGTCATAAAAGTCTCTGAATGTCCCATACGTAACGTGCGCGTTATCTTGGACTTGCCCTAAAGGTAACATGTTCATTTGAATGTTTTTCTTTATTCTGTACCCATTTGTGGAAATACATCTCACAAATTGGTTTAAAACCAAACTAATAGCAATTTTGAAGAATATTCAGCCTTGATGACTGGTTTGTTACTCACTTTTCTGAAGATTTTTCTCCCCTTTCAAACTTGATTTTTACTTTTTCGGAGCAGTGCAATCATATTTGATCTATTTCCAAGCAATTTTTTAAATCTGAATTTGCTCTCGTGCTGAATAACTGCAGCAACAACAGTATGTGTATGATATGCCAAGCCCCCTCCCATTTGTTACATCATAGCTGTGGCTACTTTTGTTGCTGTAGTGGTAGTCGGTGTTTTGTTGCTCGGGTAGCCCTCGTGTATTGAGTCCCCAAGTCGGGTGGTTACTTCACGCTTTGAACACGTACCTGTCATAAAACAAACAAATGGTTCATCAAAGTACCCTATCCGTGTTAACTTACATCAGGTTCCTGTCTCATCACCCCCCCCCCCCCCACCCCTTGCTCTGTAGTCATTTGCCAGGATTCATTCATGCGTGAATGGGAAACAATCCAATGAAATAATAGTCAATTACAAACAACATCATTACCATTAATCGAAGGCGATGTGAATGGCGCACTTCGTGTGGCAGAACGACTAACATGCACGCCTTTTTTTTTTTCAATATGCATGCGACTCCAAGTTAAAGCACTTACTATCTGTGTTGTCGTTTTGCATACTAACAGATTGATTGTCACTTCTTACTTGTTCTAGATATTACAACAAGTATACCCTTTTAAGATACAATGTACTTTTATTTATTTATTTTTTTCCTGTATGTAGTTTTTCTCAGAATGTACCCCCTGGAGCTCTGTTTATACTGTATGCTTTTTCGGAACGTAGAGTTGAGTTGTGTTGTGTATGAAATGTTTGTGAACGACTTGCGTACATACCTGAATGACTCGTTCTCGACGCGCAAGGAACGTTACTCCCCTATGGGTTTGCGGGAAACCTAACAAGCCTTATTCAAATTGTTTCTCTTCCGAATTCAATGACGCATTTAAGTCAAGAAGCAGGTCTTTCTCTTCGGCTTTGGGCGTGTCTGCGTCTTGGGACAAGATTACCAATCGGTCGACTCAGGTCTGTTGAAACTTTGCGTGACAACTAAACATCTAAAATCATATAGTCGGGGACGTGTGGTCACTAGGAGCACGCCCGAGACCGTACATCAAATGTATTAAAATAACGTAGCCGTAGCACAGGCGTTTTTATTTTTCTCTCTCAATTTGTTTTTCATTACGATTTGCTGTGGACTATCATTTTTTTTTTCTCTTCCTCCAGTTCAAAAATGTCTTTCATAGTCTACACTCATACTTTGAATACAATATATTCTGTAATCTGACTTCCAGTTTTGTTTTTCCTGACTCCCAGTTTTGTTTTTCTTACCTGCCCCGTATGCAATTCAGATAAACTGGGCCCCTGCCAAAGTGATGTGGCCTTATTTTGGTTTCGCCAGAGGATTAAAAAAAGAACCAATAATTATTTATATGTGCACATTGTATGGTATCATTTTCTTGTCACTATAAAAGCAACATGAAATATTCTCATTCGCATCTATCATTTACTATATTCATGGCAATCTCAAAATTCAAAATTGCCCCTCTACCCCGAAAAAACCCCCAAGCAAAACCCAAACAAGCAAAAACAAATGAAATAAGCAAAACAGATTACCTCCCCGAACGTTTCCAAATGCTTTAATTCTTATTTCGTGCTGAAATTCATGTTTTGCTGTCACACTTGCAATTAACCACATTATCTATATTTATCTATTTTTCGATTTATTTTAAATGGCTGCAGCAACTCCGTCGTGTGTGTTTCACTGTACATTCAGTGAAAAATGTCCTTTTCTGAAATGGCTATGCTAGCAACTCTCTCAAGCATGAAAACAAACAAACAAACAAACAAACAAACAAAAAGCAAACAAAACCCATTCAACTTGGAGACTGCATCCAGCGATACAAGAGAAGCTCCTCAGAGAAATATCTCAGAGAACTCAATAAGTCATATATTTTTTCCCCTTCCCCTTCATGTTCAGGTTTTCATATAACTTATCAAGAACTAGTTATTTCTGTGCTAACTTTTACAATATGATTTTTTCTTTTCTTCTGGCTTTTTATTTGTGTGATTTTTGTTTGTTTGTTTGTTTGATGATTTCAAGGGGGCTGGTTTTTATCAAGTGTGGAGGAAAGACAAAAAAATATCAAATCCAATTTACACCCAGTTTTGTGATAATTCTTCTATGTGGTTTCATGATATATTGGGGTTGATGAGTTGTGGTATGATAGTGTGTTGTATTTTTGCTTTGCTTGAGAATTTATGACTGAGCACATCTTATGTTACTATGTTTGCAGTGCATTGCAGATATTTTTCCTCTCTCTGAATACTGTATGCATGCTTGCTCAACATTAGCTCATTGCTTGCTTCTCCTCGCATGAAATTTAGTCCGCTTTCATTATATCCTCAACACTCCTGTATAATCGTTCATTGCTAACGTGCCGGAAAGTGTGCTATTATGCTCACATACGCCAAATTGTATGCATGGGTCTGAGAGAATATGATGCTGTGCTAACTTCAAAAAATGAGCTTTCTCATTGACACACGACTCATATTAACCTATACTTCACATCGCTGCACAAGACTCTTGGGTGGATTTGGCCCACAAATCAAAACATGCTTGCTTTGCTGAAGCTGCGGGGAAATTGAGATTTTCAGGAGGTGGACGTCTTTCGGGAGTTTGAGTGATGAATTTGTCAAAAGACACATTGCAGAGATCTTGCTGTGCATTTGCAGTTCATGGTCATGAGACCCTTTGTTGTAGTACACTTTCATTTAAAGATACTTTTTTTTTTTTTACATCAAAGTTGAATGCATTTGGATTAAATGAGTGTGGAATGGTGTCCTGGTACAATGTAGTTTACTGTTTGGCAGGGTAGGTTTGTGTACTAACTGTAGACAGTTCACCAAAAGTACTGTAGGTCATCATAAATTAGCATACATGTACACGTGAAACAGAGAGAGAAAGAAAGAGAACTGATCTGGGCTAGCATATTGAGTGATATTAAATGGATACTTGGGTAAAATTACACAGAAATCAGCAATCAGGGGGGAAAAGAATGCATTTGCCGTAACAAAACCTGATTATTGTTTGCTCAAATCACCTTCAAAAATGTATCCAATCTTCATTGTGTGTGTAATGATGAAGATAGAACACATGTAAAAACATGTGTCAAGCATGCGTGCCATTCATAAGAGTACATTGTAGAATAGATCTTACATGCAAACAAAAAGACAGATTAATTATAGTAGTCCCACACGCCCATATCTGTGTTAGTACCCTGGTCTTTAACTGCTCATTTACATTCTGCTACTGTACAAGAAAACCTGGAACATTGTATTCATTCAATTTTGTAGACTAGACCTGTGCCTGGCTCTCCATCAATCATTGGAGATTATTGTAATAAATATCATAGAAGTTGAATTGACGTGATAATGGCTGAGGTGATGATGATGATGATGATGATGATGATGATGATGGTGATGATAATGATAGGCAAAGGTCATTGGGCAGAACGCAATCATGGTAGTATAATATACGGTATTGGATTTCAATATTTCAGCGAGATTGCTGCTCTTGATAACATCAGAGAAATGGGAAGTAGCGATACTCCATTGCCTTCCACAATACACACACAGTTGTACTGTAGCAATGTGAGTGAAGATTTTTACAGACATATACAGTGTGCCCATGATACCAAGCATGATATGACACCAGTGATGGTATGACACCAGTGGTAGTATGACACCAATGGTGGTATGACATCAATGGTGACATGACACCAATGGTGATATGACACCGGTGATGGTATGACACCAGTGGTGGTATGACATCAATGGTGACATGACACCAATGGTGATATGACACCGGTGATGGTATGACACCAGTGGTGGTATGACACCAATGGTGGTATGACATCAATGGTGACATAACACCAATGGTGACATGACACCAATGGTGTATGATACCATTGGCAGTATGACACCAATTTTAATAGTGGTACATGTACATGATACCAATGATGGCATGATGCCAGTGATGGTACAACATCAATGGTGGTTATGACACCAACGGTGTGTGACACCAATGGTGGTATGATAGCAATGGTGTTATGACACCAGTGGTGGTGGCAGTAATTCAGCATGTATGCAAGACCCTGGGGAGTCTTGGTTATGCTTTTGTTAGGAATAATTATGATGATATACATGTGTATTAATAATTGATTGGATAAAATGATTGATTAAAAATAGATAAGTTTATACTTTCATAAAGACAAACTAGCATTCATCACACATACAACAGTACATATCAATGTACATGCATGCATACATACACAAACATACGTGTACTTACACTTGTATTAAAGTATGTACAATGTACATATGATACATACAATTGTGTACATACAGTATGTTAGCAATTTTTTTTTCTTGCTGTTGGGGAGATTTATCTCTATTTTGAAGTTCTCCCACCCGATTTCCCTTTGATAGGAGAACGAGGATTCAGCGGTGCAGACCATGATCAAAGAGACGCTGGTTCTGACGACCAAGGACCACAAAGTCTGGAACTGGGAACTGATCGGGGCGGCCATCAAGGTAGGGTAGACCAGGAACCAGGAGTCCGATTGGGACCAATGTGTGTTCCCATTCCCCAGCAGAGAAAACCTAGAACCATAAAATATTTCGTGAAATGTCATGCTGCATCTTTCATTGGGCAATCATGTTTCTGTAGGGGTTGGTTTATTGGGGGGGGGGGGGGAGTAGTCTGCTATTAAGCAAAGAAGGACATTTTAATGGAACAGCCCCCTTCGTAGTTGCGTCAAACCACCAGAAATATCTTTATAAAACTTTGTGCATCTTTTTCAACTGTATGAAATAAGATACTGAACAGTAGATACATGTTTTATTTGTGCAATGAGGCTATGACGACAAAGCTTGTGTTTTAGAATAACATTTCTTGCTGATGTAATTTGTGTCCCACAAGCATTTGTGTCATTTTTGTTGTTAGGAATCTTTTGGGGTCAAAAATTTGTATGACTTACATGTAAGTCCTGATTTTGCTAGTTTGTGAGATCAGCCATATAAGATATGATGTGGTGTACTCAAATGTCTGTTACATCATTGTGCCCTCTCTCTTGAATGAAAGATATTTCCCTTAAACACTTTCGGGATCATACAATAAGTGGCCTCTATAAACACATGTTGTGATGTGATGAACATGAAAGTCTCAAGCATTAATCTCTTTTAATAGACGATGGTAGACCATGATGCAAACCAGAACATTAGATGACCATGGATGTATACCCACTAAGCTAAGGAGAAGCTCCGTGGAATAGTGTTCCCCTAGTGACAAGTTTTTCCAGGTTACACAAACACTGTGATAAGCTTGTGAACATACTTTTCTCTTGATCTATGTCTTCAACATGTTTTGGTGTAAGACCAAGAAATATAAATGTGTACATAAGAATATAATGGGTGATTTCAAGTTTGGTGCTAGTGCTAGCCCCCAAATAACAGCCTTAAATCGACCTCCCGTACCGACGGTCAGATTAACGAGGCGATACCGATCAAAATTATCGATCACCAGCACTAGGTGTTGGAATCACAGCACCGCGAGCTCCGCGGGAATTGCGCGACGAAAAAAGTGATGGCGCATAGTTAAAGTCAAATATAAAAAGATGTAGCCAAAACTGCTTAGTTTTAGACACGTAACGAAGAAGACCGATTAAAATGCCACAAATTTCATCCCTTCTTTAAAACACAATTATCTTTATTTTGCTCCCAGGCTCAGATTTCTATGGCCATGTCTGGAGTGTTTGTGTTCTTTACGTATGCGATCATTGCATTGGCATAGACTTTGCACGTAAAACGTGCATCTCTTATGGAAGCGAATACGGGTCTCGCATGGCAACGCTAACACCAGCACCGAACTTGAAATGAAGAAAATGATAATCCCCAGGGGCTAGTGTTAGTCAATAGGGAAAAAGCACGTAAATCGCTAACACAGACGGCGGAGCTCGGTTCAGCAGACGACATTCAACACCGAGCCCAGCACCAGCAACCGGAAATACGTCATAATTTTTGAGGTCAACTCCCAACACCGACGTGATTTCAAGTTCGGTTTTATCGCCGGTGCTAGTGCTGAGATAGCACTAGCACTAGCACTAGCACCGAACTTGAAATCACCCAATGAATAGTGTTTGCTCTTTGATTGAATCCCAAAGCAGCATGTTTGTACTATGCAAACTAGTGATGGTTTATTTGTTTTCTTCATTTCCAACCAACCCTCTCTTCCCACACTCATCCCTCTGCAGAAGGGCGGGGCCAACCTGAAGAAGTTTGAGGATGCCAACATCAACAGGTGTGTTGGACATTATGTGACTCTATCAGTGTCTTACCAATCAGTATCCGTTTTCTCATCTTCCTATTCTTCTCTCTCACCACCCTGTTTACTGGCATTTCTGTCGACATTGAGGTGTGTTCTTCCTTGTGCAGATTTTTGTTTCTAGTTTTTTTTTCTTCACAACGGCGATAGTAATCTGACCTATGCACATTCATTCTAATCTTGTTTTGAATCTATTCTGCCAGCATATCTAGTCCTGTCGTCTCCATCTGTTGCCCAGGAAGCTGGCAGCTCGTCATTGTAAACACTCTCAAGGATGCAATCGTTTTTTATTGCTTCTTATGCTTCTGGTGCCATTTGGCCGTCGGATAAGATAGTCTGAGTCAAAATCAGATGGAATTACCTCCAAGATTTGCAATGGTGGTGCGTCATCTCAAAGTTTAGATTCTCTTGGATTCTACATTCATTATCAGAAGTCTTTCAGTTGCTTTTAAGGGTCTGAGTAATTTCCTACATGAACATTACAAACCCACAATTCTAATGCCATATGTTCACCATGAGTCATATAGGGCTATTTTCTACTTTGGCACATCCCACTTTACTCTCCTTATGAAGAAACCAAGTCTCTCTGCCAGAAGAATTATACTCTGGGATTGGTTTCAAGTTGCCGACACCTCCCTCTTGTGGAATTACCGCAAATTTGTTTCGTTTTCGCCGTTGCTGAGTGGAAATAATGATGGTTATAGATATGCTGCCAAATGCACATCAAACTGAAACTGTAGAAAGATACTGCCAACTGGAGGAGCTTTCCCATGATTTATTGAAGCACTGCTCCCATTTGGTTGAGTTATTGGACAAATTTGTTAGTGTGAACACTCCATATTCAGTTATTCATGACTTACCCTCTCTAAACCATGGGCTGTGCTACCAAAGAAACATTCTGACAGTAATAATCTGACAGTAATAATAATCAGGCAGGAATTAGGAATTATGGATCCGAACTTATCACATTTACTTATATAGAGTGCTATTGTAGCCAAAACATTGCATTGATTATGGCAGAATATAATGACACTTGTTTTCCGATAGATTTTATGTTTTCTTCATCTTTGCTCCTGTTTCTGTTGTGGTTGCCTTGATCATTATTTTATGTGATTTCATTTATTTCAACATCCAAATAATATACAGTGTAAGTTTATTACAAAGTAGCAATCATCATTTGCAGAAGCAAGTGAAAAAAGAAGAATAAGATACATGTAATACAATGAAGTAAATATGAAAATGTACATGAAGTGACCAAATAGTATACATCCTCCAAACTCATTTATACAAATATTTTGGTCTTTGTATTTGCAAATTAAAGTAGCACTGATATCATGTTGACATGAGAATATCATCTTATACATATTTTCTAAACATTTGCACCCCCCAGATTTTTCCGTCGCCTGGTGGAGTTCTACAAGCCGATGAGCAAGCAGTACTCTGTGATCAGTCTTGGCCGTGAAGTGGGGCGGACCAGCGAACTCCAGACCTACACCATCATCGGCTGCCAACTACTCAACTTCCTTCTCAACTGCGACGAGGTATGACACAATTTGATTTCGGTATCAGACGGGACACAGAATTTGCCCTGTCGATTTTCATGTCAAATGGTTACCATGTCGACAGTTGAAGCGTGCTATCATGGTTGGGTATGTTTCCTATAGGGGTTAGAGACAATTAATCCAAGAGATAATGAGTGAGACTAGTCTAGCTCATCAATCTTGAGCTATCCTTTGGATTTCTTCTGTGCATAATGCCAAAATATCAGAGAGAAATGTCTGAGTATTTGCAAATTTTAATTTGGCGGTGGTCACGTCAACAATGCTTTGGTGTTGTACAGTTGCCATGTTGATGGTGAGTAGGATGGTGGTGATGATAATGGTGGTACATGTAGTAAGATTGTAATGCTAGTAAGAGTAGTATTTAGTGGTGGTGATGGTGACGGTGGTGAGCATTATGGAAGTGGTGGTGATTGTGATGGTGATAGTGGGGTTGGTAGCGAGGATTAATATGTCACCCTGCACCACAAAACCGACAAAGAGTCGCCAGACATGGAATTTTTAGTGTTAAAGGGCATATTCTGAAAGTGCAGACTTAAAGCTTTAAAATGATGTATAGCTCAGTTCAAGTGGACTCTCCTATTACCTATCTCATTATTGGAAAGAAAGCACACACTCTGGGAAAGTGTGTACTGAGAAAAGAGTCTCTGATGTTTAGGGTCTATTAAAGCCCTTTATTTCTAAAGCCGTGCTCTGTTCAGTGAATGGGACAAAAAACAGGATGTAAAACTCGGTAGGAACAACAATGAAGGGATTATCAGATTAGGCTGAAATTGAGCATGCCTTATTAACACATTCTATCACTGACCAATACCAAGCTTCAAAGCAGTAGCATTTTCCTTTCAAAAGGTATTAGAGTTGAAAGCGAAGAGTGTGTATTAAAAGGTTTATATTAAAATGAAAAGGGGCCTCTAAGACACACCTAATCACATTATTTTGCAAAAAAAAAAAAATGTTCTAGAAAAACTGCTAAAGACACAATTTTCTGATCGTTTTATGATCCCAAATTTTAGAATAAGAATTGCTCTTTCAGAAAATATATAAAAACTTAAGATTGACTAGTTTGACCCGTTTCACCTACATGTATTTTGAGTCCTTGCATAAAATCAGAGTGTGCGATATGATAGTGGTAATTATGGTTAGTATGAGGGTGGTGATGGCGGTGATGTTGGTGGTGGTAAAGGTGATGGTGATGACGAAGGTGATAATGGTACGTACATGTAAATATGATATTAGTGATGATGGCCAAATAACAACGATTACAGATGAAAGTGAAACTGTTATATGTAGTAGTGGTAATGATGATGATGATGGTAAAGATATTGAGGTTGATGAAATTTGTTGAGTCACCTCCACTCATGATGGCAAAGGTTAAGATGTAATGTTGACAAATGTTACTGCATTATGCTAATGGCGGTTGGCAATGAAATAGTATCACATTTGATGGAGACTGAAGTGGCAGTTACACTTTCAGTGTTAAGAGATAGCATGAATGATAGAAATTGCGGTGGTGGTGGTGGTGTTCTTAATGATTATGGTAGTGATGATAGTGACAGAGATGATGATGATGATGAAGACGACAACGGTGATGATGGTGTTGATGACAATTGTGATGATGATAATTGTGATGTTGATAATGATGACACTGATGATGGTGATGATGATGGTGATGATGGTGATGCTGGTGATGCTGGTAATGATGATGAGATTGTGATGATGATGATGATGATGATGAAGAGGAGGATGAGGATGATAATTAAAATGATGGCAACAATGACAACCCACATACTGACGGTAAACCTCTCTGAACCTCATCAGGCTGATGCGGAGAAGCTGCTGATGGAGCTGGCGGTGGACATCGGTGACTGTCTGCTGGAGATCAGCATGGCGCCGCGCAACGAGCTCCCGCCCCAGGCCGTTTTCAGTCCCGCCAGCATCCAGACAACACTAAGCCAGGACTATTTCCTCCTGGTGGGCAAACTCTCCCAGACACACGAGGGGGAGAAGATTCTGGAGAAGGCCGGGGTCTTCCAGTAGTAAGTCCCCCCTCTCCCCCTTACCTAGATTCAGGGTTGCCAGAGGTGTGGTCAGCTTTTTGAGTCGTGACTAGTGATGAGGAGTCACTATGCTTTTTCATACCACTGTGTTACAGTGCATAGCACATGGGTTGTCATAAATCTCTGTATACAGTACTGTATGATGCTTCTGACTATCTGTTTTTGTTTCGATAGATTTTGCAGCAAACCACAATTTGTTATGTTAGTCAAACTTTGCGACCGCATTAATCCTTTATAATGTATTCTGAGTGCCATTTACCACAGAAAGGCCCATAGCCTTGTACGCACTGTCAATGGTCCCTGGTACGGAAAGGGTTAAAAGTAATAACACGTCACCCTCCCTCTCTTGCCCTGTATTTTCCAGCCTCCTGGATGTATGTTCCATGCCACACCATGAGACCCTACAGAAGCTGGTCCTAACCTGTCTGGACTACAAACGGGATGGCTTGGCCAGGACGGTGCTCAGCAAGATGCTGGCCGGAGCAGCAGAGGTGGGTGCCATCGTCGTCATAGAGATATCGAGATGTTGTGTTGCAGGCCCCTCACAGAGGAGAGCAATCACAAAATATGCCCAACATATAGGGCTATGAATAGGACTGAGGAAAGAAGTCCTTCAGAGAGTGTAGTGTAGTGTTCAGAGAGTGACCAGTAGTGCTATTTGGAGGACTCCAGTGTAGTGGCAGTAGATAGTAATGAAACAAAAAATGAGCATCAGACAGAACATTGTATGAAGAAACTACTTAGGAGATTGATTTATTTGTCATCTTTGTCTACGTGCCGTACAGTTCAATTTTGCATGGCGGGGGAATTCTTGGTATCACCAATACCTAGGTGCCGTGCGCAAAGCAGCATTTCAGATGCATTATCGGATAGCTCAGGGGACAAACTTGCCCCAGTTTTGGCTGCATATGCACTCAGGTCATGTTCTGTCTTTATCCAGGGGGATTTTCTGTTGAAGATTTCTTCGCTTTCCATCATGTGACCAACACATTGAAGCCTTGCAATAGTGAACCATGACTCTAGGTTACCGCAAGTCAGTAAAATTTAGAAGTTTTCAGCTCCTTCAAAGCTGAATAATAGCCGAGAAAAATAAGGAGTGACAATGGAAACGCAGGCAAATAACTCCATTTAATCGTATGGGAACTGCGACACACACAAGACAACCGAAAGCGACAATGGCACCGAGGAATCCCACGTGCATACCTGTGACAGGGCTCTTGAGCGTGCGTAGAAGGTTTCTGCGCATTGGCGGTACAGAGAATTGCAATAAGCTGTATATTGCTATTCAAGTACATTTGATGGGATAACAGTATCATGCAAAACCAAAATTTCCATCTTGTTTTCTGAATACAAAATTGTCAAGGAATGCAGGAGTTGGTGTCATGACAGAAGAAATGCCCATGTAGCATTACCAGTGTTTTTTATTTTTAACTAGTCGCAAAGATAAAAACTTTTCTTGAATGCCCATTTGTTGCTAAGTGTGCTCACAATTTTGCAATCAATTAGAGCTATACGTAAATGACTTTGGGAGCCATATTTTTTAATTTTGTCATGCAGAGCTTCAAGGGGCATGCAAGAACAATGGGTACACCAATGTGTATTGTACCTTAACTTGTTGAGGACGGTTTGATTTTGCTACAACACGTATTTCCCATAGTCGCTTGCCCGAGTATACTCGGGACTCGTCCTCAACGGGTTAACATGGTGCATCTGATTTTGCTCTAGTGTTTGATTGGATCCGCATGCATCTTATCAATGATTCTTTCCCCACCCACAACCCTTTGCCTTCCAGTCGATGCGGCTGTACGCCACCAACCACCTGCGGGTGCTGCTGCGGGCCCAGGCCCCGTTCTTCCACACGTGGGGCATGGAGCTGCTCATCACGCAGCTGAACGACAAGTCGCGGGCCATCAGCTCGCTGGCCATTGACGTGCTGGACGAGGCGTGCGAGGACGACGCCAACCTCCACAGCCTGGTGCACATGAGGCCCCCGCTGCTGCACATGGGGGACAAGGGCGCCCTCCTCCTCACAAGGTACAGTAGTCGTGACAACAGTTGATTTTCCCTCTTTTTTTTTTTCAAGCTCTAGCACATGCTGTGAAAGGTAAAAATGTTTACACAAGTATTTTTCATGCTTGATGGAGGAAGATGATTTTAGCATATTTTTGAATTTGCTTTTTGTTGATCAAGCACCAGTGATAGGGTTTATTGACATTTTACAAAAGCCTGCACATATTCATTTTTCGTGTTGGTATTACTGTATATTGTGCAAAATTCTCAAAAATATTTTCCCAACTGCAAAATTATTCATGTTTACAGTGATACAATTCATATAATGAGACACGAGGACTGACAAAAATGAGTCTTATAAGAATTATCTCTAAACATAGCACTTTGTCATGATCCAGCTCATGATGAGTAAGCGTGAAGACTGATTCCAAGGATGGACCTACCAGGAAATTGAAAACAAAGAGGTCTTAGAGGAGGCTAACGGATTCATTGAGGAAAGATTATGAATAAAGTCATTAGTGGTCACCAGAGTGTGAAAAGTACTGTCACTGGAGTGTGGAACAAAATTAAGATATGTGTAGGTTGTCTAGTAACTGCTTGCTTCAGTTATTTTAGGCATATTATGACCTCATTGAGTGTTGCACTCTCTGCATCATGCTTGTAGTTATTTTCATTTTTTTTTTCATTCTTTTCCGGAAGATGACAAGACTTACTCAGAGATTGCTTTCTTGCAGGTTCATGTCCACCACCAAGGGCTTCAAGTACCTTCACGACGTCAACTACGTCGCCCACGAGCTCGAGCGCTGGTTCACGTACTTCAACCGCAAGTACGTGACGCTGGTAGAGACCGAAATCAACGAGGCGTTCACGTGCTACCACCGTCCCAGTCCCTCGGGCGGCTTCACGCGCCGGTCGAAGGACGAGAGGCGGCACAAGAAGGACGTGTACGTTCCCGTCCACCTGTACGGCCAGCTGGTCAGGCACCGTGGCGGCTGCGAGCTTATAGAGAAGCAGGTGAGACTGCCCCCTGGAGTTAAATCCATTGCGTATTTATGTGTATCTTACAGAGGTGAAGACCTGAATCATTATGTGTGGAAAGTTGAGATGGCTAGTAAGTTCATTGCACTTACACTTGTACTTTGAAAGAGTGCAGTGATCATCATATGTAAAGTGTATAGTAGTGTCCAATGTTTGGCCTATGTTGAAAAAAAAATGAAAAATGAAAAAATGAAAAAATAAAAAATAAAAAATTACCCATTCTGAGTCGAAAAACATAGAGATTTTTCCCTTCTGTTTCCTTAATAACCTTGTCGATTACAAGTAGAAGCCTTTAAGATATGTATTATGACATAGATACTGAAAAGGGCAATGATATGGTTCAGTCTACCATAGTGTGTCTGCCTTGCAGTCAAATGTCTCGGAATCCAGGCCCAATGAGTCTAGTTGAGCAGTGTTGTGTGTTATCATGCCCTCCCCACTAGCAAAAGGCAAAACACTCTTTCCCTCAGATAGGACATTAGATAAAGGATGTGTGTGGTGGAGTCATAACTGACGCACATAAAAGATCCCACTTCACCTCCTTGCAAAGAGCAGGGTGCTAACCCGATGGAGTGGTCTGCCCCACATACATCGTGTACCCACGCCAGAAACAAGCGAATAATGTTGACCCCTCATGATACGCCCCCAGGTGACGAGCAATAGTCGGCGAAAAATACTGTATACGCCATATATTTCGCGGGGGTTTTATTTTCGCGAATTTCGCGAGTCGGGAGCTAGTCGCGAAATTAACAACACGCGAAAATATTACCTTCCAAAATGAATCCCTTACCTTGATGATACGAACATTTCAGTACTAGAATACCATGTCACGGCTTACCGAACAGACCATACTGGCTAAGCTTGTTCACGCACGTCCACGTCTACTTACGAATACTGTAGAGAGCCAATCCATTATCGCAAGGGGACCACTCGTCAGAAATCTAGCGCGATGGACTTAACCACTTCAAAAATGTTGAATTCTATCTTACTAGTTCGCAGACTTTGGTAAGTTTTTTTCATGCAGTGTATAACTAGTATCATTCTTATTTGCTAGTAAGTTGAAAATTCACACTTTCTTTGCCACTTCATATTTTCTCTGGTCCCCCAATCGCGAATTTAACCACTCGCGAAAATGTGTGACAGCGGCAATTCGCGAAAATTTATGTATGCGAAAATTATAGCGCATACAGTATCAATGAGGCACATTGTGCCCTATGAAGAAGATAAAGAAGAAGAAGCATAGGTACCAATTGCTATTTTGTGTAATGCCCTTTTATGCACATACAATGTACATCGTGCATGCATAAGTGGAAGGTCAGTGTTTCTTCTGCAGCATGATAAATTGTAAAGTATGTCTATCTACAACTCCTGAGGATGAATACTGCTTCATTTATCCGAGTGTTAACTATCATCTCATGCAAACTTTTGAAAGAGCCTTCCAACATGAACACAGATGTGCTAATTTGGATGTCACATTATCTTTGATGTACACACATTGTTAGCGAGGTAATTCTGCTCGATGTGTGTTTATTATATGTTTGTTTTATATATTTCTCTCAGAATCACATACCCGAGATGTGCGAAGTGATTCGGTTCAGTGATGTGGACAGCATGGACAACATCCTCAACTTGAAGGCGGCGCTGTGGGCAGTGGTGAGTCAAAACGAAAAGGCAGTCTTGCTTAATACAGACTTCATGTTGAGCATGAGATTATGAAGCTTTTAGCGCTGTAGGCAGAGAAATTAGGCAGATACAACAGAATTGCCAACTTGTATGTTCTCCTTATATTAAGTTTGATTTTGTCGTCATGCAAAAGAAGTACTGGGTAGACATGTTTTTTGATGCAGAATATTTTTCTCTGAAATTTGATCTAGCATGCTGTATGTGTGGAATTTTCCTTCGAATGAAAATATCTACTTTTCCATGTGTGTACATCTGTGGCTGTATGTGTTTGTGTATGTTCATATTGTGTATGCTTTGTGTGTATTGTTGTTGTCACAAAAAATTCATGCTGTGAATAAGGCTGTCGGCCCCCATTCGCAAAAATTTCATGCTGCGAAAATATTATACAAATGATGCACAGGATAGAGTGCGTTAGTGGAGATGTAGCGCAGTCGAGGGTATTTACAATTGTGAAACATGCACTACATTGTAAATACCCGAGAGTGAGCTGCATCTCCACTAACGCCACAAAATAATCCTGTGCATCATTTGTTATATAAAATGGGTCGAAAACTAACAGCATTTTTCACGTACCTTTGTGGATCAAGATGTCCGAAGATGTTCGTCCCAAACATTTACGCACGTCGCACTCGGAAATCCTGCACATAAGTACTGTACGTATAAGAGTATACGTACGCCACACATGTAATGCACACAAGAAAGGCCGGCCGGCAGCCCGAACTAGAAGTTGTTTACAGGATTGACAGCGCGTATAGTAGCGTGCGACGCACTTGTAACAACTGATTGAGTGCGCACCGCTAGTGCAAACATTGTGACGTCGGCCGTGTATGTTAGTGAGAAATTAATACAAGCACACGTGACTCATTTCAGCGCTTCCAATTGGCTACATTCTTGAACCCATTTTATAACGTGTTTTACAGTATGAGTATGTCTCTCAATTTGCTACTGTTTTCTGTGTCCATTTGTCTGTCCATCCCATGTCCCAGGGTCACACAGGAAGCACAACGTGGGGCCTGAGGCTGCTGCAGCAGGAAGGGATCATTCCGGACATGTTGAGACTCGCTGAGGAGTGCGAGGTCTTCTCAATCAGAGGGTACGTTGGTAAAAGACAAAAATGATTGTTGCCTGACTGCCAGAAGAGCCCTAAGGCCTGCGCACTCGAAAAATTACAAATCATTGATGATTACATGATAGAAAAGAGCTTTCAAGCTCTGTTGAATCATGTCACAAACCAAAATTCAATTATGTGGTCGAAAAATCATGCTAGGGCCCTTCTGCAAGGCGGGTGACGAAATACAATGTACATTGTATTAGTCAGACTGTACTTTAACAGGTCATGTAGGTTTTTTGGCAGTGGTTGGTTGCAAGGACTGTATGACATGCTGTATACAAGTTTGTGCTGACTGCTGTGTGCAATGCATACTTCGCAAATTCCTCAAGTCAAGTGATGTTATCAGATGCATCAACACACTAAAATGTTTCCTGTGGTATCATTAATGCAATGCATGAATCATCGCCAAGGAAGGAAACCACTGAAATTTGCTTCTTGGAAAGGGATGTAACCTTTTTCTCCATTCCATCAAATTTAGTCTCTTTACAACAGTGTTGCGAAAGTCATGATTTGAGAAATATCATGCACTATCACCTTGAATGACATTTTGTGATTTGCTTTGCCAGTGAGATTATGAGCTGTAAGATCTGTTGTTGTTCCTCTGTCATGTTAACAGGACATGTTTCTATGTGCTGGGACTGATCAGTAAGACAAGACAAGGTGCAGACATCCTTAGCTCCCTAGGTTGGGAGAGCATCCGTCACTGCCGCGGAGACTACTTCCCCGTCCAGGAGGACCGTGACATCAGCACGGTGACACTGCCGGTGACGGAGGAGTACAACCACAATCACCGTGAGCTGTCCTCCCCAGTCAGTCTCCACAACTTTAGCTCCTACAGCATGGACAGTCCCAAGACGCCGGGAGACGCCGGCCCAAAGATCGACCCCAACGTCAAGTTCTTTGCGGGAGAGCCCAGTCCCGTGCAGAGCCCGATGACCATGGGAGCGGCGCCAAATTTTTTCCTGGAGGTCACGGGGGATGTGAATACCGGTGTTGACGGGAAGATCCCAATGAGTAACGAGGAGAGGGCCCCCTCGCCGAGTCCGCTGGCGCGACTCAGCAAGCGGGATAGGGTGAACTCCGCCACAGAGCAGCTGCCCGGCATCACGGAGGTGACCGATGGCATGAGGACGGTTTTGGACCGCGTGTCGCGGACGCCGCTTCTGAGGCGGGCCCAAACCATGCCAATGATCGAGGGGCAGGACGACGACGAGCCCCCTCCGTTTGATTCGGTCATCACGAAACTGCGCAGCAATAGCGACGCGAGCTCACGGACGTGCAAAGACAAAGGGGGCGGCGAGGGGGTGCGCTTCAACCAGGAGGTGCACGAGCGCTCGCGGGCGCAGTCCCGCGACCGCAGCCACAGCCTCAAGCGGCGCTGCGACAGCAACGAGAGCGGCAACAGCAGCATGGGGTCCAAGAGCCGCAGCGAGAGCTTCGCCACGGACACCTCGCAGACCAGCGGCGTGGGGTCGATGCATTCCAATCCCTCCAGCCCGCCGGTGGAGTCGTCCATGTCTAGTGTCAACACCGTCACGAGCTCGCACACTGTCAAGAGCATCCACTCCTCGGACACGCTGCGAAAGCGGCACAACCTGAAAAGGACTCCCAGCTTCGTGCGCAGGATATCCAAGACACTCTCCCCCAACCTCAGCTCGTATTCCAATCTCTTTGAGACCAATGCGGCTTTCACGTCCGCGAGAGATGCCCACGGCTATGCCACCCTGAAAGCCCTGAAGCTCCAGCACAGACAGTTGAGTCAGGGAGAGGCAGACAGTTTGATGCGGAGGGCGTCTTCTTTTGGGAACCAAGGAGACCCAAGGTTCAGGAAGACGTCAGGAATGGTGGAGTAAGTGGAAAGATATCTTTTGTCATATTTTGTTTATTGTACTTCTTCTTGTTGTGTTGTATCATTGTAAGAGGTGTTTCAGACTTGTGGGATTGGTTCTAAGTTGGTTCTCAACTGGTTATCAGTTGGATCTGTGTGGTACAAGAGTAAAATTACAATAGTAGGTCATATGTACGTCAAAATGTGCATGATGGGTTTCTGAGCCTGAAAATTTGCACCCTCATTTATTGCCACTTAACCCGTTGAGGACGGGCTGATTTTGCTACAACAAGCATTTCCCATAGACATTTGTGCGAGTATACTTGGGACTCGTCCTCAATGGGTTATAGTTTAAGTGCATGAAATGATTTTGCAATATTACATTTTATCTATTTCTTATGAATGTTGTTTTGTGTAGTATGCATTCTTTTGTGCATTTTATGCAATATATTACTACATTTCATATCTGTTCATGTTCATCATTTGAATATCCACAATAGCTTTGTAGTTGGTCGTGACTGGATTAGTAGCAAACATATTGTCATATATTTTAAAGCTTTGTTCTTTCTTTTTACCATCTGTTTATCTTTTCCCATGCACTTACAGTGTTCTTTTTATTTCCTAATATATTATACTACAGTGTAGCTATTTTATTGACTGAAAATATCACCACAAATAGAATAATGAACACACAAATGATTATTAGACTTCATATCAAGTTTGAAGTTTAAAGGGGATGGCTAGTAACTGATCAGTGGGAATCAATGGGAATGCTGAGGGATGATTGTTCCAATCCTTGTGGGATTCATTTAAGAGTACATCATGTATCTATTCTTGTGTGAAAATTATTTGCTTTAGAATGGTCTCATATTCAAGTAATGTGCAGTTTAATGCTTTCAGGTAAGCGTCCCTGGTCAGTGACGGGGCATTAATCTGCACATTACTTGAATATGAGACCGTTCTGAAGCAAATAATTTTCACACAACAGTATATATAATGTACTCTTAAATGAATCCCACAAAGATTGGAACAATCATCCCTCAGCATTCCCACTGATTCCCACTGATCGGTTACTAGCCATCCCCTTTAAGTATTGCTGTACACAGAGAAAAAGGCCCGTGTGCCTATTTTGATGTATGTGCAATTTGTTATAGTAATTTTACTCCTACTGATTTCTTCAAATATGTTGTTAAAATGTGCCGGAAACATCAAGAGTGAAAAGTCTTGGAAGATGAACACAAAAGCAGCAGATATTCTTAGGCAGTGGAGGAAAGTTTGGAAAAGGGGGGGGGGGGGTGGCAAACATTGTCTACTAAAGGGGCTCATGTGAGGGTGTGGTTCAAGCGCCACACAACTGGCATTGATATTAAGGATTCGAACCAGCACTGGCTGTCAGTGGGAGTTCAGTAGTCTAGTGGATAAGACACCTGTCTGCTAATCAGAAGATTGTTGGTTCGTGTCCAACCCAAGGGCGCATACTTTTGCGAAGCCACGCTCATTTTTGTAACGGAATGTCACCCCAAGACAGGCAAAAATTTGTGATTTTGTGTACATTTCCTATGGAAAACAGTGCTCTGTCATGAAAGTCATAAAAACCTGATTTTTTTTTACAATTAATCACTTTCATTGATTAGTTTTGTGCTAATTATGGTAGAAAAGTGGTCAGTTACAATTTCCAAGGAAAAAACAAAGGAAAAACAAAAGTTGAAAAACAAAGAAATACATAAGAAATTCTGAAAACAATAAAATACATAAGAATTGAAATGAATTGTGGAAGTTTTTGTGATGTACAATTGTTGAATATGCTAAAACAGATTTACAGATCAAAAATTAGACTCTCAATGCTTTTAATTAGGCTAATATATGATCTTGAGCTTAATTTGCATAATTACTTAATTAGTTACTTAATTAATTTCCCCCCCCCCCGGTCTGAGCATAGCCAAAAAAGCCCGGCCCCTTTAGGGTTAAAATTGTAAAATTGTAGTTCGGATTTTAAGGAGATTGAAACATTTCGTGTATTAAATTCATAACATATTTTTGTTTTTAATATCAAAGGTAGATTTTGAGAGTTTTGTAGGACTTTGAATTGGTTTGAAATCACTTGTTTTGCATCTTCACTACGTGAAGATGTGTGAATGATAGAGAAATCCGGATAAATGATGGTCAGATAATCCAAGGTCGGACTTTTAAGAAAAAAAAGAAAGGTCATTGACATTGGTTACAGGGATAGTATAGTATTGGTGGAGATGAGGATTTGGCTTTTAACTTTTTGCGAGATACCGAGAAACCACTCGTAAAAAAGTACAGAGCATACCATTCTAAGAGGAATTCAACATTTATTTGATGAAAATTGGTTTTGGAATGGCTGAGACATCCAAAAACAAAGTAAAACAAAGCGATCGTAATAAAAGGTGGGTCCCTTCTTTTATTAGGATTGCTCTGATTTGGATATCTCTGCCATTTCAAAACCAATTTTCATCAAATAAACATTGAATTCCTCGTGGATTTACATGCTCTTTCATATTTCATAAGAGGTTTCTCATTATCTCACCCAAAAATGTTAGAAACCTGAGGTTAGGTCTCAACCAAAGCTGTACGATCCCTTTAACTATTATTCCCCTCGGCACATTTGTAGGAGTGTGAGCATGAGCTGCCTGGAGAGGGCGAGTGTCTTATCTAAGGCCCCCTCGATGAAGTCGCTCCATCCAAGCACCTCAACCAGCTCCAAGATGGAGTTCATCGGCCTCTGTCTGCCCGTGGACGTCACCCTCATATTCCATGTAAGTCTTTAACGCTGCAAAATCAGGTACATTGTAGCTGGCAATATTTTGCATTGCTTGAATGATTTTGCAAGCGTTCAGCTTCCGCTCTCATCTGCCCTAGTGTGAGATACTGATGGGATTGATGATGATTATGATAAGAATAACAATGATAATGATGACGATGATGGTGATAATAGTGACAATGGTTCTGATATGACATATGATTGCAAAATATGCCAAAAGGAAACATGGTGATTCAATCAGTATTCTCTATCAAACCTATATACAGTTGAACCTCTCGTATCCGGACAAGTCGGGACCGGGGCTCATCCGGATAAGGGATTTGGCCGGATACGGGAGACTCAATGCTTTATACTTGTACATACATACACATGTACTGATGTAGCCCATTGTAGTACCACATTGTAGTAATGTGTATACTGCAACCTGTTCATTGTTACATTTGGGGATGTTTGGGGATGTTAAAATGTCTGAAGGTAAGCAATTTGGAAGGAAATTTGATGTAATGTATGTTAATCATGTTGGAAGTAATATGTAATTCATGTGTGTTTGTATAGGAGTTCTCAAGGAGTTGGGAATCCCCCTTTCCTCCCGTAATTATTTAAAAAAAAATCACGGCGAGATTGCGTCCGTATAATAGAGAGATCCGGATAAAGGGAGGCCAGATAACAGAGGTTCAACTGTACTGAAAGTATCTTTGGTGATGTTTTTCTTTTTTCTTTTTCAATAAATATAAAAACCAGGATATCACTTTGCTGGCATCTTGCAGTGTTTTACTTTTGTGTAAAGTCCTTTCTGATTGCTTTCAAAGTGTTACATACACTCATGTCAGAGTGTACTTGAAAACATGATGTATTCGTGGCATCAAATTTTCGCGTATTGGAGCTGATGGCCTTTTTCACGGCATGAAATTTTCGCAAATTGCCACTGGCTTACAATGCATAAAGTGTAGACAAGAACTTTCGCTTGCATTTTAATTTTAGGAATCTTGGCTCTCGCGAAATCCGCAAAATTAAAATGCACACAAACATTCCTTGTTTTACAGTAAGTATTCTGTTTGCATGCCTTCATAGGAGCAGTACCTATTCAACATACATGCCTCCTGTGTTGATTTTTCAGTCCGACGAGAACCAATACAAAGGTGGACACAGCGACCACACGAGTCAGGCGGTGTCCCCGGGAGTCTTGTCCGACATTCACATACCTCAAGTCCAGGTCTACAGCCCGGATTCCGGCTCAACCTCGACCAGCAGCGCCGCCGGGGCTGCCCCCACCAGCCAACTCGTCTCGGCGTCCCTCCCAGGCAGCACCACAGGCCCGCACCCCCCGGAGCAGAGTGGAGTGGCCCACCAGCACACAGGGACCCAGGCCCACCAGAGGAGGGAGGAGGGCTATTCCACGATGTCCAAGGGGGAGGACGGCGAGGAGGAGGAGGAGATAGCCCCCCTGGGGGAGGGGCAGCTGAAGGAGGTGGTGGTGGCGGCTGCGGCAGCAACCCAGGAGAACCCTGACAACAACATGCACTGCCCAGAACACTGCCTGGCCTGCACCAAAGTCAGGACCAGGTCCATGGGCAGTACCGAAGGTGAGGGACCCTTGACAAGCTTCAGCTAGATGATCCAATAATACAAAAATACTACACACTTGCAGATCACAAACCTCCGCCAAAGCAGTAGGGTCACTGATGCCATTAAACTTTGCAAGCATCCTTTAAGAAAAATGTTCTGGATATAGATTATGATCTGGACCACCACCTAAAACTACCTGGTAGTCACTTGTTCCTTTTACCACCACAGATCTATCCTGGAAATGTCACCAAAATCTGGCCATCAGTTTTAGAGTAACATGGACAACAGACAGGCAGGCAACCCACGCCCCCCCCCCCCAAAAAAAAAGCCACCCATGCTGGCAGAAACATAATCTCCCAGGCGCGGTCAGAGTAGTTTCACATGTTAATTTCATGAATGTGAGTTGGCCCACGAAGATAAACACATCGGACAATATAACAGGTATACTGTATGAGACAACCTTAGGATGGGTGTACTTCTTACAGAAATGTCAAGCATAAGATATTACTCTAAGACAAGTTTTCATGGCGGTAAGTAGTGCATAGACCTACATCTGTAAATTAAATGGCCTCTTCTTTTATTTTATTTACAGTTATCAACTTGTTTTGATAACCTCTGTTTTATGCGCCGATGTCCCCATGCATTTTGTCCGCGTAGGCGATACTGGCTCTGGACCGCACCTGGATGACCCATCCTCCCTGGTCATCTTCCAGCCGGTGGAGCCCATCCAACCCCTGCTGATGCGTTCCCGCGGCAACAGCTCGGCCAGCGCCAACAACCCGTTTGGGAGCAGCATGGAGAACAACACGCCGACCAGCGTGGGCAGCACAGAGACCAGCCTCTCGCAGGGCAGCCAGGAGGTGGTGCGGATGCGGGACGACACCCTGCGGGGGCGGGAGCTGATCCGGCGGGAGGTCATCCGCCTCGTCATCAAGATGAGCAGCTCCGTGGGCATCAAGGCTCAGGAGGAGGGGTTGCTAGGGTAAGTGTTGTTGCCAGAGGAGGAGCTGCCAAGTCTACCCCGATCCTTCAGGTGGCTCCCTGAAAACTTTAATTTCTCTTCATGTCACAAAAAGAATATATCAATGAGCCCCTGATTTTGGTCCTCTTTTGCCCACTGAGATGCAAATCACCCGCGAATAACTCCCTGATTATTTTTTGCTTCTGCGTGAGTATGTTGATGGCCCTGATATTGGGAGCACGGAACATTTGAAAGTGCAAACCTTATGAAGGTCATCACTTGGAAGGGATGAAAATAAGCAATGGATGTCTGAAGGATACTGCACGCAAACACCAACGTAAATGGTGATATTTACATGGATTGAATTAGACAGATTTTTGATAATATTTTGCATGGATAGATCCTAGACAAATATGTACAATACACTTAGTCACTTCAACTTTCTGGTGTCCCTTATTTGTCAAAAGACTAAAAAAAAATGTAATCCATTCCTTCAAGCCTCTCTTTAATGCTGACTATGTATATACAGTGTGTTCGGTATTCATTTGTATTATAAAGCATCACATAGTTAGTATATCATATACAATGTACATGTGTACTTTATAGCATCATATTCTCATGCATCTGATTCTTCAAAATACATGTACGTGTATTAAAGTGATGAATTGTGTAGTAGATTGGTTTCATGAAAATTTTAACTTACAAGTTTACATATTCTAGTGATTGCCACATAGAATTTGTTTTCCATCCCATGTTATCTGGTATTCATATCTCACTTTTTTTTAATGTCCATTGTCTTTTCTTACATCTGTTACAGGTTACGGGAAAAGTTCCCACGAGCTTTTGAGAGGACGTGCCTGTTCTCCGACGTGGCCAACCTGCTAGCCACCAGCAGCTACCGGCTGTCTGCGAGGCGATTCATCCAGGAGCTGTTCCAGGACGTCCACTTTCACGAGGTGAGACATTTGCTGCGTCAACCAAACAGACTCCTAGTAAATACATGTAGCTGGTCTGGCGCTTTCTTGATTTCGATGGGCTTGACCAATTGACAGTAAACTAAACATTGGCTTCTTTGTTTGGTGGGTCGAACAACAATCAGAGAGTAAATAAATGTATAAAAAGAAATGTTTGTCCCACTTTTGTGACTTGGCATTTTTGCAACAGCCCCATACATAAACCTGTTGAGGACGAGCTGATTTTGCTGACACCTGCCAAAGTATACTTGGGACTAATCCACAATGGGTTAAACGGGCCAGTGGCCATTCATATTTACTTGCCCAACACTTAAGTTGTAATTGGTCAGGGCAGGTTGGAACATTGACTTTGCATTTTTGACAATTTTCTTGTTTGCTTTTACGGTATCTACCTGATCTCCTTATCAACGCCACAGGGTACTTGGTGTTAAGATATGTGAATGTCAATGCCCACTAGAAAACAAAGAGTGAATGGTCACAGGTGTAATGGAACAGATTTTGCATGAGATGAAAGATGAGGCGCTCTAGTCAGTTAGTCAGCGTTGTAGAGTCTCTCACCTTTCACTGAGTGCTAAATCTCATGACCATACACAGTTTGTTTTATACAACACCTCAGCTGTTTGGTTGAATTTGTCCTTTAAGTTATGATTTCTCCTTCTTTTTCTTGTCTCTGTCTTCCCCCACCCCAGCTCCACCACGAGGCAGAGAGGATCCTGGGTCTGGAAGAGAGTAGTGATAGTCCATCCAGCTCCTCAGGTTCCTGATATAAGTCCAGCCCCGACCCCTCCCCCTTTACCTCTGACCTGTGACCCTTGATTCCCCCCCCCCCCCCAATTCCCTGACCTTTGATCCCTTGATGACCTCAGCCAATCATGTGACATTCGCCAAGAGAGCCAAGTTTTTGAAGCGGGAAAACGAAACAGAAAAATTCCTCGATGTGCTAATCACCAATGTCGTGTACAGAGACACTGCGGGGGAAAATGTTTGTCGTGTTGAATGTGTCTGATTCTGCTGGTTTGTTGGTCTGTTTGTTTTTTCCTCCACGAGAAGAAAATGTGCCAACAAACATTGAATCGTTAATGTGCAATAAGCAACTCTTTCTGTTTTTTTGAAACCGACTCCTTCGAATGGTGTCAAGACAAATTTTTATTGATTGTCTGTGAGACAGTGTGTAGTGTCAAGATGTTTGAGCCAGGCTCTTCATGAAGAGTTGGAGGTTCAAAAAAAAAAATGTAATGTAAATGTAACAATGAAAACATTTTCATTGTTATTTGAATGAAAATATTTTTGTCTGTGTCAATTTCTCTTCTTTGTGAGATCTACACGTACTGCGTACTGTAATTTGAGAAGAAGAGAGTTAGATTTTGCCTCGCATTGCTTCAGACCTGTACAAATGAGGATATTGTACTATATACATTCAGCTTAGCCACGAACAAAGTGTGTCCGTGAGTACGTAAGTCTTGTTTCTGGTGCCCAGGCGGCCGGTGAAGGTGTAGGACGTGTTTACTTAACCGTATATGCAAAAATGACTCGTGTACACATGTGTTCATTTCGCTTTGATTGGACATGTGCATGTGTGTTCTCCTGCAAGCTATAGAGCCATGCCCTTGTAGCTCACAAATTTTTGTCCATATTAAGTTTATGTCTGGTGAAAGAGTAGTTTGTGTTTGTTTGTTTGTTTGTTTGCTTGTGTGTGTGTGTGCATGTGTGTGTGTCAAATTTCATGCAATATTGCAGGAGCAACTAAGGTCCTAGTTTTGCAAATTTGATGCCATTTTTGTTTCCCTTTTTTTTTCTGTGTTTTGGAGAAGGTTAGTCAGATGTTACAAATCAACAGTATCAATTGCATTCGAGAATTGTTCTTTGACATGAATTTCTATCATTCTTCGTTCATCAAATTCTGTACCGTTCGCAACAATTTGTTCACAGATGACCTTCAATCATCAGAGTTGCTAGTTTTATTAAAGGAGCCCGGCCTCTAGTTTCCATTTTTGCCTTCTAAAAGGCAGAAAAACAAATATTGGTCACGTGTCAGTTCACAACAATAACACTGGCAGGTTTTGTTTTTTTGTTTAGCCCCCCATGCTATTCTTATCATTTTATAAGAAAAAGAAATGGCATTAGTGTAAGTAAACATGACTGCCAAGTCAAATTTTGAATTCTGTTCAAGTCAGTTTTGAAGTATCACACATGTACAGGCTGGCCAATATTTGGCTGTAATATTCTGCCATAACAATTGATGGTTGTCGTAACAACTGCTGATTGTTAAACTACTGGTTGTTTTCATAACAACTGTCGGTTGTCATGCATTAAAAGGACTTTCATAACAAGAACTTTCAATACTTTTATAGATTCAGTAGGTTACCAGTATGTTCTTTAGCCACCAGTACACAATTTTTTTTTTCATTTTTTTTTTTTTTTTACAGTGCATTTTGAAGTTAAGATGTTGGGTGTCATAGATAAAGCTTTGTGAAAATAACAGGATTTTTTTTTTTTTGGTCAAAATCAGGTATGAAGTAAGAAAACTACAGGAATCGTAAAAGGAATGTTTTCACACAGCAATGCTTTTTTTTTTTTTTCAAATCGAACGTATATGCAAATTTCATGAGGTGATGCTACCACCACTATCCCACCAACTGGTTTGTTTGGGGAAAAAAGAAATGATTTAAAAAAGGAATCATAGGTTGGTAAATAGCTTTAGCATTGATCACTTCTCCCCTGCAAAGTTATTGATGCAAAGTTAAAGGACATCTGTAGAGTGGTGTGATGCCGTAATACAATTCATTTTTCTTTTTAATATCCATTCAAACATGGAAAAATTCAGTGAAGACTTGGGTGAAGGCTAGTGGGAGACTTTGGAAGAGATGACATCACCACCTCATAATTTGCATATTTGTGGTTGTTTGACCTTTTGGGGAATATGAATGCTGTTTGAAAACTTGTCAAGCTTTAGAATTCTGTAATGTTCTTATAGTATCCTTTTTTTTTTCCCCCTCATGAAACTACTGCCGTTCTGTTTGGTTATACAGTATGTTGTGAATGAACATGGAGAAAGATGTATGTTTATCTGTGTGTTTGTGTTTGTGCTTGTGTGTGGGTGTCATGTGTATTATGTGTTAGTCTATGTGCAAAGATGCAAAGAGATGGTAAATGGATTAGTTAACATTATGTTTCTTATGTTTGTTTGTCATTTGTTGGTCGTTGTTTTCTCTCTTTTTTTTTCCAGGCTTGCTGGAATTTCATGATATGATGATATTATGCATTGATGTACAACGTTGTACTTGTTTGCAGAAAAGGGTGCACGCAGCTGCTAATTTTTCTGGGGAGTAAACCATTTCCACACTCTTACACGTGGAAGACAGTATGCTTATTTTCTTGTCTGTTACAGAACTTTATATGTGTAGGATGTTTTCTTTTAACACAACTTAATGGACTTTTCAGTTACTGTAGATAATTTGTGTGTCCTCGACAGCAATATCATCATGTAGCGCATTATGTTAATTTACTCTCTCGGACTGCACAGATAAAATATATACTTAATACAAATATATATATATCTATATTTTTTTGTTTCATTTTGTAAAGTTTTATGTACAGACTTTTGTTGTTTGCAATACTTTTTGTCAAACTTTCACGGTTACACCTAACTTTTTCACCCTTGTCCGCCTCGGACGAAGGCAGTACAGTCTAGTAGATCAGAGTTGAGAAGTTCAACTTCAACTTTTGTCTTTGCGTACTTTTTTAGTCTTAGATCTGTACAAGATATCCCAGAATTTTGGTATCAAATCATGGCATTTTTACCTTTTTATTGATCTCGCGGTTGCCCATCTCGCACGCCTTGGTTGCTATTCGTTAACCAGGCTAATGATATTTTTCGTGGATGTACAGTATTATTTCACTGTACAGGTGGAAATATCAGTTGTGTGTGTGATTGTGTGTGTGAGAAAGAGAGATGTTTTAAAACCATGTTGCCCACCATTACCATTTTCATGCCAAGATTTAGTTAAGTTTAAAAAAAGAATGAAAGAGAAAAAAAGAATTGTTGATATAGCATACCTCAAGATTTTACTTGCTCAGAATTGTATATTTTATTTAACTCGAGGAGCGCATCGTTTAAGAGAGTGGAGATCATTTTGAGGAGTGCCGAATATCTAAAGTGTGTAATGTTCTAATTTGGTTGCAGTGCATCACTGCAGCTTGTGTAACGTCGAAACCATTCACGCTCCAGAGTCGAGACATTGTGCATGTATGTGCTAATGCCAATCAATTTGAAATGGTTGTTGGTAATTTTTGAGGTCGACACACCAGTGGAGTGTGTGGTCCCTCGAGAGTGTCTGTGTCTTCATCAGTAGCTGCATGTGATGTCTAATCTCTTCATTTGTACACCATCTGTATGCATTCTGGTGGATGGCAGAATGGTGAATTCCTCGTTCAATGTGAAAAAATTAATAAATCAACTCCTGCCTTTCGTGTCATCAATCTATTTCCTAATTCACGTCGCTTTTCAACAGAACCTTACAGAGATGTAACATGTCCCCCACACTTTCATCCAGTAGAGCCTTTCGGCACGTTCGAAAGACACATTCAGCTCCACAAGTACCAAACATAGATTAGCATTCCATTGAAACAAATCCAAGACGACAACTGAGATTGTGTATTACATTTTTAAATGCAATCACTAATCGCATGTAATTTATTCTCGGCAACTGTGGTACAACAAAAAGAAATGTCTGTATTTGCAGTTCAGTGCGTAGTATTTTCTTTCTTTTTTTCACAATGTGGAAGTCAAAGATGTGATTTCAGCAGTCATTCTTACCATACAAGAAATTTCAATTCTTGCTACAGACTCGTATACGATAATGGTACACAGAAAATGTTAGGATTGCATATGTCTGCAATGAATGATGTATGCAAGACTTGCCAAAATTGTCACCCCTGAGTATCGAGCATCACAGCAAACGTTCCTTGGAAATGCGAGTGGTATAAGCACTACTCCTGATCAACTTGTGAAGAAGTGAAGTTACATATTTGGTATTGCTTTTGCAAATATTAAATGACTACTATGCTACAGATATCCCTTTTAATACACTGTAGTGGCTTCTTCAAATGAGATTGTACACGTTAACTACTCTCGTTCGTTCTGGTACACAAAATTTTCATGCACAAGAATATGTCATCTTAAATTGCGTGGTAGATGGTCTGTAGATTGTATTATCGGGGAAGTTTATAATATGGATGGCCGTAGTCTTTTGAAAAGGGTAGTTCCATCATGAATTTCTAGCCATGAAAATCTCACGTCAGAACGTTAAAAAAGATAAGGAAAAAATAAAATTCTGTATAAGAAGTGCAAAAGGATGGGTCAGTGTTGTGCTTTAGATATCAAAGATGTGCAGATGTCCAAATTGTTCCAAATCAATGTCCTTAATTTCAAAGGAAAATGTATGCCACCATATATGCACTTTGACTGTTCCCGGTAGTTCAGAGTTTTCTCTTTCTACAGTAATTTACCCTTCTTTCTCTGTCTCTGTTTCTCTTTATCAATCTATCTCTCTATCCAACGACCAATCTCTATTTGTCTGTCTATCTATCTATCTATCTATTTATCTATCTATCTATCTATCTCTCTATCTCTCTATCTGTCTGTCTGTCTATCTGTCTGTCTATCTATCTATCTATCTATCTATCTATCTATCTGTCTGTCTATCTATCTATCTATCTATCTATCTATCTATCTATCTATCTATCTATCTATCTATCTATCTATCTATCTATCTAATGTAGCAGTTCCCCTTGACTAAAACTTTCTCAGGGAGAAATGTAGTGTTTGTACCTGTGCACTGTTTCTCATGTAGGCATACATGTATAATGATATAGGGCAAGGCATGTTCAACCTCATCTACTGTATACCCCATATATTTTGTGATGGTTCTATATTCTGTGAGTCAACTACAAAAAAAAATTGTTCCCCCCCCCCCCCCCATAATACAAATGCAATATACTGTAATCATCACCAAGTTGGAAAGTGCTTATTTCTCTACTTCAAAAGGGATAAAACTTATTTTCCCATTCCATCACCGACTGTCTTTTACCATGAAGTTAAGGCACTCGCAGAATTTCTTACAATTCCCAATTCGCAAAATATTATGCGCACGGATTTACAGTACACTGTATACGCTGTTATTTGCGCGTACAGATATTTTCACGCATGAGGAGGTCATTGACATTTTCGCGAGATGTTGTTTTCGTGGATTGATGGCGACGCTAACTTGAATGCACTATCACCCAAGCACGTGTAGACATTTTCGTGTGTCGTTAAATTCACGGTCCAACTGTGATTTGAGAAATTCACAAAAATTTAACCCTCGCAAAAATAACAGCTTATACAGTTTACAATTTGTTCCTTGGTACTAGAGTATATGCTTTCTTGCTCCCACTTCCTACACACTTCACAGTCCATCGTCATACGTACTGTACCACCAGTCAAACCGAGTTTAAAATCCAGAAACGTAACCGACTGCCAGTCGGCTTTCAGCAATGATTATCTGTGATTCACCGTGGTATGATTATCACATAAGGCCCAAGTCGTTTAGTTGGCTCTTTCCAGACCCGGGCTGCCCAACCTGGTGCACCCATAACTCTCCATTGTATGTTTTGATTTTGAATAATGTAATACTGATATTTGTGACTGAAAGCCAGATAAATAATAATAATAATAATAATATCAAAATCAGCAGAACTCTTTAAGTATGCGAGGATAACACACATATTTCTTTTATTTTACATGCATCTATTTATACATTTGTGTGCATATATATATATTTATATATGCACATACATGTATGTTTACATTTATATTCATAATGTCTCTTGTTTTTTAAATGTTGGCATGTACTCTTTAATTTGTGACTTGCCCCACCTTTTCAGCAGGTGCTTTCTATGTTTTACGGAGGCAGGACTTTTATGAGTAATTTGTAACACTCGCAGAAACAGACATACGTTTGTTTGTTGTTGTTTTTGTTTCAGGAGAAGGAATGAAAGAAAATGATGCTTGTGTACTGTGTACAGACTTTGTTTTTGGCACAGCAGAAAGTTCTTGGAGTCGGTCAGTGTGGAAGGTTAGGCAAAAAAAAAAAAAAAAAAATTCAAGCTCACACTCACAAGATCACTCATGTTCTCGTCGACTCAAAATGTGCTAATGAATTATGATGTCTCGATGACAATATTACTTTGTGATGTATATCATGTACGTATATATGTGAATTATTGAGGAAAAAAAGAAAACTGATGTTTATCTGAAATAAATTTGCTTTGCGTCATACACACCTTCAAACAAACAAACATACATACAAAAGGGACAAAAAAAAAATTATACACTGTACACTGTAGTGTTTCATGGAGTAATAAAATTCAAGCCGTAACAAATTCACACACTACTGTCCTGTCATACTTTTATGGTGTAAGGTTCTGCAGTCAGTGTCTCAAGCTATCTCACGATACAACTGAAAATGTATGCGTTGTATGTGCGTGTATTAAATATACATACGTACATACATACATATATATTTTTCTTTTTTTTACTATAAGTCAAGACTTGGCTCTTGTTTATTAAGAGTTTGGGTTGTATGTCTACTTCAGCCAGCAATGGTTACGACAGCAGCCCTCGAATGTGAAAAAAAAAAAATTGAAGAAGAAAAAGATTGTCTCATATTTTTTTCTCGCAGAAAACACCTGCAAAATAGAGCATATTACTCACTGCTGGCATATATGTATGTATTTAACACACAATGTGAGGTTTGCTTCATTGAACACTAGGACATCTGTAATTTGTTTGTCAGCATGAGAAAGCAAGTGCTGTATAAACTGATATTTTCTCGAATGGCAGTCGATTGGACATTGTTTGCGAGTTTTTAATTTTGCGCTTTGCAGTCTTCTCATTATCATCATGATGATTGCTAAACACAACATGACATCGACCTTCAAAAGAGAGTTTTGACTTCTAAAAGAAACCATTTTGTTAAAACATCGCTTGACATGAGATCAAATCTCTACGAAAAAAAAAAAAAAGTACCAGTACGTGTAGTCCAAAGATTTGAGAAGGGGGCCTGATAGCAAGAAGCATTCACCTTCAGCACATACTGTAAAAGTGGGTAAAAGTGGGTATTTTTTGCGCGACTAATTTTTTCGCGCTCGGCTGGGTAAGAAGAGTTTTGCGTGTTTTTAATTCTGTGGAATCAAGACATCAACTATTGGAACATATGGCACGCAAAACTATTCGCATGCTTTTATTTTTGCACTAGTTTCTGTCTGGTTACGCGAAAATTTCCTTTTCTTCGGTATATTGTGGCACCAAACTACATGTAGATATGCCATGGCTAGTGTTCTGATGTGTAGGGCAAATTTTTGTTTTCATTTTTCTCAATAATCAATTTCAGAATTTTATTTTTGTTCAATACTAAGAGCCTACTTTTGTACTTGCAAAATTCCTGACATAAAGCCATGGTGAAAATGTCAGCAAGTAAAGTATGTTATGCCAACCATGTGCAGGAGGCATGAAAAATCGTAGGATGATGGTTGGACCACAGAATTACTATGCATGGTCGTACACAGACACACTGGCTATAAAAGACATGTCACATCTAAGTCAGTACAATCACTTTGTGTATCAAAAATAAAGTAGAAGAATACTGTATACGCCGAATATTTCGCAAGGTGTTTATTTTTGCGAATTTCGCGAGTCAGGTGCTATTCGCGAAACTAAAGACGCGCGAAAATATTGACTCTGATCCCGATGTGGATGTGACGTACGCATGTACATTTCTCCGTTCAGTACAGGACTCCGCAATCGCGAATTTAACCACTCGCGAAATTGTCAGGAATTCCCGATTCGCAAAAATTTAGACTCGCGAAATATATGGCATACACAGTAATCATATACCGTATATATACACCCTTACAAATGTTAAGATTTCAGAGGTTAAAATATAAAAAAGAGTTAATACTGAGTTCCAATCAGCACCTGCTATTGTGTAACTTCACACGTATACAATAGAAATGTACATCTTTGCTTGATTAATACAATAATGACATCAAGCATTGTTATCTAGAATGTTTATATATTTGCATATGTTCTATGACATATAGTCAATGTCTCCAAAACAGTAGTTTGGTATATAAAGGCATCACAGGTAGAAGGAATGGTATTCCATTAAGAACTCTGCTACAGAATTTCTTTCTTTCTGCTTTTTGCCCTTTGGGTAAGATTTCGTCAATACTATCAAGTGTAATTTTGCAAAAATACATACATACATAGCACCAATATCAATTTGCTGTATGAAATACAAAAAAGTTTTTCAGCCACTGATAGAGTAAACATCATACATGCATGTGACTTACTTATACATGGCATAAATATGGGTTATGATACAAACTTTAATAGCTCTTAAATAACACTATTCGCTCAAATAGTTCTGTCCACAGATATGCTGAGAAGAAAAGATAAAAAAATGATTGTCTACATGGATACGTGAACAAAATCAGCCCTTTTGGTAGTATAGCACCATAGTTTGCGTTTCGCACTATTCCTGTGCCACCCAACAGTAGCAACTGCCTCTTCTCAATTCTCTGCTCTGCAATTACCTTTCTTTTGTAATTCTAACTTCCAATTCTTTTCTTCTTTTTTTTCTGAATTTCAGTTCCTTTTTTTTGGGGGGGGGGGGGGCTGGTTGTAATGGTAAAATATTTACATTTTGTCCCTCTCCCATACCCTGATCATAAAATGAAACTGAAAATGTTGAACACTGTATCATGAACACTGTGACTTAAAATGTACCACAATGTTGAAGACAGATCATATCAAATTTGATTATCAAGTAACTTGGAAAGAAAATTAAAAGCACAGATCATCACTGAAAGAAGGGCTAGGTTTGTACCGTTGCGGGATCCTTTTACCTCAAATGTAACCACAAAGAGATAGCATAGCTCTTGCACCAATAAGAGGAGTGGCTAAATGAATTTACATGTTGCTATCATACAGTGCACTCCCATTATAACGAAATGCTCGGGACCAGCAGTTTTCTTTCGTTATAACGAAATTTCGTTATAACCGAACAAATACAATATATAACAAAAACAAGGAACCACGTATATATATCATATTATGTTTGCTGAATACTCATCATACTCTGGAAAGCTACAGACTGTATGTGAAATGTGATGGGATAACTGTATTACAATAATAAACGCAAGTTCCCCTCAGAAACTGTGTGACACAAGGAGCGAACACACAGTGGTGTGAAGCGTTGACCTATGCAGAGACGCTATAAATGCTTGTTCCGCTACGTAGTTTCGAAAGCAATTCGCATTTCGTTATAACGGAGCACATTTCTTTTGTTTTTCTTTGTCTGTGGCGCTCGGAAAAGACTTCGTTATAATGGAAATTTCGCTATAACCGTGTTCGTTATAAGCGAATATTGTACCACAGACTTTAATGGTGATAATTTTGGGACCAGAAAACTTACTTCTTTATAATGAAATTTCGTTATAACCGTGTTCGTTGTAACGGGAGTGCGCTGTATTGATATTCTGTTCCAAACTGAAAAGAAATTTACATGAATAAAAAAGAGAACACACACTTTTAACTCATCAGTTGAGATGAAATGGATAAGAAATTGAAACCTGCTTTGAAGTACAGATGTATGCATATGTCTTTTAGTATTACAAAAAACTCACAATAATGTCCCATGAAACCTCATGCCAATATGTAATGGCTTACAAATCACTCTCCCATAGGGATATCACACATTTTTGTCGTTAACCATTTCACACTCGATGGTTCCATATTTCACAACACAAACAGCTTGACATATTTGACCTGAAATTGTGTCCCTCTCTCCAACATAATTCACTCCAAATGCATGTGTCACATGTGCAAATTTTCTTAGCTGCTTCCCGTGCAGATTCCATTTCTGACAAGAAAGTAACAATGCATGTGACATTACAGTGAGAAAGAGTGCAGAAAATATGTGACAGCTTTTAGCAGAAGGGTTAAACTCCTTGTATTATGTGGAGAGGTTCACATCACAGACAATAGCACAAAAATAGCTCTAAATGTGTATGTAAGCAACATTTGAACCTTGACCCACTGAGGATGAGCTGCTTTTGCTATGATATACACTTCCCATAGACACTTGCCTTTAGTATACTCGGGGTCTAGTCTGCACTGAGTTAACACTGCTCCCATGACAGCTTGTCTGAATGCAAAAAAGCATGCATACACTCCAGCAACAAGTTTCTATGTGAACATGAGGCAATGAAGTGTTCATTTACTACCATTACATTTTATCCATCATTTTTCTTTGCCAATGCAGTATTAACAGCAGAAAGGTTATATTACATTACATCTGTGTTTGCTTTCATTTTTATTTATTGTTTTTGCCACACCTTTGTACATCAGTTTTAGGGCTTTACACTTGAATGCCCCCCCCCCCTCCTCACTCTTGTTGGTGTTATTTCTTCTTTCCCTATCCTTCAACTTTGTGTTGATCCTGATCTTGTTTGATGTTGCCTCCCTATTCATCTTTTATCCTTCACAGATCGCCCATCCATGATCCTCAGGGTCATTATTGGCCCTACCTCTCCTTTTTGTTTGTTCACCCCTTTGCTGTAATCTCTTCCCTTCCCCCACCTGCTGGGCTCCTTGCCTTTGACATCTAACCTACCCTTTTGTTTTCTTTGTTCTGTGTCCCTAGCCCCTCCCAGACAGCGCATGATGTGTATAGTCTGTTAGGTTATGTGTGTCTGCTTACCCTGTACCGGTATGTTTTGTCATTTTACCTCTGATGAAGATTCTGTTAGGATTGAAAGCTCAGGCTTCTTTTGACTCCACTTCACTTACATTATTGTAAGAATGCCTTCGAACTCACTGTTTTTATGTAGAATGAGAAAAAAATAAGGAAAAACAATGACAATAATGCACTGTTCACATCACATGGTCTCATCATTCCATCATCACTTCATAATTTGTACCAAACAGACGATACAGTACATCTCAAATATTTCACTGGCACAAAGGCCCCCGTAAGGAAGAGGAAAACATGAAGGTACATACATGTCTAATAAGTTGACATGTTCAAATTAGAAAACAGACATATGGCCCAAAATGAATTGGAAAAAAAATAAATCCATTAAAAAAACTATCGTGAATGTTTATATTATTCTTCATGATATACATTCAATTAGTTCCCATTAGCCTTCAATCCATATTACCACAAAGACCGTGGGAGAGCAGAAACACATCCTGTTTTGAAATGTGGCTTTCCTGAATGGGACATTTTATAAATTATTCCCAGCCCTTGAGCTGCCCACATGAACTCAAACGCTGCTAACATAACACAGACAGACATACAGTAGACACAGTGATAATGTATCAACCGCTATGTACATGCATGTACACCTCTCCCACCAGCTATTATATAGTCAGTTTAGATTTCAAAGAAGCCCCAAAGTAGGCACTCTTGTGAGGCCCAAAAATGGTTACTGGAAAGGTAGGACAATCTTCCCCCACCATCAGTCTAACCCTCTCCCCGCCACCATCTCAAAGACCCCACTGACTTTATGTATACAGAGGCTGTCCATGGTAGCGACAGAGTTAAAGGGAAGGTACAGTATTGGTGGAGATGAGAATTGGGCTTTTAACTTTTTGCGAGATACCAAGAAAACACTTATGAAATAGTACAGAGCATACCATTTTAAGAGGAATTCAAAGTTTATTTGATGAAAATTGGGTTTGGAATGACTGAGACATCCAAAAACAAGGTAAAACAAAGCGATTGTAATAAAAGGTGGGCCCCACACTTTATAAGAATCGTTCTGTTTTGGATATCTCAGCCATTTCAAAACCAATTTTCATCAAATAAACGTTGAATTCCTCACGGAATTACATGCTCTTTCATATTTCATAGGAGGTTTCTCATTATCTCACCCAAAAAATGTTAGAAACCTGAAATTAGGTCTCAACCAAAACTATACGATCCCTTTAAGCGAATAGAAGGGTGGAAAAATGCTGGTATTCATGAGGTACTGATCGGCCGTCCTACATGGCGTTCTTCATGCAGACAAAGCTCCTGGTGGTCGCATCGCAGTCTCGGTCCATCCAGCGCAGCCGGGCCGTCATGTAGGTGCAGTCGTAGCGGCTGGCGTGGTTGGAGATGCGGGAGGACTGGGACCAGCGGGTGAAGGTGATGGGGTCTCCAGACACCCACTCCCACGTCTCTTCCGTCTGCTTGTCGTTCAGACCTGAAACGCGGAGTAAAATTGGATTTCATGCTTACGTATTCACAAGAGATCCGCTGAGTCTTTTTTGCAACTGACAGGCAAATTGCCATTCATTGATGTAAATAAGCACCAACTTTTCAGTGTCTTAGTAGTAGCCATGATAAAAATCATGGGGCATACATACTTGGGTTTAATTTGAACCAATAATCTCCTGATTACTGGACAGGTGTTGTATCCACTAGACCACCCAGCTTAAGCCAGATAGCCAGTGCTGGTTATAATCCTTATCACATGTAGCAATGAAGGGCATCGACAAAGGGCAATTTGTCAGTCAGTTGCAATAAAAACAACTTGATGCAAGAATTCATTGTAACTATGAACTTTCAAGTCTTGTTTACAACCAAACACATAGATTCTACTGCTAGGGTGCTGCCCAAAAACTAACAACAAACAAACAGTAACTGAGTTTTAAGACCTCTAGGCCATCAACAAGGAATTTTTGTTCTGTTTGAATGACTCCAGTCCACTTACACTGAAAGTTAATCTCTCTTCCTATGCTATAAAAGCCTACATGATTGACTGTATAAACTTAAAGGGACTGAACAGTACTGGTTGAGGTGGGGATTCAGGTTTATAACATTCCTAAGTGAGATAATGAGAATCCTCTTGTGAAATATGAAAGAGCATGTAATTTTAAGAAGGATTCAACGTTTATTTGATGAAAATTGGTTTTCAAATGGCTGAGATATCAAAAAAGTGATAATGATAAAAGGTGACAGGCCACGCCTTTTATTAGGATCTCTTTGTTTCACCTTGTTTTTGGATATCTCAGCCATTTCGAAACCAATTTTCATTAAATAAACTTTTGATACCCCTTAATATTGCATGCTCTTTGATATCTCATAGAGTGCTTTCTGAATATCTCGCAAAACGTTAAAAGCTAAATCCTCACCTCAACCAGAACTGTACAGTTCCTTTAAACTGGCAAAGAATTGAAATACATACACACATTATGAGGAAGACAAAAAAAAAGAAATAAAAAAAATCATCATACAAAAGAGATGAAAAGAAGTATAAAAAGGAAATAACATCACCTTTCATCTAAACATACAAACAAGAATATATCACTGATATGGGATGAACTTCAATACTTTCAGGTCACAAGACACTAAAATGACTTTTTCCATCTTTGACAGAGTGCTAAATTGGGCAGCATAAACCCATTTTATTTCGCTTGGGTGACGCAAGGGGGAGAACGTTCTAATTTGGTGTCATTTCTGTAGCATGAATGGTTGAATACAAAAAAAAAATGTATGGCTTTGCCTTTGAAGCAGACTTTCACTATCAAATCGATGACTCACCGATCCACGCCACTTCCCCATTCAGCAAATCACCCAGCCACTTCAGTTCTCTCTTGGATAGGATGCTGGCAAGGTTGCTATTGTACCTGTCAAAGGGTCACGGGTGAAAGGCCAAAGGTAAGTACTGACAGATTCCACGAGACCCATCTTCCGGATACTTGATGTGTCACCCCGTTAAAGCTCATCTCACACAGCTGTCTACGATCTCAAACAGCTGTCTACTATCTTGATCATTCCTTTGTGGAATGTGTGTGAATCATATCAACTCACATCAAGACAGTACTGTAAATCATGATATTTTGGGTGAAATTTAAATTCCCCAAGTCGCCCAAGAGCCAAGATTCGCAAAACTATTATGCACGCAAAAGCTCTTGCCCACACTATACGTATTGAATGCCAGTGGAAATTCACAAAAATATCCCACGAACATTTCTTGCTTTTACAGAATTGCATCAAAGACCAATTACTAGGGAGCCTATACCCTTTCATGCAAATGTATGAAATCATGTCTACGGCCCATCTATTTTTTTTTTTTTTGGGGGGGGGGGGATGAACACTTATCAAATGAACTGACCATATGACAGGCTTTCCTTTTCAAAGGAAAGTGGTCTTTTTTTTTTCTTTTCCTATCTTTTTTTTTCATGACATTGTTCTGGCGTTATTCACCTTTTTTGTTGTTGTGGAATTTTCTTTCAAATGCTTTGCGATGTTACTGACAATGTACCCCTAACAGGTCATCAATTACCGAAACAAATTTGTATTGTGTTGTGCTGTATATACAAACACACACATAAAACATATATAAACATATCACGTGCATACATCAGAGCACTACAGAATTTGCACACTTCTGGTACTAAATGAGTGCCAGCTAGGTTCATATATTGAATGCCTTCCGATGACACACTTCGCCCTTCAACCATTTGCATGCGTTTTTTTCCTGTAAACGTAGGAATGGGAGGATATGCCGGCAAATCATTTTTTTTTTTCCTGCGAACCTCTCTCTGCAGATTCTCTGGGCTTCGTTCCACGTCTGCGGCTGTCTGGAGATCAGGAAGCAGCGGCTGTTGTGGTAGCTCCATCCTGAAGCCGGCACGACACGGTGGAAGGTCACGTACACAGACGAAGCGAGCAGGTTGAACATGAATGGACACATTACAGTGTACAATAAGTCTGCCAATACTCACTGCATGACACTTGGTCACAGTAAATACAACATACTGCTACATATCTCTCTCTTATCTCTTTGTCTATCTGTCTTTCCATCCATCTATCATTCTATCTATTCATCAATCTACTTATCTATCCATATATCTCCATATCTCTCCATTCATATATCTTTATACACCTTTCTACTGATACAACTGTCTTTGTATCTTGTTATCAACTGAACTGTCAATTTGTCTGTTTACTGGGTATACTTACATGCTGTATATATTTAACTCTCCCATTGATATACCTCTTTAATATGTACATATTTGTGTTTACATAAACGTGCATGTGTGCACTTGTAATTTTGCCTGCCAGCAGCGCATTATACAACACATTTCTCATGACTGCCCAAAAACATATTTGGATAATGCACCCAAACTTTGAACGAGCAAGTATCTATTCATATTACTTGCTGGACAGTGAGTTTTATTTGCTTCAGGTTGGTGGACAAGTGGATGTACAAATGTATGGTAGATGCATGTATGCTCCCAAACAAACATTTCATACTGGTTATAATAATAATAAACATTTATTGTCACCATTTTTTAAATACTCATTAAACTTCAATGCTTTGACATGCATCTAATGATCAAGCAAATTAAGCAAATCTGTTACAAATAGTCCCCATGGACATGTTATTGCTTTTATGAGAGCCTTACGATACGATTTTGCTGTCTAATCAATTTCAATTTCAAAGATTTATGTACTTTCATATATTTGAATGAATGGAACTTGGAAGTTTGGAATTGTTATTTCAGACTTTGGTAGATGTGGATCTCCAAATCAAATGACCAACTTCTTGTGCCCACCTCGTTCACATTGTCCGTCGTCGTACACCGAGGCCCCGCGAATGAGCTCTGCCAGGTCAAAGGGCACCCAGTTGCTGCCGTCGCACTTGATGATGAGGCCGTTGTGGGTGTCCTGCCGAATCTCCCCCACGTTGGATGGGGTGCAGGGGAAGGGTACCAGGGAGGAGGCTATGGGCGGGGCCTGGCGGTGGGTTGAGATGGTTGGGAAGAGTGATAGCAATGAAGAGTGATCCCAGGTATATATGTACATGAAGCAGTGACAATACAAACATTGCTGTCATCCATCCTTCATTATGAGGATTGTTAAATGTTTTGAGGGTATGAAAAGAAATGACCATCTCAGGCATTCATTGTTTTCATAACTGCTTTGTTCTATCTCATCTCTGTCACCGCTATAATCAAAATGTGAATTTTGGTTGCTTCACAAGCCTCCATGGCCTTTCTTTTGCCACGTGCAGAGGCAGCTTTCTGACTCATTTCAAAAGGGAGCAATTTAATTAAATGACTGTGATCATCTAGGAAAGGAGTAACAATCAATGTGGAGCTGAAAAATCTTATCCTGTCACAAATTGAAATGATGACTGCACATACAATTGTATGCATAGACTTGACAACAGTGAGAATTATTCTAATTCACAAAATGAAAACACAAACAGTTGCACAACTTCTCTCAAAAAAAAACCCAACAACATCAAACAAACAAACAACAGAGCAGCGTACCTGTTGTCTAGGACCACCTTGAGTGTTTCCCTGACCCAGAGGAATCTGCCTCAGAGGGTCTCGTCCTGATGAACCACCTCCTGAGGGCGGCCCATTCTGTCGCTGGACACCTCTCACCACACTGGGCACGAAGACGTTGGCCACATCTGTCTACAGAACACAGAATAATTCTCTGTCTGTTACCATCAGTAAAAACAATCAAATAGTTTTCAGCTGTCAATGCTCACTTTGGAATATTTGCTGCAGAAATCTGCTTAAAATGAAATATCACTGCATGTTCCAGACTTTGAAGAGTAGATAAAAACTTCAACAAGCAGAATAGTAAAACATTCACGAAAATACAACTTTTTTGTTAAAGTTATGACATCCAATAGCATCATATGTAAAGTGTTTGATTACATTGCAATATGCATATTACTGCATGATATGTCTTGCCTCACAACTCTCAAATTACATTGCATCACAGAGAATACAATATATCATAGAGGAGCATTAATTCAGCAACTATAACTCCCCTTTTCAAGGACTACAAACAATCATTGCTCATTCATAGCAAACAAGTTGCTGTAGAGGATGTGACCAAGTGATCACTTTTTGGAATTCATTCAATACAAAAGGAAATGTGGAGTGAAAACTTTGTGTGGTGGGATCTGGAGAACTTGCTATTCATGAAAACATTTAAAATTGAAAAGATTTCATGAATTTCATATTTTTTTCTTGCCCTACTTAACGTAAATCTTTACTGTCCTTTTTGTAGGATATCACTTAAACCATCAAAGTTGAGGTTTATGGAAACAAGGAAGACATCTCTCCTGCATGCATAAAATTTGTCCTGAAGTTTGGTGAATATTGTTCATACTTTTTTCATTTTATATACTTTCATACAACATGATCAAGGGAAAGAAAATGCTGAACTTCAATAACTCAAGATTTCAAATAAACCTGGGGTGGTCGATTCTCATCCACTTCTCCTGGCCGACTGACGACGACAGGTACAACACCCCCCACCGTAGCGTGGTAAAGCCTTACATCCTCGGTGCCAACATGCCCATCGGGGTTGGAGTCTTCCCCTGCCTGAGACGGAGAGCTCCCCGGGTTCCTGGGGACGTAGACCTGGCCGAAGGGAGTGTCTGGCACTGGTTGTTGAGGATTGCTTGCCGAGGCTGGCCTTCCAGGGGGATATGGATTCCCTTGCTGGAAGCCGAAGGGATTGGAGCTGTCGTACTGGGCCGGGTCGGGATTTTGCAACGGCTGATTTGGGTTCGCATCAAGAACTGGCAGTCCGTCTTCATCCAGGGGTATGAGAAGCTGCTCACAGCACGTTTGGCCTGGTATAGATGCCAAAACTGTATCTTCGCAGCAGGTCTGTCCCGGGAGAGGGTCTACCATGACACCCTGCGAGACATAGGGATCCCCTGGGTTGCCGGGATACGGACCACGCCCACCCTGCTGGGTGCCATCAGTGCCATCGTAGCCCACACCATAGGGATACTGATACCAGGTTTCTGCAGCGTAGGGGTCAAAGGACTGGTGCTCAACCACTGGAAGACCCTCAATGTGGATGGGCGGGCCATCGTTGACCGCAGGATCACCCCCGATCAAGCCGTCCGCGTCAAAGTTGGGGTCGAACACGCCCGGAACGAATGGATTGCCCGGACCTGGATTTTGGGGGTCTACCGGTCCTGGTCCGGGATTCAGGGGGTCGAGTGGCCCTGGGTTGATGGATGTTCCAGCACCAGGAGCTGAGCCACCAGGTTGAGATGGGGGGAAGTCTGGCATAGGAACATGGTGACCTCCAGCCATGTCTGGTTGATCAACACAACAGCCAGGTGTTTCTTCTCGGGTGTTTGGTATGGACGTGCCCTTGCATACACCTGGTCAAGTGGAAAATAAGAGGAATTCAAAAACACACTTTTTTCTATCTTGAAGATCTTTCTTGCAACAAAGAGCATGAAGAATTGAACCAAGTTGGGGGAGGGGGAAGTGACTTCAAGGTTCTATCCAACAATCAGTACATGTCGTAGTTTTCATACAAGCACTGTCTGCACCTGTTTGACAACAACGACTGACTGCTCAAATCAAAATACATATGCACAATTCTCAGCTGAGTATCTAAAGGCTTTATAACAAATCTTTCAAGAATTCTTCAGTCTAATGGTCATCGTGTGTTCTACTAATGGAAGAGAAAATATGAACTGTAGACAAATGCACTCAGCATTGCTCAGAAGCTTTACAATGGAAATGCAATTAACCCTCTTTGTCCCACATTACATCCTGTCCATAGGTTTGTGGGAGAAATTTGTACACATTTGACTCATTGGCATAGGGAGGGTTAAAGGGATCATACAGTTTTGGTTGAGACCTAATTTCAGGTTTCTAACATTTTTGGTGAAGTAATGAGAAACCTCTTATGAAAAATGAAAGAGCATGTAATTCTATGAGGAATTCAACGTTTATTTTATGAAAATTGGTTTTGAAATGGCTGAGATATCCAAAAAAAGAGCGATTCTAATAAAGTGTGGGACCCACACTTTATTACAATCGCTTTGTTTTACTTTGTTATTGGATGTTTCCGTCATTCCAAACCCAATTTTCATCAAATAAACTTTGAATTCCTCTTAAAATGGTATGCTCTGTACTATATCATAAGTGTTTTCTTGGTATCTCGCAAAAAGTTAAAAGCCCAATCTCATCTCCACCAATACTGTACCATCCCTTTAAATCAAAGGAATACAGAGGGCAAGAAAGAAAGGAGAGCCACGCTGAGCAGCTGGATCTCAGAGTAAGACAGGAAAGTCACAAAGGAAAAGAGAGATTTGGCAAACATCAGGAAGGAATTCTCCTAAATCATGAAGGAATTCTCCTCAAGCCGTCTGCGCTTGAATGTTGTGAGCTAAATTCCTACAAGCTCCATGAATCATAGCACAAAAATACACTTGGATGTCACTGAATAACTGTGTACGTGTGTGCATTTCTCGGTGTGTAATGTTCACATGGTCTATTAAGATATGAACTTTGGTTATGATCTTTTTCTGCACTGTTCAGTACAGACAATAATCAGAGGTACTTTGGGTCTATAACTGCACAAGGTTACTCATATAAGGTCACCATGCATGTAGTGCCTGCTTATAGGTTTCACCACTTTAGCAATAGTTATCATCGAATTACATTTTACTGTATCGTTTCACTCACGCATGCATGCTTCGTTGTTTGTTTGAAAGAGTGGTATAAAGTTAAAAAGTCAAGGTTTCCATCCATGTCCTGATTCTAATATTCATTTTCATAGTGTTCAACATATTATACTGTATATAAAAACCAACTAAGTTGATGGCACGAAACAGATATGCCAATTACCAGCCTTACCATTTTTGGCATCCTTGATAACCACAGTCACTCGGCTGTACTGTCCGAGAACGGCGTTGACCGGATCCACCAGCGTCACTCTGAACCGCTCCCGCGTCTCCTCAAGCTCGTCGGGCAGCAGCTGCACGTTCCACGTCGCCGTGGAGATGGTCGGATCCATCTGGAGCAGGCGGGCGCGGCTGGGGATGTAGTCCTGGCCGGCACGGGCCGTCATGTCCTCCACCTCCACGGTGACGAAGGAGGAGAGGAGCTGATTCCCGACGCGGATGACATGGATGGGGAGAGTGCCGTCCGTCTCACACACCATGTACTGGGGACGAGAAAACATGACCACCGCCCAGTGCATAGAAAACCTGAGAGACAGACATACACATAATAATATGCAATTCAACAAGACAGAAAAGGGGTTTGTAATTACATAGGACTAGTTTAATCTATCAGTGCTAAACAAGCTCTTGCCTTCCTGGTAAGACAATCAGAGGATTTGCACTCATTCCAAAGAAGACCTTATATGCCTTTATGATTTTTGGACAAAATTTACTCAGTCACATTCATTTCAACTGTCTTTCAATGAAATTATCGTAACCTATCTAACCACATTTCAGGTGCAATAGACCATGTGGCAGCATTATATGCACAATGAAGAGAAGGAGCCTGAACAAGGTCTTTTGCTTATCCACCATTCAAAAAATATTAACTGAATAAAGTAATCAGCATAAAATCCAAAAAGTTCAGGGGGGGGGGGGTTGTCCAGAAGCTTGAACATTGGTTTGATAAAAAGATAAAAAGAGTAGTAAAATCTAGTACAAATCTTGCCCCAAATCACTACTCCTATACGCACAATTTGATAAGAGGCCTAATGTCTCAGCTACTTGTTTAATAATACACACATTATTCCTATCTTACCTTTGATTCCTCAAGCTGTTTCCATGGCAATCCCACACGTCAAAGATGAAGCTGTCATTGGCTGCCTTCACGTTCTCCCTCATCACATACATGACCCTCTTGTTGTCAACGTCGCTCTGCGAAAACTGGCCCATTATCCGCTCCCTGCTGCCCACATATTCTAGATGACCAAACATCGGGTCTTTAGTCAAGGAGTAGCTGATACCATCCGGTGGGCATTCATCAACTGCATGGAGGTTCATGTTTGAGAAGATGAACCCCATCTGGTCTAGAATTGTCTGCATCTTGGTCGGGCCAACATTCATGAGTACTTCCGGAGGATCCCTGTCAACGACGTTGACTTGGATTCGGAAGGACACTGGCTCGTAGCGAGACACCCCATTGACCACAAATCCAGTGTTGGTGCCATCGTCGACGACGAAGAAGAACTCATCTCTCTCTGCCTGCCCAAAATCATGTCTGTAGGAAACATCATAGTTTTCGATGTCCCTCTGAGTGAAACTTCTCTCGACTGGAAGACCTCCGATGAGCAGGGTGCCAAATTGAGGGGCCTGGGTGATGACGAATGAGATACTGGAGGAGTCAGTGTCTGGATCCATTGCCTGCAGCTGGGAGAGTGACACGATCTGAAAGCCATTCTGGGCCACGGTCAGCGGTTCGTTGACCATCAGTATGGGCAGTTGATCATCAACTGGAATGACCACAATGTGGAAGGTGTCATTGCGCAGTTCGTAACCATTCGTGATGCTGAACGTGAACTGGTCATTCTGCACCCGATCTGTCCTGAGATGTCTGTAAATGATCCTGCGACCCAAAACGTCCATCTGTGTGAAGGACGTCAGGGGGATGTTTGGACGGGCTATGTCTTCCAAGTGGCCCTGTGTCGGAGATGACAGTACACGGAAAACGATATCCGCAAGCTCTCCGCTGTTGTCATTGGCAGAGAGGAGCGTGGGCGGAATGACAACAACTTGTCCTTCCTCTAGCTGAAGTCCATTGTTGGTGATCACGAGAGGTTCTCGCTTTGTGTTTTCAATCCTAATCCTGAAATTCTGCTTGCCAGTGGAACGCACGCCATCGCTAACAGAGAAGTGGAAACGGTCAATGCCCTTTGAGCCCAGGGCAGCGGAATGAAGGTATCGGATCAGGTTCTGATTGAGATCCTCCTGGGTGAAGTTTGTGAGGACAGCAGTGATGTCTTCCCAAGTGTCATCGTTAACTTTCCGTTGAAGGGTACCTCTCCGAGGCAAGGAATTCAGAGTGTAGATGAGGTGATCATCGGGCGTGTCCTCATCCTCACTGCGCAGAATAACAGGGGAGATGAGGCGACTCTCCCTGATGCTTATCTTAATTCCAGCATTTTTTATGATTACAGGAGCTTCATCGTTGACTGGGATGATAGTAATATTAATCATTTTGCGAATGGAGTGTTTCCCGTCTGTAACACGCACAACAAACTTATCGCTCGTTGACTCAGAACCATCGTGAACGTAGGCCAGGGACAGGGTGTTTAAGAGCTGATTTAGATTGAAATCAAAGACTGGCCTGGGAGACTGTGGAAGAGGGGGGACCCTGTTTATAATGATGCCATGCTCTGGAGCTCGAATGATCGAAAACATCAACATGTCCATGGGGATGTCCAGATCGTTTGCGGTAATGGTGTCTGTCCTGATCTTGAAGAATGAGCCTTCATAAACTGTGAAGTTACGAACAAACAGGGTTGGGGCCTCGTCATTCTGTGGATTGATGTTGATCATGAACGTCACATTGGGTGAGGAGTGTTCCCCATCGGTTACATACAACATGAGGGAATCCCCGCTGGGTTCCAGCCCTTCAAACCTTGACTGCACATAGTTAACATTGCCATCAGCAATGTCTTGGAAGGTGAAGAAAGAGATGGGTTTACCAGCATTACTTTTCTCAAAGCCTGGAGAAGGGAGAATATTCTCAACAAAACCCCATTCTGGTTGGCGGGTGATGACAAAGCGGATCCGGTCCGATGTGGAATCACGATCAACTGCACTAAGGACATCAAGCGTGAAAGTTGTCTTCCCTCCTTCATCTACAAAAAAGGGGTTGCCAAAAACGATTCTCGGAGGTTTGTTATCAGTTGGGGTAATATTTATAATGACATCTTTGACCGGCAGATTGGGGTTGGATGGCACACTTTTGTCCGACACCAGCAGTGTGATCACGTCCTGGATGTTTCTGATTCCAGTCTCCCCACCCGTGTGCTGGTACTGGATCTTCCCCCTGATCACATCCCCCTGTGAGAATCGATTCACAATGACGCCATCTCGCAGCAAGACTCCCCTCAGGGGGTGCATCACCACGATGTAGTGGAGCAGCATGTCATTGGTGTCAGGGTCTGTGGCAGAGAGGATGTCTGCTCCGATGGTGACACTCCCTCCCTCTGGGATTGTCAGTTCGGATTCGAGGCCCGTGAGCAGGGCCGGTATTTCATCGTTGACAGGCACAATTGTCAGGTGAACTGTCTCTGTAACTGTGTGAACACCATCAGACACACTGATAACAAACTCGTCAGCTGTAGCTTCCGATCCATCACTGACATAACTGAATGTGATCAAAGAGATATAAATATGATATTCATTTACATGAGCAGGTCAAGATTGAAGGATTAAATGAGAAGACATTTTCCTTATTTTTACTTCATTTAACATCAATTGTAATACTGCCAAGCAAGAGGCCAAGAAGAGACACAGTTCCTTATTGTGATCTGCTTTCACTTTAAATAGACATCATATATCTACCTATCATGTCAAAGATATAGCATACATATGTATTTCCTTTTCATCTACCTATCATGTCAAAGATATAGCATACATGTGTATTTCCTTTTTTCTCCACTAAAACTCATGTACAGCGTAAATCAATTGCATTCAGCCAAGCAATGCATCTTACATGTACATCACCCTAAATTTTTACAGCTGGAGTGGCCACAAAGTATGACAAAACACATTTATCCTGGTGAATTCTTAGGTAAGAAATGAAAAGAGGTTCTTTCCTATATCATTCTTGTATCAATCTCCTCTTATAATGGTCCTGACACAGACACTCATGAAAGTTAAGATAAGAATTTTTTTTTTTTTAATGTTTGATAGTGCTATCATGAAGTTTGCAATATGAAGTGCTGGTTCATAGTATTTTGTCAAGTATTTAGTGCACTTGAGGAGAAGCTAGACCTTACACTGCAGGCCTTACCTGACCCTACCTGCTGCAACGTCAGCCATGGTGAAGTGGTTTCCAACAGTCATGTTCACTCCCCCGAGGAAAACTTGACCACGCAGAGGCAGCTGGACGATGCTCACCACCAGTTCCTCGGCGTTGGTGTCCATGTCCGACACAGAGAACTGAATGGTGTCAAAGGTCAAGGATCGACCTTCCTTGACGAGGAGGTCACTGAAGTAGATGACTGGTTCTTGGTTGTTGACAGGGAGGATGGTGATGTTGAAGAATTCCCCAAGGACGATGTTGCCATAGGGATCGGTGACGGAAAAGACGAACCCTATCCGTCTGGAGTTGGGCCCAATCTCTTTCATTGGGGGCATGTACGCGATGGTACGTTGGTTGATCTCGCCTTGTGTGAAGGATCTAAGGGCCTGGTTACTTGGGTGTTTGGATGGAGAGACCATGCCCGCTGTGGAGAACACTCTCCCGGCATTTGTCAGGCTGAAGCTCTCCACTGAGTACGGAGGAGTGGTGATGGTGAAGCGCAGTCGCTCCTCAGATGATTCTGCATCAGTGAAGTGGAGGTGGTCTCGGGTGATGTACCCTATATCCGTTTCCCTGACAACCAAAGACTGCGACGAGCCAGGAACTCTGGTGGGTGGCAAGTCATGAACTGGAGCAACCTTGATCATGACCACCTGTGTTGGTGATTCATTGGGAGGGATTTGGTTATCGAGCAGGATGAACTCAAAGGAATCGTCAAAGATCTCCTGGCCAAGGTGGTGGTAGTAGATAAGTCCACGGAAGAGGTCTCGTTGTGTGAATTCTGATACCGGGTAGCCGTACGTATCCTCCGAGAATTTTTTCAGCAGCTCACCGGCATGCGGCGGTTGGGTGATTCTGAAGACAATGTAATCATCGCTGGAATCCAAGTCGGAGGCCATCAGCATCATTCGATGGATGCGGACAGACCTGCCTTCTTTGAGTTCAAATTGAATGTTGTTGATCAGGTAAGGTGGACTATCATCCTTGGGAAGTATGTTGATTGGAATAGTCGTCCTGATACTGTGCCTACCATCTGTGATTCTCAATTCAATGCTGTCTCTGAGTGTGTCACTGTCGTCGTGCTCATATACAACAGAATTTGCATTGATGTTCGCAGCAGAAAACATAATGGCTGGGCGTCCATTGACATACAGCCTTCCATGTCGAAGACCGCCAACCACTTTTGCCCTGACGAATATAAGGTTGTCATTGTCAACCAACTGAAAATTGGTTGGCCTGATTGTCCTTGACTGCCCTTCCAGCATGGTGAGGCCTGTGTTCACTGACACCCTGGGAGCATTTGTCTCAGTGGATCTCACTGACACCAGCAAGTTGATGGGGTTGCTAGGTGCAAAATAGGCATCATAGACGGTAAATTCCACTGTGAACACCCGCCTCTCTGGTGAACTGACGGTAGGAGGTTTGTAGGCGATGTTGAGTCTGGACAGATCGTACTGGGTAAAGGATTCTATCGGGTGAGTGTGGTCGTCCAGGTTGACTATGTAGCCCTCGTCCGGGCCAAAGGGCTGGCTGATGTAGAAGATGAGATCCTCGTTCTCCGTTTCATCATCACTACCAGAGATCACCGACGGGGTGATGGTGGTTAGGATGAACTGGTCCGCCTCCATCACATACATGCTCATCATGGACCCAACAGGATTCTGATTTGGAAAGGCTTCTTGGAGGTCAACAGGGAGGTAGTACCGCTCTTCGAACATCCCATCAATCATCATGGGGTCATTGATAATCAGTGTCATGGGGATGAAGTCAATGTTGGGCGTCGGCGGAACCAGATGCTCATAGCGCACCATTCCCATCATGAACTCGTGGCAGTCGGCGGTCAGTGCCTGCACCTGCTCCTTCTCTGACCCGTAACCCCTGGTAAGCTCGCCATACTTCGGGAAACCACTTGTCACCGTGTTGATCTGCACAGTGCAGGAGACATTCCTCCAGCGCTCGTAATCAAAGTCAACCACCGTCCGGTCAATGAGATCAGACGTACCAAAGAAGCGTTCCACGGGCAGAGCCTGTACTGGCCTCACAACATGGTAGGGGTCCTGGGTAATGTTTACGGTTACATACACTGTCTCGTGAACTGTGTCCGTCTCTGTGAACTTGTACACCCTTAACTTGATGGTATCCTGATCCAGCAGAGGTATTCCCGAATGTGTGTAGGTAACAGTCTCAGGGGGGTAATCACAATCAAACACCTGTAAGAAAAGATAAGATGTATTATCACACTGCTGAATATTATCTTACTAAGAAAGGCATAGGGCTGATGGGTTGCAATATTATGACTTTAATATATACTATTTGAATATATTCATATAACTGTTGTGAAGCAAAACTAAAAAGCCAAGTCAAGGAAAACCTGAAAGTTGAGTATGCACCTAATAAAGTAAAATACATGGTGCTCCCAGCACTACAAACACGGTTAAGCACTTTAGGAAGCAATAATTTAGGTTAAAAATTGTTTAATATCACCAAAGTCAAAAGAGCAAAATTCCCTGCTGTTACATAAAATTTTTTTGATATAATGACGAAAACTGTCAGTCCCAATTAACGCCCATTGCAAGTGTTGCCTTATTCTCCCTGTCACAAACTGAAATTTAAATTGTTAATATTTAGACCAAGAAAGTGAAATATATTGACTATTTAAATGGATCATGGGCTTTACTTACATCACCTTGCACCCAACCTTGAACTCTCATTAATTTGCTGTCAATAATAATGTCCACAGCTCAAAAACAAGAGGTAGTGATTTACCTCTGGTTGAAGGATGCCAACTCTCTGGAAATATGCCTCATTCAGTGCCACCTCGACTTTGCACTGTTGGCCCTCTGTCACCGGCTCGAAGGCCAGCACGCTGCGGTTCAGGTAGACGTGCCGACCAATGGCAACCTCCAGCCCCTGGTTGACGGTCACCAGCTGACCAATCACTGCAGCCACGTGGCCAAGGAGCAGCAGACTGGTGATCAGTTCTCTGTCTGTTATCCTGGCCATGATGGCAAGTCTCTCTGACCTGGAGAAAGGGTTCCACTCAAGTTGATGTTCCAGTTAATCTCACATTAATGTAATGTCATCAGGACTTCTGTAAATTGAAAGATTTACAATAGGAAGGTTAACAACTTAGAGACATTAATGCATACAAAGAGTGACTTGGTTAGTTCTACAATAGTTTCAACAGTTAGCAAAACACTTGCAAGTATTATATCAGAGATGAGTTAAAGACTTAAAGCATCAATATTTACAATGCAGGTAATCTTTAAGAGATGCTCTAATATTTGTATTTGGGAGTAACATTGATGATACTGGAAATTCATTGAATACAGCATAGAAACAAAAATATCCCAAAATGAATTCAACAAGAGGGCACTGTGAAAATACCCAGTATCTTTTGAGAGCGATCTAAAAGGTACAATACTACATGGGACCATAGATCCAAACTGAGTATTAGAAATGAATATTTCACATTGTATAACAAACTTGCTTGACAAAATCAAAATTTCATACTCTAGAAACATATTGTAGTTGGGATTTAGCAATTTTATATTTCAGCAGCCAACAGTGAAGACAAGGAATTTAATTGATTTTAACAGTCAAAATTAAACGTCTCTCATTTTTTTCCTTCTCCTTCTTTTCCTTAAAACATGAAACAATTCAGTCAGAGTTACATGATGTATAAAGAGGAAGTACAATCATTGCAGTTCTTGAAAGCATGTGAGATATTGAGAGGGGGACACTGTACACTCGTACTCTGGGCATAACAAGGTAATGAATACAGTCGTATGTATACAAAATACCACACACAAACTAACGGGCAAATTCATAAAGAAGAACCAAACTTGACAAAGGGCAGTGTGTTTTCAAAGGGGTTACAATGGCCCAAACCATCTTTATACTCTATTCCAACAATTTTCAATTGATTCTCAGTACATTGTAGACCTTCATGTAGGGCCCTCTACTGTAAGAGTATACGTGTAGTTTCTGGAGAAAATTTGCCTGAATCATGAATTTACCTGTGAGTCAGTTTCGTTCTTGTAATTTGAGGTAGACAATTCTATTTAAAGGACACAGACAACATGTTTTACACATGTATGTAGTATCTAAACACAAAACTTTTTTTTTAGGCCCAAAGTGAATATCTACATTGCAATTTTCTGGTTTTCAAAACCATGATATGATAGAAACTTCAAAAAACTTTTTATATTTAACATAATGATTCACTGGTCCCAAAGAGTTTTGTACAATTAACAAGAGTTCACTGCCCTATGATTTGCACCTGTGGTGTTCTGGATTAAAATGGATGAAGAAAGGGGCCCCTGTTTTATGTCTCAGGAGTAAAAGATATGAAACAGCTGTAACAGATCTAGCCCAGGAAAGAGCAGTGTCAACATCTAAACAAATAATGTACATTTTCTTTGTTCCACACAAAAATGATGACACACCACCAAAAAAAAAAATTACATTACAACTTACATGTATGACATTAATGTTAGACAAAAATACTGTGTTTGCAAATGTACTTTTCGTCTTCTTCTCTGCTGAGGACAGAAGTGTGAAGTTATGGTGAACTCTTGTGAATGAGAAATATGACTACGTTCTGATCACTGGATAAATAATGATATCAACCACTTTTTACATTTATAGTTATAAACCTGTCACTTGCTATTTGGCATTATCATGCCTTGATTGGTTAAAATATAAACAGTTATGTGGGGGGGGGGGGGGGTTGCATATCTTCCAGTTCCTCCATTTCTTACAAAGTAGGCCCTAGAAACTACTTGAAGATTGGATAGAAGGACACTCTTTTTAAAATTGATATAAATCGTTCTCTTAGGCAGTTATGCACATATACATTTGTACTCACAAATTCATAAATACATTGTGCTGTAACCATTCAGGGTATATTTTCCATTTATTTTGCATATTAACTTAGAACTGCAAACAGAAAGATATAACAGTGTAACGCTGGAGTGATGATGTCACAGTATTTTGTTATAGCTTGGAACCTGGTGCAAGCATGGTTTAAAAGTAAAAATATGTGTTCATATTTGGGTCTGAAGGTGAGGTTGTTTAGAACAAGCCTCCACAGTGATGAATGGCTATGATACAGCCTGTATCACACTTTGGTACAGTTCGACCTCGATTATCCGGCCATGTCGGGACCGGCGCTCATCTGGATTTAAGCGAATTGGCCGGATATGGGAGACACAATGTTATTATACATTCTGTTAGCATTCTCAATGACCGATCGCGATATGGCCTCAACTGCGCCATGATTTACTGTACTGACAAGTTTTCCATCCATGTTCTTATGGTGAATTTATAGATCATGACTGCTTATGTACTTTTACGATGATAATGTGGTGTGAATTTATGTTAGTTCTGGCAGGAATGTTGCAGGTAAATTGTGTGAGCTTTGTAGAAATTTTAATGAGTTTAAAGTCACTGTTTTTTTTTCTTCAAGTTTTTGATGAAAAAAAGTCTTTCTCTGCGTGAACGCGTCCAGATAATAGAGATTTCCAGATAAAAGGAGGCCAGATAATCGAGGTCGAACGGTACTGTAATATTAGAAATTAATGCAACCATACATTTCTAGCTGGGAGAAGTACTTCTAGATTTTTTTAGGCCACATGCTGTGAGTGTGAATATCACCTCATTTTGTGTGTGTGCATGTGTGTGGTATAGTGTTGTGGTGTGTGGTGTGTGGTACAAAGTATGATCTCAAATCTCATATGTACACCTGTAGGCCTACTGCAACTTACAGATGTACTAAGAAGTTTTGTCACTCTTCATTATAGATCACCATAAATGCACAAATGTGAACTGCAACTGACTCCACATTATATTGTGACCACACAAACTACCGCAAACAAACCCTTTCCATGTCTGACCAATTAATAGATGAGTAAGGTGGATTCCTTACCCCAGTTTCAAAATGTCAGGGCACACACTACAAGCTCTAAACCCATTTAGGTGGCTTGAAAAGAAGCCTTGTGCCATTTCCGGTTTCCACCACAGTGTCACGATAAAACAAATGTTGGAATACAAGAGACATCAGAACAAAAGGAAAACCATCGTATCCTGAACAGAAATGTCAAGTTAAGGTCATGCAATTGCAGTCAGTCAAAAGAGCCAGAAGTGTAAAATCTGCAAACTTACTAAAAGAGAAGCCCCTTTTAATTCTAGTCTCAGTGATTCAGACTCTGTGCTTTTCTTGTGATAGAGCACTATCATCATACCAAAGTATTATACAAAGGAATAATTGATTGTTAAAACTAATGTTATAACACATGACAAATAAACAACTATTTTGATATTTAGCAGAAATACAGCTTGTAACATACAGTAGTAAACCTCCTGAAGTACAATAAAACACATTTTTGTGGATTTTTTAATGTAAAAGCCTTGTCAATTTACAATATCACTTTCACTGTTTGTACCCGAATTGCATTTCCTGTACCAACGTGGGAAAGTTGTTAATATATTGAAAAAAAAAAACAACCCTCAATGAATTTCCTTATTTTACAACAACACTTTAAAGAGTTTTAAAGGGAGGATTACTAGAAAAATCTGTGAGTGTTAAATGTACACAGGAAACAGACACCTTCATATATTTGTTCCACTTTTTTCTCTCTTTTTTTTTTAAAGGACAAGTTCACCTTCATAGACATGTGGGTTGAGTGAATGCAGCAATATTGTAGAGCACATCAGTGAGAGTTTGAGCAAAATCGGACAATCCGTTGTAAAAAAGTTATGAATTTTTGAAGTTTCTGCTCAGTCATGGCTGGATGAAAAGACTAAGGCTTGTGATGTCACATGAGTACAACCATATAAAGAAAGAATAAAGAAAATTCAACAAATTTCCATTTTTCTCCCATAACAAAAGAACACTCGACTTCTCTCTTTCAGAAGTCAGGGGGAATAATATTACCCTTAACATACGTCAGTAGCAAGTCGAAGAACTGTACACTTTATTCAAAAAGTAAAGTTTTGTGAAATTCTCTTTTTATTTTCCTTATATAGTTGTACGCATGTGACATCATACACTGTAGTAGTCTTCTCTTCCAGCAGTGACTGCGCAGATACTTAAAATATTCGTAACTTTTGAACGGATTGTCCAATTTTCCTCAAACTTTCACTGATGTGTTCTACTAATATTGCTGCATTCTCTCAATCCTTATGTACATTGTATATGAAGGTGGACTTGTCCTTTAAGTGGAGCAGAAATTGCACATCCATGACTCATTGGACAACAAAGCCATGGACAGTATGTTTCAGAATAACTCAGTGTACAAAGTGAATGACAGTGTGAAAGTGTGACATGAATTGAGATCAAATGAAAAACACAGAAATACAACATCAAAGTGCATTACTTTCTTTTCACTTTGCAATACTCTACATTATCTTAAATGCACTTAAATCTTCACTGAGTTTTAGCCCCAGTCTTGCTGTTTCAATTAAAATGCACAAAACATAAAAAGATTGATGAATTTACTGATAGATTTTGAAAATAAGAAACAACAAAAATAAAAGTGAGCAAGCCTCCAGTTTGCCAATCAATTTATGTCTATATCCAGAAACACATGTTTGCTTGGTTTTGTTTTGCTTTGTTTTGCTTTTGCACAATGGAGACTTGCTTGCTTTTATTTTTGGTGCTTTTTAACATAATATCAAATCTTGCCATACAATAAAATTGTATCTGCAAAATTTTGACTTTAGAAATTATTTGGCATCTCACCAAAAAGTATCAAAATTTATTCAAGTTGGGAGATCACTAGAATAACTAAATTATTATCTGCTTCATGATGACTGCGTGATTACAGGTCTACTTTTCAAAATAAAAAAAGTGTGAATTTTTAATTTTCATTATTCATTGCTATTTCATCCACTGATAATGACATCAGTGATGATAAAAATGATGATCATAATGATGACACTGTCTAAAGTGTGAGGAACTATAATAGCTACAGCTACAATTTATACTGCTGCCAATACTGGTAGGTACTAAAAAATATAATCTAACACTGATCAATGATGATGCAGCTTCACATGTACACATGTACCCCAATATACATAAGAAAATATTTTAGACTTTGAAATGACACATTAAAATGGCATTTTCCACCAAACTTTCAAAGGAGCAATCAACAAAAGGAAGTTAACGGGAAGTTAAGTGGAAATACCAGTGCTGTGATGAATTCTCCAGAGTAAAATTCTCTATAAAGTTCAATACTCTTCTATCGCCCTCCCCTTTGTCTATGACACAGTTAAACTTTTGCCACAGTTTGGCCCCCAAATGACGTCTTTGATGTTGAATCCATTCTTTCATAACAGAAATGCAGTTTACTTCCCCAAACTACGTTGTTATAATAAACACTTGATCTCCGCCAGTTCCCTTCATTCTTGACAGTACCTTAACTTTTCAACCCTTTTCTGTTTTGTTTTTTGTTTTTCTAGGATCAGGGTCCATGATATGATTGCATCAGATAATCTCAGTCATCTAAGCCACAGTCACAAAGAAAAAGGTGAAAGAAAAAAAAAGCCCATGGCTGAAGAGTTTGTTTGTAGCTGAATAATATTTCTTTGATCATGTTGTTCATTCTGCTGTTTTTGCAAGATTGATAAAAGTTTTGTGGCATTCTGGTTTTCACATCAAATCACATTCATTGTCGGGCAGCATTGCTTTAGTGGTGAGGAAACGACAGTTGACTGTACACACTTAATACTTTCCCAATACACCCACTTAGTCACAGCAATTACAAAAAAAAAAAGAGTTCTTTCTTTCTGAGAACACATACAATGTACTGGGTTTCCATTACCAGGAAATACAACAATGCAGTGTACAATGTCAGGGACTCCAGGAGACTATTGTACAACTGTCCTGTATGTCATTTTCAACTGTTGTATGAGGATTCTCCTTTCAGAACAAGGTTCATTATACATCAGAACAGATGAGACTCTAGTGATATCAATCTTGACACTCACTAGGTTCCACCGTATATTACAATGTATGTGGGAAAAACACCAATTTTACTTCAAACCTGAATGACAAAACAATGTACGAATGATGTGCAAAACATGTTCATCAATACAGTATAGAAAAATTCTTCTATGAATTTGCATGTACATACTGTATAAGGTCTATCAATTTGTATAATTGTTCCAGTTCAAGCTAGGACAGATAGTATATGGTTATGAGAAGATTTATGTACTGTATGTTACTATCAAAGTCTCTCGTTATAGCTCTTTTTTATTGGATTAATTGTAGAAATTACCGCTGTTGACATATTAATATTTCATACATGTATGTAAATCAACATGGGGGGGGGGGGGGGGGAGGGGGTGGTGTATACATGTACCTAAATTTGATATTCAGCTTAAACTCAGTAATATGTTACTTCACAATGTACAGTGTAAAAGGATCATAACCTGTCCAAAATCCAATGATGTTCAATTACAACATATTGTACAGGCTCTAAAAAGTTGAACATGGATTGTCAATGATTTACTAGCAAAATGTATAAATGCAGTATAAAATCTTCAACATACAATGAAAACCCCAACACTGTTACACTGTATAACACTTCCAAGCACAGATCAAAATCTTCAACATAAAATGAAAAACCCAACACAGAACATTTCCAAGCACAGATCAAAACTTTATTCATATGGTACTCAAGTTTAACAAGCTCCCCCCCCCCCCCCAGCAATGGTTGAACTGTGTATCAAAATTTTATAGACATGTACAGCAAATAATGCAAGGTAAATGTGAACAATGGAAAATCAGTCATCTGTCCAACAGGTATTGAACTGGTCAAGTGCAACTTGACAAAGACTCAAGGTAACAGCAACTTTTCTTTTTAATTGTATTAAAAGGCACATGACAGTAAAGCAACAGGTACTGTTCTTGTACCATTTGTATTTTATATTTAAAGAGGAATTCCAGTCCAATTTTAAAGAAATAGTACAGCTCCAATTGAGATGGAGTTTCAGGTTTCTAACTTTTTTTTTATAGGCTGATTTTTTAGATAGTGAGAAACCTCTTATGAAATACGAAAAAAACATATTTTTAATTCTAAGAGGAATTCAGAGTTTATCTGATGAAAATCGGTTTTGAAATGGCTGAGATATCCATTTAAGCAAAGCATTCCAAATAAAAGGTGGGATGGCCTTTCATTAGGATTGCTTTGTTTTACCTTGTTTCTGGATATCTCAGCCATTTTAAAACCGATTTTCATCAAACAAACTTTTAATGCCTCTTCTAGAATTGTAGGCTTTTTAACATTTTGTAAAGTGGTTTCTAAATATGTCGCAAAAAGTTGTGTTAATTAAGCTGAATTCTCACCTCAACCAATACTACATGTATAACATCCCTTTAGGTTAGTATCAGTGCAAAAGTGAAATTTTCATCAATATCAGATAAAAATTGAAAAGTTAAAAATCTGTAAAGTTTTGCTACTTTCTGCAGAACCATTCTTGTACTAACAGTTGATATGAATGTAAATCCTCAATGCAAATAAGTGAGCTGATGATGTCATCACAAGACAATTTTCCATTGATCGTTTAAAAAAATAATAATCATGGATAATGATGATGGAAATTCAATACTACTATTATTGAAGTGTAAAACTTGATGTTATTCCTGGCTGAATAACTTCACAAAAATGGTCAGTTCTAATGATATTTCAGGCTTTGAGACTGCGGTAGAACTGCAATTGACTGTAAAACTGAAAATTTCAAAATTGTATATGAACTTACATTGTAGGCCTATAGCAAGTTGTGAGGGGATAATCATCAATTCACTATTTGCATATCAATAATCGTATCGACTCTTTCCTTGCTTTTGATATAACTTTGATCATCTTTTCACAATTAAATAATCTCAAAACATTCAATGCTTTTTCCTCTTTTTTTTCTCGATAACTTAATATAATTGGCCCATGGATGGATAATACTACACGTAGTAGCACAATATTGGCCTGGTCAAACTGTGGTGGTGTGTTCAAAGTAAAAAAAAAACCACCATCTATGAAATATGCATGAAATCCAAAATATTTGGTGGTAGAGATTTCAGAAAAAAAAAACTTTTTATGGAACATTCTTTCTGAACACAAGTCCTACAGATACTTGTATTACAGATATTAATCTAATTCAGTCTCTTAGTAATGGTATTAGTAATCTATGCTGTGAACTCATCTTTTTGATGAGTGTTGATTATTTCACTGTTATATGAATGTTGTAAACATTTTTTTTTGTTTGTATATATACACACATAGACTATTTACGGTAATATGCATTTGTAAGAATCAAATTATCATGATTATCACTGCTATAATCACAACTGTTTGTCATTTGATATACCATCTAATCAATATTCTCTTAAGCCATTCTCTATATGACTGCTATACTTAATACATTCTCTCAATGAAGACTGAAACCACGGCATCTATAAAAACATTGTGTGTTGAATTCTCAAGACAATATTAGTGACAATCACTTCATGTTAACAATCAATTTTCATTTAAGAATCATAGCTCCAACAGAACACACACTACTTTGAACCTACTGCTCAGAATTAGCTGATCTCTAATAGCGTGATGTCAAATCCCATGATTATCACGTATCTCCACTTTAAAACTAGACATTCTCCCCATAAATAATGACCAAAATCTCATTGTGGAAACTACTGTAAAAACACAACAGTTAACTGTGACAGTAGATGAAAATAAAAACACAGTGAACTGCACAGTCGATCTCATGTCATTATGTCATAATAAGCACAACAGCTCCAAATTTGTAGCTGGATTTTACGTATGACTGGCCGTCCGTTCATGTGAAGCAAGAGCTTTTACCAACATTTGAAGACGTTAAGCTCTAATTTCCAGGTTTGTACACAGCATGATGTGGGAATTTATACCGAATCACATCGACTCTGAAAGTATCGGGACAACGAAGGATAAGCGAGCAAGTTCTGCTCGGCTAGTCGCGCTTGCTTTGTGGTTGTGCGAAACGGCAGTTACTGCTCCGAAGGGAGCAGGGCTGTACGTCCTCCTCCACTGCTCACAGCGAGAGAAGCGGCGGCTACGATCTGGAGAAGGGTAGCTTCGCGAGTGCACCCAACAGAATTGACTTACAAAAAGAGTGTTTGTGTCCGCTGGAACAGTTTTCAAGTAGTGAAAAGAGATGAAGCAACTTTCATAGAATCACTACATTTTCAACTTGATTGTCAGTGAAAGAATAAATAGCAAATCAAGGCATATTCTACTTACGGGCTTGGTTGCAGCAGCGGATCGTTCAGTTGTATGACTGGACAGCTGAGTGACAATAGTGGGAACGTCAACATGTCAATCACTTGGTCTGCCAGATGCCTCAAAACAAAGAAAATTGTCCACCCACACAGTACGGGTGAAAACAGGGCTGCAATCGCACCGTCCCACTCCGTTGAATCGGATAGGAGAACGGTGATACACAAAGAGCGTCCTCTCGAGCTAGCAGCAACAGGTGGTGGTGATTGGGTAGGCTATCCGTGTAACTGTGGTCTAGCTGGTAAGTAGCGTTTGCTGTTTTGTTTTGTCTTGTTTTGTTCTGTTTTTGCGTGTTTTTGTCCTTTGCTTTGCTTTGTGTGAGTATGTATGTGTGTCATAATGAGATTTATATTATCTTGCAATTAACTGATTTGTAAATTATTGTTTATATGCATAAACAAAAGAAAAATAATTCAAAGATTGACAAAAACAATAAGTGTGTGTGTGTGCCTGTGAAGAGGGGTAGAGATTGATACTGAGATCTTTGTGTGAGAGAATTTAATCACTGTAGTGTAGAAAAACTGGGAGATTTAACACTTGAGTATGGTACACATTCTGTTCAGTTGTCCATCAGAATCAATCATGAACTTGGGTTCTGTATTCTTTCAACACATTATTGATAAAGACTGGCGGAGTGTTTTCTTGAGGAATATGAATTATCTAGGCTCCGTTTGTTTTGATCAAACCACTTGTAATGCTGTGAGATCACTCATCCTCTCAAGACTGGACCAATGTGTTAAATCATAAATATATATATATATATATATATATATATATATATATATATATAGTATATATATATATATATATATATATATGAAGAGTTTGTTTGCAAAAACCAATAAGTCCATTTTTGAAGATTTTGAAGTACGGTCTCTGTCATAAAGTACAAAATAATACCTTTTAAATGATATATTGGTCACTACATATAAAGGTACATTTTTGAAGTTATGGTCAAAAGAAGCAAAAATTTTCTTATTATTCTCTATATTTTTCTTGACATTTAATCGCAAATATCTCCATTTGGCAAATATGGACTTATCGGTGTTTGCAAACAAACTCTTCATATATATATATATATATATATATAATAAGTGGACTCTTGATTCCAGAGTATCATTGAAGAGGAAATCCACCCCAGAAATATACAAACTCCATAAAAGAGAAAAAAAGTGCCCTTCAGAACTTTTAAAGATTTAACAAAAATCAGATAGGAATTGAATACGAAAGATAGAACATTTTGAAATTTCACGTTTTTTCTTTTCGGAAAATATTTCTTGACCAATCCTTCTATACATATTGAAATGAATGAGCTGATGATGTCATGCCCTGACGATATTTTTCATGTTTTCTATAATGAATTCAGGAATTTATATATATCATATATATATATATATATATATATATATATGTGTGTGTGTGTGTGTGTGTGTGTGTGTGTGTGAAGAGTTTGTTCGCAAAAACCGATAAGTCCATTTTTGAAGATTTTGAAGTGCGGTCTCTGTCATAAAGTACAAAATATAATACCTTTTAAATGATATATTGGTCATTACATATAAAGGTACATTTTTGAAGTTATGGTCAAAAGAAGCAAAAATTTTCTTATTATTCTCTTTATTTTTCTTGACCTTTAATCGCAAATATCTCCATTTGGCAAATATGGACTTATCGGTTTTTGCAAACAAACTCTTCATATATATATATATATATATATATATAATAAGTGGACTCTTGATTCCAGAGTATCATTGAAGAGGAAATCCACCCCAGAAATATACAAACTCCATAAAAGAGAGAAAAGTGCCCTTCAGAACTTTTCAAAAATAACAAAAATCAGATAGGAATTGAATACGAAAGATAGAACATTTTGAAATTTCACGTTTTTTCTTTTCGGAAAATATCTCTTGACCAATCCTTCTATACATATTGAAATGAATGAGCTGATGATGTCATGCCCTGACGATATTTTTCATGTTTTCTATAATGAATTCAGGAATTTATATATATCATATATATATATATATATATATACATATATATATGTGTGTGTGTGCGTGTGTGTGTGAAGAGTTTGTTCGCAAAAACCGATAAGTCCATTTTTGAAGATTTTGAAGTGCGGTCTCTGTCATAAAGTACAAAATAATACCTTTTAAATGATATATTGGTCATTACATATAAAGGTACATTTTTGAAGTTATGGTCAAAAGAAGCAAAAATTTTCTTATTATTCTCTTTATTTTTCTTGACCTTTAATCGCAAATATCTCCACTTGGCAAATATGGACTTATCGGTTTTTGCGAACAAACTCTTCATATATATATATATATATATATATATGTCATTTTATATATGTATATATATATATATATAAAGGCCTATATGTATTCAGCTAGTACAGGTTAAAGCATATACCCATACAAGATACATCAGAGGTAATATTCTTTTTTTTTTCATATTATAATTTTTAATGGTTTTGAGACATTGTTTATCTATATACAGCTGAAAATGAGATTTTTGTCGTTTTTGTGTATGAAATGAAGAGATAGTGAGAGCATGACATCATCGACTTGCTGATTAGATTATTCGCAACGACTGGTCGAGTTTATAACTTTCTTATTTCTCATCCGATTTTGATCATTTTTTCACTGTTCTGCCGGGCTTTTTTTTTCACTTTCTTATGAAATTGATAAACTTTTGTAGTGCATTTCTTCTGTAATTCGTCTATAACACTTCGTTACAGCGCCTGCAGAATAACATGCTTGGCATCCCGTCCTGTGTTCGAAATTTGGAAAAGGAATGAAATTAATAATAAAATACCGTTCCGACTTGTCGTTACTACAAAAATGAAATAAGGTACGTTATTCCGCACAAAGGCAAAATTCCCTTTACCTGGATGTTTGTTAATAAATGTCAAATAAATGAATTAATCCGAAAATGAAATCGCGTTCGTTAATTGTTCCAACATTTAGTGGCCATTATGATTATTCCGAAGGTTTGTCAGGTTCGTCAATCTGAATATGAAAACAAGGTGTGTACTAATTTCCGAGGCACAGCTGAGCAAGGCAATCCATATACTATATTACGATACTTAGTCCAGTTTAAACTGTTTGATTATCTTTTGTGATTTCTTGTTACGTTGATCTTATGCTGAAATAAATACAAAAATACAAACATCTTCGGAATTATGAACCTTATTTCTTTTCCGGATTAGCAAACGTTGGAAAAAACTGGTGCGACATCAGGCAACCAGGCAAAGGTCCATGAGTCCGACTCTAAGCAAAAAAAAAAAAAAAAAAAAAAAAAAAAAAAAAAGACCCACGAGTCCGACACTTATTACATCACTCATGGGTTGTATGACTCGTGGGCAGCATGACTCATACCTGTTTTGAAAATGTGGAGGTTGTGGCCCGTATACTATGACCACGGAATTACGAACCTTATTTCATTTCGGATTAACGAACCTTCGGATGAACAAACTGTAACTGAAAAAAGTCATCCTCCTCAATCAAACCTCTCGCTAGTCCAGCATGTTAGTCCAGCAGGACGGACTAGCTTTTATGCTAGTCCAGCAGGACGGACTAACAAAAATGTTAGTTTTCAGTGTATTATGACCAAAATGATAGACTGAAGTTTGCTCAAAAACTGTTTTTATTTATCATTCTGAATTGCGTTTATACAAATAATTTGTATAAACGCAATTCGGAATGATAAATAAAGAACATTGAATGTTCTTTCTGTACATTCTGCCATTTCCGCTGAAACATTATGAATGAGTATGGGTAACTGTATCCCTAATGTTCTTTCACTGCTATTTAAGGACTATTCAATTCAATTCAATTCAAAATGATTTTATTTCCATAATAAGTAATACAAAGTATACAACGCTTACATGTCATGAGTACATAATATTTTAAGGAACTTTGAATCACGTAAGTTTCAACAAAACATGAACACAATATAATCATGATATCAACTTTGGTTTGGATAAATAAACAAGAAGGATAAGCGATACAATCTTAATTTGTAACTCTACATGGAAAAGACTCTAAAAGGAAAGCATAGCTTGTAAAATTTGTGAATTACTCTAGAAAGTGAGGGCATCTCAAGATCCGTTAAGGAGTCAATGTATGAAAATTTTGATATCCTGGCGTCAGACAAAATAATTAGAAAAATAATTTTAAAAAAGACTATGTCAAGGAAAAGAACGAAAGCAGGGACGAAACAGACAGGAAATTAAACAAATCACTTTATAAAATGAGAAAAGCCATTCAGACGTCAATATGTGGTTATTTCCTTGGATCCTATCACCTTGTATATGAGTGATGAAGATATGTGTGTTAGTAAGATAGACGACAAACAACTTTATGTATATTATATTGACATAAATATTATATTATACATGTACTCAGTATTCGTGTATTTATGAAGAGCTTGTTTCCAAAAGGAGCTAAATCCACTGAAAAAAAATGATGGATTTAGCGCCTTTTGGAAGCACACTCTTCATGATAATGTATGAATATAATTTATATATATAGTACATGTATCTGTATATCAACAAATATAGTAAGTTTCAAAATATCAGTTAAAGGACAACTGTGTATACTGTCAAAATTTCCTTTACCTGGCAAGTCGTAGTCCTACTTGTCAAAATAAACAAATTCTCTGTTATATGCCGAGGCATTTTACAAAAATAAATTCCAGAGCTTAAATTCTCTTTGTTAAAACGGAGGCGGAAGTCGTTTGATGTCTGGTACGGACGTTTGGTTTCGACGTCTAAATTTCCCTCATTTCCTTCCTGTAATGCAATGAAGTAAAGCTAAAAAAAAAGAAGAAGCTTTAATTGCTATACCGTAGAGAATGAGTTCAAATCTTGTAATGATTTGACATTGGTTTGGCATCAGGTAACTTCGAATTTGGTTTTAGAGTCAGGCGACGCTATATGAGCCATATAGGCCTGTAGGGCTTATCATAACAATATGTGATGAATACTTTGTTTTATAGAGTATAAGTTGGTTTACGATTATGGTTAAATAATACATGTGGATTGAGTGAATGCAGCAATTAATAGAAAAAATGTCGGGTTGAGGAAATCGGACAAGCTGTTCAAAAGTTATAATAGTAATAACAAAAAAATACATGTAATGATTATGATGATGATGATGATGATAATAATGATGATAATAATACTTATTATTATTGTTATTATTATTATTATTATTATTATTATTATTATTATTATTGCTATCATTATCATCATCATCATCATCATCATCATTATTAGGCCTATTATTAAGTTTCGGTGCACTAAGCCATCGTTGGATTAGAAGACTATTACAATTTCTGACGCCACGTATGAAAAACGATGATATTTAAAAGAAAATGAATGATATATGTTTATAAGTGTTTTGTTTGACAGATTTGAAACAAGATTTCATTAATTTTCTTATATTGCAAAGTAGGCCTACACATTCCCTCGACGGACGAATGTAACATTATGTACCATATCCCTATGACGGGAATGTAACATAATGTCCCTATAAAGACAGAATGTTACTCTATGATGGGTAATGGATTATTCCCCCTGTTTTCTGAAAGAGGTAACTCTTGAAATAGCTCTTTCATTATGCTAGAAAATTGAGAATATGTTGATTTTTTACACTTCTTTCCTTACATGATGTTCTTGAACTAGGGTTTTATTTTGGAAAATTCTGCATAATATTTTGGCACATCACGCGTACCCATTCATAGTCATTCTTGGGCTAGATAAGAGATAGGGCCTGAGTACCCGGTAGATGGAGCAAAAAGTGTGTTATTGTTTTAGCTGGGTTTTTTTTTAAAGCTACTGTCATTTCTGGTGCTGTTTTAATCATTATGATTACGATTGTCCTTGCACAATTTGAGAGTATATAATTATCACAATTTTAATCACTATTGTGCCCTAATGATCATTGTGTTTACTATGCCCATTTATGTCTGCTTTTCAACACATACATTTTCTCTCCCTTGGATTTTATACCCCTTTTTTTTTTCTTATGTGCTTTAAAGGGTGTGTACAGTTCTGGTCGAGGTGAGGATTTAGCTTTTAACGTTTTGCGAGATATTCAGAAACCACTCTATGAGATGTCAAAGAGCATGCAATTCTAAGGGGTATCAAAAGTTTATTTGATGAAAATTGGTTTTGAAATGGCTGAGATATCCAAAAACAAGGTGAAACAAAGAGATCCTAACAAAAAGCGTGGCTTGTAGTCTTTTATTATTATCACTTTTTTGGATATCTCAAAAAAAAAACAATTTTCATCTAATAAGCGTTGAATCCTTCTTAGAATTACATGCTTTTTCATATTTCATAAGAGGTTTCTCATTATCTCACTTAGGAATGTAAAAAACATGAATGCCCACCCCAACCAGTACTGTACAGCCCCTTTTTATTCTAATTTCTTTTATCAATATCATTATCACTATTGTTGCTGTTATTATCACCCTTTTTGTGTATATATACTTTGATGTATATGTTTGATTATTTTTTTGATTGACTCTCGACCACTTTCATTATGTTGCCGCCTCTTGGTGCACCTTTTCAGGGCTTAATTGCTGTTTCCTCATCGCAGCCCCCCCCCCCTTCCCCTTGCTGTTGCTATTTCACTCTTTTCCTTTCTTTATCTCTCTGTTGTAATTCCTTATCTTGTTTGATGTTGCCCCCTATTCATCCCTTTCCTCCATTGGTTGCCCCCTTGGTCCTCAGGATCATTACTGACCCTCCTCTGCCTTTTGTCTGTCAACCCTCCCGCTTTAATCCCCCTCCCTTTACCTGTTGGGCTCCTTGCCCATGACCTCCTACACTCTTCTTTTGCTTTCTTTGTTCTGTGTCCCTTTTCCTGTCCCTGATTGTTCTTGTTGTGTGAAGTCCTTAAATATGTGATTGTTTCCCTGCCTGTTTGTCATTTTGCCTCGGACGAAGATTCTGCTGGGATCGAAAGCTCAGGCCCCTTTTGACTCCATTTTACTCCATTGGCTCGCCACTATTGGACAAACAGTTTTCAGCAGCTTTTTTTTTTCTACACTAATGATCAGCGATTCATTTTTATACTACAAAAGTCTTAAACTTAGACTATGCATGGTGAAACTGGCATGGCGGCGCGAGTTTCCAAACATTTCGACAGGAGACAATCGTGTCGCGCCTCTCATCCTGATGACAGTTTATAACTTACAGCCTCATAAAGAAATAGATAATAGTCTAGTGACCATGAAGACTAAAGGAGAATCTGGTGAGTCCCCTGCTTGTAGACTTTTCTACCAAAATGTGATGCTCCTTTTGCTACATTTGTTTGCAGTGGCTGAAGTCACGTACGTGTAGGTAGAAATACGTAGTAACGTGTGATAACCACAAACCATACACGTACACGGGGCGGGGATAACTCACAACTTGGAGTCGAATAAATCCGGCGCGGCACGTCCGACGGGGCGCTTGAACCAATAACTTTTGGGGTCGCCGTTGCGATTTGCAAAATGTCGGTGGACTGTGCTCCTAAATTCTAACATTTACCTGTACAACATCAGTCAACATGTAGCACTGCAACTGTGGTGTAGGCCTAAATTTACCACTGTTAATGTTAGTAATTTACTGACTGTTGTGTTAGTGTTAACAACTGAAAGTGTTAGTGTCAGCGTTACACAGCATTCAGCAGGAATTTATCTAATTTGTATTTGTACCGTACCACTAACTGTAGGGGTCACATTTTGATTCTTAAAAGAGTAGGCATCATAGACTAGACTAGTCCATAGAATATAATTTATAGAAGTTCTAGGCCTAACGTTAAACTTTTATTACGTTACTTCTTTTGTCAGCCCTCATGTCTCAGTGATACTAGACAGAAAGATCCGTCTGTCCGGAGGACTCTTTTTATATTTTGCCATTAACGCTGTCCTCCGTAGACAGACGGAAGGTTGCAGTACCCATTGCTGTGTTCTTAACCGCTATCTCTATGGAAAATTGGGTGAGGTACCTCACCCTTCTCGATTGCGTCTAATTCACGGCCCTAGGTCGGCAAATTTAAGCTTGTACCTAGTGAAATTAGATTTTTAAGAATACATTAAACTCACCAGATTAATGAATAATCCAAAATTTTAGTAGAATTTTCAACGTAAAACACAGCCTGTCGCGTCGTTACGTTCAAACTGCAGAAACATACACTATGAATCTATTAGCCAATCACATGCGAGGTAGTTTCTACGTGTTTGTTTTACTAAAACACGTACCTCGCATGTGATTGGCTTACAGATTCAAGATGGCGACTTACACCTTGCAAACGGCGATGTTGCGATATCGATAAAATGTCTGCGTTATAACCGAGTTTATGTGAGTATTTCGATTGCACAATTGAGAAATTTATCCCAAATATTGCTGCATAATGTGTCATGTCATGTCAAACTTGTTTGAATGCAAAAAAGCTGTCTGAAATTTGGTTTATCGTAACGTTTGATCTGTGTGCGACTGCTCCACACAGGAGCCGCAATCATTGACTTCGGTCTGTATACGGAGGGGATCCGTGAAGCCAGACGCAGTCTCCGCGGAACATTCCCCGACGGACAGATACAGACCGATCTTTCGGTCAAAGTGATACATGAAGTGCAAGGTTGGTATGGTAGGTGTTCAACCCACCGACCGGGTCCATAACGACCGACCGCGCATTATAATGCCATTGCGCGTACAGACAGAAAATGTACGCATGGGACTACGCGCAACAGTGTTCGATTCTTCACTGGGCTACGCTACCGAGTAAAATGTGGCGAAAACAAATGAGTATTCCCTCTAAATTACCGAACTTTAGCAAAATCGAATAAGATTTATCGTGTAACTACATATAACTAGGCCTACCTTTGCTGACTCGTTGTTAGATGTAGAGTATCCTTCCGTAATAAATTTGACGATTTTGACCGCAAAATTGTCACCGCCGCTTGTACGATCGTGCACACACGATACACATACACATGACAAACATTTTTGTCGCCCGCTACGACCGTACGAGTTGATGCAGAAACGAGAAATGAATGTGAAAAAAACAAACCGACTCATCTAATTTATTTCAATTACGGTGAAAAGTTTCCTAATGAAAATCAAGTCAAATTCATCAAACAGTCCTTCAAAAGTAATATCGAAGGATTCAAAATATATTCAAATATTATTGGGGAAAAAATGACGGCTAGAAAAAAACAGCGGCCTGTCGAAAAAACGCATTTAAGTGCCCTTTATACATATTGTCAGGGTGGTCGGTAGAAATGAGCAGGGCAACTGAGTGCGGAAAAAATGACACCCCACGCGTTCGAAGCCGCCATCTAAAAGCGCGTACCTCAGATCGCATTTTCAGTGCGCGCTTGTGAATCCGGAGTATTTTCTCCACACGTGAGTAAAATTTCAGGCAAATTGTGAGATTTTTCACGTTTCTATTGATAGAAAAACGTTAGGTGTCCGGTATTATGAACACCCAACCATACCCATCAGATAACTGTTAGACCTACCTAACGTTACTGTAATTGTTCAGATTTTGTACAGCTGTAGGATTGCTCAAATAAAACTTGCCCAAGTGAAAGTTTTGATAGAATTTTTTGACTCATGGCAGGATATTGTGCAACGGTATATCTACCGTTTTGATTTTAATCACATTCACAGCTCGCACTAGCAGAGCGTCAAAGAGTGCTGAGAAGTCGGGTCGGCAAACTGGTACGCCTGTTCCCTCGCCAAACCTGGATGTGACCCTTGCCACACGGATGAAGAGAAGGTTCAGTCGCCGACCGCTACAAGATGTCAGCACCACCGCCTCGACCTCCATGCTCTCTGGGTCTAGCCAGCAAAGCTTGCTGGGATTGTCTGTGGTCAGCACAGCCAGTGAAAGATCTGCATCTGTTGGGCGACAGAGTAGGGTACGACAGCTCTTTTCTTTTCTCTTGATTAACAAGATTCTCGTTGTGGCCGGCGGAACCGTGGGGGCCGTGGGGGCCCCACACATTTTGTGCACCATACAAAGGAATACATAAGGTGTCATCACTTCGGGCCCCCACACTTTTTTTAACCCGGTAGTACGTAAGTGGCACTAAATAGAAATAGATAAAGGTCTTGAAGTATGATTGCGGTAAAGTTATGTTGGTTTTTTTTCTTACTGAAGACCTTCTTTTTTTGTCTTTTTTTTTTGCTTGTCTGCTGAAGAAACTTGGAAATGAAAATGGAAGGGGAGAGATGAGCTGAGGACCTTTTTTTTTTCAGAGATGAGCTGAGGAACTTTTTTTTTTTTTGCTTGTTAGCTTGTTACGTGGAAGTGGGCCCCCACACTTTTGAAATCGCTCCGCCGGCCCTGTCGTATCAATGTGATTAAATTCATCCACATTTGCCACACCATAGCAGTTAAGCATTTTTTTTTTTTTTTCTGAGAACAGCGTCCATGAAATCCACTGTTCACACAAAAGCACCACCAAAGATTAACATGAGAAATTGTTTAGATCTTCTCATAACCTGCTGATGACATCTCAAGTGTTACTTGCATCAGTCACTCAAAAATTAGAGCTCACTTTGATCCTTTTGTTCTTTGTGGTTAGATAACTGTATGTGTCTGATAGAAGCTGCAATTCTCACCTGTAAGTTGAAAGTTTATTATCAGGAGTATGATTTCTGTTACAGCTATAAGCCTTTCGTGTGTAAGGAGCAAGGTGCAGTATGACACGATGTAAGCCTGAATTGAATCTCATTATGACTTTCTCCTTTGCTGCACAATGCAAGAATTGTCTTACAGACATTTGGTTCCTGGTCCCTGTAGTATTACTGCCAACTATTTCACAAAGAATTTTAAAAGAAGACACCCTTTTAAACATGTTGCATTAATGTTTTCCTCAAACCCTATCAAGTACAGACTGAAAGCAAATGCTCTAGATATTATTTGTGTTAAAGTAACAAGTCTCCAAAGTCCCACATTTTTTTACATTTTTTTTTTCATGTTGTTGAGTTTTTAGCTGTTTCATAACGTATGGCATATTTTTGTACAGTCATCTCAGGGCTTTTCCAGCAGTGCTATACTATATGGGCATAATACTACCCACTGCATAAGTGCTTATTCCAAAGCAAGCTGGAAAAGCTTCTGTTCAAAGAGAAATGCCAAAATTATGTGGAGCTTTTTTTTTTTTTTGGGGGGGGGGGGGCATGAAATAGTCATACACTTGTATGTGACCATGCATCACAAAACGAACAAAAAGTCGCACCCATTGATTTTATGTGAGGATTCAAAAAATTTGAAATGGTTCAACTGAGTCAATCTTGAGTTTTTTCACATTTTTGAAAGAGCTATCCTTCCACATTATTACATTATTCTTAAGTTTAGGATCATTAAATGAATGGGAAAGTGCATTTTCAGTAGTTTTTCTACAACCCTTTTTTGTAGAGTAGTGAGATCAGGTATGTCTTAGAGTCCCCTTTTCATTTCTTAAAATCCTTTGCACACTCTTCACTTTCAAGTCTAATAACTTTTGAAAGGATAACTCTGCTGCTTTGAAAGTTAGCATTAATCATGGACAGAATGTGTTAATAGAGCATGCTCAATATCAGCTTAATCTGATAATCTCTTCATTGTCTTGCTCCAGTGGTTTACTTCCTGTGTTTTGTCCCATTCATTGCACAGCTGGTACAGCTTGGTAGAGATTAAGCGCTTGAATACAGACCCTGTACTTCAGTGCATTATTTCTCAGTTCACACTCTTCCAGAGTGTGTGCTTTCTTTCTAGTATTTAGATAGGTGAGGGGAGTCCATTTGAATTGAGTTATACATCATTTTAAAGCTTAGAGTCTGCTCTCTATAAGAATCTGCCCTCAACTAAAAATCCATATCTGGCGACTTTCTGTTCGTTTTATGACGCAGGGTCACTTATATTTTGGTGGATAGCTTTAAATACTTCTCTGTTACGCTTCTCCAGGCAAATTCAAGTTCTGCAAAGTCCAAGCGTTTGTCAACCAAGAGTAGACTCTTCTCAGCCACCATAGACAAGATCTTCAAGCCCATACCCACGCCCAAAGCCATCAGTAGCCCCACCCGATTCCCAAGGTCAAAGGGTACAAGGGGAGTTGTCGAAGGAGGGACGGCAGATGAATCTGAGGATAGCGTGCCAGAGCTTCGGAGTGCCAGAAAAGGGAATGATGCATCGAGGAAAGGGGTAAGGTAGTCTGGAGAGCGTGTTGGTAATATTCCAGCACATTAGGTGTAAAGCCAGTTTGGAGTTAGCTCACGGGCACATGATAGGATTGGAATGACCTTTCTTTTTTCTCAGTTGGTTAGGGGCACTTCACTCACCTCCAGAGCGACATAATGCAAAAGCTGTACATAAAAATTAATGAGATTCATCAATCCTGTTCAAACAGAGAATGAACTTGCGTAAACTAGATGACCAGAATGATCCATCAGTTAGCACTTTGGAGAGCATCCATTTCATTATTTGGAATTGAATGTATAGCAATCTCTTTCTATTGATAATTATTGCCAAATACCACTTTATGTCAGGTGGATGTGCTGGCAAACGGCATTTATAAGGACTACATGAATGATCATTACATCACAGATGCTTACCCCAGTGAATTTAAGAACCAACATGCCTGTTAGTACAAGTGACCTTTTTTCTGCTCATGCGCAAAGTGGAACTGCAAACTTGTTTATTTGCCATGTATTTTGCAAGCATATTTCCTGATTTGAGACCTGTTGGACAATTTCATGAGTGTTAAAGTTTTGCATGCAGAACCACGGCAATGGAATGATACCCCATAAATAAAATGTATCTTCTGAAGAAGCAGGGTTAGCGATATCCTATCGCGGAAATTTATCGTGGATTTTTGTAGAGTTCTTTGATGATCTGGCAAATGTCATGCAACTAAAACTTATTTGAAAACACATTGATAATCCAAGTACGAACATGTAAAACATTGGAAAGTGTGACTTGCACATTAATTGAAAACTATACAATCTTTAATAGTCATGTATACAATTGTAAAAGTTTTGTCAGTACATTAAAATCACCTTACTTTCACATGAAATACACTTTGTTTTTTCATATAGTATATGGATAGGCAAAATATTGAAGTAGATGGCTGTTATATAGATGTTGAATGGTAGGTTGCATTTGATGGATGTTTAAAATTTGCCTAACTTGTGTTACTCCAGAGCCTTGAAGAAGATGAAAGTGGGCCGGAAAGAGGAGAAGGAGGAGGAGGAAGAAGAAGAAGAGGTCAAGGAAAAGGAAGGGCTGCCAAAGGAAAAACAAGTGGATCTGATGACAGTTCTGGAAGGGATGGTTCAGGGGCCACAGAAGACAGCAGCCACCTTTCAGACAGCTCCGTCAGGTTTGTCATATCCAAGCTTTAAACACCTAAGGAGAAGGAGGAGAAAGTGAATGGTATGGATCAGTCATCTAGAAGTGTGAGTTATCATTCTTGCAACATGAGGCCATATGAGATCAAAGCCCATACTGTGCTTGGAAAAATTGCCTGCCTATTATTGGGAAGTTGCCCTTTAATAAAACATTTTGTAATTGTCTTTGAAAAGACATTGGGAATACTTTTTGACCAAAGACAACTGTTGAAGACATGTCCCGAGTACACTTGGTACAGTAGGTGTCTTTGGGAAATGTGTGTTAAAGCAAAATCAGCTCATTCTCAATGGGTTAACACAGCCCAAAAAGTCTGTTACTGATTTTCAGAAGTCTGCTGCCTCCAGTTTTCCCCACTACTTGCCACTGTCTCTTTGATAATGTTGTTGTTTTTATTCACAACTAAGTTGCTTTTTTTTTTGGGGGGGGGGGATGGGGGTTAACACGGTTCAACATAATGCCAACTTATTATTTGATTTATGAACGATACTCTGCAGCTCCAGGACCAAAAATCAGAAGTCCATCCCACAGAAATCAGGTCGGAAAAACCAGAGTCACACTCGCCAGCAAACAGATGGCAAGACAAGCTCAAGAGTTTCGTCGCAGGAGTCGCCAGCGTTGGAGTCCGATGATGACTTCCAACAGCCTGCCACGCCCACTCGGAGGTTGGCTGCCCTCTCGACAAGTAGCGAGAGTGATGTCGCCGTGGCAACAAGCAGGAGGGCGGGTAGGAAACGAGGGACCACCGCATCGGCGTTAGGTGTCGGCGGTTCATCAACGAAGGCAAGAGCAACGGCATCTTTGACCGTGACTTCCACCACGACAGTTTCTGGCAGTGAGTCCTCATCGAACGTTGCTGCCAAAATTAGGAGAGGTAAACGTGGAGATGAGGGCCTCATATATGAACTGCTGTATGCATCGCATATTTTGCGAGGTTTTTATTTTTGCAAATTTTGTGAGTCGACCGCTATTAGCAAAATGAATAGCTTGCATAAATACTGACTCCTGTAACATGCAGTTGTACATCATTGTAAAGTGGGAAATCATCGAAGAACACATCTGCAAACACACATATCATATTGAATGAAAGGAACTGTGCATTTGATGCCATGCTTATTAGTAGAACGTTATGTGGGTAATTTTCTTTGGGTACTCTTTTTTTTCTATTTTGATTTTACTTAAAAAAACAAATTGCAGACACTTTTTTGTTGTTGCCTTGATTTATAAGGATCCAAGAATATTTCCTGTCATGAATATATCATCCTGAATCAAGTGAGAAATGGTGATTAAACTTATTTAATTCCAGTCATATGAGATTTTTGATATTATGATGTTTATATTTTTATATGATTTGACTCGTCTTATATGAAGACTATGAAATATTACGTTTTGTGTGTCATTGTTTTACATCCCAAAATTCAAGTGATTGTCCATTCCCTCAGTTTTTTCTTTATGTCTTTAACTGTAGCTGAATCGTCGTCGGTTCTGGACTCTGATGCTAGCCTTGCAGACCAGGAGTTTATTCACAGCCAGATGATGGCTCTCTCACTGCCTTTCAGGCTGGAGAGTGGACCAAAAGACTGGATCGAAGCCTGGAAGAGTGAGTTAAGCTCTTGGGTCATCCACAGGGAGGGAATATCATTATATTCAGGGAATATCATTTTAGACTTTAGCCAACTGTAAGGTCCTTAGGTGGGTTTTAGGTATTTGGAAGTACAAGTGTAGTAAGATGCATAGTTATGTGTTACAATGTGTCACTTATAGTCATCAATAATCATGAAGTAAGAGTGCTGTCATCCCGTAGGATGCTATGAGCAATGCTGGTTGAGTTTTGTAGAAAGAAGGCCCTTCTTTTGTATGTACATGTATCTGTGATGTTTACTTGTAATGTTAAAATGCACACATTTTTGTTTCAAAACTGGTTTGACAGCTACATACCAACACGAGTGATGCAAACTACAAGATGTTATACATGTAGTTTGATTCCAAAATAACACTCAAGTTTAGCATTATCAAGAAAAAAAAAGAAGAAGAAAAGTAACGAAACCTTGCTTTCTAGCGTGTTATTTGTGATGCACAATACTCCACAATGGCTTATCTTAAAGTATTTTTTTATTTCAAAATTTTCAGTAAAAACATGTTAGAAATGTCATTTTGCACTTTGTAAATGTAGTACACAGTTACCATGATTCACTGCTGTAGAGGAGATCCATGTGATCAGGGTCCCCATCGCATTAAACCATGGTTACATTACAATTAATGGTAACTCTGCAATCAGCGATAACCATCAGCAATTTTGTGGCTCTGATTGGCTATGGAACAGTGCTGCTACCAACTACCAGTGTATTCTGAATTTTGAGGAAAGAATCTGCATTTTGTCCATTCCCAACTCTTGTTTCAATTGAAGTTTCCTGTTTTTCTTGATAACTTTACTGCACTCTCCTATGGGAGCTGCTCTGTCTTTCCTGCGTTTTGAGCCAAAGAGAGATTGGGAGGTCTGTACTGATGCAGAGGTACCATTAATTGTCCAGTCACCGTAGTTTAATGGCATATGCATAATGGTTTTTCACACTGGTTTGATAGGAATCCCATTCTAAATTCAGTGAAAAGTAACAGCTGTAGTATTTAATCTGCTGGCTGGAATGGTGCATCAAAGTGGAAACCCCAAATCAGTTTCCCATTCTGGTGGAAGACTGGTAATCACTATTTGCTGTTTTCTTTCATTTGTACAGAGAAAAGCCCGTCCAAGGATGAAAGCGACGAGATCCCGCAGCGAGTTGTTACCAAGGCAATCTCAAAATGTAAGACACGATCACTTCACCCATTTTGCTAATCTTTCTCAAGTTTCTCTACCTACTCCGTACCATGTAACATGTCCCCGAAAACTGGACATTGGCTTGAAGTGACAGAAAGTTTGAGAGGTCAGTATTAATTGTAAGCATTTTATGATGAAAGAAGATCTTTTGTATTTTTCATGAAACATTTCAAGCTATTTCCAAAGTAAACTACATAAGGTGTAAGTAAACAAGACAGAGGCATACTTATTTCGTAGGGCTGTCATTACCCCTGAGAAATAGGAATGTTACACATCAAAATTGGTACTCATCAAGAGGAGTGCAGTGAGTTAAGCAATCTGTGCTTCCAGATAACAGTGAACAAATTTATAAACATATGGAGTGTGCAAATTAGTTCATTACAACAGGTGCACCCATACTTCCCACAAAAGTTATTTCTTCTCCTCTGCACAGGGCCGGGCTCTCATTTTCCCAGTTGGGCCCACACTTAGATCAATAACTGCTAGAGTCTTGGGGAAGGCTAGTTTCCAGCCATTATTGCAAACTGTAATTGTTGTAGTAGCCATGGTAGCAACTGAAATGCTATAACCGATTGGTTGTTGCTTCCAAGTCGGAACAAAAGTGCAAGTTGTCTTAACTCTTATGCACCACGGTGTAAACCCCCTGTGTGTCACATTATTCTGAAACTGCAACGTAGGCATGCTTTGACTATTAAAACATTCCATGTTTCAAATCTTTGTAAATTTTTATAGATGTTTGTTATGCTCTATGTGCAATGAGCAAAATTGTTGAGAAAATGCAAAGCTTTGCTTTGATGTGTACGTTTATCACACATTCTATGATTATTTTTCATTCAAATGATCAGTGGCTACATCACTGTTGACTTTTGCACACAAATCGATATCAGAAACTTAGAATTTACTCTCAAATCCAATAAATAACACCGCTTGATATCTAATCACAACACTTTACTAGCTTAACGTTACAGGAATGGAATCGCGAGTGACTCTTTTATTGTACTGTAGCATTAGGCAATTTTTTGATGGACTGGGGTGGGTTTGTGCGTTTAAGCAAATGTATGTGAACTTGGCACACTGTTGACTAAGTCGGGCATGCGAATATGGATTAAACCTGCTTCCTGAAACCGGACCCAGATACCACTGGTCAATAATCTTTCCCCCTTCTCTCCTTCTCCACGCCTCCTCCCCTCACCCCCTCCCCCCTTCCCGCCAATTCACTGTCTCCTCCAGTGAACCGCTCCATGGAGGCCACGATGAAGAAGAAGCTGTCACAGCAGAGGAAGCGAGAGACCCTGCGGCGTCTGGTGGACGCCAGGGAGAGAGAGGGGCGGAGCCATGCCGCCGTCCACGCCCACCTTCAGGACCTCCAGGCGAGAATGGTGTCACAGCCATCAACGTGAGTGCAGTACTTATTAGTGGGTCCTTTTTGATGGATTTGTTTGTTTGTTTGTTTGTTTCACTTCCATCTGAGAAGATGGCTGGATAGCCCATATTCAGCTGAAATAGCTGGTCTTTTATGGGGTCCACTTGGATGTAAGGTGGTACCACTTCACCAGGTTAAATACCCAGCTCTTTACGATGAATAAATGAAGCGGGATCTTTTAGGTGCATAAGTTGTGACTCTCTCACACACGGGACCTCCATTTTATGTCCTATCTGAGGGGCTGAGTGTTTTGCCTCTGACTAGAAGGGACAGTATGATTACACACAACATTGCCCAGTGGGACTCGGGAGCCGAACTTGGGTCGTTTGGATCGTTAGGCAGACGTGCTCCCAACTGGTGAGTTGGCTCAGTCGGTAGCGCCTCTGCCTCACGATCACGCGGCCCGGGTTCGAACCCGAGTCTGGACTGAGCAATGTTGTATGTAAGCATACCGTCTTCTCTAGCAAGAGGCAAAACACTCTGTCCCTCAGATTGGACATAAAATGGAGGTCCCATGTATGAGAGAGTAACAACTCATGCACGTAAAAGATCCCGCTTCATTCATTTATCGTAAAGCTCAGGGTATTTTACCCGGTGAAGTGGTCCCACCTCAAATCCAACTGGACCCCATGGAAGACCAGCTTAAAGTAGCTGAATATGGGCCATCCAGCCATATTCTCAGATGGAAAATGAACAAACAAACAAACTGAGCTACACTGTAACTCGCCACCATGGAGGCAATCCTTGTATTGGGTAAAGCTACTGCATTTTTTTAAAAACCACAACATAGTTCTCAAAAGCGCTTAAGATTCATCTTCCACCATTTGAAATTTGCTCGCGATATATCGAAAGGCTCTACCAAGAAAGTTGTCCGGCTGATGAGGTTTTGCCAGGGTAGTGAGTTGTTATGCAGTATTTTGAAATCAAAAGTGTAAAATAATTTCTTTCATTTCTGAAGTGCCCTTTCTGTTCAGCTGTGGGTGTGTAGAACATTGGCTGTACAAGATCTGTGTGTATGGTAAGATGTATTTGTCATTTTGAGCTACTGCATCTTATCTCCATAAGACAAAACTTTGTACTATGTCATAATTATCAATGTTATTATTTGGCATTACTAGTGTGATCGAGGTGTTCATACCAGTGATATTGGTTGCCTACTTCGCAGGATGCTGGAAAACTTCCCAGAAGAGTGGACAAGCAGCAGGGATGAAGAGCTTTCCGAACCCTTACTCAAAAGGTGACGCCTGCCTCTGATGTCTGTTTTGATTCCGTGGCTCATATTGCTGTTTATAAGATACTAATTTCACTGTGTTTTGTTGTAGTGTCTTAGACTTTAATGTTTTGGAAAGGGAATGTAAATGTTAGAGTCTTAGGTATGAAATTGTGACTGTGAAGTGTAGAAAAGTATTTTAGATGATGCCATTTCACTGTACAGTGCACTTCCGTTTTAACGAACACTGTTATAATGAAGTTCCAGTCACAACAAAGTAAAAGTTCAGGCTGCAACATTATCCGCTCGATGATTTTTATTGTTTATTTGTTCGATGATAACGAAATTTCGATATAACATTAACAAAAGAAAACTGCCGGTCCCGAGGACTTTGTTACAATGGGAGTCCACTAGTAATTTCAACATTTTTATAGCATCTAGATTTATGTCAATGTGCTTACAGAAATGGAAACACAATTGCAAAGTTTTTTGAGAGATGTGTGCACAAAAAGAGAAAAGAACAGACAACCCCAACCCAGCTACACTCCAGTGTGGTTGGGTACAAACCTGCAAAGCTTGTTTTCTGTTTTATTCCAAAATTGTCACACAAACGTGATTGCAGTGAATGATGTTGGTTTCTTTGGTCTCTTCCTGTTGCGTTAGATACTCATCCATGAGGTCACGTGTTGGCGAGATGGTGGAGAACCTGTGTATGGAGAAGAGGCAGCTTGGAGAAAACAAGGTAGGAGGATGGCTGATGAAGCTACTTTAACCCGTTGAAGACGAGTCCCGAGTATACTCGGGCAAGCATCTATGGGAAATGCGTGTTGAAGCAAAATCAAATCGTCCTCAACAGGTTAAGGTTGCCAATAGGTGGGGTATAGAGGGCGCTCCTTGCTGATGGTCTCTCACTTTGGTTTGCAAATGCTGTCACACCTATAAAATCTCCGCAAAGACTCTTATACTTTTGCAGCAAACTCACAGCAGTCACCTACTTGTCTGTCATAGTAAGTATTGCGAGATGCATGGTGCACATAATTTTATGGTCTTGTTCGTATGTTTGTACAGTATTTGTTTTGAGAGGTGTGTGGATGCCTGCGTCAGTGTGTCAAATGGCAAGTGGCTTTTAGTGACTGATTGCCTCTGACAAAACACATGCACACAGTGTAGGTCTATGCACCAGGTGGACAGAGATGAAGTTACCATGGTAACGAGTGGGATGACCACATGCCAGTGCTCATGTGAAATTTGATGATGTCTGGAGAAAGGAGTGTCTGGAATGACCAAGAGAGTAGTGATGGGAGAGAACAATCATTGATATGGTGATACTGTAAGTGCCATATATACAATTGTATTTAGTGAGTCTAATTTTTCACGAATCGGGACTTCCCACCAAATTCGCGAGTGGTTAAATTCGCGAATGGGGTATACACTCCTGAACAGAGAATTGTTCGTGTGTACATAACATTCATGTCATGATCAGAGCTCATAATTTTGCTTGTTTTTAAAACTCACAAATTGTACCCGACTCGTAAAATTTGCAAAAACTAAAAATCTTGTGAAATATTTGGCGTATACAGTATTGTGTTGGATTGAGTCATGAGACAGGCAGTTGACCATGTCAGCATAATGCAGAGTGCAAACTTAATAGTCATACTCAGATCAATGTCAATGCATGCACAATTGAGTTTTAGCAAAAACATGCAGACATGCTTGACTATTTCTGTGCTACAGATTTTGAGCAGAGTATAGTGTAACCCTGTTGTCCCAGAGTGTTTGCTATAAGAGTAATATAGTCTGATGTGGGTTGGCTAATTAGCCCTCAAATTGTGTCATTTATGTGTTTGTTTTGTTTTTTGTTTTGTTTTTCATTGAAATGACAGAAATACACATTTTCATCTCTAATTTGATTTCTATTAATGCCAACCTTACTCTTAATAAAATTCAGCTAGGGCACCGTTTCATGAAAGTTGTCAGCCCTGACAAGTTGTCAGTCACGGACAATTACCATAGTAACAGTCAGTGACAAGAGTGTCTCAGCCAATCAAAACCAAGGATTATACTGAAATTGTCAGAGACTGACAAGTTGTCAGCGCTGACTAAATTGATGAAACACCGCCCAGGTGTTAGTGTTCCTGTCTTGGGAATAGCCAGAGCAATAGTGGATGTACTGTTTCTTGTTTTGGATTTCTGTCCACATGTCACCTTATAATGGCGTAATTATGTGTTTCAGTGGTATGATGATTGTTCCCTTTTGCCTACAGATGCTTGTTGAGACTTTGCAAAGTCTGAATGACTTGGATGTGCCCAGCTCGGAAGAAGTCACAAAAGAACTGGAAAGGAGTAAAAGGCTAGGTACTGACTGCTTGTAGTTTGCTTAGATTGTAACACAAATTTACTTATACATTGTATGTTAGAAAGAAAAAGTATCGATCAGATTTAAGTGACTGTGAACCATTGCCTCTGTCCATAAAGATGCCAAACACACAAAATAATATTTTCATCCCCACATCCCATTATCGAGATTAACAGAAACCTGCTCAGTGGATTATCTTGATCACTGGCCCAGATATGCCACATGAGGTGTAGATGTGCTGATAAGATTTGGGGCAATATGCCGTTAGGTCAAATGTCACTAAACTTTGGCTGACAATGACAGTTTTTGTCAAACCTACTGGAGGTGAGGGATCGCCTGCAGCGTCTGTCCATCCGTCGTCTGTCCATCTGTCCGTCCGTAACGCTACAAAAACTTGAATAACTAGCTTAGATAGCTTCAATTTCAATCACAGAGTGGTTATACAAAGTTACAAATTTTACCAAACATGAAGGTCACCTCAAGTTCAAAGGTCACAGGCAGGGGTCAATGAATTTTAGCGCCCAATGTTCAGTTTTTACGGCGCGTTTCGATTATGGCTCATAACTTTTGATGTGCATGTCCCTTTGTGATCAAACTTGGATGGTAGATGCCCCTTGGCAAGTTGAAGGTCACCTAAAGGTCAAAGGTCACAGACAGATGTCAACGAACTTTTAGGGCCCAATGTTATGTTTTTATGGCACGTTTTCATTATGGCTCAAAACTTTTGATCAATATTTCTGTTTGTGACCAAACTTGGATTGTAGATGTCCCTTGGGGAGTTCAAGGTCACCACAAGGTCAATGGTCACAGACATGGGTCAACAAACTTTTAGGGCCCAATGTAAAATTTTATCAGCGCGTTTCGATTATGGCTCATAATTTTTTATCCCTATGTCCGTTTGTGACCAAACTTGGATGGTAGATGTCCCTTGGAAAGTTGAAGTTCACCACTAGGTCAAAGGTCACAGACAGGGGTCAACAAACTTTTAGGGCCCAATGTTAAGTTTTTACGGCGCGTTTCAATTATGGCTCATAACTTTTGATCCATATGTCCGTTTGTGACCAAACTTGGTATATGTCCCTTTGGGAGTTGAAGGTCACCACAAGGTCAAAGATCATTGGTGGGGTCAATGAACTTCCAGGAGTTAGAAAAACATTAAATTCTTCTACACGAATGGGCAAGACACATTTTGGCACTTGCCTTGTTAGCTCTGACTTCATCTATGAATGTCCAATGGTGACATGCTTCAGAAGAATAGATATTATAAGGAAATCATCTCCAGGAAATAATGAATAGTGGTGTAAGCTCACTGCTCAAGGTCACTAGTTATTTCTTCTTTTAATATTTTTTGAAATCATTTCCAGGTATGTATTCCACTAAGAATGTCCAATGGTGACGTATAAGAGTTGGTGGACAGGGTAGAAATTATTGCCAATTATTTGCATGAATATGATTATGGTGATATATGAAGGTAAAATTTAGAGCTCACTGTACTGTGGTTAAATGTATAAAATAGTCATTTTAGAGCTAGGGTTTCAGCTGGGAATGTTGATGGGCAACACTTTATGGTAAGCAGGATAGATGTAACTCAACAATTTATTACCTTAATCAGAGGTGAAAATTAAAACCCAAGGTGAGGGGTCATAAAAAATTAAGCGGAAATCTTATTTGTTGATCATAATTTCCACTAGGTATATACAGTCAAATAAGAAAGTTGTTGATGTAATGGAGCTTTTTGTATATGTTCTACTGAATTCAAAGAAATAAGGGAATATTTTAGTGAGCTAGATGTACCATCTCTTTAAGAAAATATAATTCTGTTAGACAAGTGTAGAGCCCTCTTTTTTTTTTTTATAAGTTATCAGGAAAACAGCAGTGGTAATTATTTCAAGTTAACAGTCCAATTTTTCGTGAGTCTTTTTGCTGGGGATATTCTTGCTGATGGCCCGTGTGTTGTCTGTTATTCACTGCAGTGGCCCTGGTGGTCGAGAAACTAAAGAAGCGTAGCCCTAAGAAGACACCTGCAAGTGCCAAGGCCAGCTCCAAGATGTCCTCTGCGAAGCAGCAGCGGGCGCCTCTTCCAGACACCCACGTTGCCCTCAAGAATATGTTCTTCAACGTCGGCAGCAGCCGCCCTTGAGCATATGATGATCGACGTCTGCAACTTCAAGGTTCACCCAGCCGTCTCCCGTTGTTGAGTTTTTACCCAGTTTGTGGAAGGAAACACTCGTACCTGTTAGTTTGGTTTAGGAGAGGCTGCTGAAAGATCGCTTTGACGTGAAGATTTTGGGACCTCTCGCGGACGACACGCAATCCAACTACTGGGACAGCCCGTGAGTCTAGACTTTGTCTGTGATGTTAGGTCCCATTGCCAATTGCTCGGCATTGGTGCAGAGGTGGTGTATTGTCAAACTGCGGAGAAATGCTCTCCCTTTCATGTATTCTATTTTTTGTTTTTCAGATTATGATATGAGCATTTCATTTTGTTTTGAGTGACATGCAGGTTGCCACCGTTTGCAGACTGCAACGCTCGTGTGTTTGGTTCTATGCCTTTATTTTCAGAGCTCATTCATCAACATTTAAAGCTGTCTTGGGTATTGGAGCTTTGCCAGTGTGTTTATTGGTAATGTAAACAAGATCCTCTTTTGAGCTCCCTATAGCATACAGCCGTACCCGCTACATGCTATGAGGATTACAATCAGCACTGGCTGTCGGGCAGAAGCTCAGTGGTGTAGTGGATAAAACGTCTCTCTGGTAATCAAGAGGTCATTCGTGGTTTGCCATCGACTTCGTGTTTATTTCAACGCCTGCATTTTCTCTCATTCTGTTTTTTTTTTCTCTCTCTCTCTCATTTGCCTTTTTGTTTAAATCATTTGTTATGATTGTGATGTTAGACTGTTCTATTATCTCTCCCTGTTCTCTGTTCTGTCTCTTTCTCTTCTCTATAGTACTCACAATCTTAGATTAAAGTAGATTAAGCAAAGACTGCATGAAATGTTCTCTCTTGTTTGTGATATTGACTTTTATTATAAACCATTGTAAAAGATTTCTGAACAAAAAACCCGAAAGAAAAAATCAACTATGATACTTGGTACAGTTTCCATTATCATTCCTACTGGCATATGTTTTCATCTTGCACCCGGTAATGAATATTTCAATTCGTAGTCAACTAAACTGATTCAACACATACATGTGTGCAGTAAGCTAACATGGACTCCAACTGTTAAATGGCATGAAGTGCAGTGTTTGCTGACACAAAGATCTCGGCAAGTTGATGTAAAGAATCGGTGAACAAGTAACATCCTATACATTGAAAGACAAGCTTTGTGTGTTAAAAAAATTCTCGAAGGCGTCAAATTCCTCTTACTTGATGGACATACCAGTCCTCATCTCATCATTAATGAAAATTCAAGGCTGTCACTATTAACATCATGTAGAAATCTCTTGGGCTATATTATGACCTGAACAATTGGGGGAGATTATTCCCATCCCAAAACTTCCTGAAATGAATTCAATTTGAAAGTTTTCTTAGAGACAAATAATACAAACTTGGAAGCGCCTTTCTTTTTGACCTAGCTTTTCGTCTTCTTTTCTTTCCTGTGCCGTTTATGAGGCTGGTCTGTTTCATCGCTCACACAACCCCAACATCATCAACCTCATCTTCGTACGTGTGGTTTTCTCCCCACCCCAAACTCCTCAGACTTGATATCATCAAACTTCTGTATGGTGTCAACAGGCTGCGTATAAAACCTATGCTCCAGATACGTAAACTGTTTACAAACCATACACAAGTCTGCCCACACTCGTCAACCGTTTTGTGTTTCCTCAGCAGATTGACATTACGTAGTAATACTGTTACAAAGTGGAGGTTTGTAGTATTTCCAACAGACTCTCATTTCTTTGTGGGTGCAAAAACTGATAGTTCTTGAAATTTCAGCTACCCCTATCGCAGTGTTGCAATGTTGCATCTAGCTGGAGCGGAACAGCGTTTACCGTAACATTCTCACTTTTTGTTTGTTTTGTTGTGCTCTGTAACTTTACATCGTACCCCTTCAGACACTTCTCACAGAAGTAAGATCTGCGATAAAATGCGCCGAGGGAGGTAACCAAGTCGAAGTGTTCGTTCTGCCAGTACAAGTTATATGGCTTGATCTCGATCTTTAGGGCCAGAATAAGCGTGTTCAATTTGGCTTTCGAAATGACAATGACTCTGTAGTTACTCATTTTTGAAGTGTTTTCAAAAGACTGGATCTCTTCTAGACCGCATTTCCCATGTACGGGACATTTACTCCTCTATGCAAATCTCTCTCGTAGTCCGCTTGTTGTCCATAACTTTTCCTTATTGAGTAGCAGTCTGGGTCATATTTTATGTGAGCCATTCCCGTCACTATCGCTCTTGCGCAACACATCTCATCCACGCCCTGATATTTTATTTGGATGATGCTACGCGTTTTCAGCAGCTTTTCATTGAGGTTCAAACCTCTTTGATTTGATTTCTTTCTCTCAGGCAGGACAAAATTTGTGACATTGAATGTCCAAAATTTCATCGAGTGACAGCTCCTTGTGTGATTTGGGCATTGACTGCAATTTTGTGCTGAATGTATTGTGCATCAACTGGTTGTTCCTAACGAAAGGCATGCTGATTGATTTATCCAGTTTAGAAGTATCAAAGACAACTCTTTTTAAAGAAATGTGTGTCCCGAGCACCTTCAACCACGTCATCTACAATATTGTTGAACAGCCCATTCGCACGAGGCAGCATGTCAATAGTGGGACCGTTTCTCCCAACCAGATTTAAAACAAACAAACAAACAAACAAACAACGTATTCAGTCATGGTGGCATTATACTTCTTACAAAGTCTTTGACTGACCTTTCTCACACTGTAAATCGGCAACTGACTTTGTAGTTGGGGGAGAGTGTGTTCCTCCGCTTGCCGCTTCCTGACTGCGGTGGATGAACCGTGTCATCTACAACCATTTCCGATTCACTCAGATTAAAATATTCTTCGGCACTACTTGCATGTGACTCTTCCTCACCCAGAAATTTGTGCGCAGGCACAACCTTTGGACTCACTCTCTGCATGTAGCACTGATGCCTCGTGGAACAAATATTCTGCATATTTTGCAAAGTGTCTGGCCACATCGTGGTTAACATTGTTTCTTTTCAACATGCTTACACTACATAACACACTGCATGTTCCACATTGAAAATACTTGGGAGACGTCCTATTCTCCTTGTGATTTTTGAAGTATTGCTCATTTTTGAAGTTTCAATTGCATTTCTTACAATGTTGAACCTGATCGGCCTTAGATAGGGAAGGACAAGAAGTGGAACAGCAGAATTTGCAAGCGTTCTGGCACTTATGTTCGAATTGACATCATAACCCTTGAGGCACTTTTCACAAAAGTATGATCTCTGATAGAACGCACTTGGCGATGCCACCAGGTCATAGTGATCATTGTGCCAATACAAATAGATTGCACGCTGCCTGTCATCAGGTCCCGCATAGACGATTGTGTTCAGATTCTCTTTTGATATCAGAATGACTCTGTAATTATGCATTCGAGTCGTATTTTCGAATTGCTTGATTTCTTCAATACCACACTTGACATAAGGTACGCTTGCCTCTCTGTGCCAACTCTTGGCGTACTCCTGCTTTCCATAACCCTTTCTGATTGAATTCCAGTTTTCTTCGTTTTCAGTCCTAGTAATGCCAGTTACAATGGCTCGTGCACAACACATGTTATTATTGCCCCTGTCTTTAATTCTATCGCATAGACCATTGTGTTCAAATTCTCTTTGGATATCAGAATGACTCTGTAATTCCGCATTCGTGTCATATTTTCGAATCGCTTGATTTCTTCAATGCTGCACTTGACATGGCGTACGCTTGCCCCCTCTGTGAAAACTCTTGGCGCACTCCTCCTGCTTCCATAACTCTGCCTGGTTGAATTCCAGTTTTCATCATTTTCAATCCTAGCACTACCAGTTACAATGGCTCGTGCACAACACATGTTATCATTTCCCCTATCTTTGAATTATGATGCTCCTAATTTTAAGGAGTTTTTCTTTGAAACCAAGATGCCTCTTAGAACCTTTGCCTCCTTGTGGTGTGTGCAGATGGATAATGTTAAAGGAAACATTTTCATCCAAGGTAACCTCTTCATGCGATTGCAAAACCGATTGGAGTCTTGCAGAGAATGCATCGTTATCCAATTGGTCCCGCCTTACAAATGGCATACTGACGGGCTTATCCAGTTGAGGTGCATTGAACACTACCCTGACAAAATCCCTATCGTTTGCTCCCGCGACCATATCATTTACAATTTCATTGAGCATACCATGCACTCAGTGGATCACATCAACTATCGGACCATTTTGAGCAACAGGTTCAAATGAGACGGTGTAATCAGTACAATTCGCATTGTACTTCTTACTATGCCTATGGCTTACTCTACTCACATTGTACAGAGGTAGAGGTTCATGGACTCTTGGCAGTGTTTTGGATGCCGAATGCTTGTTGCTAGCAGCCGACAATAGTCCACCATTCTCAGTCTTGTGTTTCCTCTTCCCAACTGGCTGCGTGGGTGGTAGTCCACTGGTAGAGGGTTCCCCTTGGGTGTAATCCACTGTAATGTTCTGGGCAGGGGGTCTTGCCACTGGCTGTCCAAACCCAACAGAGGTAGAGGCTCTTGCAGTATTCTTGGTCACATCTGGAGCAATCTCTTAGATTTTTTCTCCCTTGAACTGTTCTCCCCCGGTCTTCAAGTTTGGCATCTTTTCCTTATGCTCCACTCCTGCGTTGGGATGGTGTAAGTAGTTCTGTGTTGCTCATTATGCCCAGGGAGACACACTCTGGACACAGTTCTGACTATTTCATAGAGATTTGCTTTCTCCTTTATCAACTCATTATTGATTCTAGCTTTGAGTTTGTCAAGTCTGATGGATAGTTCGCTCACGGCAGAGACTACTTGACTGAAAAGTTTGTAGAGATCACCATTGTCCGTACTTGTCTCCTGGTCAATTTGACTGCCATTATTGGCATTTGTTTGGCGGAAATCGTTGTTTAGTTCATTGTCTATTGCACTTTGCAGCCTTTTCACCAGGTATCTTTTACATAATTGTTATTAAGTCAGCGTTTCTGGAGTTCGGCTTTTAGTTCCTTTATGCAGAGAGATTTTATATTAGCAGTGACCACTGTGACGTCATAATAGTCCAGTTCAGAAAAGCTCAGCAACCATGCGTAAAGCTGACACAGATCGGTTGGGCACACAAAATGTGCGCATACTTGCTCTCACAGTCATGCGTAGTATCCAGGGTGAAATGTGCGTAAAGTGTTTATATATTTTGCCCACGCTCGGAAAATAAACTCAAGTTTAGAAATTGATCAGGATATTTGTATAAAATTGCCAAAATCTTCAAAATGTCCTATATTTGAGAAAAACATAAGTCTCACCACCGTCCTTTTGCCGTCAGTATAGTATATTAAAGTCCTTTGAGTCTGCTATTTAGCTGAAGAAAGTGCATCTTTCCGGAGCTCGTGAAAAACATGTCCTTCCGATTTGAAGACCAGAAACACCCTTAGTTTGTCGAAACGGGCGGATGTGAGAGCAGCCTTAGTATGTTGAGCTTAGGAGCTAATTTCAGTTCCAAGTTTTCGTGAAAGTTTGTCAGATCCTTCTGCGGCTGAACACTCACAACTCTGGAACTCAATTTGTGTTTTGCAACTGTTCCTGTTGTCAAAGTTAATTTTATTTTTCTCTTTCCCATGTGTGGGTTGAGACTGAACGTGTTGGGCCAACCACTCTCTACTAGCAAACTTAAGTATGCCATGCTGTTGTACCCTGTGCAGATTTTTTTTTGTCATATCATCAACGATGAATCTATGACACCCCAGCTTTTGCATCTTACAGTATTCTTGGTCACATCTGGAACAATCTCCTAGAATTGTCTCCCTAGAACTGTTTCTCCAAATTCTTGAGATTAGTAACTTACCCACCAGCTCCGTTTCTCTTTGGCTTGACAAGTTCACTTTTGGATCTTGCTACCTTTGCTACCAAGGTATCTGTACTGTTAAAGTGGCAGAGTTTGTACTGACTTGAGTCATCGTAGAGTCAAAGCCCCCAAAATGGAAATTCTTGTGAAATCACAAACTCATGCTCAGGGAGAGGAGGAATACTGTCCTATTGTGTCGATGGTAGTAAGGCAACGTGACTTTTGTGTATCAGGTGAGCATTGTATGGTTCATTTTCCTCAAAGTATTTGAAACAAAGAAGCAGTAAGCACCTGTGACAAGCAGCAAAAAATCTCCACCTGGCATTTGTGGCTCGTATTTTTGGACAATCCAATATTAATTATGTAAGACTTAAAAATAAGGTACAGTTCAAAGTCGTCTTTACTTGTATTCTAAGCACTTCTACGTAGTATTAAAGTATATATTTCCTAAATTGAGCTCAATGCCGGTATTATCTAAATTGCAAAAGCAGATACCTCTGGTATAAAGTTAACTTCCAAACAATCTGTGTCCTGGTAGAGTTGAATCATGGTCATCCTCACAATGTACAGATATATTCTGATATGCGGTCATTGGCTGCATCCTTCATAGGAGAGACTGGAGATAAATTTGGGGTCTCAACACGCCCTCAATTTCGCAGTTCAGAATCCTCAGCTTCCACTTGATGTGGCCACCCCCAGCGGGACGGAGATCGTGGTCCTGGAAATTCTTCGTCTTCGTTGGGAAGGTTCCTGTTCTCACCAGTGTTACCTAGCTGCCGCCATCCAACAATATATGCACAAGTTGTCACTTGTTACCACATCTGAGGTATTGTTGTAAACTGGGTTAATGATGACACTGTACGACGCCGTCTCCAGTTAAAATCAGGATCGTTTTATTAGGGAAACAAAACAGCCCCAGTCTGTCGATACAATGATTACGTTAAACTCCGGGTTCCCGCAGCTATGTACGTGTACGTAGTGCTTGTAACGAATGTACAAATGTACCGAGAACTCACAAAAAGTACATCCAAATGTCTCTGAAGTAGATATATGAAAAATGAATTAAATCTGCGTCTCTGTGTCTTTGTGTATTCTCGTAAAAATAAAAGTTGCGTTGTGCCTATGCCAACGATGCCAACTGCACGCAAGCTGCGTCATTGGCATGGTCACAACGCGCCCTAACGCGCTGACGCAACAATAGCGCATTGTCCCGTTTACCACAGTATCCCATTTCTGTAGGTAAGGTACACTTCTATTTGTAGGTAGCAACTTTCCATTTGTATAATCCTATTCTTTTTTGTTTGTTAGATCAATGCAGTCTATACAGGCCTATGCCTCTGAATCTATCAAAATCAAACACAGGTAAAATTAATAAGTACATGCATCTCTTTATCAGTCTTTCTAATAAGTTTCTTGACATAAAGTATTTAATGAACATGGAGTAAAACAGGACTGTCAACCTCTGCAAACCAGCATTCATTTTGATGGACACTGAAAACTGATTTTGAAGGGGAAAAAAGACATAATAGATAAATTACACTCAGATAGCAAGCAAAATAAGTTATAAAAAAACATTTTTCATCTTTAAAAAGAATCCTCTTCTTCAATATCTAAATATAGTTAAAATCATAGTGACATACTAGTTGGCATCACTGTCCAAAAAAAAAAAATTATAATAAAGTGTATTAAAGCAGCTAAAAAGTGACTCAGTCACAAGTTTTCTTTTTTATTTTAAAAACAGCAACTTTCACTTAGTCCGAGGCATTGAGCCAGACTGGGATCTCCATGTAACTGCCAGTGTAATGAACACACTTAAACTTAAAGAGTTGTTAAATAGATAACATTGATAAATGATATCATTTTGATATACCAGGTAATTAAAACTCACCTCACTTTTCAGTTCACACAGGGCTTTTGTCACCCTCCTCACCACCCTGCTGCAAGTTGCAACACTAATGCTGTGCATTGCAGCACTGTTGTCCAGCACAGACCCTGTGGCATAAAACCTTAATGCAATGAAAACTTGCAGACTTGGAGGCCTGCACGGTTCCTTTCTGTTGGATGTTCCAGCTGGCCTTCCAGGCTGTCAATGAGGTATATAACTCCTTCACGGTCAAATTGGTACTTCTTGAACATTGCGGTATTGTTATAGCAGTCAAGAGGAATGTAGCGATCCCTAAAAACCCTCCTCTCTCCTCAACCACCTGTTGAACAGCATAATATGCCAGCTTGATCTTGCTTGTGTCGTCATAGTAATGGTAAGTTGTCGCTCCGGCATGTCATTCACCATATGGTATTATAGTTGTTCGTTCCAGTATGTCTTGGTCCTAAGTCTCTTTTACAGCAACTTTCCCTCAGTCTCATGGCATTGAGCCAGACTCGGATCTCCGTGTAATGGACTCCCATTACCAATTCACTGCTCCTGTGGGATCAAAGGTGGCGACCAAGGGTCCATGCATTGAAATGCACATCAGCTTGTGCAGCATTGTCACTGCCAGGCGAAACCTCCAGTCAGTTTTGGTACGCTTGAGGAGGGAAAATCCCCTCTCACAGGCACCCATCAACAGGGGGAAGAGAAGGGAGTTGTCGATCACTGCCAGGATGTTGGGGCACTTCTCTGTTAAGTCTTGGTAGGAGAACTCCTGCTGCCAGACCTGTGAATGGTGTGTGGGTGCCTCCACTAGCTTCCTGGTAATTTATAAGACCCACTTCGAAGGCATCCTCCGGGAAATGGGCGCTGCATACCAAGCTTGAGCTGCTCGGCCCAATTCCCAATCGGCCCTCGTCAGCTTTTCAGTTTTACTCTTGCAGTCCAAATTTTCTGTAAATTTGGATCTTTCAGAAAGGAGTGAAGACTCACCCCATCCTTTGCAATGTTACTACACCCTGCAACGATGCATCGTCTAGGCATGGTTTACAAGGTGTGGCTAAGACCTCCTCAAAAAATATTTTTCTTGCAATACAATATGGGTACTTACATAGCGCTCTTGCAATGAGCGAACATGTATCACATCGTTTCACAGAAATATAATATCCACCTTACACTTGGGAGGTAGGTTGATGAATGATATTATTTTGATATAATTAAAACACCTCATTTTTCAGTTCACACAGGGCTTTTGTCACCCTTCTGACCACTCTGCTGCAAGTTTGAACACTTATTCTGTGCCTTGCTGTGCTATTGTCCAGCACAGACCCTGTTGCGTAAAACCTCAATGCAATGAAAACTTGCAGACTTGGAGGCACAGCATGATTCCTATTTGTCGTGTGTTGAAGCTGGCCTTCCAGTCTCTCATTGAGGTATATCACCCCTCTACGGTCGAAGTGGTACTTTTTGAACATTTCAAATTGATAATTACATTAACTTTAAAAATGAAGAAAAAATAACTAAGTTACTATGTCATTTTATAGTGAGTCATAGAGAATTATGTATAATATTCGACTTAATGTTGGTGGAAATGTAAACATTTTTGGAAAGTAAGAACATTTCATAATGTTTCTATGTGATATCTTGATATTTGATCTAAGTAAACTTTTCATTCTTGTTAAATATCTTAAGCTATTTATGATAGGCTAGTATTTATTACTATTCACATTTCTTGAATCATCTAAACCTGAATAAATAAAACATCTATAGAAATGGGGAAAAAAATAAACAGTATATGCACTTCATTTGATAGATAAATGTGATTACTTCACTTTGTGGTTCCGTGTTGACTCCCTCAAATTACTGTCTATGCACTAACTTCTTGACCAAAGGACCCTTTTGTTCACCAGGTGCCTTCTCGAGGGCCATCAGTCCATGATCACACATTTTGAGAGCACTGATTCCTCCTGCAATTGTCAAATTAATCCTCCCGAAGTTTGAGGCTCAATCTATTGTAGGAAAAAAAATCAAATAGATTGTAAACCAATAAATGCACATAACACTCACAGCCAGTTACTACATATTGTATTCAATATTGATAGACCGTACGAACACAGCTGAATCTTTTATATATTGATATCAACGTCTATCAGTGTGTGTGTACAATAGCTCCTTGGTATACTGTAATAAGCGGTATTCAAGAAATATATAGGAAAAGAAATACTATAATAATGATATTAACCAATATTCATTTATTGCTTTTTCTAAACAGACACAGAGCGCTTCAACAATTTTAGCAAAATACAAGAAATCAGCAATATTTACCAAACAAAACTAAACAGAGAAAGTACAAAGCAAAACAAATAAACAATGACTTTACACTTGTCAGATCACTAGCAGTGGAATTAAGTAAGAGCTATAAAGAGGTCTTACTTTGGGAACAAATAAGTTTTCAACAGTTTTTTTAAATTGATCTGGGTTAACTGCTGATTGGATCTTTGTGTTGAGACTGTTCCAGGATTGAGGTGCTGCAATATTGAAGGCCCGATGTCCAGCTGTTGTTCGGGTCCTTGGGATAGTTAGCACAGTACGTGTGATGGACCTGAGGTTATAAGTTGGCTGGCAGAAAGATACACTGGTACTTCATTATGGAGGGCTTTGTATGCAAGTGTAGCAGTCTTGAATTCAATTCTCTTAGAGATGGAAAGCCAATGCAGATCATTTGTGAGGGGTGTCACACGAGTAAACTTGTGCTTATTGTACACTAATTTAGCATATGTGTGGAAGAGAGTGTGAATTGATGGCTGTGGTTGAGAGTAGCTCTTTACAAACTTAAAATTAGACTCATCTATTTAAATAACTGTTGTAAAGGGTAGAAAAATATCTTATGGAATAAATTGTAGTTTTGATTGGTGAGTTGTCAGTAAAAATTCAGTTGCAAAAAGTGAAGTCGTTATCAAAACTAAGCTACAAAATTAAACTTACGATTAAGCTAAATTGAATACGGGAAAATAGCAAGTTGCAACATAATTTCCTTTCTTTTCCTTTTACTGATAAGCAATTTGTCTGGACAAAAAACGTTATCACAATACCTGTGCAATAAAAAGTGCAGGCATGTATTTGCTTTTGAATGTAAATTCAGGTCAGATTATAATGGATCTGCTAATAGTAGAGTTTGAAACTTACTGAAATATTAGTTAAGTCTAATCAACTCACAAGCATGATCTTGAAGTAAAAATTCCAAATAAATGAGTCCAAATACTTGGGAATGTGTTATCTGGACAGTCTGGCACAGTTCGTCAAGCAGACCTCTCAAATTGATGTAGTCCCCTCAAATACTCGGAAGGGCTTCCGTCTGAGCCCAACAAAGCCCTCAACTCAGAGACCCTTGGGAGATATATTCTGAAATATGTAATACATTGTATATAATATTGGGTACGTCCATCTAGGCGGTCTGGGGGAATCCCCCTCACCGCTGCTCTCTGGGGATCTGGCAGGAACCGTACTAGCGCCGACACCCCACAATAGCAATGGGGGAATCAGGCTGTCCAGGCCCTAACCTGGAGATTATCTTCCTCTGAAGGAGTGGGACTCGCTGATCCCTAGGGCAGCTTCGTTGGAGTAGGCGCCGGCTGATGGCATTGACCCCAGTCTGGTCTCCACCACCTCTGAGGTGGAGGATTACGTAGTATCCTTTCCCTAGTGTCCAGATCCAGGAGAGCCCTGAATAGATTCTCCTGGTCTGGCCACTGCTAGGCGAGTGCGCTCAATCCTGGTGGGTCTGGAATAAGTCTGAGCGAAGGCATTGGGCCGGCTGCGAGTCTCCGTTCTACGCATGATATAACCGTTGGGAATTCTCTGAAGAATTAAGCATGTATGGCAAGCTTGGTGAGAGTCTGCATTGTTCCATGTGTATCTGCGTCATATCCCATGTGCGTTTTACATGTATGCATCACAAACTCTTTGACAAATTCCTCCATTGTTCCTGTTTTGGATACCAGGGCTCTCCTTGTGATGGTTGTGGCTGTGGAGGAAACTTAACTCCTGTCTATACATTGTTTGAATTTCCATGTACAAGAGTGGTCACATGTCTGAGTAGTTTCTTGATGCCATATTCTTTTTGCATGTCAGCGTGATACGTTCTGGTGATGACACTTCTCATCATTTCGTTTTGGGCACAGTACCAGCTCACTTTAATGCATTGTGATCCTTGATTGGCTCAAGATGGGCAGCAGCAAGATGAGAAATGAGAGTTTTCAGTTTGATTTGAATGTTGGCACAGTACTCGCATCAACATTCTACCGGCTGTAGTTTCTGCTGAAGCTTGGCACCTCTTGGGCGTAACAGAGCAAACTTTGCTCTTTTGATTTTTACGTCAGGATGGGCTTTCATAGAATTTAGCTTTCATAGAATTTTGATGGAGGTGATCTAGTATAAGAGCGATCTGTAAGTGCATTGAAGCCAAGCCTGTTCTTGGTAGCTGCTTGTTTGTCTGGTATTTCCTGTGCTGAGTCAATGCAGAAGAACTTCCTGACGATATTCATATACTGAGGGTGAAGGTCCTTCATACACAACTACGCCCCTTCTTTTAGAAAGAATTGTCCGTCTTGCTGCTGATCTCACAGAAATATTAATAATAATAATAATAATAATAATAATAATAATAATAATAATAATAATAATAATAATAATAATAATAATAATGTTATTTTTATTATTATTATTATTATTGATAATAACAACGTAAATAATAACAACAACATAAATAATTTGCATTTATGAAATGCATAATAATCATAGATTCTCTATGCGCTTGACACACAGTGTATACGATCAAACATACCATCACATATTATCAGTACTTGCACAGTTAAGTTTTCAGTGTGTTCTTGAAAACAATCAGAGGAAGATAATTGCGCATAAGGTAATTGCGCAGAAAGGGGATCAGGCGCTCAATGTTAATTGGGGATGGGCCGAGAGTCTTTTTGGGTGCCATTGACAGCGCGCCGCTTGCAGGCTTGAGCTGTGTGGGTAGAGGAGCCGCAATTTGCGCAGACATGTGCGAATCTGTATGTCGCCCGCTTGCAAGAGCCCACGTTGAATGCGAAGCAGTGATTGGCTCGTCCGCGTGCAAAGTCTGCCCCCGCTCGCCTATCTCTTGTGGGTGAGGAAGGGGACCCCCCGCGACGACCTCGCAGGTACGACGTGGCGGCTCCTGACCCAGCCCCCGCCTGAAAGGGCTGCAACGGAGTATAGGAATGAAACGCTGCTCTGGGCTGGGCTGTGGCCATGGTCATCCTCAGCTCTGTGTCAATAGTCACCCACGAACGAAGCGCCAATTGTAGCCTCCGAAGCGCACGATGGATCGAACTATTTCCATATATTTGAACAACTTGCGTGCTCGACCTCCCATGTTTTCTACGTACACAGAGGCGTATGTCAGAAAGGCCGACGTCCACATATCGATATTCGCAATTTGCGGGGTGCGACTCGCGCTCCTGACTTGCAGAGACCCTCCAGCCTGCACGAGGCTGAATGACGTCTCCCCACTCAGGGAACTGACGTCCGATTTGAGGAGGATGCCCAAATCAAGAAACTCCCCCTTCCATATTTTCTCTTTAACCGACACGGGGACAACGCTCCCCAGATCATCCCCTACGCATGACAAGGGCTGGGGGAAGCGCACCTTAATTGTCAGGTGGGTCAATGAACTGACCAACTGGGCTAGTGTCTACTGATTTGATTGCATTGTGGTGCTCACACACCACCGCGTCAACCACGGTGGGCCAAGAGGCGTCACCATGCACACACGCAGACACACCACACTCACCGGATGCTGCAGGCAATCCGCCTTGAACAGCTACTGTGTCCCTCAAGAGTAAATTTTTTTAACTCCCTTGCAGTCCGTTAAAATGCATTAAATACAGCAGATTTTTCATCTGATAACCAATGAAGTTTATGCAGAATTGGTGTAATAGAATCCCTAGAGCGTGCACCCACTATCAATCTAGCTGCTGTGTTATGAATTTATTGAACCCAACTCCAGCTGCTTGCATTTCCTCACAAGTTCTTGTTCTCCTGCTCTTCCTGTAGATTGTGCTCAAGCCCTTCGAGACGTTTCAGTTCTGCCCCATTTTTCTTTCTTTTCTCCTCTCCATAATTTTCTGTCTCTTTATAGCTGGAATATACTTATCACATTTGCAAGGCATTTTTATTTTTTAGGGGTTGGGGTGGGGGAGGGGGGTCTCATTCCTCCTATGTCATTTTCACCCTTCCATGTCTTTATTTCTCTCCGCTTCACCCTTTGAGCATCATGTTAGTCTTTCTCATCCGGTGATTGTGGCTTGCGCTTGTCTTCCTGCGATGCTACTCTGTTTGGTTTCACCTTGTCCCTTGCTCTCTTTTCTCTCATGCGCTTAGCAACTCCCTCCCTATATGTCATTTGTCTTTCGTGAAGTTTTATAACTCAACTTTCTTTCTTTGTCAGTTTGATTCTGTTTTTACTTTACTGCTACGGCTGCATCTGCCCTATGTATACAGGCAACTGTACAGTGAACAATTGCTTTTGAGATGAACTGTTGGTTTGATTTGTTGACTTTACCTCTTGCAAAAGAGGTGATTGACTTTTCCTATTTTGATGGGACTGCACTCGCAGTTTAAAATGATGGAGGCATGATTCTATAATTTCTTCAACCTGAAAATGAACAAGAGGAGGAGGAAACCTTAACAGTTTCTTGGTGTGGGTCTTGAAGAAATGTACACAACAACCTATCCATTCACAGAATTTTGATAAATCTATTTGCATGTGGGTATATCCACAGTCAAGAAAATCAAGGACCTTGTGACACTCATCTGGCAAGTACTCTTGCGAGAGTCTATTATGGATGGCTGTTCATATTCTTCCCTTCAGGAGATAACTTTTAAATCACCATAATTCTGCACCAGTGACACCTATGTTTTCAAGTTTGGATAGGATTGTAGCTTGATCCACCATGTCGAAGGCTTTTTGCGAACTGACAAAAATCGTGCCAATGTATTCACCTCGATTAATGTCAGAACGAAACCAATCATCCGTCACTGTAAGAAGTGCAGTAGCAGTGGAACGTTCTGGATGGAAGCCTAGCTGATTTTGGCTATAAAACATGGAGTGAGGTTTTAAGTAGCCAAGTAATTGTTGTTGAACAACTGATCTTTCCTTTTCTTTAGATGTCCAGGGCAATTGACATGTAAGAAATGTCCGCAGTCGCCGACCGGGCTGAGAAGCATTCATGTATATGAAAATGTGTGTGAAAATATGCTTCTTCATATCAGGCGGGAGAGCAGTTACTTCACAGTGAAGATGGGCCTTGGCTATTGCGGTACTGTGTTCTAGCAAAGTTTTCTGAGTGATGCTGTGCCCTAGTCCACTGAGGAGACTAACAACCTTTGCTGAACCAGTGAGATGATGAACTGCAGTGGCAGTCTATAGTGCTTTGGCATTGGCTTCTTTCCTTTTGATGTCATGGTGATCACATCTTGTGCAGTGGAGAGGGTTCTCTTTTCAGTCTTCAAAGGCACTGATACAAATTTGTCTATTTCTGGGTTGTCTGAAGCCCCAACCAACCATGCCAAAAAACTGCACGTACTGTACGCCTATACCGTATCAGCTGTGTGTAGAGAATTTGCACGTGGCCGGGCCAACACAGCAAACCAATTAGCATAACAAATTAAAGTTCTAAAGAAGAAAGCACATGCAACACACCCACTATTTATTTTTGATTGACAGCTCTACTTCAGCAATCTTCGTATCAATTACTGTAGTATGGCGGCAAGCGTCATGAAATTTAACAGTGCCCTCTTGAGTCGTAGGTCAAATTCCTTTTAACCTGATTGAGGTTTCGGATAGAGTTTCAACAAAAATTGAGAAAAGCGTCGGTTTATTATTCAGTGGAATTCCATATAATATGGATCGTGTGACAAAGAACATTGAAACAAATTTTCAAAACTGCTGTAGCACGTACCAACAAGAAAAGAAGTATGGGGAACTATATTTGTTGGCTACTTCGTATTACAAGTACGATGACACATTGTTTGTCCAGCCATTTCAGAAATCCATTTGCCAAGAGTTTTGTGCTGAAGCCTATCTATGTTAGTCCTAGACTTCCTTTTCATAATATTTGTTTAAAATTTTCATCAATTAAATTCATCGCAGTCTAAATACACAAACACACACACACACAAAGTTTAGTTATGGTTTTCAACTATTTTCTCAGAACTGTGCCCGCTATAATGATTGCAAGGCAGTGCTTATTGTAAATAGTGGGAAAGATAATGCAGTGTTGTTGCATGGTGTAAGGGTGCATCATTTCTCTTCTGTGTGGACTCGATAAGCTACTCTGAAATTCATGTCCTTGAAATAAAGCAATCTTGGATGCAGTGACATTTGACTGAGACTTGTGTCCATTTAGGTAGCTACATATCAATTTCACCAAATAGAAAAAAGCAAATTTCTAACTTTAATTCAGTTTCATGAATTGATTTGTAAAAATTGTAAATTGTGATGCGACATGGTTCAGTATTCATGTAAATAAAGAGATGAAAGGGAAAGAAAAGGTTTCTGTGTTCAGTTGTCTTTTATTCCCATGAAAATGAGTTTCTGTGTTCAGTTGTCTTTTTTATTATGCCTCCGCCACGAAGTGGTGCCAGAGGCATTATGTTTTCGGGTTGCCTGTCCGTCCTTCCGTCCGTCCTTCTGTCCGTCCTTCCATCTGTCCGTTCGTCCTTCCGTCCGTAATGAATTTTGTGGACAGCATAACTAAAAAACCCTGTGAGGTATCCTAATGAAACTTGGCATGTATGTGTATTAGGGGGTGAAGTTGTGCCTATCAACTTTTGGGTGCACATGCTCAAGGTCAAAAGGTCAAGGTCAAATACGTAAGATGTCACTATTTCCACCATATCTATGCAATGCCCGAAGATATTTTCTTGAAACTTAGTGTATACATGTATTACCCAATTAAGATTCTTTGGTGAAAGTTTGGGGTCATGAGGTCAAAGGTCAAAAGGTCAAGTAAAAATATTCAAACTTAACTTTTTTTCTCTGTATCTTGGAAATTGTTCAAGGTATCTTCATGGAACATAGTATATATACATGTACTGACTGGCAGTGAATATCTAGAGAATTTAGGGTTCATGGGTCAAAGGTCAGGGGTCAAAGGTCAAGGGCAACACTTCAAGATTTTACTATTTCCCTCATATTTATGCAATGCCAGCAGGATTATCTTTTTTTTTTTACACTTGGTGTATGCATGTATAACCTAATAGAGATTCTCTGGAAGCTTTCTTTTTTCTTCTTTTTTTTTGTCTCAAAGGTCAAAAGGTCAAAGATCAAGGGAAAGTGCTGAACTAATTTTTCCTCCATATCTCAGAAGTGGCTCAAGTTATCTTGAAACTTACTACATATTTATGCATGTTGTGCCTGACAGTGATTACTGTAAAACATGATATATTCGCGGCAAGAAATTTTCGCAAATTGCCTCTTGCGTTCAATGCATATAATGTAGATAAGAAATTTCGCATGCATTTTAATTTCGCGAATCTTGGCACTAGCGAAATTCGCGAAATTAAAATGCACGCGAACATTTCTCGTTTTACAGTATCCTATGAATTTTAGGGTCAAAGGCCAGATGAAAATGGTAACAATGAACTTTTCATTATAGAAATTGCACTTTTTCTCCATACCTTGAAAATTACTCAGTGCATAAACTTATGAATGGGTCAAAGTCAAGTTAAAGTCCTTCAATCCCCAAGTACATTGCTCTCCTATTCATCCAATTAAACCTAGGTCAAGGAAGGTGAACATTCAACACATTTGTGACAAACTTGTCATTTTAATATTTTGCCAATTTTGTGAAAATGTAATCACACATTGTCTACATGTACTATAGACCTATTAGGAGAATCGTGCATTATGGCGGAGGCATACCAGTCGCCTTAGCGACATTTATAGTTTTCATGAAAATGAGTTTCTGTATGTGTTTGATTGTTTGATCGTTGGTGTATTCTTTCATGTATGAACATCACATAAAATTATCCGCTGTCAAACACAATGTAAGGCATTTTTTAACTGTCAGGTCTAATGTTGTTATGGGTTGGCTCCTCACTTGTCTTACGATCCGCTACACACGCCACAATAAGGTCATTGGTAGCAAATCTTGTATTTATACATGTACTACAGTTTGCGTAACACTTGAAATCGTGGTCTGAAACGTGGAGTGATCGTGGTGATAGTACCAGATAATAGGGAACTTTAGATATTCACGACGGGGACGTTCAAAGGGGAAAAAATGTTCTGAGCATGCACAAAATCGCGCATCAAGTCGATCTGTTGTAACGGATTGCTCGACGATTTGGACCGCAATTTTAACAGTGGTGCAGATTGTGATACACGAATATCAAATGGAAATTCCGCAATCAGCTACAAAAGGTCAATCGTGGCATGCGTCGTGTATCTTACGACAGCGGGAACGAGCCTTAATGCACTAAGTGTGTGATAGTCTAGTGGGATTTGAGGAAAATATAAATGTATGAAGCATTTTTTAGTAAAAGTTGGAAACTCCTCTATTTTGTATAATTCAAGTACACTGAATTAAAAAATTCTGGTTCCCAAGTGGAATTTTAAGTCTAAGACCCTCTAATTTGCATAAACAAAATGACCGCAAATCCATTGCTTTTTAAAGGTACAGTTTACCTTTGGGAGAAGTGATTTAAAAAAAAATGTTCAAGATATCACATTTGATGCATATGTGTAGGTCTGTTGTATCACAAAACATCCTACCATATACAATTTTTGCTAAAAAAGCCTAAAATATAAGGAGATATCAGTGTTTTTCTCAATAAACCATAACTGTATATGGTTTAGTCTGGACACATTTTTATTATAACTATTGTTCACACTTTGTGTATTTAACAATACTTCACATCGATTATACAGATTCAAATTTTTAAAGTGGTTGTTTCTATCCCTAACTCACATTTTAGAACTATTTTAATGCACTAATGCTGGGTTTTTGTTTCATCTGCAAATGGTAAATTATGCCTTTAAGGTGTTTCGGGGATTTGATTTTCATAAAATCTCCACAGAAATGCAGAAATAGTAATAATTTTAATAGTAATCAAAGTGCAAAAGTCAGAGGCTAGATCATCAATTGTTCATAACATTCACTTTTATTCAAATTAAGAAATGAAATATGCAAATTGCTGGTTTCCATCGGTACAGCATAATATGCACATGTATTGTGTTTATATATGTTCACTTCTGTTTTTAATCATATTTACAAGTCATCAGGCAAACAAAAAGTACATGGTGTTGTCAGAGCTCAAGTAAGAGTAAGTCCTGCATCTCAATCAATTCAAAAGAACTGAATTATACATATTATGCAAATATCTCTATGGAAATTGGCATACAAGAGGATACAGGACTGGCAGAGTTCTAGATTCCACAATGCATTGCTGCAATATATAAATCTGAATCATAATCCTGATACTATATAGTAATCATTGTATCAAGACTGGTTTACGAATCCTAGTGTGGTAAAGAGATACTAGAACCAACTTCAGCTGTTAAAATAAAACACATCTCATTTACAAATATTTGGCCATTTTCCAAACTGTTCCCCCTTAAACAAAGTCTTGCTATCAAACTGTACCTTTGCGTAGTGAAAAATGAATAAGGTATCGGTCAAAGAAAGCATACATGGCGTCATCAGAGGAAAATCAAGTACTGGAATCAATCAATTAAAAAAAAAAGAATTACAATATTTGCAATTATGTATGCAAATTGGTATGCAAGAGGCTATAGAAGCGAAAGGCTTCGAGATTCTGCCACACATTGCCGCAATATAATAATGAATCTGAAATCATTATAGTTATCATTTCTAGACCTAAGTTGATGATTCCTGGTTGTGATGTAATAACGAGATACATAGAGAAAAAAAGCTATTAAAATACCTGAATAATCTAATTTGCATTATGAATTATGCAAATGATTTGTCATTTTTATGCATATTTTCCCGAATACAAAGTCTTGCTATCAAATTTGGAACGTACCTTGGCGTACTGAAAAACAGGTAAATTATCGAGCAAACAAGGTGCACATTCGTGTCGCCAGTCCAAGGTAAATTAAGTACTGGAATCAATCAATAAAGGGGAGCTTAATAACACTTTTGGAAATACGTTGTATGCTATGAAATTGGTATTCAAGAGGCCGTAGGTTTCGAGATTCTACAACCTACTGCCGCAATATACTGTATGTGACCGGGCAACACAAAACCAACAAAAGGTCGCACCTCTTGATTTTACGTGGGGCCTAAAAAATGGTGAAACGGGTCAGCTAAGTCAATCTCGACTTTTTCATGTTTTCTGAGAGAGCTATTCTTTTTCTACATTATTCCTGAGTTTGGGATCGTAAGATAAATTGGAAAGTGTGTTTTCAGCAGTTTTTCTACAACTTGTTATGCTTCCGCCACGTAGTGTCGCCGGAGGCATTGTTTTCGGGTTGTCCGTCCGTCCGTCCGTCCGTCCGTCCGTCCGTCCGTCCTTCCGTCCGTAATGAATTTTGTGGACAGCGTATCTAAAAAAACTGTTAGAGGTATCCTATTGAAACTTGGCGTGTATATGTATGAGTGGGCGAAATTGTGCCTATCAACTTTTGGGCGCACATGCTCAAGGTCAAAGGTCAAAAGGTCAAGGTCAAATGCTCAAAATTTCACTATTTCCCCTATATCTATGCAATGCCTGGAGGTATTTTCTTGAAACTTTGTGTATACATGAACTACCAAATAAAGATTCCCCAGAGAGAGCTTTGGGTCATGAAGTCAAAGGTCAAGTGAAAATGTTAAAATTTCTCTTTTTTCTCCATATCACAAATATTTCAAGGTATCTTCATGGAAATTTGTATATACGCATGCACTGACTGGCAGTGACCATGAAGGGAATTTAGGGGTCATGGGTCATTGGTCAAAGGTCAAGGTCAACTCATCAAAATGTCATTCAATTTCTCTCTTCAATATATATGCAATGCCTGCAGGATTTTTTCTTTAACTTAGTGTATGCATGTACATGTATAATCCAATACAGATTCTCTTGGAAGTTTCTTGCCAAAAGGTCAAAGGTCAAGTGAAAGTGCTAGATTTCACTTCTTTTTTAAACTTATAAAAGGGTCAAAAGTTCGGTACAAAGACCTCAAATCCCCTAATACCTGCACTCTTAGACAGTATAGCCATTCATCCATACACCTAGTTGAAGGAAAGTGAACACTCAATGCATTTGTAACAAACCTGTCATTTTGATATTTTGCCAGTTATGTGAAACTGTCATCACACATTGTCAAGACATTGTGCTATAGACCTATTCGGAGAACCATGCATTATGGCGGAGGCATACCAGTCGCCATAGCGACATTTCTAGTTTTGGTATAGAGTAGTGTGGTCAGGTATATCTGGTAGAGGCAAACTTTTCTTTAAAAATCCTTTACACATTCCTCCCTTTCAACCTTTCAACTCATATAACTTTTGAAAGGATAAAGCGATACTGCTTTGAAAGTTGGCATTAGTCACGGAAAGAAATCAATATGCTTAGAGAGCATGATGAATCTCATTTGAATTTGATAATCCCTTCATTGTTGCTGCGGAGATTCACAAACTATATTTTGTCCCATTCATTGCACAGCTAGTACGGCTTAGTAAGATTAGGTGCTTGAATAGTGGCTATTCTACAAGCTTTACTTTCCAATGGATCCTTCTCCAGTCTATAAAAATATCATTATTTCATCTAACGGACTTACTACATAATTTTGTTTATTTATTGGGGCATCAATAGTGTTTGCTGTGAAATTAAAGGCGTTTTTCTTCGACGTCTCAAGAGAAAACAGAGTAAAACCACATGTCTCCTGACCAATAGACGAATGTTTGCGATATGATTTATATATATATATATATATATATATATATATATATATATATATATATATAATGTACGCTATGTAATCAATACAACCGGAATTTATTTGCATGACACCTCTGGTACTCACGCGCGTGTTATAAAACATGAACATAATAATGAATATATGTGTGCCATGATTACCATGTTCTTGAAAAATAAGTTCACTGGGAAACAGAATTTCCGTGCTAATGCTATAGATTTGCATATTGGAATGATATAATTGCATAATGATGAACAAAAATGCCATGGACCGATGAAATTTTCCACCCCATCCCCATAAAAAGTTGAGCCGTGATCCGCGTAGAGAGAGTTTTCATCAATTCGTTTTGCGTGTACGTTTATCTATGTACTAGAAAATATTTTCCATGTGAAATGATAGGTTTATTGCCATATTGCAGCTATTTTGTATGTATTATGCAATTATGAAAGTATGTGTTAAAGTTCATTCACTTGAATAAGAACCGGATTTTCTCATTTCATTTCATTTATTAAGTTTCCACACAAATCATAGTGTTGTGTTTACAACATCTATCCATGTCAATGTAAAGTAAGACATAAATCATAAGTGTTCAGTATTTACAAATAGCATTTACATAGCACAAAATCAATTGACATCATCCTTAAGGGTACATTCATGACGGATGAATAAACGTGTGTGGAGGGAACCTACACAGGAGCAGATGGTTAAGGGGGTAGGTTCCCCGAAAGAAAATCAAACACAGGCTGTGTTACACTCACACACACATCTGCACGCACGCGAGTGCACCTGGACAAGCGTGCACACACACACACACACACACACACACACACACACACACACACACACACACACACACACACAAGGAGAAGAGAATGAGAAAGAAGAAGAGAAGAAATCACCTACAAGACCGTAGGAGGGACAGTATCAATGACGGTACCTGCAGTTGCAAGAGGATAGAAATATGAAAGAAAAGGATTGAAAATAAATTCATGTAGACCTGTTCTATAAATATATCATGCCAAATAATCTATTTCTGATCAGTATTAATGATTTCAAATCAATGGCTAAATCATATTAATTCATATTGTCGCCAGAGTATTGCAAAAGAAGTTTATTTTCAAGCGTACGTTTGAATGAATACCAACTGGGAGTTCGTCGTTATTCACCATCTAAAGAATTCCAAAATTTGGGGTCATTGTAAATAACAGTATTCTGTAATATTCGTTATGTAGTTTTCTCTATATGAAACGTATCACTATGTCGTGTTGGATATCTATGTATTTATTCATTTTTCTTAAATCAAACACCAAAACTTACGGCAAAACACAATTATTCAAATTATACATCAAAATTCTTAAATTCATTGAATACAAATCATCAATTTTTAAGATTTTACTATCTATGGAAAGTGCATCAGTATGTGCGTATAAATTACATCCATAAATGCATCTTAAAACTTTTTTGAGTAACCAATAACTTATCAATATTCATCCTAGCTGATCTTCCCCACGCTAATATTCCATGATTTAGATATGGCAAAATCATAGTTGAATAGAACATCAAGAGTATTTTAATTGAAAAAAGAAACTGCTTTAATTCATAGAAAAAAAAATTATCATTATTTATCATAAATATTTTAAAAAATGGCCCTAGCGCACGCAATTTAGATTATAAATCCGGTTTCTAACCTGAATTAAAAAAAAAAAATCCGCCAGTATACCTTCTTAGAGGATTTGAAAAATGGATGGATGAACTGCATGTATATAAAAGTCATGAAGCCTGCATATGATTTGCATACCAATTACAATATTTGCATTTATTTTGACGGCACTGAGAAGGAATTCTAGTTTTCATCTCACCCTCAAAACCTTAAAGTCTACATAGTGTTTAATTTGCCTCTCAAGAAAAAACAAATGTAAAAAGTACTCTTTCTAATATATGAAGAGTTTGTTCGCAAAAACCGATAAGTCCATTTTTGAAGATTTTGAAGTACGGTCTCTGTCATAAAGTACAAAATAATACCTTTTAAATGATATATCGGTCACTACATTATAAAGGTACATATTTAAAGTTATGGTCAAAAGAAGCAAATTTTTTCTTATTATTCTCTTTATTTTTCTGAACCATTAATCGCAAATATCTCCATTTGGCAAATATGGACTTATATATATATTTGCATACTTCAGTACTAATTTGCATAATTATGAATAAGAATACTCACCATCTGAGAAACGCTTATCCCTCAAATCGCTAGTTCAATTCTTTGTATAGAGATTTCAAATCATTTTTTCCCAGCTTGTTGCAAAGAATTTTGTAGAAAATGTGTCTCTAAAATTGACAATTTCTGTTACTGGGCAGCCATTTTGTTTATGCAAATTAGACGGTCAAGGTTTTATTTTTTATTTTATTTATTTATTCTCCTCTCATGGGATGGATTGCCCTGGTCAGCTAAAAGCTGGTTTTCACAGGGGTCCAACCAAAATACAAAACATGCCATCAGTACAAACAACAAATCAATCAATAATATACAACTGAAATTACATAAAAAAGCCAGAATGGCATGAGCTATACAATTTAACTAAGGAAAAAAAAAACAACCTACATACTAGGAAATTAGAAACCATGTAATATAATCAACATCAAAAATCGAGGAATGGGGGTGGGGGATGGGTGAGAAAAATCGTTCTTGTACAATCTCAAATAATCTACTAATTTCGTTGACTCATTATCCTGCAAAAATAGGTATGTCGGGGCTGTGATTACGTAGCGTTTGAATGCTTCAATTGATACAATTGTTGAAGAGGGATAATTAAGCTCATTCCAAAGTTTGGCCCCTCGATAAGATAGGGACCGTTTACCATAGTTGGTCTTCGGTTGAATGAGTTTCAATTTGGATGGGCCGGACCTTGTGCTATAAGCAGTCTGTCGAAAACAAAACATTTGATATAAATAGGGAGGGTATAATTCATGTAATGAACGGTACATTGTACATGCTAGTTGTTTAGCCCATCTCACATGTAGCCGATCTAATTTCAATGTATCATATAAATTATCAGAAGGATGCATATAATCAACATCAAGGTCGATGAATTTCGCTTGGGAACCGGATTTTTTCGGATTCAGCATACTCAAATTAGCTAAAAAGAGACCAGTTTCCAACTTTTACTCAAAAATGCCTCTAACACCCTTTTAGAGAGCCCTTTTTTTAAAAAGAAATCCCACTAGACTATGACTGGGAACATTGTATGGATTGTCTAGCACATCGTCTAGACATCAAGCCTTACCCCCATGTACTTCGTATCCCTAGCCAACGTTTTGTTGCGAACTCTGTATACAGTGTATTTGAGTATGGTGGGGGTACAAAGAGCAATGGGCTTTTTATTAGTTTTTTGTAGCATTCAAACAAGATTTGAAAAAAAAAAAAGTTTTATGGAGATATATACATAGTGCATACATGTATTACGGTGCTCTGTTTATCTATTATTTTCATGCTTATATAGACATACAGGGAGCTTTAGATTTTAGACGCGCGGACGTTCAAAGGAAAAAAAAATGTTCTGAGCTTGCGCAGTAGCGCGCGTAAAGTCAATCTATTTTTAGCTTGCGTCGCCTGAGTTGTTTACTACGCGTACTGGGCTATTTTCACTTCCGCACAGTTTGCGACGTAGAGAGCTTCTTCATGCACTGATCATAATATGGGGGCGCGATTTTATTTTTTATACGTTGCATCCACACGACGCAGGGAGACTGAGGAGAACGTCCAGCGCAAGCGTCGGCTCAAACGTCCGCGCGTCAAAATCTAAAGCTCCCTATTATAAGCAACTGTTACTGAACTCTGGTTCCCGCCGGGCCTTCATCCAGGCAGCATGCACCTATTATATTCTGTTCAGATGGCTTTGCTTGCATTTGTGTATATAATGCCAATATGCTTGCCTGCTGCACCACTCTCAGATGGTGACGAAGACGACGGTCATGATGGTGCCGCAAGTGGTGATATTAGGGAGATTTGCGGCGCGGACGTTTGAGATGACGAGTGCGTTGGACGTTCTCCTCTCTCCCGCCTGCGTCGTGCTGAAAAGTAGCTTTAGATTACGCTAGGACGCAACCTATAAAAAACAAAATGGCGCCCCCATATGATCGGTGCATCAAGTAGCTCTCTGCGTCGTGAATTGAGCGGACGTAAAACTAGCCCAGAACGCGTAGTGAAAAACTCAGACGACGCAAGCTATAAATAAATAGATGTAAATAAATAGACTTGACGCGCATGCTCACAACATGTTTTTTTTTTTTTTTTTTTCATCTGAACGTCCCCGCAGGTCGCGAAAATCTAAAGGTCCCTTTAATGATTATGATGAGTGTTAAGTGACGGTGGTAGTTGTGATGACATTGATGATGAATCAATGAGGAGGAGGGCAATGATGACGAGGTTGATGCATGGTCTTCTATGTTCATGACGGGGAGAGATAACGGAAGCGGTGATCATTTCGATGACAATAGTACGTGATGTGCTATTGTCGCCCTCTCCACAATACATCTTACACTTTCGTATCCTAATCAACTGAACTCTCAGTTGGGTAAATCCCCCATTTATAGGTTTCGTTATCTTACTTTTCTTTCATAATCAAAGTCATAATATGGGAATACGGATTGATTATGCCCTCTAGGAGCCCTTGGAAGAACTGACCTGTGGTCAGTTTCGGAAGTAGGAAACGCGAAGTTCGTGAGTAGGGCGATGATCCGCGCGCTGCAAACCTTTATAGAACACGCGTCGGTTGTGTACAGCTGCCCTGGACATGGGTGACTCGCATTGCATCTCCCCAGTGTGCGCACATTATTCGTGACTATAAAGCAACTAGCGCCGCCGATGATATGTTACTTTTCTTTGCTGGGTGCAACCAAGGAGGTTCAACCAACCAACGTTCCACTCCATTTCGAGTCTACACAGACGTCGGGGACGTGAGTGGATCGTAGTTGAAGATCACGACGAAAGATTGAGGTATGTTTGCTTTCATGGCTCTAATAGGGAATGGCCGATTAGTGAATATTATACTATAGAGTAATATATCACTCTGTATTTATATAATAATACTCTGTATTTGATATGCGTCTATAAATTACATTCAAAACTGTACATGTAACAGCAGTCTTACACGGTGGTTTCACTGTAGATGAATAACCATGATATGTCTTTTTTAGGCTTTTACATGTTTAATTTGTTAATGCAATGTGAATTTTATCATATCAGTGTCATGTAGAAAGGGAAAATGTCGGCAGGTCCGTGACATATATACAGTATACGGGTGTGAATTCTTGGCGTGTTAGACGTTCCAGTTCGGAAAAAGAGGGGGCGAAGGATGGGAGAAGGAGAAAATATGTTGGGGGTATAAAATTCATATACTGTAAGGCCTTAGGCATTATGCTAAATGTGAGCACTCGGTCATAGTGTTCCCATTGCATGCTTATTAGATGTTTTCATGCGAAACACGCTGCCTTGCAACTTACTCTACTCCAGCCGCGTCCTTCTGTTTCCCAGGTTTGCCCCGCCTATGACTCCATGAGCGGTGTTGGTACAATGTATAATCAAGGAGGTATATACCTCCTTGGTATGATTTACAGACGGTGTGACCGGGGGAGGTGGTACAACACTGGTATTGTATTTACCGTATGCACAACATACAGTGACGCAACGGCCGTCGTTGTTCAATAGGCCTACAATAATGAGCACAATGTGCTCTACACTTCAGTGGTATAGTGTCCCCATGTCCTGTTCATAAACTGTGACGGGTTTGGGGGGTTTTCAGTCAAATGAATGCAAGCAGTACACACATTCAACGCAGACGTGTGGAATATCATTACTTTAACTGTAATCAACCTTGTAAAATCTATTTGGACTGGAAAAAAAAAATAGCTTCGTCTCAAAGAAATTCGACTTTATGAGGGATTGAAATCAATAGATTAAGAGAAGAGGACTTGAAAAAGATCATCGGCAATAATTATTATCTTAATCTCTGTTCGTGGCTTCTTTGTGTACAGAATGATGGGATTGCGCATACTGTAATACAAGTGTATGTGCAGACAAGACCGTCTTGTCATGGGATCGGAGGTCAATAAAATTGACATTTGTGGCCGACCTCACCGCGGGAGCAGACAGACAAATGGCTTGCAATATGACATTCGGGTTCTGAGATCACTCTCATTCCACGATTATCCATGAAATTGAGAGAGAGAGGGGAGGGGGAGAGGAGGGGGAGCATGGAGCTACTGCAGTGAGGGGGAGGGGTGGGGAGAGAAAGAAGGGGACGTGAAGATCGAGTAATAATTCAGTTTGGTGTGAGTCTCCTTGATCATGTGAGAGTGACCTCGAGAAAATGTTGTAAGGTACAACCACAGAACTCTACACACAGTTATGTGGGTACGACTGAGCTAAATCAGGTAACTCAGTAATCAGATTTAAACGTATACTTGTGTACAAGTATATCTCACCTCAGCAATACTGCCTCACACTAGCGACACCAGAAGAAATATACACAAAAGGTTCGATGTCTTTCGTGTGTTTACTGCCCAGGCAAGTCAATTAACTTTTGTCCCCGCTCATTCCTAACAGTTTAAGTAGTATAAAGCCTGAGTCAATGATATTGTATACCGTATAGTTACTGTATATTCCACATGTACTCTTTGCTTCGTATCAGAGACGAACGGAGAGGAAGGGACCGTGCGAGAAAGCCGGCTGCCGACGCCACTAGCATGCAAATTTCGAATGAAACTTACAGATGATAACAGTCTACCCCTCACCCAAAATTTGCAAATAGTGTATGTTTGTATGCATTGGGGGGGGGGGGGGGGGGGTCATCTGCTCTAACCATGTGGTTAAGCTCCATGCATAAACATGGAACTAGCTCCTTGCTCTATAACCACGGAGCTACTAGCTCCATGCTCTGAGAAAATGCTTCGAGGTCTTGCCAGGCTATGGTTCATTATACACATATTTTGTGAATCTATGGCGAAGAAAATTAGATATTCCTCTAGAAAACTTAAAACAAATGTTGTGGAGTATATCCGCATGTGGTACATTACTTTAATCATTTAACTCCGTGGTTTTGACAGAGGAATTATCGTAGAAAACAAGGTAACTAACGTGAAATGTAGCACTTGTCTATGGGACCGTTACACATCATTCGTTTCACCAATTTAAGTGCCTAGATGGTCATCAGTGAAAGAACAGCTCTCATAGGACAGCACAACGTACATGTAGGATAAATAGATCATAGATATAGATAAACGACAGAATCAGGTGTAGATGATGTACAGTTAGTTAAAACTCAAACAAAACCAACACTATAGTATACAATATACTATAATTATACTGTTGGTTTTGTGTTTGAGTTTTGATTAACAGCACGTACATCATCTACAACTGATTCTGTCGTTTTGTGAATAAATTCAGATCATATTCTACGTGGAAGTCGTGTTTTAAGCCCCATCTAAAAACCTTCATAGCGATGCTATAGATATAAAATGAATAGATGAATGTGTAAATGCAAATTTACTTATTTACAAATAGGAGTCAAAGGGGGCCTGAGCTTTCGATGATTCTGCTGGACGAAGATTCTGCTAGGATCGAAAGCTCAGGCCCCTTTTGACTCCATTTTACTCCATTTGCTCGCCCTTACTGGATAAGCTTCTTTTTTTTTTTGCTACACATATTTACAAATAGATGAAACAATCATTGTGGATAGGTAGCCTATATACGAAGGAAATATTAAGAGAATAAACATGTGAGAAAGATGAGATCATAGATTTGGAGAGACAAAGGGAAGGGAGAGAGAGAAAAGAGAAGGAAAGAATATGTTTATATGCTTGCAATATATTCCATCTGATACAAGCGAAGGAGAGAGTGAAATAAGAAGGAAAGAATTTTATAATGTATATGCTTGCAATATATTCTATCTGTCACAAGCGAAGGAGAGAGTGAAATGAGAAGGAAAGAATATGTTTATATGCTTGCAATATATTCCATCTGATACAAGCGAAGGAGAGAGTGAAGAGAAGGAAAGAATTTTATAATGTATATGCTTGCAATATATTCTATCTGTCACAAGCGAGGAAGAGAGAGAAAATGAGAGAAGGAAATAATCTTTTGATATTATGCTTGCAGTATATATTCCATCTGTGACAAATACTTAAACCTTGCAAAGAAACATATTACGACCATCACAAGTGGAAGACCTAAGTTTTGACGCTCCCATGTGGCAATAATACCCTCCTCAGAAAGAATTACTAATTTTGAGTAAATTGGCAGGCCCCTGTGCAGGTGAGCTAACAACAACAGTGACACGAAATCGACATGCACTTCTATATTACATTGTTTGTGTCTACATTGCAATGGGGGGGGGGGGGGGGGGGGGAGGGGGTGGTTTGGGTGATGAAGCTGATTTTTAGTGTTGAACCCACATCTAAGCGGAAACGAACCCTATCTATATTCCGATAGAGAGTGTTGTGTAGTTTCTATTGCATTGTATTACGGGTGAGACGGATGCGGGCGGGCTAGCGTTTCCTCAAATTTCACTGTGGACGTTGTGTTTCACTAAGTTTGCTGCTATCACTGAGTTCACACGTGCTTGGGTTAATTTTCTTTCTAGGTCGTCTAGTATTACTACTCGCATAGTGGTGGTATGTACTGTATAGAGATATTAATGTAATATAAAAGGTAAAAGAGCGCTGGTAGGTTAGAAACTGGTATAGTGTTGTGTTACTGAGGTAGTTACAGCAGTGCGTTTATCTGAGACGTTGGTGTTGATCCGAGACTGGTAAAGAGCAATCTTCAAGTAAAAATGAAATATTGGGAGCATGCGCCCTAACATAGTTGTGCCAGTATGATTGAAACATTTTTGCTTGGGATAATCACTGTATTAGTTGCACAGTACACGGCCGGCGCCACGTTTTTAAAAGTGGGGAGGGGCCCAGTTTATATTTTTTGGTGCCACTTCCGGGTCTCAGCAGCTAACAAACAAACAAAAAATTCAAAACAAAACAAAGCAAAACAAAAAAGGCCTTCCCCGCACTTCAAAAAAACCCCTCTGGTACAACTTCCAATCGGCTTCCAATCGATATCGACTAACGAGCAAAGAAAGCTTTTTCTGGTGCCACTTCCGGGGCTGAGCGGTTAGAACCTAGGCCTTTGTATCATGCAACTCCCCCGGTTGCGCCAAGTAACGGTTTTGCAGCAGATTTTAGTTGGTTGCTGTCGCGGCTTTAACTAACTTGTGTTATCACGGCAGACTCGTACATCAATCCGGAAATACCAGTAATAATATTCTGCGACACCTCTTCTTTCGACTGTCAGGTTTAAGTTACAGTGTTTTCAGTGGCGTGCTAATGTCGATATCGACTTGGGTATAAAATTGCGGCCGTGTTATGATGACCTGATTTATATCTGGGGGTCATAAAATTATTTATGTCTGAGGTTGGTGGATGCAGACATAGTCAAAGGTATAGTTGTTGAATTCAGAACGTTCCCATAGCGCGAAAAGTGACGAAATAATTCATAGTGAAACGCAGTAGTAGGAAAGTGTAACTTCGATACATACCATATGTTGACAAAGCAGCGACACGTTTTGTGGTTTGGTTTTCAGAATTATAATTATACAGTATCGCCAAATACCAAGGTCATTATAACATGTCTCTGTTTATGGTCAAAGACGAATTTTATTTAACTTTGTAGCCGTATAAACCTTCGACAATCCTTTATTTCATGTAAAGGTTGGATGCCTTAGGGATCTGAAATATTATGTTTATTAGCCGTTGTCACAGAAATCAGCCAGGGGTCAAAATGGAGTCGTCATTGATGTAAACTTTATTTTACTTTGGCATGTAGTAGAAAAGTGTGATGTTAACCCATTTCCCCTCTACGTCTGCCCTTTACCTTTATCAGAGAGAAGATTCCGCAACCTTCGCACCTTTGAATTTAGATCAAGATTAATTGGGGGCGCTGTTGCATAGTGGATTTATAAGACTCCGGACTCCCAGTCGGAGGACTCGAGTTCGGTTCCCGCCCAGTGCTTACGTCCGTGGACAAGATGTTTTTATTCACAATGTCCCTCTCGATCCAGGAGTATAAATGGGTACATGGCAACACTAGGGTAATGATAATGCCAGGGCCCTTTGGTAGAGCAGTGGCAACACTGGGCAACACTGCATAGGCTACACTGAATAAAGGAGACATTACTTTTATTATTATTAATATTATTATTATTATCATCATCATCATCATTATAATCATCGTCATCATCATCATCATCATCATTACAATTTTTAACATTAACTGTTATTGTTGTTATTGTTAATAATGTTATTGTTATTATTAATGTTGTTTTGACAGAATCATGGCGTCTCGAATAGCGCTCATTACTGGCTGCTCATCGGGTATCGGCTTGGAGACGGCTGTACGACTGGCCCAGCGCGCCAAGGACCCGCTGATCGTCTACGCGACCATGAGGAACATGTCCAAGAAAGGCGAGCTGGAAGCGGCGGCAGGGAACGCCCTCAATAAAACCCTCTTCATCCGAGAACTTGACGTCACAAAGGAAGACACGATCGTGGAAACGGTCGCTCATATCTTGGATACCCATGGACAAATAGATGTGTTGGGTATGTTATTTTTTAACTTCTATGTTTATTTTCAGGAACACAGCTACATATCATTGTGTATTCAATTTTCGTTACAGTATGACGCGGATTTAAAACATTACTGAGATTCAAAACTTTCTTGTTCTAAATTCAGAAAATAAATATCTGGGACTTAAGCGTAGGCTACAAGATTAATAGTCAGTTGTGTTTTGAATCACGGAACTTCAACATATAATTGGGTCATGGGGTCAAGAGGAAGAAATTATTGGTAACACCAACTTTTGAAATGATGATAACGATTTGGCAATGATAATATTTGTGTTGTCGTTTTTATTGTTTATTAATGTCTTGGCTGAAACTCACAAATCATTGATGGAAACAGCGATTTCATTTGATTGTGACGTACACGCTTGCAGAAGGGTTTTAATGACGTAATCGTATTTTGTTTTCTAGTGTGATTGTATCCGATATCACCGTTAAGTTTGAGCAGAAGCTGTACAATTTGAAAACTATATCATTTTTCTATGGTAGATTGACCCTCACTTATCTTATCAAGGTAAACTTGGATACTGAGTAACATTTCCGTTGAGTGGCATTTACTATTCTTGTTGTTTTTTCCCCTATTCTTTCAGTGAATAACGCTGGCATTGCCGGCCCTTGTATCCCCGATGTGACGAGCATTGCTACCTTCAAGAAGATGTTCGACATCAATTTCTTCGGGGTCATTCGGATGACCCAGGAAGTGATTCCGCACATGAAGCGGCGGAGGTCGGGCCGGATCATTAACATATCTTCATTGGCGGGAATTATGGGTGAGAAACCTGTCGTGAGAGTTAGATTGGAATCATTTTTGTTCAGTGGTGACGACATATTGTATGAGGCAATGTTATGATGTCAAGCATGAAAAAATAATGGCTTTTCAACCATAAAATGTGACTTTTGGTTGTAGCAAAGAGATTTATACGCACTAGAGTGCTCATTGGACATACGAATGCTTTCTAACAGGACGTCTAAAAGTGAAGGGCTAAAGCGCACGCGCTGTATACTGATGGCAATCTATAGCTACTTCCAAGTCTTATTTTTGGATTTTAAACAGTAGTTATCTTCTGTAAAAAAAAATCTGGTGTTTTAGTTTCGGGCATAATAGAGCACGGGTTTAAACTATATTGCTGAGGGTCTTTTTCATCAAGCATTCAATTGCTAACTCTCTTGGAGGATTCTGCGCCTTTGAAAGTTTCTACAACAGATATTTGGCGCTACACAAATGCTGTGGACCATCATCATCATTTGTTTGCTTGTTTTATTCACGACATAAATATCTGGGACTTCAGCGTAGGCTACAAGATCAGCAGTACAAGATTCATATAACCAGCATGATAACTTCAACACATACAGGGTCACAGGGTCCTCCACATAGGGTCATATGGTAAGCACTTACGAGGCGACAGTGCGTCGAGAGAAGTGGTTCCCACTGGCGGAACCATTATGAATATGCACGAAAGGGCGGCTCCCATCTCGCACTGATGTATAAGTGGGTCGCGTACGCAAGCTTACACGATTGCGACTGAGTGTAAACGCTTGCACGGTCGCAACTGCCAAGAACAATGTTCGCCAAGTTTGATCAATTAGGAGTACTTAATTTGTTCGATCATTTTGGTAAAGTTGTTTTTGAAGGAGATGAGGGGTATTCTCAGTTGAATACGTTTCTTTTTATTTGTTTATTGGGGATAGAGATGGGCTCGAAAAAGAAAGATCGAAAAATACACTATTAGATTGAAATCTGCTATTTACGTAGAATGTCTTTACTACATGTGGAAGTTCATCTTAACCGTACTTCATCAGAATTTATTGTAATTAATGACATCATTTTTATGGCAGGTACGTATATAAAGGGAAATAATTGTCAAAGCATTATTTCATCAACAAGACTTAGGGTGCATAAAATATGAATACGAAGAAAGAGGTTGATATGATTTTCGTGGAGATAAATCTCAATCAGAACAGTAACAAAAACGAAAACAAAAAACTAAACTGATGCGACGGCCGAGTAATGTGAGGCAATAGTATATACAGTGAGGTCTGGTCATTAGTGGATTTATCTATGAAATTTGATTTCTAGCATAAATATCTGGTACATGACAAAATAGAGTTACAAACTAAACAGCTGTGGCCTTGAATTATGTGTTGTGATGTGATCTGAGCGTGGAAAATGAGAATACCTTAGTTTATATTATTCTTCTCATGTGTCGTGTGTTGTATATAGATTTAAAAAATGAGGCGGCCGTATTAGAGTGAGGTCTGGTCACTAATGTATTTATCTGTGATTTCGTTTTTCTATTTCTAGCGCTAATATCGGGTTGTTGAGTTACAAACTAAACACCTGCAGCCTTAAATCATTGTTGTGATGTGATTTGCGTATGGAAAATGAGAATAGCCCAGTATTATTCTTTTGCCTATTCTTGTTTTAAATCTATACAACACACTACGCATAAAAATAATAATAGACGAGGTTATTCTCATTTTCCAAGCTCAAATCACATCATAACACATTCTCATTTACAATGTTTAGATTGCAAATCTCGTAACAGATATTTATGTTGCAATTCAAATTTCATCAGTATATTTGCACATGACCAGACCTCACTCTATACTGTCGCCTAGTTTTTTAATCTATATTATAGAACACGCATAGTATGTGAGAATATTACTAATATACTCTAATTTCCTTTTCAAATCTATGAAGAAAAACCCTACGACCGGATCCCATTCTATCATCCCCTCACACCAGTCGCCTCATTTTTCTGTCCGCATCCCCTCACCATGCACGCATATGCAATAAACACATATGTAATGACTTTGATATCTTAATAAAATATGTTATAAGGCCTATTTTCAATGTTTTACTGCTTTGATCAGAATGATTCTTCTCTCAAAGTAACTCATGATATTGACCTCATTCTTTTTATTCATTATTCTATGCGCTATTAGTCTTACAGAGGAAATTAGGCTGTAGCAATTATTTCCATTTATACCTACCATAACATTGTAGATGGTATCAATAACTAGAACATTTAACTCAGATGAAGTACGGTCAAGATGAACTTTTACAGTAACAAAGATATTCTACGTGAATAAGAGATTTCACTGAGTGTACTTTTCTATCATTCTTTTTCGAGCCCATCTCTATTCCCCTTCCCCATAAAGAAGTAAAAAAGAAAGGTATTAAAATACCCCTCATCCCCTTCATGCACAACGACACCAAAATTAGGCAACGGTCACAACCCCCGAAATCAGCCTGCTCGGCGACCGGTCGGCGAGTTTTTGGCCAATTTCGGTCGGACAACGACCGGTGATCGACCAATGACCGACCAGGCACCACTGATTTTTAGGGCATCGGTCGGTCGCCGCTGAAGTTTTAACGCGGGGTTAAAATATCAGCGGCGACCGACCAGTTTTCACTCGCTGCCCAAATTACGCTCGGTGTTCGAGCGGCAACCGCCCAGGCACTGGCCTATTCAAACGGTCACCGCCGAGCGATTAAGGGAACAAAAATAATAGAGACAAAAATGACAAAAGCACAGAAGAAAACCGAGGGAACAGATTGAGCGGTCGCCGTCTAGTGATATAGCGACTAAAAATGATAAAGATAAAAATGACAGAAGCACTGAAGGAAACCAAGGACTAGATGGGGAAGAGAAGCCAAGGCAATGTAGAAGAATTAATAAGTAGGGGTAGGGATAGAGGCAAGGAAACCCCACCAATATCTCAGCATCTCATCATCTCGGCAACCTACATGAGGGACATGGAAGACATGGACAGCCACTTTGGGGCACAAGAGATGAAAGCTGAAAGTTAGTGTCGATATGTAGACTAAGTAATATAATGGTTTGGTTACCTTATCATTTATTAAAGGCCTATTGAATGAAGAAGTCATGAATGACAAGAGATGGGGAAATGAAAACATGAAATTAAATAGGAATAGAAAAATACTGTTAAATATAGAAGCAAACAAAGATATTTAGGAAAATTCTAATGTGTTCTAATCTTTGTTCCATCTTGGCTTTTCCTCCCTTTCGTTTAATTTCCTACTTTCTAGTTATCGGTGGTTTCACATAACTGAGGTTTGGTAGCTGTTAATCTAACTCTTTAAATCTAAATCTTTAGCCTCGAGTTTTATCTTAATTAATTAATTTATTATCACATCACAAATCATATAGGTACAAGAATATACCCAGGTAGCTCGTGGGAAATTTTCGGCAGAGGCCGCCGGTACGCCCACGGGACACCGGTAGATGACTTATCGATTACCCGTTGGTCGCTGAGCGATTTCGTAAAAATCGGCCGGTGGCCGGTGGGAGATCGTCTATACAGTTGCCAGTGGTGCATCGCTTGGTGACTTAGCAAATTTTTTCACGTAAAATCGACCGGTGACCGACGGGAAATAGACAGGGCAGCGCTCGGGCATCGCTGGGGTTTTATAGCCTGCTCGACATCTCCAAAAACTGCTGGGCGGTGCCAAAATTTCAGCGGCGACCGAGCAGGCTACAAATCGGTCGGTCGCCGCTCTTAGTTGTGACCGAAGTCTTATCAAAACAAGTAAGGACTCCTTGATTACAAACTTGGTGATCCTTGTTTTATAATCCTTGGCAGTTGCGACCGTGCAAGCGTTCACACTCATCGTGCAGGAGTGTAGCAGCCATGTAAGCGGCCCAATGGTGGGAACCTCGCACCTTTTACATATTCATTACATATATAATATATATATATATATATATATATATATATATATATATACACACACATATATATATATATATATATATATATATATATATATACATATATATATATATATATATATATATATATATATATATTTATATACAGTGCGAGAAGAAGAGCAATCGTGGACGTAGCTAGGGTCCTAGCTACGTCCACGATTGCTCTTCTTCTCGCACTGTATATAAATAATGAAGGAGCTACACTGGTGCTGTAAATGGTCGAGACCCCTTCTCGCAGTCTATACATATATATATATATATATATATATATATATATATATATACATTTTATATAGATTATATGCCAGTTTGGGCGCCAGCTTATGAATAATTAATAGGCGTGTGACCTTTGGTGGTCAATCCTGGGAACCAATTCCACTTCCCTTTAAGCATTGTAAGTGCCTATACCTCAGCCAGGGAGGTGCGTCAGTCTAGGAGCTAAAATAGCTCCCCCGTGATTTTGCTATCATTGTTTTAGAAGTAGAGTTAAGTGATCTTCTAACACAGGTTGTTCTGATGGCTGTATCATGGTCTTTTTTACGCTTCCGAGTCCGTTGGTATATCCTTTACGTTCCAGCGCGCTGGGCATCATCTTGCATTATCATAATAGTGAAAAGTGATATTGTTTTCTCATCGTCTGTGTTTCATTGAAGGTGTGATGTTTTACGAGATGTACGGGTCGTCCAAGTTTGCACTCGAAGGGTTCTCTGAATGCTTGGCCATATCCCTGCGCCATTTCAACGTCTGGTGAGAATGAAATTTTGAATCCCACCGTATTTTGCTGTCGTCTGTCTCTCAATTATATGAACTTATGCGGTGCACCGTTGCTGCGTTTGTCATACCGTAACTAATCATTATCTTCATCAATGTCGTGTTGTTTTATTGGTCGTCATTCATATTGGGTGATTGAAGTGATAAAGTATGTTAAGTTCAATGCAACTCAAATCTATTTTCATTTTTTGACGGCACGTGACATACACTTCGCTCTTTTGGTGACAAAAGAATGATGTAAACGGTACATTGTAAAAGGAACAGAGTGTATAACATTAAGGAAACATTATAATACATCGTTGTAGCACGAAACTTTCAAATAAAGCATTGTAATGACACATTACACTTTGGCTATTAATTACTCTTCTATTTATTTCATACTTCTGAGGTAGGTTATCCACTTTTCCGTGTTGTCGTATTCTTTATTCTTCTTCTCTCCTTTTTCTTCTTTCTCTCTCATCTCTCCCTCTTTCCTATCTTTCTTGCTTTGTCTCTCTCTGCATGTCTCCGTCAATATATCTCTCTCACTCAGTCTCTTTCAACTCTTTCGTTTAAATGCAATTATTGCAGGGTAAGCAACGTTCAGCCAGGACCTGTCGAAACCAAAGTCCTGACCAATCCAGATGTGAGCGACGTTCTCCGCGAGCAAATGGACGATCCGAGAGTGGACGAAGAAACGCGCGAAATGTACAAGACGATCTCGAAGCGCCGGGAGACGATGCTGACGGCCGCCGGCGGGGCGCAGCCGGCGTCCGAAGTCGTCGATGTGGTCGAGGAAGCGCTGGACTCGGAAAAGCCGCACTTCCGGTACCAGACCAACGAGGTGACGAGGAATCTGGCTGCGGAAAGGTTCAAGGATCCAACCGGGGACGAAGCGATCGAGAAGTTTCTCATGAGATAGTCATGAGCGCGTCGATGTTTGATAACAGCCTAGCCTTTTGCAATGCAGCAGCTCGCTATGCACTCGCACGCACACAGCGGTCGGATCTCTCGCAGCTCGCCTCTCGCGCGCTGTGTGTGCGAGTCCACTGTCACGACTGTCACTGCTCTCTGTGTGCGTGCATGTCCTCGAATTATAGCGAGCAGCCTTTGCAAAGGGCTACCCAGCAAACACATAACGTTTTCAGAACGTTTCCATAACTTTTTTTTGGAGGTTCCGTACGTCTTCTTATAAAATGGACGTTTTTTGAAACGTACACACAACGTCAAAGTTGGGACTTAGCATTTACCGCAAAGCACAGTTTTTTTTAAAACGTTTTAAATACGTCAATGGACGTTACAAAACGTATTTATTATGTCTGCTACGTCTTCGTCCTTTATAAACGTCCACAAAACGTTTTTATTTGGTCTGCTACGTCGACTTCGTCTTTAATGAACCTTGAAAAAAAAACCACGTTTTTATAAGGTCCGCTACGTGTTCGTTATTGGTTTCTTTATCATGAATATTCATGCCTATTTATGAATATTCAAATAAGAAAATATAGGATTTGAAAACTAGTGGAAATAGATAAAAGTCATTGAAATCTAAAGATTTATGCTGTTTTCAAACTTTCTGTGTTAAAAGATAAACTTACCAACGTTATTGTTCAGTTATTCACAATCTCGTATTGTGTTATGAAGAGGTATTTTCATATGTTAATAGGCCTAATTAAGGTGTGTGTGATCTAATTTTAATAACCACGTCTTCATGCATTACAACATTTTGCTGGTCTATAAAAGAATGTATTACAGATTCATCAGATTTGAATTTGATGTAGTATAGACCGTTTCAATTTCGATGACCTATTCACCTACCGCCGCTGGCGGCGCTATAACGGCCGCCATAACTGGGGGCCAACGGGGGCTTCCAGCGACCTAGCTACCCAGCGAGTTGCACTTGCAGCTAGCAGCCTAGTGTACCCATCGCGCATAGTTAGCCGGGCGCGGCCGCATGCGCCGCCGGCGGCCGCTGCATCGGGGACCGCCGCGCTAAAATTGTGATTGTTTACTCACTATGGAAAAGTCATTCAGCGACATTTATTGCCTTTCTCTTGGACAAATTGAGTAATTCAAACATATCGATCTAGAATGAAAGCTTCAAAGGAAGGTCCAGAAAAAAAACAAACAAACAAACAAACAAACATACATGTATTGTGCAGTTGTTGGGTGCAAAGCCGGAAAGGGAAGCTGCACGTCAGTGTGTGAAATTCAGACACAACTGACGCATGATGAATATATACATTTAAGTGAAATAAAGCGGAATAAAAAATGCACAGGGGCCTGTCTTATAAAGACTTGTGATAGAAATCAATCACAAGTCTTGTGTGTGCTGCAATGAAAGTTGCGATTGATTTGGGGACTTGTGATCGATTTGAAGGCTTTATAAGACGGGGCCCAGATTTTTGAAACAAACTTTGGCCTATCCCTACTAGAATCTCTATTTAAATAGGCTATCACTGCATATTCGTAAAATAAAGTTGTTCATTTTAGAAGACAAGTTCAGATCAAAGATTTTGAGAATTCACTGATTTTTTTTTTTTTAAAATGCTTGGTGCAATACTTACCAAACACTTCCTGGCTGTACTAGTTTCTATTATGACAAACATTTTAAAGCCTACACTACAGCTAAATGAATGTTTCAAATTGTGTAAAAAAATTCTTATAATTTTTTTTTACTTCTTCACTAAGCGTTCAGCGTCAAATTGACCATATTCAATTCTGGCCTGGAACTCTGAATTTGAATTAATGAAGAGATACATATAGATATTAATCTGCCATGAATGGTGGCAAACATCCGTTCCTTATCATAATTCATATCAAGAAAGTTTTGATTTGAAAATCACTTTTGCACAAATTGTAGATTATAATTTTAGGCGTTAGCGCGATGTTAAAAAGTAATGATTAGACCTTAAACAGAAGAAGTTTTGGTTGTTGGCATCAGGCGAAGTAAATTAATTCATTTAGTTTATACGGCTTAGAAACGCCTAGATTTGCCTTCAGTTTGGTTTAAAAGTTAGTTAGACTTGCCGGAAGCTAGTGACAACCGAAAATGATATAGGATGTATCTAGGATTCTAGAAGTCAATAGGTCTAGACGGGTTAGATCTAGTCTGGACTGTTGCCTAGAATTCTAGACAAGATCTAAAAAACGTTAGACAGACTCTACCCCTCTGGTCCGAGAAAAGGCAAACCTTAAAACGGTTTAAGTTAACTAGTTGCTACGATAGCGCCATATCTAGCTCAAGATTCTGATCCATTATTTGTATAATATCAGTTAACTTCTAAACAGTCTAAATTAGGCTTACTATCTAGATGTCTACCTGCGCCTAGCCAGTTCTCCCAAGGTGTTTTTAATGCTCTTATAATCCTCGCTGTATAGATCTATATGGGGCTTACACGCGAGTACCCAAGTCATCGCAAGGGAAATGGAGTCTACAAACACTCACGGATCGTACCGATATTTACCTTGAAATTCAAGTTTTGGCTACATCCATGACATCTATACCCATTCGCTCATATTCGGTATAGGTTGTTGAACTTTATATTTAAAATGTAGACTCTAGTTGTCTCAAAGCCAGATGCGTCGATCGCTACCAGCGCCAGAGATAGCTAGCTGGCCGGCTGGCGCCGGGTGGTAAAAGCACTGGCTGCCGTTGGCACCCTTGCCAAGCACGCGTGGCGCTTGCCGACCCGGCCTGGTTGGCCCCCAGTTATGGCGTCGCCTTAAGAGGGCGCACTTCCATGAACAGTCACTTGAATCGGTCTATAGGTATAGGTGGTAGGACATTAGGATCAGGTTGGGATAGGATTATATAGGATTAGGGTACATTGATCCCAGATTGTGCCTGTATAATCTCATAACTATGATTTTTTAATACCCAATAAAAATAAACATTAGACGTTTTTAAAAGATTTTCTGGACGTTCTAGACGGATATGACAGGTTCTCTAAACATTCTGGAACGGGTAATAAGACTGTTTAGACGTTCTTGATACGTTTTTTTGAACGTTCTACACGGTTTTCAAGGGTTTTCTTGACGTCCGCAGAAATTCCACAGAACGTTTTGAATATTCTTAAAAGGATTTGCTGACGTCTATAACGTCAAAAAGGATTTCTGCAGGTCCTTAATATTCCGAAAGGTTTTTATTGGTGTTTTAAACGTTTAAAAAACGTTTTTATAACGTCCATTTGAAACGTTTTAAATACGTCGAAAACCTTCCACAAAAAGACGTTCTGAAAACGTTTTGACAAAAACGTCCAAATAACGAACTTGGAACGTTTTAAGAACGTTCAGAAAACGTCCAAACGTTAGCTGGGTAATAATACCCTGGCATAGTGTAGTGGATGTTGTTTCGGAATTGTAAACAGGAAATTAAAGGTTCATCTCCCTCCCGGCGCATACATACTTGGTCAAGATATTGACATCGACTCGTTCCTCGTGATACAGGGCCAAGTAGCATGATAATACATAAACTTAACAAGTAACGGTGATACTTCAGTCAGTGATAACTACCATGGCAATACCATATTCCATAACCAAGGAAAGCCCAAAAAAACACACATGGTTACCGTTGATTGCAGAGATACCATTCAATGGTAAAGTTATCGTTGTTTTATAACACGGGGCCCAGGTTTTTAACGCTCCTGTAAAGATAGCCAGCTATAGATGGAGAGGACCCTGCCATAATTCTTTTGTCATCAAGAGTTTGCGTGGTTCATTATACACCTGTCACGCAACATTTCACCCGTACCTACATGTGGGTTACGTTTTCGTATATGTTCATTGTGTAAGATATTCTTGTATATAGGCCTCCGTGTTTTTTCCTCTCTGGGAAACTATCCGGAAAATCACGGATTTGAGAGTAGTGTAAGCTTTTAAATATCTCGAATTGAAACAATCCGTTTGATATTTTTATACTTTGCTCGTGTCTTCTTCTCTTTTCGTCTATTTGTTTATTTTGAGACAATACTCGTTGTTCCAACACCAACCAGTGAGGAGAAGATCGAGATAGAAATTTTGATTTTCTGAAAGTCTTTCTCCAGCACTAGTTTATGTTTTTGCCGTTTATCTTTTATTCATTGCTCTCGTTATTTTGTCATTTGTTTGATGTTCCTGGTAATAAATAAAGACAACAACAACAAAAGTATTATCTATGACAGAGCAGTCTTTGAGATAAGTGCTTAATTCGAGGAGTCTATGTTTTGTAGGTAAGACCAGATTGATTTTCATCAGTATTTTCATAAATTATCATTTACCCAATTTGGTGATTTTCTCCAATCATGACAATACCATAATGGATTTGTAACCCAATTTTTTTTTATGTTGCCCTTCAGATTAAAGAAATCCTCCCACAGTAATGTCCTCTACGGAAAGTTTTGCAGCACAGTTTGCATCGTACGCATATACAGTGGTTATTAAAAAAAGTAAAAAAAAGAAGAAAATATCAACAACACTCATTACTTTCCGAGCGGGCAGGGGTAAGGTGCCATTGACCCTTGACACAACCACGAGCTCTACCCTTGACACTTTTTTGTTTTTGTTTTCAGTGATCTTTTTATTAATTCCATTTCCTTTGAGAATATAACAAAAAAAAAATTACACACATTCTACATAACATCTGTCATGAATCATGTAGATATTCCTACAGTTATGAGACATAATCCATAATCCATAAAACAAGAATAATCATTCAATTCATTTTAAGGCAGATATCAAACAGAAGAGAGGAAATAGAATGAATTATCCGATCATTCCTTTTTAACTACAAAACAAACAAGCAGAATTCATATATGCAATTGTGAGCAATTTAGCCAAACACTAAAAAAACAGGAAATGAAATTTCTATTATATCAAAAGAACGATGACAACAACAACAACATAAACCACCCTCATTCCCACCTTTCCACCATACCCAACCCTCAAACTACTCATAACTTTAAACTTTAAACTTTAACTTGACACGCCCCTCCCCCTCGTCCACACACACACACACACACACACACACACACACAAACACACACAAACACACACGCAAACACACTATAAACAGTAAAAACTGTGCCGTAGTGATAAACTCATATTCATATTTTGCAACTATACTGTACAAGTAAATACCCTTAACCCATTAACCACATCCCTTTGTGACAGCATGCAAACCAAACAAATTGTTTACCTCCTTTCCACCCGCTCGTTTCGAAAAGCTAATGTGGCTCTGGAGATAAAACAATGAGACTTTCAATCATGAGGTCGCTGGTTCGAGTGTGGATATCAGCGGTTGAGCTCTTAAGGGAAAGCGCTTTATCCTCATCGCCTACCTCTGAGGGAACTAGCAGGCATTAATCCCGTGAATGCTGGCTTACAAGCATTCGTTTCTGAAGTTACAAGTCGGTTTAATTCAATTTCTATACCTGGGTAGGCCCTACCAGGGAAGGAAAGGAGTGCTCAAGTGAATTGAATTGAATTGAATTGAATTGAATTGAATTGAATTGAACTGAATTGAATTGAATTGAATTGAATTGAACTGAACCGAACTAAACTGAAGTGAAGTGAAGTGAAGTGTCTAGCATGCAGGGACCACCATGGAGCTTCAAGACATTTATGTCCGTGGGGCAGGGGAAAAGACAACGGGTATAAATGGGAGAAGCGTTTTATTTTCCTAAGGTTCCTCGTGGAGATTTTCCTCCCGGTCAATACGAGCGGGAGGGGTGGGGGGGGGGGGGGTGTCAACATCGCCAATGGAACGTTTTACATGTATCATGGAGCTACAAGATGTATTCTATAGTCGTTCAACGCGTTTTGAAGTAAGAAAATTGATAAAAATCAACACCGTCAGTTTTCAGTACTTACAGCAGTGTCGTAATGATATCCATGCCAGTTTCAACAACGTAGTGGGATGCACAATGTGTGATAAACCCTAGCCCTGGGCTGTAGTTCAACGTCGAATACTTAAAGGGGAATAGGCCAACCCCCAAAATACACAATGCATCACGGTTCCAGTTGATGCAGCATTACATGTTGCTGTACATGTATATATTACACTTTTGTCCACAATAACTGAACCCATAGTGGGGTAATATCTCTTAAATGCAGGCTTCGTTATATTAATACAACTGTACCTTTTGGACCTCAACTTTTGAAAGTCAACTTGAACATATGGGAGAATCTTTGTTCTGGAAGAATTCGGAGCAGATTTTGGAAGTTCGAAACGGGAGGTTCGTAAAAAAAGGCGATAATCTGTGTGCTGTAAATCTCTATTAAAACATGAAAGCTGCATGCCCTTGACCGTGGTCCATCGCGTTGTACCTCTCGGCCAGTATATAGCACATTGTTCGTGACTAACCAACTCGAGCCGCATTTATGCTTCTGTTTGTGTCGCTGGATGCACCAAGCGTTCCATTCCATTTCAAGTCTGCAGAGAGGGCAGGGGCGGAATTGTAGGTGCGTCGATCATAGTCGAAGAGTGACGAAAATAGGTATGCTTTAGTGGCTATAATGGCAGTGACCAGTTAGTGAAAAATACCGAGTACAACGTACTCTACGTGCTGCATATGAATTAGCCTACATTTACGACTTTATAACTATACAAAAGTATTCTAAATGATTATGGACGTGGAGTGAAGATGATAAGCATTCTGTCAGTCTGTAGTCTTATACACTCGAGATTCTCGTTTTGTTTTGTCAACCCAAGGCGAAACACCCATAGGACATATTATAGGCTACTAGTCCCATAGAAACCAATTAGTAGGCTTACTGGTTTCTACGTGGAAAAATGGTATATTGGGAAACCCAAAGAATTTCTATAAGTCTAAAGACCCATAGAAACCAAGAGAAAATTTCAAGTGTAATGGGAAACCCACAGAATTTCTGTTTGTCAATTGGACCCACAGAACCATAAGAAAACACTTCTATTTGACCTTTAGAATCCTATCCTGATGGACCAACAGACACTCAAAGAGAATTAATACCCATAGAAATGTGTTATATAATATAATAGAAATCCGCAGACAACTCACTGCATTAAGTACTTTGTACAATCAGCGTAAGTGAACATAATGTGCAGGCAGATTAATACTGTACTATAGGTTTTCCAGGCTAATCTCGCACTTTTGTCAGTCTATTTGATGGAAGGTTCATTCAATTAAGCAAAAACCCTCGTTATCGCTCAGTCTATCTTTAAAAATTGCAACTGGTGCGGTCAGTTTAGCATTTCGATCAATGCACATGCGGCTTTCGAATTCGTAAAAAAGGGTATTCATATTGGCTTGTACTCTACATTCATTCAAATTCGCGAATGGGCAGTCAAATTCCAAACATTTTCATTCAAATTTACGTCATGTTACTTCTTTTTGAAAAGGTGAGAACATTTAAACGTGTATTTCTATGTAACTTTTTGTTTCACCCACATCTTGATACTTGAACTTTGAGACTACGTCTGTAGGTTGGTTTTATTGGTTCCAAAAGGAAACCAATATAAAACCTGCAAAACCACAAGAAACCAACAGAGACCGACAAACCAAGAGGACCCTCAAGACCGTCTCAGGGCAAATACTGGTTAGTGGTCTAAGGGTAAAGTAAAGATTGGGGTTAAGGTTATATTTAGGGTTAGAGTTTGGGTTAGGGATAGGATTAGGTTCAGGATTAGGATTAGGGGTAGGATTAGTGGAAGGGTCTGGGGTGATTTCCCTAGACCCCTCAAGACTTGTTGAACATCCTGTTGGTTTGAAGATTAATGGGTTTGTATTGGATTGCAGATTGTGTTTATATGAAAGCAACTGTTCTACTTTTGGATTGAGTTTATATCAATTCTAACAAGAAACCACTGAGAACCCACAAAACCGATAAGTGATTCTTAACTATTAGATGTCGTCTGGGTCACCAACGGTGATGATGCACGGGTATTTGATCCAAAGCAACAGACCAATGAAAAGCATACCATGCAAAAGAAAAGAGCTATCATTCATGATGAAGATTCTTGTTTTGCCAGAACCATGGTGTCTCGCGTAGCGCTCGTCACTGGCTGCTCTTCCGGTATCGGGCTGGTGACTGCACAACGACTGGCCCAGCGCGCCAAGGACCCGCTGATCGTCTACGCGACCATGAGGAACATGTCCAAGAAAAACCAACTGGAAGCGGCGGCAGGGAACGTCCTCAATAAAACCCTGTTCATCCGAGAGCTTGACGTCACAAAGGAAAAGACGATCGTGGAAACGGTCACTCATATCTTGGATACACACGGACAAATAGATGTGTTGGGTATGTCATAGGGAAACTGTACTTAGCATTTGTACTCAAATTAATGAAGTTGATAATCACTTTTGGTGATAAATAGTATATGGAACGTGATTTCTCCTTTCACCGACAGGTCATTGCCAACTCAAAACATGCACTTGCAAAATGGAATTTAGGTACAAATTCGTATTCAAACAATGGGAATGAATTCAAGAGGAAGAGAATTATTATTACCTTTTCATTAACTTTTGAAGCGATCGTTGCGGTTCACCAATTACAGTTTTTCATGCCTCCGCCATGATTTGTCACCAGGGGAGTTTCGGGTTGACTGTCCGTCTTTCCGTCTGAAATCGAATTTGTGTGACGACGCGACGTCGCGTCGGTCACTTAAAGGGATGGTACAGTTTCAGTAGAGATGAGAATTAGGCTTTTAACTTTTTGCGAGATACCAAGAAAACACTTATGAAATAGTACAGAGCATACCACTTTAAGAGGAATTCAAAGTTTATTTGATGAAAATCGGGTTTGGAATGACTGAAGCATCCAAAAACAAAGTAAAACAAAGCGATCGCAATAAAAGATGGGTCCCACACTTTATCAGAATCGCTCTGTTTTGGATATCTCAGCCATTTCAAAACCAATTTTCATCAAATAAACGTTTAATTAATTATAGAATTACATGCTCTTTCATATTTCATAAGAGGTTTCTCATTACCTCACCAAAAATGTTAGAAACCTGAAATTAGGTCTCAACCAAAACTATGCGATTCCTAACTGTAGTTTGAGGTATCTGAAGGATACTTGGCAAAACGTTTAAGAGGACGAAACTGCGTATATCAACTTGCAGGAGCACAGGTTCAAGATGAAAAGTCATAGGTAAAGGTCAAATTCTAAAATTTCATCGTGTTTTCTCTGTATCTTTGCAATGCCTGAAGATAATTTCATGAAACCTAATGTGTGCTATGTTTTACCAGGTATGAATATTCCAGGAAAAGTGATAAATCATTGGTCAAAGGTGAAAGGTCTAAAATTCTGAAATGTAACGTCTTTCTCCATGGCTCTGAAATGACTCACTAACTTCATTACTGGTACATATGTAACTAAATTGTCAGACTGTGAGTTTCTTTGGAAGTTTTGGTTCATTATTATGGTCAAAGGTCAGGTCAAATGCTAAAAGTGCGCTACTTATGCTGAAATTACCCTATTTTCTCCATACCTTTAAAAGTTCCATGACGTTTATTCCTGCGACTATTGCTTCCATGGAATACCTGCACGCTGAGGCAGAAATAAATTCTAAAACTAAAACTAAAACTAAAACTAAAACCCTATCACAACCCTAACCTAATCCTTAGTCCTTGGAAAAACAAAACAAAACAAAGCAGGAAGAATTGCCGCTGGAGCGAATGTCCGGTCACCCCTTTTAAATGACTCAATGCAGCTTATCAAACTCGATGCGCAAGTGCATTACCGCACAATGATTTTGTAGGATATTTGAATGATGGGGTGAAATGTTCGGGGGAAATGCAAATACATGCATAAGTTTTTGCATATTTTGACTTGGCTTAAAGTATTGTCATTGAATTTTCTGTATCGGTATTGACAATTAAGTAGTGGTTGCTTGAAGATAGTTGTGGGCTATGGGGTTAAAGGTCAAACGAAACCTGGTTCAAGAAATGTATATGTAACTACTCAACACATTTTGCGCTGTGCTCAAACTTTCAAACACGTCATTTCCATCTCTCTTATTGTCGAAATGTATTTCTGTAGATTTATTATTGAGAGAAAAATGCGATATTGCGGGTGCATCAGTCGCAATAGCGCCATCTCTATTTTTTAAGATCCCTGGGTTAAAATTCGGGTTACGCTATGTAATTTTCATTGTTAGATACTGCCTGTTTGTTTGACCCCACTCATCTTGTCAAGGTCAACTTGGCCACCTAGTGAATTTTTCCTTTTAATTGCATTTCCCATTATGACTGGTTTTATTTTTTATCTTGTCAGTGAATAACGCGGGCATTTCTAGTCCGAATATCGGAGAAGTGACAAGCATTTCTACCTACAAGAGGATGTTCGACATCAATTTCTTCGGGGTCGTTCGGATGACCCAGGAAGTGATTCCGCACATGAAGCGGCGGAGGTCGGGTCGGATCATTAACATATCTTCATTGGCGGGAATTATGGGTATGAAACCTTTCGTGAGAGTTGTAATAATTTGTTCACAGTGGTGACGACACATTGCATGTGTAATCGAGCGGTATGTCTTATCTACCAAAATGATGTCTACCCCACTGAGGTGGTCATCTGTACCGCATCCGCGTTCCTGATTTTTTTATAGGAAAATAGGGTACATTTTAGGAGGCAATACGGGGAAACAATCCCGAAATATCTTTGAAAAGGGGGTTATGAATTATTTATTATGGTATATAGTTTTCAAATCTTTTTCCGAACAATCCTAAAATAGGGTCCCGAATAGGGATAGTTTTAATCCCCCGAAAAATTTGCGGCTTCTTGGTGTGTGACATTGATTCTATTCGTCACGCTGCTTGTGCGTATGCCTTAGCAGGCTTTCCTTCGAAAACCCTGATAGGGGGTAATTTTGATGGCTTCCATTCCAAAAGCCCGCATTATAGGGGGACAACATTCAACTTATTTCAATTTAGAAAAGGGGTATCTGTAAGAATCATGAACCAGCGGAATATGGTGAATAGGAAGCCGGAGAACATTCGTGACGTGATTACCGTTACAATGAATTGGAAATACGTTTTAAAAGTAAATGATCTGGACATTGATGTTTATTGATTCTGGTTTAGTTTGTTAACCGCCTGACCTGAAGAAGCGCTCTACTACATTTGGTAACTCTATGTTACTCTATCATGGTCGAATCTTCCAATGAGTTCATCCGCGGGGTTAAGATGGTTTGCCAATTAGATCTCTCTTGGCCTTGTCATAATGACGGCGGGGGGGGGGGGGGGAGGGGCTGTTAGAAAGCATACTTATACATATACTTTTGCCGCAATGGATGAAAATGACGCTCTTTTCTTACCGTTTGCGTTCCCCCAAGGTGTGATGTTTTACGAGATGTACGGGTCTTCCAAGTTTGCACTTGAAGGGTTCTCTGAATGCTTGGCAACATACCTGCGGCATTTCAACGTGTGGTGAGAACAAAATATTGTGAATACATTTTCTACCATAATGTTGTTTTCGCTTGTCCCTCAATTATACCAATTTACCAGCTAGGCCATTTCACGTTTTGGCGAAATTTTCCCAAAGTTGAAACTCATTAGATAGGGCCTACGTGTATGTTACCATAAAAAGAGCACACGCATCCATGACATTAGCAAAATTGCAACAGCTACTCTACACCATTGTTACTTCTGTCATAACTTTACTCATCGTTGTCTTTATCAACGTATCATGTAGCATTTGTTGTAATAATCATTGTTCATGAATATGGTTAAATCATAATTTGAGGTAGGTTGATTCTTATTATGCATACTTCTTCTCCTGTATACTTTTAGTAAGACATAGTAAGATATGCCATTTCTCTCTCTTTACTCCAATACTATTGCAGGGTAAGCAACGTGCAGCCAGGACCTGTTGAAACCAAAGTCCTGACCAATCCAGATGTGAGCGACGTTCTCCTCCAGCAGATGGACGATCCCAGGGTGGACGACAAAACGCGCGAAATGTACAAGATGATCTGGAAGCGCAGGGAGTTTATGCTGACGGTGGCCGGCGGGGCACAGACGGCGTCCGAAATCGTCGATGTGGTTGAAGAGGCGATAGACTCCGAGAAACCACACTTGCGGTACCAGACCAGCGAGCTGACGAGGAATCTGGCTGCAGAAAGGTTTAGAGATCCTTTCGGGGACGACGTGACTGGAGATCTTTATACGAAATAGGTGTCGCTGTTTAACAATACATGTAGCTAGACATGGTGTAGTGGATGTTGTTCGAGACTTGCGAACGGGATATCACTGGTTCGAATCCCCCACCCGTCGCATTCATCCGCAGTCAAAATGTTGACACCAACCCGTTACGAAATCACCAGTGGTGTACCACCGATTGCAGATATACCATGCTATGGTAAAGTTGCCATTTTATAAGACGGGGCCCGAGGATTCTGCCATAGACAGTGTTTTTGTCATCGAGAGTTTTCATCGAGAGATTTTCCACACATATTTCCCACAACATTCTACACCCTAACCTACTTGTGGTTTACTTTTCTTGTGTTTATTGTGCAAGGTATTCTTTTATGAAGGCCTACCTGTTTTATTGTCTCTTGGAAACTATCCTGAGAATTTACTTCAATGCTACCTTAACAGTGCATTACGGTTTTGAATATCTGAAGTTGTAATATTCAGTTTGGTTATTAAAATAATGTTGATAATGTTATACAATGCTTACTTCTTCTCTGTATTTGTTCCTCTGTTTGTTTGTGTGTTTGTTGTTTGTTTTGAGACAATATTCTTTGTTCCACTAGTACTAACCAATGAGGAAAATATCGACGTAGAAATCGTAATATTCTGAAGGTATTCCTCAGGCACTATAATTCTTGCTTTTGCCGTTTATTTTTTATGTTCTTCGTAATAGATAAAGATAACTAAAAGATATGTATGACAGAGCTGTCTTGGAGATAAGTGCTTAATTCGAGTCTGTATGCGTGATAGGTAAGACCAAAATGATTTTCATCATGATTTGCATACGCGTATATATATATATATATATATGCGTGTATAGATATGTATATGGGTGTGTGTATAATATATATATATATATATATATATGCGTGTATAAATATGTGTATGGGTGTGTGTATATTATTTATATTATATTTGTTAAATTTGTAATATTCTGCTACTAACATGTAGATTGTCTGTGTATCTTTTCATTTTATTCATGTTTGTATTCTCAACACTATATTATCTTTTATATCTTTTGTGTCGTTATGTGCAATCTTCAAGTATTGTATTCACTGGTTTGTCATATTGTTATTTATATTTTTTGTTTGTACTTTCATGTGCAATTTGGTGATTTTTATTCCACAATTTGACCATGCCATAACGGATTTGTGCCACGCAATTTTCATGTGGTACTTCCGATGTGAGAAATCCCGCGACAGGGTATGTCTTAAGTTTTGTAACACAGTGTGCACCGTATAGTATCACGTTTAATAATTATTCATATGTGGCCCTTGAAGAAGACTGACAACACACTTTTAATGAAGTTTTGTCAGTTTAAGTGGTTATCATGAATAAAATGTGGTGTAGTGTCGTGGAATGTAGTGAAATTTTATCGCGATCGAGGTAGGCAAAACTACATCGTTGAAAAACATGAACTCTCGCACATTTCCTTGAGAGTGCTATGTGTTATCGCGTATGTGCTTCCCATAAAACTGATCAATCCCAATGAGAATAGAATAACCAGATTGTAAAATTTGCCGCATTCTTTCATCATAAATGACAGAGACTCTGGACAGCTATAGTACATTACACATGATCAGGAAAGAAATAAAGAAGAGACTTTTAGCAAAACCCAGGGAGGTATAAGGGCTTAAAGGAAACCAAAACCCAAAGAGCAATGTGGATCGAGTGAAAGCAGCAACATTAGTAGAACACATCAGTGAAAATTTGAGGAAAATCACTGACAATCCATACAAAAGTAATGAATTTTTAAAGTTTTGGTGTTGGAACAGCTGGATGAGGAGACTACTAGAGATTATGACGTATGTGTGGACAACAATATAAAGAAAATGATAAAGGGAATTCCTTAAAAATTCATTTTTCATGAAAATTACACTACATCAACTTGACACTGACATATGTTAAGGGTGGCAATTATTCCCCCTGCTTTCTGAAAACGGTTAGTCATAGTGGACTTTCATTATGCTAGAAAAGTTAATTTTTTGTGGAATTTTCTTTATATTTTCTTTATATTGTTGTCCACTCATACGTCATAATCTCTAGTAGTCTCCTCATTCAGCGTTTCCAACACCAAAACTTTATAAATTCCCAACTTTTGCATTGATTGTCCGATTTTCCTCAAACTTTCACTGATGTGTTCTACTAATGTTGCTGCTTTCACTCAATCCACATTTCTTTTTGGGTTTTGGTTTCCTTTAAAAAGTACCATTGACCCTTGACCCAACCACAAACACTACAATGACTCTGTAATAAAACCATGGAGAGCACTTTCAGCTAATAAAAGGAAAAACGGAAAAACTGATTTGAGGAAAATTTACACCAACAAACCTCATGACTTTCCAATCGAGGGTTCTATTCCGAGATTTTCTTCCCATTCGAAGGGGGGGGGGGGGGGCATCGCCAGTGGAACGTTTTATGATGCGCCAATTGAAATAAGGACATTCACGTTAACACCATAATTTTTACAGTCTTATAGCGTCGTGATGATATCCCCCACAACGAAGTTCGGATGCACAATATTCTGGCTAGCTTCAGCCCCATACAAATACTGTATTTAGATTCACCACAATTATACACAGTGCTTGCTCGTTCAGTAAAAAAGCAGCTCTTTTACACTTTTGTACACAAAGGGGTTGTATAGTTTTGGTTGAGATCTAACGTCAGGTTTATAAAAAATTTTGGTGAGATAATGAGAAACCTCTTATGAAATATGAAAGAACATGTAATTCCAAGAAGGATTCAACGTTTATTTAATGAAAATTGGTCTTGAAATGGCTGAGATATCCAAAAAGCGAATTCCTAATGAAATTGATAGGCCACGACTTTCATTTAATTGGATCACTTTGTTTTGCTTTGTTTTTGGATATCTTAGTCATTACAAAACCGATTTTCATCAGATAAACTTTTGATTCCCCTTAGAATTGTATGCTCTTTAACATATTTTCATAGAGTGGTTTCTAGATACATGTATCTAGCAAAACGTTACACTTACAAGCTGAATCCTCGACACCTCAACCAGGGGCAGTCCCTTTGACAGTGGGGGTAAATCTCCGTTTAATGGAAGCGTCATATAATTTTCATACATTTTTTCCCTCTCTCTCTCACACACTGACGAATCAACATGAGAGTAACTTTGCCCTCTAAGAACCCACGGAAGACCTGTGATCAAGTTCAAAACGATACTACATTGTATACAGTTGTATACGTTCGTGAAGGCAGCGATGGTTCGTGTGTTGTAAACCTCCATTGAGATAGATGTACATGTACATTGCATATGTACCGCTGCCCTTGACTGTGACCCCTCGACGCATTGTATTCCCAGTATGCGCACATTGTCCGTGACTATTAAACCAACTCGAGCCGCAATTATATGTTTCTCATGATGTTGGCTGCCACCAATGTTCTTCTGTTCCATTGAAAGTCTACGCAGAAGACACGAGACGGAATTCTCGGTACGTCGAACGTGGATGAAGATTGACAAAAAAAAAAAAACCAGGTATGATTGCTAGTGAATATTACAGTACACTCTACAGTAATGGATACGTGAATCAAACAGTTTAATCGGCATGTACTATGAATTACATTTACGACGGTATTTCTCGGCGTTAGGATACAGATCCATTTATATTTGTAATGCTATGCTGAGTGCCCGGTCATAGACCCCATTTACACATAAGACTGACGCCGGCGTGAGGCCGGCCTCACGCTGCCTCGAACGGTAAGTGTAAACACACAAGTGGACTGACGGCGGCTTGAGGCCGCCCAAGTTTCGGTCCACCTCTTGAGGTGGTTTGAGGTCGGCTTCAAAGCGGCCTCACGCCGCTTTCACGTATGTGTAAACACAAAGCGGACTGACGCTGGTTTTCGAGAGTCGAGAGTCACGTAGGCTTATGCAATAGTGCTGATACGTCATCATTCGTGATTTTGTTACCTCGCGACTAGTTTCTCGTACAGATAATCCAGGGGCGGATCCAGGAATTCTGTAAAGGGGGGCGTGACTGATATTTCTGGTGCCACTTCCGGGTTTCATTTCATTGTTTTTCTTTTAATTTCTTTTTTTTTAACCAAAAATAAAGGGGGGGGGGGCGTGCGCCGGTTGCGCCCCCCTCTGGATCCGCCACTGTAATCAAATAAGTGCTTTTGTTTTGTGATTTATTTTGCTTCACTGTAGTCCTGTCGTCGTGGACTGCGTCGATGAGTTTTTTGCTTATTCAGTCGTTGTGTATCCTCTGCTGTTGTTGTTGCGTTTGTGTAACTGTACTTGTAAGGTTTGTATTGTTTTACTTCGTATAGTCCCACCCCGTCAGACTCATGAAAGTCTCACCACGCAGACCGGCCAAGCCGCCGTATATGTAAACGGGGGGGGGGGGGGGGGGGGGGAGGGGGGTAGTCAAGCCGACCTCAAACCACCTCAAGAGGTGGACCGAAACTTGGGCGGCCTCAGATGGTTCGTGTTGTATGCATGCGAAACACGTGCCACTCTGGCGACCTTCGCCCTTCCGTTTCCCAGGTCGGAATCTCGCCGGTGCACTTTACTACGCGTACTTTAGCGTACAGACAGTGTAATCATGAACAAGGAGGTAATAGTCTCCATTGTATCAGGGCTGCCAACTCTCACTCATTTTGGTCCTTTCTCACTCTAAAACTTTATTTCATTTGCATGCATTTCTATTGATCTCACTCATTTTGACTCCTAAATTACAGCATTGGCCTATGGGAGTCTCACTCTCAACTAGTTCCCAGTGTTGGCAGCCCTGTTGTATGACCATGTGATACATCCAGTAGTATTACTAGAATGGTACATGATACATGTACCTTCACTGACGCGACAGTCTCTTTCCACCTCCCTGGTCGGCCTATGTACAACACCTGGTCGGCCTATATGTACAACACGGAGCTGTATACAAGCTCCACGGTACAATCATGACATCGTATAGTGCGTGGCTTCTTCGTGTACAGAACGATGGGCCTAATGTGCAGACACCACATGGCTGTCTCTTTATGGGATGATAAGGGTCAATGGAATATGACCTCATCTCTGTAACCATTTTATCGAGGTAGCAGATAGCTTTACATTGACTCTTTATGTGCATCCCTTTCACGTGACTCCCCCAGGTAAAGGTAGATCGCTCATTCAGTCATGCCCCGGAAAGAAAGTTGAGAGAGTATGGAGAAAGATATGATGGGGAGAGAGAATGGGAGAGAGGGGTCAGATACAGAATGAAAGGGGCGCTCGAATAGTATAAATTATATACCTCATATATAGAATCCTCTCATCTGATTGGTTAAAAGTGGAGTCATGAAAATAGCTGTGCCCCATTTTTGATCAAAATGATGTCATGATTTTCTGTGCCCTGTTGGAGACAGTCGCAACCCCGTACGCACAATGATACGACCGCCGCGCTGTCGATCAGCGTTGATTACGAGCGCTACGGTATCTATATTTTGGAATCTATATTTTCGGTGTATAAAACAAATAATGACAGCTTGATATTCGGGGCACAGTTAAAATTATGTACGCCCTCAGTGATGTGAAAACCATAACTATGCCCTCAGCTTCGCTTCGGGCATAGTTATGGTTTTCACATCACCTTGGGCCCATAATTTTAACTGTGCCCCTCACAGCAGTCATTATTTGTATAATAGACAGTGAGTTTGGTTTTGGTAAGTTTACTTTCCCATATTCATTTGAGTGACCAAAAATATGCAACCTTTACGATCAAAACTTAATCCGGTAAATCTATGAATACATATTTCAACATTCCCATTGAAAACATTAATTTGTCTAATTATCCACTACAGTTGTACGTCCCTCTTGACCCACTCGGTGTATAAATGAGTAGGCCTGGCAATTTGAGGGTAATAATAATGAGGACCTTCTGGTATATTAGAGCAATGGTAACACTACAGATGCTATCCTTCCTAAAGAATACAATATATTATTATTATTGTTATTATTATTATTAATATTATTATTATCGTTATTATTATCATTATTATTATTTATTATTGTTATTATTATTATTATTACTGTTATTATCATTGCTGTTATTACCATTGTTATTAACAAATATACCTGCATTATGATTTTCACCCATTCCCCTTCTGCCTCCTAGCGAGACACATTTGAAAATTTCATGAAAATATATGCACAAAAAAAGATTTGACGTCTTTCGTGTAATTTCCTACAGCTGTATTCAGGTAAATGAACTTGACTTTTTCCTCTAGATAAGTCGTAGCTTTTATGACTACGGCCTCTAAGCCCCTGCCCCTCACTCAGTATCTTTTGGATAGGCCTATATAATTATGCTCATTCCCTCAATTTGAAAGCATCTGCCCCCATATATCTCAAGATTGTTCAAATTTCTGAACTCCTTCCTCCTCTCCCTTTCACGGGTTTTTCGCATTCTTTTCTTGCCTTAGACTGAATTTCCCCTGTAAAGGAACTTAGGATGGAAAGTCAAATATACCCCTATTCTAATGATTATTACAATAATAGAAATAATACAAATCTACAGAAGTCCACAAATCGCCTGAAAGAAATAAAATTGAAAATGATACAAATCGGAATCAGTGCGTATAAGACAAACAATGTAAAATAAACAAACTGCTACATGTACTTCGCAAAATTAAACATAAAATGATATGTTATCTTGACTCGACTTTGACTACATCTATATTGTGATTTTCCCGAATATCTAATGGCAGTTTATTCCTACGTAATATACGTGCACTTGCATGGACAAGCACTTACGGAGCGATCCCCCATTTGGTATGAACTTTTGTTACGACATAATAATGAAATGGAGTCAAATGACCTTCGTTGCCATGTAAACGGCTGCGTAGCAGTAGTTGCCCGTAACAGGACTTCGTTGATAGTTAGCAAACAATTTCTGTCAAGGAGGCTATCTTATCCACAAAGACAGCACCTTGTGCTTGAGCGGATCCCCCAGTCGGAGGGGACCTGATCTGGGTAACATGGTCACCTGCTTCGGTGGCTGTACGTGCGCTTCAGTGATCCTATCGGCCAATATACCACGGACCCTTTCCCTGACCCTAAACCTAATTCTGAACCTTATCCTGACCCTAACCCAAACTCTAACCCTAAACGTAACCCGAAGCCTAATCTTTGCTCCAACCTTTATAACTAACCAACATTTTGCCGGGGGAGGGGGGGGGGGATAATTGCCCTGATTGCGATTCTATCTGCTATTGCGAGGTCGAACAGTGATGAGGATTCACTTGAAGAACCAAGAATTGGGTGTATAGGCCCCTACATCCTATGGGAGGCGCTGCAAGAACAACTACAAAAATACCCTTTTATAGTTTTTGCTCACCTATGAGCTGTTTCATGACCCGAGATACATGCAACAATGAACGCGTTATTAGTCCTGTTATGATCACCTGGTATAGGCCAACATTGATCGAGCCGTTCTAACCAAGAATTCCCAATCGCATCGGGGTCATCACTTTGGTGTGGAGAGTGAGTATATTCATTAATTCAACAATTCAGACAAAAATGTACCATGACAAACAAGAGGACTCTATCTCTGTGATAAAGTTTAATCTTGTTTTGTCAGAATCATGGCGTCTCGTATAGCGCTCGTCACTGGGTGCTCTTCCGGTATCGGGCTGGTGGCCGCTCAACGACTGGCCCAGCGCGCCAAGGAGCCGCTGATCGTCTACGCGACCATGAGGAACATGTCCAAAAAAGGCAAACTGGAAGCGGCGGCAGGGAACGCCCTCAATAAAACCCTCTTCATCCGAGAGCTTGACGTCACAAAGGAAGAAACCATCGTGGAAACGGTCTCTCATATCTTGGATACCCATGGACAAATAGATGTATTAGGTATGTCATGGGGAAATTGTACCCTGCGTTTGTAAACTGAATGTTATCAATAACCATTAGTAACCTATTTATAAAATGGACTTTAGAATCTCTGCAATCTAATTGGTCAATTGACATAACATTGATTTTTTACTGATCCACATTGATCCATGCGTCCGGTAAAATCCGAATGCATGGCTCAAGTCTTGTATAGTGTAGTAGATGTACCGGACGCATGATGGGAAAATGGTTGTATTTCATGAATTTACTGGCCCATTTTATAGCACAAATGACGCACAGGCCACTTTCGTGTATCTGTGAGAATAGGATGCTCTCGTTTAACTTTGGAACAGTCTAAAAACCACTAGCTGTGCTCGTGGGTTTAAACAGTTCCAAAGTGTTTTTTGTGTCAATTGAATCGCATTTACCATTATAAACTTTTTTTCTTCTAATCTCGCCAGTGAATAATGCGGGCATTTCCGGTATGAATATCGCAGAAGTGACGAGCATTGCTACCTTCAAGAAGATGTTCGACATCAATTTTTTCGGAGTCGTTCGGATGACCCAGGAAGTGATTCCGCACATGAAGCGGCGGAGGTCAGGTCGAATCATTAACATATCTTCATTGTTTGGAATTATGGGTGAGAAGCCTTTCGCTAGAATAATGGAATAATGTGTTCACCGTGGTAATGACACGTTTCTTGACGTGTAATCGAGCAATGTCACTTATCAATCAAACACTTGACTTCAGCGTTGTATAATAGTGCGCAGTGTTTAAGGCGTCAAAACTTGTTCATATTGAAATAGTGAGTCATTCGTGACATGATTAATTCTGCTACAATGAATTAGAAATACATCGTAAAACTATGTGAACGGAACAGGTTATGATATCTATGTTCATTATTCTCCTTCATGCACTTCACTCCACGTCCGCTGAAATGCCTTTTACTATCCAGGCGAATGTGCCTTATTTCGATTCTGATTTAGTTTATCAACCTTGATCTAGAAGCGCTTTTGAAGAGTGGGTAATTTGGCTTTCGTCTCTTTGTCTAAACACGCTTGGCACAACTTCTAGCCAATGTTTTCATCCTTGGGGAAAAGATGTTTTACCAACTACGTCTCTCTTGATCCAGGGCTATGAATAGGCGCGCGATGAGCTATAGGGTAATAACAGGGAGTTCTTCCAGATGGAAGAATTTACGAGACTTTTGTACAAAAAGCCTCCCCGTTGCTACAGTTTCCTCCCGCTCTTTGAATGAGCAGACAACGAATATTTGTGCTTTGAATATATAAGCTTCAAATCAAACTTTGGTGTAGAAAGTAACATTTTGGCATCAATAAGTAGAAAAACAAATACATTGGAACGCGCTTCAGCGGTGAATATTATTTGAAAGATCAAATATGCCAGACAGAAAGAAAAGAAACTATTACGCGCAAATGTGCGCATCACTGAAACAGTTTTGGAGAGAACCAAGTTTTCATTTCAGATTCGTGCATTACGAGGAGAGCAGAAATACGTGTGTATAACTTCGAATTCTTTCATAAACGGTTCTAAACAAATTCTAGTACCCCATTTGAGATTTTACGCTGAAGTACAGTTAGCAATTTAAAGAATTGGGAAACTTGTACTTTGTCGCCAAATTTTCGTCTTGGAGTGGTGCCAAACATGGATGAATATTAGACATCCCATTGCAATGCTTTAAAACACAAACATGTTTGCATGGATTACCCTCTAGGTCATCAAAATGTCGTCGGGGGGGGGGGGGGACTATTAGGAATTCATGTTTTGTATTTCAACGCTAAGGTACTATTGATAAATAAGGCCACAGTGAATGAAAAAATTACGTTGTTCTCTTATCGTCTGCGTTTTCCTATAGGCGTGATATTTTACGACATGTACGGGTCTTCCAAGTTTGCGCTGGAGGGGTTCTCTGAATGCTTGGCCATGTCCCTTCGGCATTCCAACGTTTGGTAAGAACAAAAGTTTGAATCCTACCGTATCTTGCTCACATACTGTTGCTGTGCCCTTGTACCAACTTATCAGGCCACTTCACGTCTTTGCGAAAGTTTCTCACCGGTTAAATTCATTAGATATTCATATACATGATACACAGCGCGTACGCATCCATGACAACAGTAGCAATAATAAAGCAACTATCTTACATCCGCTGCTACTTCTGTCATAACGTTACTCATCATCATCTTAATATAATGATGATTATAGTTAAAAGGCTCGCGATTTAAAATACCGAAGTAATAAAGATACAACTGTATTTATGATTCTTATTATGCACGCTTCTTTTCGCTCTTGCCAGTTAGGTACAAGCTTGTATGGTAGGGTACACTAGTAATGTATGTTATCCAGTATTCCATCACACCAGTAATTGCTCTTTCTATCCTACCCCCTCCCTCCCTCTCTTGCAGGGTAAGCAACATTCAGCCGGGACCTGTTGAAACCGACATCCTGACCAATCCAGATGTGAGCGATGTTCTCAGCGAGCAAATGGACGATCTGAGGGTGGACGAAAAAACGCGAGAAATGTACAGGATGATTTGGAAGCGTGAGACGATGCTGACGGTCGCCGACGGGGCACAGGCTGCGTCCGAAATCGTCGATGTGGTCGAAGAGGCGGTGGACGCGGAAAGACCGCACCTCCGGTACCAGACCAGCGAGAAGTTGAGAAAGCTGGCTGCGGAAAGGTTCAAAGATCCTACTGGGGACGACGTGACTGGGGATTACTTTTTGAAATCGTGAGCTCGTTGCTGTATAGCACAATATGCCCGCACGGTGCTGTGGATATCGCTCCGGACTCATGAATATAAGATCATGCTGCAAAGTTCGACTCCCAATCGCAGGGTTGATAGGCTTGTTGTAACAATTGCTTTTTAATTTTACACGTATGTGATTGCGTATAGGTGTGTGTGTATGTGTGTGTGTGTGTGTGTGTGTGTGTGTGTTAGTGTGTGTGTTCGCGAAAGACTGCCAGCATTTTAGATGTCTCAAATCTGAGACGTCCACAATTAGTGCACGCGGTCATTCTCGCGCACATATCTCAAGAGTCATATTCTATTGATTTTGTACTTCATACGCCACTATTGCGCAATGTTGACGAGATGTAGCTTTCCCCCCGTATTTCTAGTGAAATGCTGGCTTGTGTATGATTCCAACAACAAACAAAATAACATGATAAAATAAAAGTTTGAATGGTACCAATACGTGTTTTTGAAAAGGATACACGTATGCAACATTTGATTTGATTTGATTTGATATATTTCTGTTTAATTCCGTTACATCAGATAGGATCATGTACATGTCATTTATAACAAACAGTATATCGACACATAGTTTTTAGTACAATTATACAAGACAAATACAAACATACAAACTTATGGAACTTAAACAGAAGGGTCTCCAAAATAAGCCGAGGCTTGACGGTATGGAGACTATGCTTACCTACTCTGAATAGAATAGGGAATAGAGAAAGAGAGAAATAGGGAAGGGTAGGGGGAATAGGGAAAGTTACAGAGTGTATGGGTACCACTCCAACTACTTTACAATAATAGTAATGATGATAAATACAATATGATAATGATATTAAAGTTAACACGTTCAGTTGCCTTTGCCGGAGTAATGACCGAATATGCACTATGAAAATAATAATATGTGAATACAAAATATCTTATACGTATTGTTATCTGACATTGAATAAAATATATCGTGCTTGTTTTATGTACGCAGTAATGGTAAGGCACATCGTGCACATGTATGCTCATAATATATACATGATGTATCCTATACATACATATACATACTCATATTCATAATATGGATAGATAAATAAATCGATATATGTATGCACACATCCATGCATTATGTATCACGTACATATTCATATACATTTGATTATAATACAATAAAGGAATCAGAATGTTATCCTGGGGAATACTGCTTAAGGAGGTGAAGTTTTACAGCCTTCTTAAATGAATACATAGTGGTCATGTTTTTAATTTCAATGGGAAGGGAATTCCAAGTGTCAGGGCCGGAGTGTCTGATAGAATGATGCGCGAGTGCGGTTTTGGGGTTAAATAAATGTAAATTTGTGGATTGTCTGGTTGGATAAGAGTGAATCTCTGAATTTGACCGAAATATTATGTTAAATATTGGAGGCAAGAGGTTTGACTTGAGACAAAAGATAAATACAGCTTTTTGGAGAAAATTGATATCATTTATCTTAAGGGATTTAAGCTGGAAAAACAATGGGTCGGTGTGATCTCGAGAGCGTGCTCGACTGCACACTCGTATTGCTTTTTTCTGTAGGAGAAGTATACGGTCTGTGTTACATTTGTGGGTTGCCCATATAATGTTGCAATACGATATATATGGTAAAATTAAGGCATTATACAGGGTAAACAATACACGAGTTGGTAAAAAATACTGAAGCTTAGTTAACAGGCCAACGTTTCTGGATATAGGCAAAATGATGTGTTTTACATGGTCATCCCATTTTAGGTTTTCATTTATATACACACCAAGAAATTTATTAAATATTTTCCTTTCAAGAGATATACCATCAATATACAATTCATATTCTGGTAGATCAGCTTTTTTACATTTAAAATGAATGAAATTAGTTTTGCTTAAATTAAGTGCCAGTATATTACTTTTAAACCATGTAGATAATTTTGGTAATTCATTGTTCAAAGTAGCATCTAGGTGGTTTAGGTCAGCATGTGAGTAAAACACATTTGTATCATCGGCAAATAATATATACTTTAACATAGATGATGCGTTTGAAATATCATTAATGTAAATTAAAAACAATAACGGCCCTAAGATCGAACCCTGGGGAACTCCACATGTTACAGCTAGTGTATTGGAGGATACTGAGTCAAAGGAAACAAATTGTTTTCTACATAACAAATAGTTTTCAAACCATGTAAGTGCAGTACCCCGAACCCCGTAATGTCGTAGCTTATATAATAATATTTTGTGGTCAAGAGTATCGAATGCCTTGCTCAGATCCATAAATATACCAATTACATGTTTGCGATCTGCCAAGGCACTCGATACTCTATCAAATAACTGCATTAGCGCGTGATCAGTAGAATGATTGGTTCGGAAACCGAATTGATCAGAATTGAAGAAATCATTCTGACACAAAAATCCATACAACCTATTATACACAATTCTCTCGAGTATTTTGGAGAAACTAGAGAGAATAGAAATGGGACGGTAATTAGTTACACACGTGGGATCATCTTTTTTATAAATCGGTATTACTTTAGCAATTTTGAAGGAACTTGGAAAAATACCAGAAGAAAGAGATAGATTAAAGATATGGACTAAGGGAGACAAAATACTACCTAGAATCTGCTTAAGTAAATTGGTGCTGATTTCATCATGACTGACAGAATAACTATTTTTAAAAGCACAAACAATTCTTAATATTTCAATAAAATCAGTTGGGTTTAAAAATAAGGATGAATCTATTGGTTGTGGCAGAAAATCTGCGAAATCACAATTACTCATCGATTTTAGAGCCCTGTTGTGGACCAATATGCACAAAATATTCATTAAACATATTACTTATATCTACCGGATTACTTACAGTATTGCCATCTTTATAAAATACTTGAGAATCAGATGATGATTTACTCTTATTGAGAATCTCATTGATTATTTTCCATATAGTTGAACTTTTACCTTGAGCATTATCTATCTTTTTAGAAAAATACATTTGTTTGGACTGTTTAATAATGCTTGTTAATCTATTTCGATATGTCTTATAATTAGAAACATTTTCAGGGCTAGCTTGATAAAGACTTGTTTTGTACAAAATATTTCTTTTATTTATAGAATTCAAAATTCCTCTTGTTATCCAAGGTTTTATAGGTTTATTACGTTTTCTCCCTGCCTTGGTCTTAGATATACTCATGTTGAAATATATCTCAAATTTAGCCCAGAATAACTGATATGCTCTTTCGGTATCGTCACAGGTTAAAACATCTTCCCAATCTTCATTCTGCAAATTTTCATTTAACCTAGCTACATTTTCAGTGGTGAATTTACGAGCATAAAATGATTGTCTATTTCTACGAGGAGGAGGGGAATCAATCATTACAAAGACAGGGATATGATCTGAGATTTCAGAATATACAAGACCTGAATGAATATGACAATTGTGTGCATTGATAAATATATTGTCTATAAGGGTAGACGAATTACCTACAATTCTTGTAGGTTTGTCGATGACGGGGAAACAGGCGTTCGAGTATACTACACTTTTGAATTGATTGACATTGTTGTTATCCTGTTGCAGGTCTATATTGAAATCTCCCATTAAACATATAATTTTACTTTCTCTATTCAGATTATGTAGTATATCATCAAAATCTTCTAAAAAACTATCAATACAATTATTAGGGGGCGATATATATTACATACAATTAAGTTTTTACTGTTGACCATGTCTATTTCTATACATAATAATTCTGCGGAATTATGAACAAATGAAAGGTCATTTCTGACCTTACAGGACAGAGACTTACATGTGTTAAAGCAACACCACCACCACCACGACCGTCCTGTCTGTCACTGCGAACAAAATGATAATTAGGAATATTATATATGTCTGGGGATCTGGTGTTTAACCAAGTTTCAGTGATTCCAACTACTGAGAAAGAAAAAGACATATTTGTCAACAGATCAGTGACATTATCAAAGTTCTTACTTAAACTCCGGGCATTACAATGCAATAAACCAAATTTATCAGGAACATTTACAAAAGTATACGATTGAATACATCCGGCAAATAATACTTACAATTTATGAGTGGTTGTACATTATTATCTAAGTCAGGTATCATTGTAAAGATAGATTCTGAAGTGTTAATGGCAAAATATAAAGGGCAGTTTTAGTACATGAGACAAATCATCAGTATACTAATGGAGTAGTACATGTATATATTATAGGGAGTTTTGACAATGATAGGCAAAGAATTAAAGGAAAAATAGCAAATTCTCAATATATCAGTGCATTCGCATAATACGATCTGAGTTGAAATAATGTAAGAGACAGGGAGTATAACATAATTGATACAATTGTTAGAGTATGTGTTGGATATAGGCTGATCACAATACCATCTAAGAGTTGAACTCGTATGGCGCTCCTCCTCTGCTTCTCCATCTACCTGCGTAGAAGCGTAGCCTGACCCCGGAGTCGTACAGCTGCTGTACGTTTGCAGACCACTTGCGCTTCTCTTTGAGGTCATCGGCTGTTAGGTCATCCGTCATGTAGTAGCGCTCGTTCGCTAGTTTCTCACGCTGAGCCTTCATGATTTCGATTTTCTGGCGATAAGACAGCGTTTTGAACAGGATGTGTCGTGGACGGTCTTTCGCGGGCTTCCCGTCGCGATGCGCTCTTTCGACCCTGACGTTCATAGCGAATTTCTCGCGGACTATTTTCTCAACCAAGGCGACGCAATCCTCCTCACCATTGGCGGATTCTGGTATCCCGATGACCCGGATGTTGTTTCTCCGCGAGAAGCATTCGCTCTTGTTGATCTCCTGTTGTTGCTTGGCAACTTCTGACCTCAGAGCGCTGACCTCCTTCTCCATTGCCTGCATTCTCTTCTCCAGTTGAGAGTACATGTACTTCGACTCCACCTCAGTGACTCGCCGGCTCTCATAGTCAATGGCTGATCCCAGCTGGAATTCCACCTGCTTGATGTTGTCGATCAAAGAAGACACGGCTGTTTGTATCATCTTTTCAAAGTTAGCTGTCGCGGCTTTGAAGTACCGAGCAATGCCAGCAGGTGTGGTTACGTCATCCTCATTGATGAATGGGAGTTCCGATGTAACCAACTGGGCTGCTGATGTCGATGGGGCTGCTGGAGCCGTAGCAGTTTTCCGGCGAGCACCTTGGCCGAGAGCCTCGGGTGAAGCTGAGGCCGAGGCCCCGTGGTCTGTAGAAGATGGCGACCTAGGCGATGCGGGTTGCAGAGCAGCGGCGGTGTTTCCTGCCTTCTCTGGTCCAGAGTCGTCTTTCTTTGCTTTTCTCGCTAGCGGCTTCCTGATTGACTGGCTCATGATAGTAATGCGGTCGTCTTGAGAGGCCAGGATACTCAAATTTGTCAGATATAATGAATAATTTGCAAGAGACTTTGCTATGTACGTCCTATTCACTACTCCGACATTGCCTGATGGGAATCTTTAGAATACCAAATCGCATAGTGGTTCTTTGTTGGCTTGTGTAATGTGCCTGCAGATTGTTTAGTAAAAGGGGAAGTATCGATGGGTGGAGAATGTTTTGAATTACCTTTACAACCCCCTTTCAATGAGTGCCCCTTGGATTTTCGTATCCGCGATTTTTGCAGCCCGTGTGTATGGAACCTTAAGAGTGCCACCCAGATGTCCAGGTAAATCAACTCACCATGTTGACACCGAGTAGGAAAAATGATGAGATGACAAGATTTCAGATCTTGTGGAAGTTATAGAAGTATGCCAACTGGTAATGAGGCTAAGTGGCAACTGGACTAAATGGTCATAAGACGAACTGGTTGTAGACGAAACAGGATTAGACCATGTGGGTTGAGACAAAATGGTTATTAGATGAGGTGAGGAGACGAAGTGATAGATCACCGATGATTTTCTATATCGTCATATCTTAATATGACTAAATGACAAGATTTCGGATTTCGTAAAGTCAACATGCCGTAGAACAGATGATTAGATGATGAAATCTAAGATCTCGTTATGTCGAATACGTTCGCACGTATGTAGATGATCAGATGACGTGTTTTAATCTATAACCATCTGACCATCTTTTGTAAAGGTTGTAGCCATGGCGAGATCTTTGATGCTGTCATCTAATGATCTCTTTTAATAGGTGTAAACATGGTAAGATCCAAGCTCTAGTGTTCTGGTCATCTTTCCTACAAGACGTAGACATGATGGGATCCGAGATCAATAGTCACCTGATCATTCTTGTACAGGATTTAGACATGGCAAGATCTGGTATTTTGTCATCTACTAATCTATTCATACGGATGTAGACATGACGAGATCCAATATATTGTCATCTGATCATCTCTTCTGATTTTCTCATCTACAGTGTGTTGACATGATTAGATCCGAGATCTTGTCATCTGTAATGATCTATTCTATAGGATGTAGACACGACGGGATCCAATTCTGATCAATAATTCTCCTATAAGATCTCCTTCCTACTGGATTTCGACATGACAAGTTGATTATCTGGACATCTGAGTGCTACTTTCAAGCTTCCAATCGTCTGTAGAATAGAGCCACGTTTGCATGAATAACTATTTAGGAACTAACCTCACACCAGCTCAATGAAATTCGAGAAATTGAAATGAAAGATATACTGGCACCTGATATCATTTGTGCTGGGTTTCTTCACGTGATGATGACCATCGAGACATGTTCAATTTTAGCATCGTTGCTAGGATTTGCAGATGAAAAAAACAACAACTTTAGTGCTTCTAAATACATTGTATGTAATAGCTATAAAATGTGAGTTAGGAATAAAAATAACTAAATTGAAAATGTTAATCAGAATTATCAATATCAATTATTGTTAAATATACAAAATGTTAACAATTTGATGTTTCCAGGTTAGCATGCCTGTACAGTGACGGGGCATTAAACTGCACATTACTTGAATATGAGACCGTTCTGAAGCAAATAATGTTCACACAACAATAGATATATGATGTACTCTTAATGAATCCCACAAGAATTGGAACAATCATCTCCCAGCATTCCCACTGATTCCCACTGATCGGTTAGTAGCCATCCCCTTTAAGTTGTAATATTCAGTTTGGTTATTAAATGTTGATATTGTTATACAATGCTTAATTAGGTCTTCTTAGTATTTGTTCCTATGTTTGTTGTGTGTTTGTTGTTTGTTTTGAGACGCTACTCTTTGTTCCACTTGTACTGACCAGACCAAACCAGAGGGGAAAATATCGACGTAGAAATCGTAATATCCTGCAGGTAGTCCTCTGGCACTATAAATTGTTGCTTTATCTTTTATTCGAGTGCTTCCAAAATTTTGTCGGTGGTTTGATGTTCCTTGTAATGAATAAAGATAACAAAAAGATATGTATGACAGAGGTGTCTTTGAGCTTAATTCGAAGAGTCGATATTCTTGGCATAGGTAAGACCAAAATGATTTTCCTCATCATTGTCATACAATTCAAAAGTTGCTTACAATTAGCATTTACGCAATTCGGTGGTTTTTATTCCAGAATTTGACTATGCCATAACGGATTTGTGCCACATAATTTTCATGTGGTACTTCCGATGTAAGAATCCCTGCCACAGGGTATGTCTTAAAGTTTTTGAACACAGTGCGCACCGTATAGTATTTAAGAAGACTGACAACGCACTCAGAGTCGTTATGAAGCTTTGTCAAATTAAGTGGTGATCATTATGTAGTGAAATTTTATCGCAATCGAGGTAGGCAAAATTACATTGTTGAACAACATGAACTCTCGTAGGCCTACACTTCCCTGTCCAACGTGGATATGAGTATCGCGTGCTTCCCATAAAAACTAATAAATCGCTAAATAAATAATGCATAACGTAGAATTACCTGATAAAATTTGCCGTATTCTTGTATTATAAATGACAGGAAAAAAATAAAGGAGAGACGTTAAGCAAAATCCATGGGAGTATTCGGTATAAGGGCTTAAAAAGAACCATCGACCCTTGACCCAAGGCCACAAGCACTACAATGACTCTGCAAAAAAAAAAAAGAAATGGAGAGCACTTTCAGCTGATAAAATGAAAAACGGAAAACCTGATTTGAGGAAGATTTACAACAAACCCCATAAGTTTCTAATCGAGAGTTCCGTTCGGAGATTTTCTTCCCATTCGAAGAGGGTGGGGAGGGGGGATCGCCAGTGGAAAGTTTAACAATACGCCAGTTGAAATAAGGAAATTGAAGTTAACACCGTGATTTTTTCAGATCTTATTAGCGTCGTGATGATATACAGTTTTCCACAATGAAGTTGGACGCACGATATTTTGGTTAGCTTCAGCCCAACGTCAAATACTGTATTCAGAGAGAGTGAGAGATTCACAAAAAATATATACAGTGCTTGGTCTTTCGGTAAAAAAGCAACTCCTTTACACTTTTATGCACATTAAAGGGATCTAAGTTCTGGTTGAGACCTAACGTCACGTTTATAATATTTTTGGTGAGATACTGAGAAACCTCTTCTAAAATATGAAAGACCATGTAATTCCAAAAAGGATTCAACGTTTATTTGATGAAAATAATTGGTCTTGAAATGGCTGAGATATCCAAATAAGGGGGATCCTAATGAAACTGAGAGGCCACGACTTTTATTAGGATCTCTTTGTTTTACTTTGTTTTTGGATATTTCAGTCATTACAAAACCGATTTTTATCGAATAAACTCCCTTTGATTCCCCTTAGAATTGTATGCTTTTTCACAATTCGTAGAGTTCATGGTTTCTAAATATCTCGTAAAACGTTACAAGCTGAATCCTCACCTCAACCAGTACCGTCAATCCTTAAACTAAATCCACAGTGGGGTAAATCTCTATTTAATGGAAGCGTCATATCATTTTAGTACCTTTTTTTCTCTCTCTCTCTCTCGATCACTCACAATCAGCATGGGAGCAACTTCGCCCTCTAAGAGCCCACGGAAGACCTGTGATCAAGTTCAAAACGATACTATTGCATAGATGTCAAATTCAAAAAATTTTATGAGTGAGATTTTCATGATTCGGCATCTTGGCGCGTGCTCATGTGCATGAGCGAGGGAGCGAAGCGACTGAGAGAGGGAAGGGTGTGGGATGAGGTTGTCCGCCCTCCCACGATAGGGAGCTTTTTCAATTTTTAGCTCTGAATGGTGCAAGCTGGTGCCTACGTAAGTGACTATTTTTTACTTATTTTGAAAGACAAAAGGGAAATATGCCTTCAATTGCAACTCTCACTGTAATACTTTAAGCTATGCTCCCGATGCGTGAGAAAAATATGTGCCATGCGTGAGATCGTGAGACAGACCCTAAATGCTTGAGTCTCACTCACAATGCTTGAGACTTGGTAGCTCTGCTATTGTATACAGTTGTATACTAGTCCGGGAGCCAGCGGGGGTCAGCCTAGCTGAAAAGGTTACCAATTTTTATGTGTATAGCAATTTAGTACATATGCCCCTGAGTATGGAAATGCACGTCTGGCTGGTCATCGGTGGTGGGTGTGGCCAGGAGAGCCACAAAAAGGACCCCCCAAAATTAGGCTAGCCTAGCTGGAAAAGTAACCCCATAAAAACAACTGGAACTTGTTCGTTACACTTACAGGATAAATGAATGACCATTGCCAGACGTTTTAAGTGGTGGGGGGTAGCCGCCAGACGCTCTTAAAGGCCCAACTCCAGCTAGGCTAGCCTAGCTGAAAAAGTAACCTCATGAAAACCACTGGAACTTGTTCGTTACACTTACAGGATAAATGAATGACCATTGCCAGACGTTTTAAGTGGTGGGGGGTAGCCGCCAGACGCCCTTAAAGACCCAAATTTTTCCAGGTAGGCTAGCCTAGCTGAAAAAGTAACCTCATGAAACCCACTGGAACTTGTTCGTTACACTTACAGGATAAATGAATGACCATTGCCAGACGTTTTAAGTGGTGGGGGGTAGCCGCCAGACGCCCTTAAAGACCCAAATTTTTCCAGCTAGGCTAGCCTAGCTGAAAAAGTAACCTAATGAAACCCACTGGAACTTGTTCGTTACACTGACAGGATAAATGAATGACCATTGCCAGACGTTTTAAGTGGTGGGGGTAGCCGCCAGACGCCCTTAAAGACCCAAATTTTTCCAGCTAGGCTAGCCTAGCTGAAAAAGTAACCTAATGTAACCCACTGGAACTTGTTCGTTACACTTACAGGATAAATGAATGACCATTGCCAGACGTTTTAAGTGGTGGGGGGTAGCCGCCAGACGCCCTTAAAGACCAAACTTTTTCCAGCTAGGCTTGCCTAGCTGAACAAGTAACCTAATGAAACCCACTGGAACTTGTTCTTTACACTTACAGGATATATGCATGACCGTTGCCAGACGTTTTAAATGGTGGTGGTGGGGGGGGGGGGGGGGTAGCCGCCAGGCGCCCTCAAAGACCCAATTTTACCAGCTAGACTAGCCTATATATAGCTGGAAAAATAACCTCCTGAAACCCACTGGAACTTGTTCTTGTGATACACTCAAAGGATAATTGAATGATTGTTGCCAGACAATAGCCGCCAGAGGCCCCAAAGACCAAACTCTTACCAGCTAGGCTAGCCTAGCTGAAAATTAGGAAAGTAACCCCATGAAACCCACTGGAACTTGTTCTTACACTTACAGAATAAATGCATGACCGTTGCCAGACGCTTTAAGTGGTGGGGGTAGCCGCCAGACGCCCTTAAAGACCAAACTTTTTCCAGCTAGGCTTGCTTAGCTGAACAAGTAACCTAATGAAACCCACTGGAACTTGTTCTTTACACTTACAGGATATATGCATGACCGTTGCCAGACGTTTTAAATGGTGGTGGTGGGGGGGGGGGGGGGGTAGCCGCCAGGCGCCCTCAAAGACCCAATTTTACCAGCTAGACTAGCCTATATATAGCTGGAAAAATAACCTCCTGAAACCCACTGGAACTTGTTCTTGTGATACACTCAAAGGATAATTGAATGATTGTTGCCAGACAATAGCCGCCAGAGGCCCCAAAGACCAAACTCTTACCAGCTAGGCTAGCCTAGCTGAAAATTAGGAAAGTAACCCCATGAAACCCACTGGAACTTGTTCTTACACTTACAGAATAAATGCATGACCGTTGCCAGACGCTTTAAGTGGTGGGGCGTAGCCCCCAGACGCTCTCAAAAACCCAATTTTACCAGCTATAAGCTTCACATATTTCAGAAATGATAGCAGTGTAATTCCATAACAATACCGCTTGCTTACGAGTTCACCTGTCTATAATCTATGCATGCCTTATTCTTTTGTTCTGCTTCCTTGAGCCCCAACTCATGCATTGTTATGGTGACTAGCTCTCCCATGTCATCATCCTTGTTCATTGCAATTTGTTCTATTTTTTGAAAATATTCTTATTCTTCATCCCAATTATCACAAATTCTGAAACTCTGTCCTCAGTATAACTAATTCATAGTTGTACAAATGTAAAAATCTGAGAATCACCCGGAGGTCTCCTTTAATGAGGGAGTTTCTTTAGCGCACAGGGAAACATGATTTGAAATATCAATAGGGCAAGTGTTGAGACGAAATACTGTAGAAATATGAGAATATACAGTGCTGTGGTTTTGGTAGAAGAAATAGGGTATCTGTATTTGTCCTCAGTGATAACCAAAAACTTATTTGGGAAGAATAATAGACATCAAAAAAGAATTGCCCAATCAAACATGTCAGGATTTTTCTCAAACATCAGTGTTCTCATTTTCTTTGCAGTGTAAAACAAAAATAAAAAACAAAATAAAAAAAAAAAAAACAGGGCCGGGTACAGTATCCTGATGGAAATTGGTGGGATGGGCGTAAACCCGCGGGTATTATAACATACTGACGTGAAAAAAAAAAACAAGACCAAAAACTACTTTCTTTCCGTGCCCTGGGGAGAAATATTCATCAATTGCATTTTGCAAATGTTGAAAATCACAACTTTTGATAAAATTGTGTCCTACAGTATCTCTTCTTATATGAAGGCTTTTTTTATAATTAAGTTTCTTTCCTCTATGACCATGATAAAACAAACCCCTGATGATTAAAACAAAAGACAATCAAAACTTGGCAAATGAACTCTTTGGACATTAGCAAAAGGGAATACATTAACAGTTTTTGCAAACACTTTATACAATTGTCTAATACTCCATCAAGCTCATAAAAAATACAATTCTACTGCAACAAGAAATCCATTCAGTAAGACTCGTCCTCGGTGTACAAAGCTTAAAATGCCAACTTTTTTAAAAATAATGCCCCAGCTCTTAAATTTACTTTAAAAAGGGGAAGTAAAGCTCAACACCTTTGGCCTATGACTTTTTAGGTACCGTATCACCTTACGGTTGAGGAGATGGGTAAAGAAAAAGTATTAACGAAATAAAACTTATAGGAACATGCTTCACATGACCTCACCGTTTTCTTCTCTTAAGAAAGAAACGAAATCTGAAAATTGTTCAAGAGTGTTTTTGAACATAGTACATTGCAAAAGCAGAAAAAATCAGTGTTTTTAAGAAACATAACACACAACAACAAGGAATTCCTGTCGTGTCTAGTATTGCACGTTTTTGGTTTGGAGGGTTTTGGATGCTAATTTTTCAAGACAAGTTTATGCTCCGGCACTTCAATGAACTTAAATGTAAAGTAATGATCAACCTCTCTTGCCAATAAACTCAACATTTGCTGTTCTTAGTAAAGCATATGACAGAAACATACGAGAAACATGTCTACAATTCATATGAATAAGCTCACAGCAACAACAAAAATATTATGTTATCTATAAACTAATACTGCATGTACTTAGTTTCGAGGGATTAAGATGCAAAATGTTTAAGCCCCTACGTGGCTACCAGCAATTAAACATCCTTCAAATTCTTTAGCAAATGAGCTCATGTGTATCATCTTCTTGTTGAGAAGACGAAGATGAGTAATGATAAAATAACCAAACTATCAACTTTCCTTAACATGTTTTACATGAAATCATTATTGCCTTCTCGTAACGAAATTGAAAAAACCAGAACATCTGAAATTGTTCAAAATCGCTTCTTGACAACGATGAAAGCAAAGGAAACTTAGTGTTTGTAACCACTATGACACGTGTCTACAGATCTGTCATGCTCATAAGAAACGTAACTCACAGGAATATAATTTTATACAGTGATAAGTACTTGGTTTGGAGGACATTTAGATGCCAACTTTTCAAGAATAATACACCAGCACTGACACTAACTGATGAAAAAAAAGGAATGCTCAGCTTCTTTATACAATTAGCTCATAGGTAAATCCTTGTAGTTGAAAAAAAAAAACCGAGTACACATAAAAATATAGACTTCCCGTAACATGTATCACAGGTCATGATCTCCACATTTGCTCCTCTTAACTTAAAAGAAATAAATATATATTTAAATTTGTTTTAAATGACCTTTAAACAATATGAAGAAAAAAATTCTGTGTCTGCAGAGGCTTGACACGTGTCTAATACTGGGTCACGCTCATATTAAACGTAGCTCACAGGAACAAGGAATTCACGTGTGTATAAAATAATACTGCAGAGAGGGTGCAAAGTTGAACCCTTTATTGAGGGTGCGAAAATGTTCCCTTGGGTACATCTTTCCACCCACACTAAGTTGTGCTAGATTGCACCTCTTCTTGAGGGTGCATCTTTCCACCCACACTAAGTGGTGCTAAGTTGCACCTTTCTTGAGGGTGCGATCTTGCACCCTTTACCTTTCGGCTTACCTTTGCACCCCGTGTAGCCTTTACATCTTGGTGCAACTTTACATCCTTTCGTGAGGGTGCAAAGAAACACCCAAAGTTCCAAGATTGTGCCTTGTTTTGAGGGTGCAATCTTGGAACTTTGGGTGCTACTTTGTGCCCGCAAAAAAGGGTGAAAGTTACACCCTCGGGAGCAACTTTGCCCCCTTGAAAAAGGCGCAACCTCGTACCTTTAGGTGCAACTTTATGCCCGAAGGATGCAAGAATGTACCCTCTCTTGAGGGTGCAATCTTGTGCCTTATTGGTATGACTATGATGTTGCACCTATGTGGTGCTTATTTGCTCCATGACTGCTGCAAAATTGCTCCTTTAAAGGAGCAAGTCAGTGTCACTGCCCGCTCCTTTATAAGGGCAATATTGCCCATCATCTCAAGGTGCAACTTAGCATCACATAATCGGGTACGATTTAGTTCCTTAACTACTCTAAACCTTGAATAGTGCGAACTGATGTAAGCCTATTTGCTCAGTATATAACTTATGTTGTTGTTGCACTCTGCAAAGTAAATAGGATTAGTGTAACTTGGATCTTGTGAATCATGAAATGTGTGTGCGTGTGGAATTTGTGAGTTGTGAAAATGTTAATGTAAAAGTTAACTTAGTTGTGTTTGAATAATATACTGAAACCAAAAATTTACCCAATTACCTTTTCAATAAGGTGAGCACTATATCTATCAAACAGTTAACCTTCTCGGCAAGAGTATACATCTGCATGAAGGAAGAGGTGAAAATATGATATGCAGTTGTCTGGATACGTTTTATTCAAAACGTTCTTGAATGCGTACTCATTCACAATCTCTAAAAATAACATACTTCTTACCAGTACTCAAAGCCTCTAAAACAAGAGCATGCTTCTTACACTTCTAAAGTATACACCATATCTTAAAAACAAAATGTAAGAGGATTTAAGAAGCTGTTTGTATGCACTCAAACGAATCCATATTTCTATCTAAAATCTAAAACGTGTCTTGTAAAAGGGGAATTCGTTTTATAATGACGATGCCAATTGTCTTAAAGTCCTTATCACGACATGTCTTGGAGTTCACGCTTATTAAAAACATGAGATTCTTGGCACGTATCACTATGGTTTAAAGAGTTAACTGAGATACGCATACCGTATACGGGCATTTCGATGAAAACATTTAAATACAAGGTGCTGTAAATAATATGAAAATCAAACTTGATACCAGCCCTTATCGGCAACCAATAGAGACTATGGAGGACTGCAGTTATAATTGTGTTCAGATATTGTTTTGGGTGATACACGCATGCCGACTGATTTGGGATCAATTCGAGTCCATCGAGCTGAGATTCCGAAACTGCAATGAGCAAACCATCATTATGCATAACAAAGTGACTGAAAATAATGCATGCACCAGTTTCTGTTTCGTTGTTCTATACACAGAAAGTTGTTTCGTTTTCCAATCCTGTGCAGGCACACAGAGATTTACAGAATTCAATCATCTTTGGCTATAACGCCATGGTCGCGTGCAAAATGAATGCAGCTTATCTAACTTAACCTGTAGTTACTGAATAGGGGACTATTGTATATTCAATTTATACATTATTAATCGGATGATAGAACCTGTCAAAGAGTAAATTGCGGATATCATATACCATTGTCAAATTCACTTTCTGTTCTATACATAGTATCAATGGAATGTTATGAACCACTTCAGCATTACCAATCATTATCATAATTATTTCCCTGAAACGGCTGCATTTGTATGAGCGGGAAGAGTTTGGCATCATACATAGCAAGAGTCGTGACTTCAAAACTAAATACATGTATTATACAAGGTTTTAGGACACTTTGAATCATGCCCCCCCCCCCCAAAAAAAAAAAAAACAAAAACAAAAACAAAAACAAAAACAAAACAACAACAACAACAACCAACAACTTAGTGAAATGTTGTACAATGTATGCCCTACTTCCATTAACCTACGATCTTTGACCTTTGAATACATGGCCCGCATTTTTTCAGCGAATAGGCATTTGGATGCAACTTAGGTATTATATAAAAGAAAAAATGTTTTAGGAAAATACATTTAACCACTTCAGAAATAATTATGGAACAAATAGCAAAATATTGACACGTTCACTTCTTCCGTAATGACATGACAGAAAACTTTCCTCACCGAATCGTTCTGCCGTAATTCATGAGCAAGTCATGGATATATACTTAGTTCGATTAAAAGTATACATTGAGTCATTGCAAAAGCATCTAATGAAAAGTATGCTCCAGAACTACATCATTGTCATTTATTCTATAGCACTAATAATATAGAGCTATTGGTCCGCCATATTGCGTAACAGGTCGTTGTCCTCCTATCACTATTCCACGTTTGTTTAGCAAATAAGGCACAGAATTTAATTTTGCACTTGTTGCCAAAGACTCTAATCTTCTTTACCGCTATTCTCAGACATGTATGCTGGTGCTGTATGAATTAGAAACGGAAGCTTACAAATATTCACCATCTAACAAGGCAAAAGCGAAGTGATGTCTCGTCCACGTATCGACTTTGTGATTACAGAGATTTTCAAATGGCATATGCCTAGTTCATTGACTTTTTGACTGTTGACGTAGTCGGACTTCACCAATATTAACACTTGACAGCAATCATTAGGTGATCTGAGGAGTGAATTTGGTGGTCATATAGCTCAAAAGTGTGGAAAGTTATCGAAAGAACACCAGAATACTATGTCGACAGTGTTTATCAGGTGAGATACAAACATAGAACAAGTTCCAGTGGGTTTCAGGAGGTTACTTTTCCAGCCAGGGCTACAGTCTAGCTGGTAAAATTGGGCCTTTGAGGGCATCTGGCGGCTATACCCCCCCCCCCCCCCCCCCCACTTCTTAAAACGTCTGGCAACGCGACCATGCATATATCCTGTAAGTGTAAATAACAAGTTCAAGTGGGTTTCATTAGGTTATATTTTCAACTAGGCTAGCCTAGCTGGAAAAAGTTGGGTCTTTAAGGGCGTCTGGCGGCTACCCCCCACCACTTAAAACGTCTGGCAATGGTCATTCATTTATCCTGTCAGTGTAACGAACAAGTTCCAGTGGGTTTCATTAGGTTACTTTTTCAGCTAGGCTAGCCTAGCTGGAAAAATTTGGGTCTTTAAGGGCGTCTGGCGGCTACCCCCCACCACTTAAAACGTCTGGCAATGGTCATTCATTTATCCTGTAAGTGTAACGAACAAGTTCCAGTGGGTTTCATGAGGTTACTTTTTCAGCTAGGCTAGCCTAGCTGGAAAAATTTGGGTCTTTAAGGGCGTCTGGCGGCTACCCCCCACCACTTAAAACGTCTGGCAATGGTCATTCATTTATCCTGTAAGTGTAACGAACAAGTTCCAGTGGTTTTCATGAGGTTACTTTTTCAGCTAGGCTAGCCTAGCTGGAGTTGGGCCTTTAAGAGCGTCTGGCGGCTACCCCCCACCACTTAAAACGTCTGGCAATGGTCATTCATTTATCCTGTAAGTGTAACAAACAAGTTCCAGTTGTTTTTATGGGGTTACTTTTCCAGCTAGGCTAGCCTAATTTTGAGGGGTCCTTTTTTTGGCCCTCCTGGCCACACCCACCACCGATGACCAGCCAGACGTGCATTTCCATACTTAGGGGCATATGTACTAAATTGCTATATACATAAAAATTGGTAACCTTTTCAGCTAGGCTGACCCCCGCTGGCTCCCGGACTATACGTTCGTGAAGGCAGCGATGGTTCGTGTGTTGTAAACCTCCACTGGGATAGATGTACGCGTTGGTACATGTACATTGCATATGTACCGCTGCCCTTGACTGTGGCCCCTCGACGCATTGTATTCCAAATATGCGCACATTGTTCGTGATTGTTAAACCAACTCGGGCCGCAGTTATATGTTTCTCATGATGTTGGCTGCCACCAATGTTCTTCTGTTCCATTGAAAGTCTACACAGAAGACACGAGACGGAATTCTCGGTACGTGGAACGTGGATGAAGAGTGACAAAAAACAGGTATGACTGCTAGTGAATATTACACTTACAGTAGACCCTACAGTAATGGATACAGTACGTGAATCATACAGCTTAATCGGTATGCACTATGAATTACATTTACGACGGTATTTCACGGTGAGTTGGCTCAGTCGGTAGCGCGTCTGCCTCACGATCACGCGGCCCGGGTGCGTGTTTTTTTTTAGAAGGCACAGATTGGGGAAACTAAAAATCTATCGGGGACCCTATCCCTAAACCTAACCCTAATCCTAATCCTAACCCTAACCATCAAACCCTAACCTTAACCCTAACCCTAACCCTAACCCCAACCCTAACCCTAACCCTAACCATAACCATAACCAAAAACCCTAACCCAACGTTTTTCCCATAGGTTTAACACGCGCCATGCCCCAATCTGTGCCGTCTTAAAAAAAAACGCGGCCCGGGTTCGAACCTGAGTCTGGACTGAGCAATGTTGTGTGTAAGCATACCGTCCCCTCAAGCAAGAGCAGAGCTACCAAGTCTCACGCATTCTGCGTGAGACTCAAGCATTTAGGGGCCATCTCACGCACGGCACCCATTTTTCTCACGCATCTGGCGAAGTCTGCAACTTGGGCCTATAATAATGAGCATATAGCTCAAAAGAATAAAGTGATAGTTGCAATTGAAGGTATATTTCCATTTTGTCTTTCAGAATAAGTAAAAAATAGTCACTTAAGTGTGCACCTGATCGCACCATTAAGAGCTAAAAATTGTAAAAGCTCCCCACCGTGGGAGGCCATGGGGGGGGGGGGAACCCCTCCCACACCCTCGCTCGCGCGCACATTCGCATGCCGAGATGCCGAGTCATGAAAATCTCATAAAATGTTTTTGAACTTGGCATCCCTGCAAGAGGCAAAACACTCTGTCCCTCGGATAGGACATAAAATGGAGGTCCCGTGTAAGAGAGAGTAACAACTCATGCACGTAAAAGATCCCCCTTCATTCATTCATCGCAAAGAGCAGGGTGTTTAACCCGGTGAAGTGGTTCCACCTCTCATCCAACTGGACCCCATGGAAGACCAGCTTCACAGCTGAATATGGGCTATCCAGCCATCTTCTCAGACGGAAATGAACAAACACAAACAAACAAATCCATATTGCTAGTATGTTGAGTGCACGGTCACAGATTCCACCGCTTAAATATTGATGTATACATGCGAAACACGTGCCACGCTGGCGACCTTCGCCCTTCCGTTTCCCACGTCGGAATTCCGCCGGTGCACATGACTACGTATATATGAGCAGTACAGACAGTATAATCATGAACGAGGAGGTACTAGTCTCCATTGCGTGACCATGGCAGAGATGCCAAGTTCAAAAAACTTTTATGAGTGAGATTTTTATGACTCGGCGTCTCGGCGCTCGCGCGCATGCGCGCGCGAACGAGGAGGGTGTCCCCCTCCCATGGTAGGGAGCTTTTTTAAATTATTAGCTCTTAATGATGCGATCTGGTGCTTACTAATTTTGAAAGGCAAAAGGGAAATATACCTTCAATTGCAACTATCACTCTAATCCTTCGAGCTATATGCTCCTTATTTTTGGCCCAAATTGCAGACTTCACCAGATGCGTGAGAAAAATGGGTGCCATGCGTGAGATCGTGAGACAGACCCTAAATGCTTGAGTCTCACGCAGAATGCGTGAGACTTGGTAGCTCTGCCATTGAGATACATAATATTATAGTATGACTATAATGGTACATGAAACATTACATATGAACACACTGACGCAACAATCAGCCGGCCTATACGTACAACATGGAGCTACAAGCTCCATGGAACAATCATGTATACACTGCATATCTTCGTGTACAGAACGATGGGCCTTCTGTGCAGACATCACACGGCTGTCTCGTCACGGGATGATAAGGGTCGATGGAAAATGACCTCATCTCTGTACCAATTTTATCGAGGTAGCAGATCTTTACAGTTTACCCCTTTCACGTGACTCATTGGTAGATCACTCATTCCGTCGTACCCCGGAGAGAGAGAAGGAGAGAGATAGGGATCGGATCAGATAGAGAATGAAAGGGGCGCTGGAATAATAAAAGACACTGAGTTTGGTTTTGGTAAGTTTCCTTTCTCATATTCATTAGAGTGACCGAAAAAATATACAACTTACAATCAAAGCCTAATCAGGTAATTTTATGAATCCATTTTATGAACATTCCCATTGAAAACATATGCCTTTTTAGAATTTACCCACTATACGTTCCTCTTGACCCAGGTGTCTAAATTAGTACCTGGCAATGAGGACCTTCTGGTATAAGAACAATGGTAATTACACAAAAGATGCTATCCTTCCTGAATAATACAATGGATTTTTACTATTATCATTATTATTATTGCTGTTATTATCATTGCTGTTATTACCATTATTATTAACAAATTATTAACCAATATCCTGCATTATTGGTCTTACTCATGCCCCTTCTGCCTCTTAGCAAGACACATTTGAAAATTTCATGAAATATATGCACAAGAAAGATATGACGTCTTTCGTGTAGTATTCAGGTAAGCGAACTTGACTTTTTCCTCTTGATCAGTCCTAGTCCTTTTATATGAGTACGGCTTTTTAGCCCCTGCCCCTCACTCAGTATCATTTTGGATACGCCTATATGCTCATTCCCTCCCTTTGAAACCACCCACCCCCATATATCTCAGGACTGTTAAAATTTCTGAGCCCCCCCCCCCTTTTGCGGGCTTTTCGCAGGCTTTTTCCTGCCTTGAAGACCCCACCCCATCCCGACTTCCCCTAAATCCGGAACATTGCTTAACGTACCCCTTTTTTCTCAGGTAAGCTGTCATTCCAGTCTATGTGCCAATGTTTCTATGTAATACTTAAAAAATTTTCTATCTAAAATCTCCTATAATTTCCTATTTCTGAAATGAAATAATCCTGCATTGAGGAATAAGCTTTCAAAGCTATGTATAGGGTGGATTTCAGGAATTTGATTCCCGGATTTTATATTTTTCTTTTCTATAATTTTCAAGATATTTCCTAATAAGGATTCCAGAGAGAAAGAGAGACAAAAAGACATACCCCTTTAAAAAAGCCTCGGATGTAAAAATCAAATATACCCTTAGTCTAATGATAATAATAACAATAATACAAATCTACAGAAGTGCACAAATCGCCTGAAAGAAGTGAAATTGAAAATGCTACAAATCAGAATCAACGAGAAGAAACAAAGATGGTAAGATAAACAAACTACTACTTCGTAAATTAAGCATAAATGTGCTTTCTTAGCTCCACTTTGAATACATCAATGTTGTGATTATGGCGAATATCTAATGGCAATTTATTTCTACGTAATATACGTGTACCTGCATGGACAAACACGGAGCGATCCCCCCACCCCCTTTTGGTGTAAACTTTTGTTACGGCATATGAAATGCAGTGAGGTGACGTTCGTTTCCCTATAAACGGCTGCGTAACAGTAGTTGCCTAATAGGACTTCATTGATAGTTCGCAAACAAGTTCTGTCAAGGAGGCCATCTTACTCACAAAGTCAGCGCCTTGCGCTTGAGCGGATCCTCCAGATGGAGGGGAACTGATCTGGATAACATGGTATCCCGCTCCGGTGGGCTGTACGTGCGCTTCAATGATCCTATCGGGCAAAATACCCCGGACCCTTCCCCTGAAACTAATCCTGAACCTAACCCTAACCCAAACTCTAACCCTAAACCTAACCCGAAGTCTAATCTTTACGCTAACCTTATATCACTAACCAACATTTTTCCGGGGGAGGGGGGGGGGGGGGGGGGGTTGGGGGGTAATTGCACTGATACGATCCTATCTGCTATTGTCGGTGCGGTCAAACAATGATGAGGATTCACTTGCAGAACAAAGAATTGGGTGTATAGGCCCCTACATCCGGTGGGAGGCTCTGCAAGAACAACTGCAAAATATTCCCTTTTCTAGTTTTTTTTTTCTCAGCTATGAGCTGTTTCATGAGCTGAGATACCTGCAACAATGAATGCGTTATTAGACCTGTTATGATCACCCGGTATAGGCCGACATTGATCGAGCTGTTCTAACCACGTAGTCCCAATCGCATCGGGGTCATCAGTTTGGTGTGGAGAGTGGAGCGTGAGTACATATATTCATTAATTCAATTATTCAAACAAAAAAATACCATGACAAACGAAAGGACTCTATCTCTGTGATAAAGATTAATCTTGTTTTGCCAGAATCATGGCGTCTCGAATAGCGCTCGTCACTGGCTGCTCTTCCGGTATCGGGTTGGTGACCGCTCAACGACTGGCCCAGCGCGCCAAGGAGCCGCTGATCGTCTACGCGACCATGAGGAACATGTCCAAGAAAGACCAACTGGAAGCGGCGGCAGGGAACACCCTTAATAAAACCCTCTTCATCCGAGAGCTTGACGTCACAAAGGAAAAAACGATCGTGGAAACGGTCTCTCATATCTTGGATACACACGGACAAATAGATGTATTAGGTATGTCATAGGTACACTGTACCCTACGTTTGCACATGAAGTGTTGTCAATAATCACTTTTTTTTTAAATAATACTATTTGGAACATGAACAATCCTTTCCTCAAGAGGTCATTGCCAACTTAAAGTAAAAAAGAACTTCACTTGCAAAATACATGTGCCCAACGGAATTTAGTTAGAAATTCGTTCTCATGCCACGAGAATAATAATTCAAGACAAAAACAAATAAAAATGTCAGTACCATCGACATTTTAAGCAATCGTTACGATTCAGCGATGGTATCTTTTTTTTATGCCTCCGCCACGAATCGTCGGAGGCATTATGTTTTTCAGTCCTTCTGTCCTTAATCAACTTTGTGTGACATCATTTTGTCAAAGAGAAGGTGCCAAAATTTCACTGTTTCCCCATATTGTGGCAATGGTTCACAGTAATATTGTCATGAAATTTGTACTATTTGGTATCACAATGTAGAATTACTTGGAGAAAGTTCTGTATTATGGGGTCCAAGATTAAACGAAACTTTGTATGGAGGTACTTCTGATATATAGTATAGTTATTGACTTCACCATCAACATATCTTGGCTATGTCATCAAACTTTCAATCTGTCATTTCTACTTTTTTTTTTGCCAGTCATGTGAAGCTGTCGTCACTTCTTATCAAAATGTTCTTACATTGGAAGAATGATGAGGTATTGCGATGGAATATCAGACACCATCTTGCCCCATTTTTATTCAAAATTCATTGTTACGTGAAAGTATTCCAAACTGTACAATTTCAAAACTATATTATTTTCTTAGATGATAGATTCAAGAGAGTTCCCCCTGCTTGATTGACCCTGCTCTTCTTATCACGGTTTATTTGGCCATTTAATAGTGATTTTTTTTTCAATTGAATTGCATATACCATTATCAAATTTTTCTTCTTATTCCGCCAGTGAATAACGCGGGCATTTCCGGTATAAATATCGCAGAAGTGACGAGCATTTCTACCTTCAAGAAAATGTTCGACGTCAATTTCTTCGGGGTCGTTCGGATGACCCAGGAAGTGATTCCGCACATGAAGGGGCGGAGGTCGGGTCGGATAATCAACATATCTTCATTGTCGGGAATTATGGGTGAGAAGCCTTTCGAGACCGTTGGAATAATGTATTCACCGTGGTGATGACATGTTTCTTGACGTGTAATCGAGCAATGTCACATATCAACCAAACAAATGACTTCGACGTTGTAGTATAATAGCGACAGTGTCAAATCTTGTTCATATTTAAATAGTGAGTCATTCGTGACATGATCTATTCTGCTACAATGAATTAGAAATACATCGTAAAACTAAGTGAACGGAACAGGTTATGATGTCTATATTTGTTATTCTTTTTCATGCACTTCACTCAACGTCCGCTGAAATGCCCTTTTCTTTCCAGACTGGTGTGCATTTTTTTATTCTGATTTAGTTTATCAACCTTGATCTAGAAGCGCTTTTGTAGAGTGGGTAATTTGGCTTTCGTCTCTTTGTCTAAACACGCTTGGCACAACTTCTAGCCAATGTTTTCATCCTTGGGGAAAAGATGTTTTACCAACTACGTCTCTCTTGATCCAGGGCTATGAGAATAGGCGCGCGATGAGCTATAGGGTAATAACAGGGAGTTCTTCCAGATGGAAGAATTTACGAGACTTTTGTACAAAAAGCCTCCCCCTTGCTACAGTTTCCTGCCGCTCTTTGAATGAGCAGACAACGAATATTTGTGCTTTGAATAGAAGCTTCAAATCAAAATTTGGTGTAGAAAGTAACATGTTGGCATCAGTAAGTAGAAAAAATGCACTGGAATGCGCTTCAGCGGAGAATATTATTTGAAAGATCAAATATGCCAGAAAGAAAGATAAGAAACCAGTACGCTGTACGCGCAAATGTGCCCATCACTGAAGCAGAGAGAACCAAATTTTCATTTCAGATTTGTGCATCACGAGGAGAGCAGAAATACGTGTGTACAACCTTTGTGTGTGTGTGTGTGTGTGTGTGTGTGTGTGTATAACTAATTTTTTTTTCCTGAACGGTTCTTAACAAATTCCAGTACTAGTAGTCCATCAAAAAAAAAAAATACGCTGAAGTACAGCTTGTAACTTAAAGAAAAGGGAAACTTTTTCTTTGTTTCCAAATGTTGTCTTGGAAGTTAGAGTGGTGCCAAACGTGGATGAATGTTAGACATCCCATTGCAATGCTGTAGAACCCAAACATGTTTGCATGGATTACCAAGAGTTGCCGCTCCATCTATAGCACACCTCTAGGTCATCAAAATGACGACCGGGGAGGAAGGACTATTAGGGATCAATGTTTATGCTTCAACGCTAAGCTGCTCTTGATAAATAAGGCCACAGTGAATGGAATATGACGTTGTTCTCTCATCGTCTGCGTTTTCCTATAGGCGTGATGTTTTACGACATGTATGGGTCTACCAAGTTTGCGCTCGAGGGGTTCTCTGAATGCTTGGCAATGTCCCTGCGGCATTCCAACGTTTGGTAAGAACGAAACTTTCAATACTGACATAATGTTGCAGTTGCTGTGCCCTTATACCAACTTATCGGCCACTTCACGTCTTTGAGAAAGTTTCTCACCTTTTAAACTCAGTATAGATAATCATATGCATAATACACAGAGCGTACGCATCCATGACAGCAGAAGCAATATTACAGCAACTATCTGACATCCGCTGCTACTTCTGTCATAACGTTACTCATCATCATCTTATAATATCACGATGGTTATAGTTAAAAAGCTCGCGATTTAAAATACCGAAGCAATAAAGATATTTATGACTTTTATTATGCACACTATTGCTTCTTTTCACTCTTGCTAGTTAGGTACAAGCTTGTATGGTAGGGTACACTAGTAATGTATGTTATCCATTATTCCATCATAATTGTTCTCTCTATCCTTCCCCCTCTCCCTCTCTTGCAGGGTAAGCAACGTTCAGCCGGGACCTGTTGAAACCGACGTCCTGACCAATCCAGATGTGAGCGACGTTCTCCGCGAGCAAATGGACGATCCGAGGGTGGACGAAAAAACGCGTGAAATGTACAGGATGATATGGAAGCGCAGGGAGACCATGTTGACGGTCGCCGGCGGGGCGCAGACAGCGTCCGAAATCGTCGATGTTGTTGAAGTGGCGGTGGACTCAGAACGACCGCACCTCCGGTACCAGACCAGCGAGAAGTCGAGAAAGCTGGCTGCGGAAAGGTTCAAACAAGGATCTCCTTGGTTCAAAGATCCTTCTGGGGACGACGTGACTGGGGATTACTTTTTGAATTCGTGAGCACGTTGCTGTATAGCACAATAGGCTGGCATGGTGCTGTGGATGTCGCTCCGGTCTCATAAATATAAGATTATGCTGCAAAGTTCAACTCCCAATCGCAGGGTTGATAGGCTTGTTGTTACAATTGTCTTTTAATTTTACACGTATGTGATTGCGTATAGGTGTGTGTGTATGTGTGTGTGTTAGTGTGTGTGTGTGTGTTAGTGTGTGTGTTCGCGAAAGACTGCCAGCATTTTAGATGTCTCAGATCTGAGACGTCCACAATTAGTGCACGCGGTCATTCTCGCGCACATATCTCAAGAGTCATATTCTATTGATTTTGTTCTTCATACGCCACTATTGCGCAATGTTGACGAGATGTAGCTTTCCCCCGTATTTCTAGTGAAATGCTGGCTTGTGTATGATTCCAACAACAAACAAAATAACATGATAAAATAAAAGTTTGAATGGTACCAATACGTGTTTTTGAAAAGGATACACGTATGCAACATGATGGGAATCTTTAGAATACCAAATCGCATAGTGGTTCTTTGTTGGCTTGTGTAATGTGCCTACAGATTGTTTAGTAAAAGGGGAAGTATCGATGGGTGGGGGATGTTTTGAATTACCTTTACAACCCCCTTTCAATGAGTGCCCCTTGGATTTTCGTATCCGCGATTTTTGCAGCCCGTGTGTATGGAAGCTTAAGAGTGCCACCCAGATGTCCAGGTAAATCAACTCACCATGTTGACACCGAGTAGGAAAATGATGAGATGACAAGATTTCAGATCTTGTGGAAGTTATAGAAGTATGCCAACTGGTAATGAGGCTAAGTGGCAACTGGACTAAATGGTCATAAGACGAACTGGTTGTAGACGAAACAGGATTAGACCGTGTGGGTTGAGACAAAATGGTTATTAGATGAGGTGAGGAGACGAAGTAATAGATCACCGATGATTTTCTATATCGTCATATCTTAAAATGACTAAATGACAAGATTTCGGATTTCGTAAAGTCAACATGCCGTAGAACAGATGGTAAGATGATGAAATCTAAGATCTCGTTGTGTCGAATACGTCCGCACGTATATAGATGATCAGATGACGTGTTTTAATCTATAACCATCTGACCATCTTTTGTAAAGGTTGTAGCCATGGCGAGATCTTTGTTGTCATCTAATGATCTCTTTTAATAGATGTAAACATGGTAAGATCCAAGCTCTAGTGGTCTGGTCATCTTTCCTGCAAGATGTAGACATGATGGGATCCGAGAGCAATAGTCACCTGATCATTCTTGTACAGGATTTAGACATGGCAAGATCCGGTATTTTGTCATCTACTCATCTATTCGTACGGGTTAGACAACATCGTGTCATCTGATCTTCTCTTGAAATTGATGTATATAAACATGATGGATTCTATAATCTTGGCATCTGATTTTCTCTTCTACAGTGTGTTGACATGACTAGATCCGAGATTTTGTCATCTGTAATGATCTATTCTATAGGATGTAGACACGACGGGATCCAATTCTGATCAACAATGCTCCTACAAGATCTCCTTCCTACTGGATTTCGACATGACAAGTTGATTATCTGGATATCTGAGTGCCACTTTCAAGCTTCCAATCGTCTGTAGAATAACGCCACGTTTGCATGAATAACTATTTAGAAACTAATTTCACACCAGCTCAATTAAATTTGAGAAATTGGAATTAAATATATATCGGGACATGGTATTATTTGTGTTGGGTTTCTTCATGTGATGATGACGACCGATCTTTACTAATTTTAGCATAGATGCTAGAATTTGCAGATGAAAAAAAAAAACTTCAGTTCTTCAAAATACATTGTATGTAGTTATGAAATGTGAGTTAGGAATAAAAATAGCCAACATGAAAATGTTAAACAGAATTATCAATATCAATTATTGTTAAATATACAAAATGTGAACAATTTAATGTTTCCAGGTTAGCATGCCTGTACAGTGACGGGGCATTAAACTGCACATCACTTGAATATGAGACCATTCTGAAGCAAATAATTTTCACACAACAATAGATATATAATGTACTCTTGAATGAATCCCATAAGAATTAAAACAATCATCCCCCAGTATTCCCACTGATTCCCACTGATCAGTTAGTAGCCATCCCCTTTAAGTTGTAATATTCAGTTTGGTTATTAAATGTTGATATTGTTATACAATGCTTCATTAGGTCTTCTCGGTATTTGTTCCTATGTTTGTTGTGTGTTTGTTGTTTGTTTTGAGACGCTACTCTTTGTTCTACTTGCACTGACCAGACCAAACCAGAGGGGAAAATATCGACGTAGAAATCGTAATATCCTGAAGGTATTCCTCTGGCACTATAAATTGTTGCTTTATCTTTTATTCGAGTGCTTCCAAAATTTTGTCGGTGGTTTGATGTTCCTTGTAATGAATAAAGATAACAAAAAGATATGTATGACAGAGGTGTCTTTGAGCTTAATTCGAAGAGTCGATATGCTTGGCATAGGTAAGACCAAAATGATTTTCCTCATTATTGTCATACAATTCAAAAGTTGCTTAAAATTAGCATTTACGCAATTCGGTGGTTTTTATTCCAGAATTTGACTATGCCATAACGGATTTGTGCCACATAATTTTCATGTGGTACTTCCGATGTAAGAATCCCTGCTACAGGGTATGTCTTAAAGTTTTTGAACACAGTGCGCACCGTATGGTATTTGAGAAGACTGACAACGCACTCAGAGTCGTAATGAAGCTTTGTCAAATTAAGTGATGATCATTATGTAGTGAAATTTTATCGCGATCGAGGTAGGCAAAATTACATTGTTGAACAACATGAACTCTCGTAGGCCTACACTTCCCTGTCCAAAGTGGATATGGGTATCGCGTGCTTCCCATAAAACTAATAAATCGCTAAATAAATAATGCATAACGTAGAATTACCAGATAAAATTTGCCGTAATCTTGTATTATAAATGACAGGAAAGAAATAAAGAAGAGACGTTAAGCAAAATCCATGGGAGTATTCGGTATAAGGGCTTAAAAAGTACTATTGACCCTTGACCCAAGGCCACAAGCACTACAATGACTCTGAAAAAAGAGAAAAGAAATGGAGAGCACTTTCAGCTGATAAAATGAAAAACGGAAAACCTGATTTGAGGAAGATTTACAACAAACCCCATAAGTTTCTAATCGAGGGTTCCGTTCGGAGATTTTCTTCCCATTCGAAGGGGGGGGGGGTGATCGCCAGTGGAACGTTTAACAATACGCCAGTTGAAATAAGGAAATTGAAGTTAACACCTTTATTTTTTTTCAGATCTTATTAGCGTCGTGATGATATACAGTTTTCCACAATGAAGTTGGATGCACGATATTTTGGTTAGCTTCAGCCCAACGTCAAATACTGTATTCAGAGAGAGTGAGAGATTCACCAAAAATATATACAGTGCTTGGTCGTTCGGTAAAAAAGCAACTCCTTTACACTTTTATGCACATTAAAGGGATCTAAGTTCTGGTTGAGACCTAACGTCACGTTTATAATATTTTTGGTGAGATACTGAGAAACCTCTTCTAAAATATGAAAGACCATGTAATTCCAAAAAGGATTCAACGTTTATTTGATGAAAATAATTGGTCTTGAAATGGCTGAGATATCCAAATAAGGGGGATCCTAATGAAACTGATAGGCCACGACTTTTATTAGGATCTCTTTGTTTTACTTTGTTTTTGGATATTTCAGTCATTACAAAAGCGATTTTCATCAAATAAACTCCCTTTGATTCCTCTTAGAATTAATTGTATGCAGTTTTCACAATTCATAGAGTTCATTGTTTCTAAATATCTCGCAAAACGTTACAAGCTGAATCCTCACCTCAACCAGTACCGTTCAGTCCTTAAACTAAATCCACAGTGGGGTAAATCTCCATTTAATGGAGGCGTCATATCATTTTAGTACCTTTCTCTCTCTCCTTCTCTCTCTCCCTCTCTCTCTCTCTCTCTCTCTCTCTGTCGATCTCTCTCGATCACTGACAATCAACATGGGAGCGACTTCGCCCTCTAAGAACCCACGGAAGACCTGTGATCAAGTTCAAAACGATACTAGTATTGTATACAGTTTTATACGTTCGTGAAGGCAGCGATGGTTCGCGTGTTGTAAACCTCCACTGGGATAGATGTACTAGGTGTTTCAAAAAACATTTCCCACTTTTGATTCTTAATAATTCATAAACTATATATCAGATAACACTGTCATTGATATGAGTAATAGCTGAATAGTGTACAATTTGGTTGAAGGTGGTTTGAATATGAAAACATCAATCAGTTTCATAAAATCCATGATTAATTTCACAGTTAGGTTCCAGATTTTGCTCTATTTTCAACCCTCTGTACAAAATTTCACTTTGCACAGGGGTCAATGGGTGTGTATTGGAGTGTGTGGTTAACACCTTGACAATGGTCCTAAACAATGGTTAGGGTTTGAATGCTTCATTATTTATTCATGAGAAATTCCACTATAACAACTAGTCTTTATTCAGCCTCTGGCAGTATCTGTGTAAAGTCAAACGCCTGCCGATACTGTCGTTGGGTCTCGACAGTGCTCTCCCTACTTCTGAAAAACGAAATTACAATGAATACCTTCTGTTCTATCGTAAACATGGTGACAGGAAGCAAAGAAAATCAATTAGAGTATACACTTGTGTAAATGGAGCCTTAAATAAATCTACTGTGAAACATATCGCCCCAATGATAAATGCTGCTGAACTCTTTACCAAAAATAATTTCTTCTTATCAAAAAGCGAAAAATTTGTCAGACTATTTAATTAGTAGACAGTTGTATTAAAATGAGGAACTTTAGATCATTTATGCTTATTTATATCCAAAATTTAGTGATATGTGAAGCAAAAATTGAAAATGATTGCCAGCTGGAACGGAATGTGGTGTTTGCAAGCACATGGAAACGTGTGCTTCCTTTTTCCACGTGCATGCAGTTTACCCTTTACCGTGCATGAATCCAGACTAGCAGTGCCCAGGGCAATCCACATGAATTATTGATTAAGCATTCATGTGCCTGGGAGCACGAGACTGACGCCTAGTCAACAGGTGGTTCAGGCATGTCTATTGTTCAGGGCCATTGTCAGCACACACTCACATACACATCATTGGTTCCTGTGCAAAGTTCATTTTTGTACAGAGGGTTAGAATTTGATCAAATCTGAAACCTTTACTTCAAAATCAATCTTAGATTTAATGAAACTGATGTATGCTTTCACATTCAAATTACCTTCTACCAATTTGTACACTATTCAGCTATTATTTACATCAATGACAGTTTTATCGAATGAATAGTTTTTGAGCTATTAATGATCAAAAGTGGGAAATGTTTTTTGAAACACCTAGTACATGTACATTGCATTATGTACCGCTGCCCTTGACTGTGGCCCCTCGACGCATTGTATTCCCAGTATGCGCACATTGTTCGTGACTATTAAACCAACTCGAGCCGCAGTTATATGTTCCTCATGACGTTGCTGCCACCAATGTTCTTCCGTTCCATTGAAAGTCTACGCAGAAGACACGAGACGGAATTCTCGGTACGTGGAACGTGGATCGTGAAGAGAGACAAAAAACAGGTATGATTGCTAGTGAATATTACAGTACACCCAACAGTAATGGATACGTGAATCAAACAGCTTAATCGGCATGTACTATGAATTGCATTTACAGGCTGCCAACAATGGAAACTAGTTGAGAGTGAGACTCCCATAGGCCAATGCTATAATTTAGGAGTGAAAATGAGTGAGATCAATAAAAATGCACGCAAATGAAATAAAGTTTTAGAGTGAAAAAGGACCAAAATGAGTGAGTCTTACTCTCAATGAGTGAGAGCTGGCAGCCCTGCATTTACGACGGTATTTCTCGGCGTTAGGATATAGATCCATTTATATTTGTAATGCTGTGCTGAGTGCCCGGTCATAGATTCCACTGCTTCAATATTGATGTATGCATGCGAAACACGTGCCACTCTGACGACCTTCGCCCTTCCGTTTCCCAGATCGGAATCTCGCCGGTGCACTTGACTATGTATACTTTAGCGGTACAGACAGTGTGATCACGAACAAGGAGGCATATAGTCTCCATTGTGTGACCATGGAGATACATAATAATAGTATGACTATAATGGTACATGAAACATGACATGAACACACTGACGCAACAATCAGTCAGCCTATACGTACAACATGGAGCTACAAGCTCCATGGAACAATCATGTATACACTGCATATCTTCGTGTACGGAACGATGGGCCTTATGTGCAGACATTACACGGCTGTCTCGTCATGGGATGATAAGGGTCAATGGAAAATGACTTCATCTCTGTACCCATTTTATCGAGGTAGCAGATCTTTACAGTTCACCCCTTTCACGTGACTCATTGGTAGATCACTCATTCCGTCGTGCCCGGAGAGAGAGAAGGAGAGAGATAGGGATCAGATCAGATAGAGAATGAAAGGGGCGCTGGAATAATAAAAGACATTGATTTTGGTTTTGGTAAGTTGCCTTTCTCATATTCATTAGAGTGACCGAAAAAATATACAACTTACAATCAAAGCCTAATGGTAAATTTATGAATACATTTTATGAACATTCCCATTGAAAACATTTACCTTTTTAGAATTTACCCACTATACGTTCCTCTTGACCCAGGTGTGTAAATGAGCTAGTACCTGGCAATTTAAGGGTAATGAGGACCTTCTGGTATAGGAGCAATGGTAATTACACTTAAGATGCTATCCTTCCTAAGGAATACAATGGATTATTACTATTATCACTATTGTTATTGTTGTTGTTATTATCATTGATGTTATTACCATTATTATTAACAAATTATTAACAAATATACCTGCATTAATTATTGGTCTCACTCATGCCTCTTCTGCCTCAAGTAAAGCAAGACACATTTGAAAATTTCATGAAATATATGCACAAGAAAGATATGACGTCTTTCATGTTGTATACCTCTTGATCAATCCTAGTCCTTTATGTGAGTATGGCTTTTTAGCCCTGCCCCTCACTCAGTATCATTTTGGATACGCCTATATGCTCATTCCCTCCCTTTGAAACCACCCACCCCCATATATCTCAGGATTGTTAAAATTTCTGAACCCCTCCCCCCTTTCGCGGGCTTTTCGCAGGCTTTTAGAGACCCCACCCCATTCCGACTTCCCCTAAATCCGGAACATTGCTTAACGTACCCCTTTTTTTCTCAGGTAAGCTGTCATTCCAGTCTATGTGCCAATGTTTCTATTACCGGTACTTCAAAAATTTTCAATCTAAAATCTCCTATAATTTCCTATTTCTGAAATGAAATAATCCTGCATTGAGGAATAAGCTTTCAAAGCTATGTATAGGGTGGATTTCAGGAATTTGATTCCAGGATTTTATATTTTTCTTTCCTATGATTTTCAAGATATTTCCTAATTAGGATTCCAGAGAGAAAGAGAGAAAATAAAGACATACCCCTTTAAAAAAGCCTCGGATGTAAAAATCAAATATACCCTTATTCTAATGATAATAATAACAATAATACAAATCTACAGAAGTGCACAAATCGCCTGAAAGAAGTGAAATTGAAAATGCTACAAATCGGAATCAACGAGTAGAAACAAACATGGTAAAATAAACAAACTACTACTTCGTAAATTAAGCATAAAATGTGCTTTCTTAGCTCCACTTTGAATACATCAATGTTGTGATTATTGCGAATATGTAATGGCAAATCATTTCTACGTAATATACGTGTACCTGCATGGACAAACACGGAGCGACCGCCCTCCCCCTCCCCCTCCCCCCCCCCCCCCCCCCCCCTTGGTGTAAACTTTTGTTACGGCATATGAAATGCAGTGAGGTGACGTTCGTTTCCCTATAAACGGCTGCGTAACAGTAGTTGCCTGATAGGACTTCATTGATAGTTGGCAAACAAGTTCTGTCAAGGAGGCCATCTTACCCACAAAGTCAGCGCCTTGCGCTTGAGCGGATCCTCCAGATAGAGGGGAACTGATATGGATAACATGGTATCCCGCTCCGGTGGGCTGTACGTTCGCTTCAATGATCCTATCGGGCAAAATACCCCGGACCCTTCCCCTGAACCTAATCCTTAACCTAACCCTAACCCAAACTCTAACCCTAAACCTAACCCGAAGCCTAATCTTTACGCTAACCTTATATCACTAACCAACATTTTGCCGGGGGAGGGGGGGGGGGGGGGGGGGGTTGGGGGGTAATTGCACTGATACGATCCTATCTGCTATTGTCGGTGCACATGCGGTCAAACAGTGATGAGGATTCACTTGCAGAACAAAGAATTGGGTGTATAGGCCCTACATCCGGTGGGAGGCTCTGCAAGAACAACTGCAAAATATTCCCTTTTCTAGTTTTTTCTCAGCTATGAGCTATTTCATGAGCTGAGATACCTGCAACAATGAATTCGTTATTAGACCTGTTATGATCATCCGGTATAGGCCGACATTTATCGAGCTGTTCTAACCACGTAATCCCAATCGCATCGGGGTCATCACTTTGGTGTGGAGAGTGGAGCGTGTGTACATATGTTCATTAATTCAATTATTCAAACAAAAATGTACCATGACATACGAAAGGACACTTTCTCTGTGATAAAGATTAATCTTGTTTTGCCAGAATCATGGCGTCTCGAATAGCACTCGTCACTGGCTGCTCTTCCGGTATCGGGTTGGTGACCGCTCAACGACTGGCCCAGCGCGCCAAGGAGCCGCTGATCGTCTACGCGACCATGAGGAACATGTCCAAGAAAGACCAACTTGAAGCAGCGGCAGGGAACGCCCTCAATAAAACCCTCTTCATCCGAGAGCTTGACGTCACAAAGGAAAAAACGATCGTGGAAACGGTCTCTCATATCTTGGATACACACGGACAAATAGATGTTTTAGGTATGTCATAGGCACACTGTACCCTGCGTTTGCACATGAAGTGTTATCAATAATCACTTTTTCATGATACTATTTGGAACATGAACAATCCTTTCCTCAAGAGGACATTGCCAACTTAAAGTAAAAAAGAACTTCACTTACAAAATACATGTGCCCAACGGAATTTAGTTAGAAATTCGTTCTCATGCCACGAGAATAGTAATTCAAGACAACAAAAAAATGTCAGTACCATCGACATTTTAAGCAATCGTTACGATTCAGCGATGGTATCTTTTTTTATGCCTCCGCCATGAATCATCGGAGGCATTATGTTTTTCAGTCCTTCTGACCTTAATCAACTTTGTGTGACATCATTTTGTTGAAGAGAAGGTGCCAAAATTTCACTGTTTCCCCATATTGTGGCAATGGTTCACAGTACTATTGTCATGAAATTTGCACTATTTGGTATCACAATGTAGAATTACTTGGAGAAAGTTCTGTATTATGGGGTCCAAGATTAAACGAAACTTTTTCAAGTACTGTATGGAGGTACTTCTGATATTTACTATAGTTATTGACTTCACCATCAACATATTTTGGCTGTGTCATCAAACTTTCAATCTGGTGGTCATGTGAAGCTGTCGTCTCTCATTATCAATATGTTCTTACATTGGAAGAATGATGAGGTATTGCGGAGGAATATCAGACGCCATCTTGCTCCATTTTTATTCAAAATTCATTGTTACGTGGAAGTATTCCAAACTGTCCAACTTCAAAAATACATCATCTCCTTATGATAGATTTGAGAGACTGCCCCCTTTGATTGACCCTACTTATCTTATCAAGGTCAACTTGATCACCTAATAGTGAAATTGTCATTTGAATTGCATTTACCATTATAAACCGTTGTTTGTGTGTTTGTTTTTTCTAATTCCGTCAGTGAATAACGCGGGCATTTCCGGTATGAGTATAGCCGAAGTGACGAGCATTTCTACTTTCAAGAAGATGTACGACACCAATTTCTTCGGAGTCGTTCGGATGACCCAGGAAGTGATTCCGCACATGAAGCGACGGAGGTCGGGTCGGATTGTTAACATATCTTCATTGGCGGGAATTATGGGTGAGAAACCTTTGTTGAGTGTTGGAATAATGTATTCACCGTGGTCATGGTGGTAGCAATATATATATTTTTACGTGTAATCAAGCAATGTGACTTATCAACCGCGCAATACGGAAAAATATTCAGTCTTTGAGAGGACCAAATTTTCATTTCAGATTTGCGCATTACGAGGACAGCAGAAATACATGTGTATAACTTTGAATTCTTTCCTAAACGGTTCTTAACAAATTCCAGTAGTCCATTAAAAAAAAATACGCTGAAGTACAGCTTGTAACTTAAAGAAAAGGGAAACTTTTTCTTTGTTTCCAAATGTTGTCTTGGAAGTTAGAGTGGTGCCAAACGTGGATGAATGTTGGTAGAACCCAAACATGTTTGCATGGATGACCAAGAGTTGCCGCTCCATCTATAGCACCTCTAGGTCATCAAAATGACGGCCGGGGAGAAGGGACTATTAGGGATCAATGTTTATACTTCAACGCTAAGCTGCTCTTGATAAATAAGGCCACAGTGAATGAAAAATGACGTTATTCTCTCATCGTCTACGTTTTCCTATAGGCGTGATGTTTTACGACATGTACGGGTCTTCCAAGTTTGCGCTCGAGGGGTTCTCTGAATGCTTAGCAATGTCCCTGCGGCATTCCAACGTTTGGTAAGAACGAAACTTTCAATACTGACATAATGTTGCCCTTATACCAACTTATCGGCCACTTCACGTCTTTGCGAAAGTTTCTCACCAGTTAAATTCAGTAGATAATCATATGCGTAATAATACACAGAGCGTACGCATCCATGACAACAGTAGCAATATTACAGGAACTATCTTACATCCGCTGCTACTTCTGTCATAAAGTTACTCATCACCTTAATATCACGATGATTATTCAGTTGCGAGTTTCTTCACTTTGTTAAGATCGCAACTGCTGATCTGTAAATTAACGAACAATTCGAAAAAAAAGAACCAGTGGGACACATCCTCGAACCTGTCATCTACTGCTTTTCAGGCAGCGACACTACCACCAGGCTGTCCCTGGTTGCCGGCAGTGACACGATGAACATGGAACAAAAAATAATACCCAAGCTCCGAAATATCGACATTGCTATGTTAAGTAGTCCAAGGCGGACAAGGCATGTTAAATGAAAGAAAGAAAGATATTATTCAGATGGGTGAGGGTTCAGGTGCGAGTTTAATTGGTAGAGGGAGACAAAGTGAAGAAAATCGCACCTGCACCTCTACCCTCTGAATAATATCTTTCTTTCTTTTACGATGATTATTGTTATAAAGGTCGCGATTTAGAATACTGAAGTAATGATTCTTATTACGCACACTATTGCTTCTTTTCACTCTTGCTAGTTAGGAACAAGTTTGTATGGTAGGGTACACTAGTAATGTATGTTATCCATTATTCCATCATAATTGTTCTCTCTATCCTTCCCCCTCTCCCTCTCTTGCAGGGTAAGCAACGTGCAACCAGGACCTGTTGAGACCGACGTCCTGACCAATCCAGATGTGAGTGACGTTCTCCGCGAGCAAATGGACGATCCGAGGGTGGACGAAAAAACGCGCGAAATGTACAGGATGATATGGAAGCGCAGGGAGACCATGTTGACGGTCGCCGGCGGGGCGCAGACGGCGTCCGAAATCGTCGATGTGGTTGAAGAGGCGGTGGACTCGGAAAGACCGCACCTCCGGTATCAGACCAGCGAGAAGTCGAGAAAGCTGGCTGCGGAAAGGTTCAAAGATCCTACTGGGGACGACGTGACTGGGGATTACTTTTTGAAATCGTGAGCACGTTGCTGTATAGCACAATAGGCTGGCATGGTGCTGTGGATGTCGCTCCGGACTCATAGATATTATGCTGCAAAGTTCGACTCCCAGTCGCAGGGTTGATAGGCTTGTTGTAACAATTGTCTTTTTTTAATTTTGTACGCATGTGATTACGTATAGGTGTGTGTGTGTGTGTGTGTGTGTCATTATGTGTGTTTGCGAAAGACTGCCAGCATTTTAGATGTCTCAGATCTGAGAGGTCCACAATAATTAATACACGCGGTCATTCTCGCGCACATTTCTCAACAGTCATTTTCTATTGATTTTGTACTTCATACTCCACTGACCAAATGTTGACGAGAAGTAGCTTTTCCCCCCGTATTTCTAGTGATATGCTGACTTGTGTATGATTCCAACAACAAACAAAATAACGTGATGAAATAGAAGTTTGAATGGTACCAATCCGTGTTTTTGAAAAGGATACACGTATGCAACATGATGGAAATCTTTAGAATACCAAATCGGATAGTAGTTCTTTGTTGGCTTGTATAATGTGCCTACAGATTGTTTAGTAAAAGGGGAAGTATCGATGGATGGGGGATGTTTTGAATTACCTTTACAACCCCCTTTCAATGAGTGCCCCTTGGATCTTCGTATCCCCGATTTTTGCAACCCGTGTGTATGGAAGCTTAAAAGTGCCACCCAGATGTCCAAGTAAATCAACTCGCCATGTGGACAGTCGGGAAAATGATGAGATGACAAGATTTCAGATCTTGTGGAAGTTATAGAAGTAGGCCAACTGGTAATGAGGCTATGTGGCAACTGGACTAAATGGTCATTAGACGAACTGGTTGTAGACGAAACAGGATTAGACCTTGTGGGTTGAGACTAAATGGCTATTAGATGAGGTGAGTTGACCAAGTGATAGATCACCGATGATCAGACCACAAGCAAGACAAGATCTTTTATATCGTCATATCTAGATATGACTAAATGACAAGATTTCGGATCTCGTCAAGTCAACATTCCGTATAGAACAGATGATTAGATGATGAGATCTAAGATCTCGTTATGTCGAATACGTCCGCACGAATACAGATGATCAGATGACATGTTTTTAATCTATAACCATCTGACCATCTTTTGTAAAGGATGTAGCCACGACCAGATTTTTGGTCTTGTCATCTGATGATCTCTTTTAATGGATGTAGAAATGGCAAGATCCAAGCTCTAGTCATCTGGTCATCTTTCCTACAAGATTTAGGCATGATGGGATCAGAGATCAATAGTCACCTGATCATTCTTGTACAGGATGTAGACATGGCAAGATCCGGTATTTTGTAATCTGCTCCTCTATTTGTACGGGTTAGACAATATCGTGTCACCTGATCTTCTCTTGAAATTGATGTATACAAACATGATGGATTCTATAATCTTGTCATCTGATTTTCTCTTCTACAGTGTGTTGACATGACTAGATCCGAGATCTTGTCATCTGTAGTGATTTATTCCACAGAATGTAGAAACGATGGGATCCAATTCTGATCAATGATTCTTCTACAAGATCTCCTTCCTACTGGATTTCGACATGACAAGTTGATTATCTGGACATTTTGAGCCACTTTCAAGCTTCCAGTCGTCTGTAGAATAACGCCACGTTTGCATGAATAACTATTTAGGAACTAACCTCACACCAGCTCAATGAAATTCGAGAAATTGAAATGAAATATATACCGGCACATGATTTTATTTTTGCTTGGTTTCTTCATGTGATGATGACCGATCTTGCCATGTCCAATTTTAGTATCGTTGCTAGAATTTGCAGATGAAAAAAAAAAACAACTTTGTGCTTCTAAATACATTGTATGTAGTTATAAAATGTCAGTCAGGAATAAAGATAACCAACATGAAAATGTTAATCAGAATTATCAATGTTAATTATTGTTAAATATACCAAAAGTGTGAACAATAGTTTCTTTAAGAACCGTTTCTAGAATAAGCCGCCACCGTAATGGTTTATCGAGAATCTTAGTGATATCTCCTTATATTGCGGATTTATTGCAAAATATTTGAACGGTAGGGTGTTTTTTTTTTATACAATTGAACCCTACATATGCATCAATGTGATAATTCAAACATTTTTGTTGTTGTTGTATTTATTGCTGATTTTGCTGGTAGATTGTACAAAGTTAGCGTGTTTGCGTTCTTGTGATTTTGCACTGATCAATATATTGCATACGCGACACTTTAGACTTTGCTCCTTAAGCTTTTTTTTGTGTTTGTTTGTTGTTGTTGTTGTTTTTTTTTTTTTGCAGTCAGACACGTTACATTGTTTTAGAACAAAACAGTAATAGTAATCATGTGACTTAAGGTCTTTAATTTGACTCCGACGCGATCTGCTCAATATTCCCGAGACAACGGGTGTGGTTGATAGAGTATTCAGTTACATTACTTTCCATGAGGTCATGAAAATCGGGATGGCGTTCGATGTTATATAATAATTATACCTATTGTGTAAGGCCTATTCAATGTAAATACAAACTTATTTTTCTGCCACTGGGTGACACTTATGTCTTGAATGAATCATCAGACGAATGTAATCGTCGCCGTAGTTATGTATTTCTAAAACTGGACGTATAGAGTGTAATTATTTGGCGAGATTACATTCATGCACGGTGTTAGGGCTACTACTATAGTGCGATCATCTCCATCGTCACCACAATTAGGGGAGATTGCTTTTGTGGCAAAGGTTGAATGCAAATTAAAGGGTTGATTGATTGCAATACTCATACTTTTGTAGGCCTCATTGGCCTTCATCCTCAAAAGCAGAAGTTCTAAAGTGTCATACTCATAACATTGATGAGCCATAATAGGATATAGATTTTAGAGTATTGCGAGAGACCTCCACACACAAAGAAAACAAAAATAGAGATATGACATGCAATCTACCACAATTATCTATCCTGTAAACTTGGTAAGGTTTGGGGTTAGTTCGGTAGTGGTCTTGCGTAACGCGCTATTTTATAGACCAAATCTTGATGTATAACGAGAAAAAAAGAACAAAAACAAGAACAAAAACAAAAACCAAGTTAATGTCATATGTCGAATGACGGTAGCGATATGTATAACGCCTTATGCTTTATTTGTTTCAAATGAATGAATTTCTGCTTATGATGAGTCTGAGAAGTGGTTGAATAAAGAAGAATACAAAACTAGAAAACTGATAATCGTGAAGTGTGCGTTATTTTCAATCTGTCCGGAAGGAATTTTGGACAAGCTAGGACCAGTGAGGTGAGCGACTATAATACCCATCTCACAAGTGTGACCTTCAACGTTTGACTTTTATCCATCAATCATCGGTGATCAATAATCGGTAATCAATTATCAATCAGTAATTATTATGTTTCGCCGTTTTCGTCGCATTTGGAAACGTGGAGAGGGGTGTGAGTATATTCTTGTGTTCAGCACCGCCAAATAAAACAATAAAAAATCATATACAGACATACAGAGGAAAGAGAGAGGAAGAAAGAGAGGGAGGAAGGGATGTTAACAGCGAGAGATGACGAATACGCTTCACAAAGAAAAGACCATTTTTTGACAATGATTAAACAATATATTCGATTTCGTTTTATTCGTTGTTACAATTTGACACTTTTGTATCTTGCATGTGTATCAATATAATACATTTAAAGGCTTCTTCGTTTTTAAATAGTCTATATAGTAAGTCTCAATACATACGATATTTAGTAAGAGTGCTGCTCGTTCATTTTACACGTATTATTTTCCCTATTGCCTATATTGCATTACATGTGCAAGAGTAGCCCAGAAATTCGTTCCTCTATATCTCTCTGTGTTAAAATTTCACGTTCTTTGCATCTACACACTACTAAGTAATCAATATAATGATATGTACAAAAATATTTTCTCGTAACACTATATACACGTAGGCAGCCGATCTTACAGTCATAATTTAAGAGGTTTCGGATAGAAACAAAATAAAAAAAGAATATGATGGAATGTAAAGTATTACACAAGAAACCACTCGATTTTGAGATAGACTTTCCGACAATATTAGTCAGCACAGATTCTAGTTCCCGAAATTTCATTTGAACATCGTGGGTCTTCAGAAAGAAAATAACAAGATCAGCAGAATTAACGGAGAAAAGGAGGCAAGAACGATTATGAAAGACCCACTCGGATAATGATTAGTCACATGAAAAGCAAAGTTGTTTTTACGTCACAATCAATACCAGCAAGTGACCTTTGACCCTTTTGCCAATTGTCACAAACGCACATCAGTAGCCGCATACAGGATTTTTTGTGTTGTTTGTACTGAGGAATTATGTATTTTGTCACTCGATACTGTATTTCATGAATCGACTATTCAGTCCATTGGAGAGCTGCCACTGTGCGTAGGCGCGGCATCCGCAGAGCAGTTTCATTTGCATAATTATGTTCTCAAATGCGTTGCTGTTATTACACTTATGCCATTTACGATATGATTAGGGCATAAACGTTTAGATCTTTAGAAACAGAAATGAACCCGCCAAAGAACAAACTAAAAAGAAAACGAAAAAATCCGCAGATATATTAATATCTTGGTTGTTGTTTTTTTTTCCAGCGAGCCAAAGCTTGTGGTAACATTGACCCTAAACGCCGAGCAAGTACAGAGATGATAAGGAACTCCTTTTCCTCTTTTTTTTTTTTTCATTTGCACCAATCTTAGTTATTCACACATACGACTAACGACCTTTTGCAACTCTGGCAACGGAGCCGAGTCCGTATAGATATTGCATAGTCGACCAAAACATTTGTAAGCAGCCTCTGATCAAATTTTATCTCACCAAGGCTCAGTGACGTTCTATGCCTGGCCTGCAGAGCTTAGTGATCACCGCACCTCACCGCATCATCCAGGGCCTTGTTTCATAAAGCTGTTCGTAAAGTTACGAACAACTTACGAACGACTGGTGATCAGCTCTGATGTGCTATACCTATCAGAATTTCCATAATTCAGCACAAGAACTGATCACCAGTCGCTCGTAAGTCGTTCGTTACTTTACGAACAGCTTTATAAAACAGCCCCAGGTTTGCTGCACACCGTCGACGGGAGATTCTATCGAACTCTCACATGATTATTTCATCACACAGAAAGAAATCCAAACCTGGACTCCACGCGGCTGTAGAATACTGATTATGTCATGTTGCTTCATGGATATGAAATTGAGATGAAGGTACGAGGTTGTCGGATGAAATTGGTTTTAATCATAGAAAATCAGAAGGCATGAGAAAGACAGAGATAGATAGATAGATAGATAGATAGATAGATAGATAGATAGATAGATAGATGGATAGATAGATGGAACGAAAACACAATGCATTTGGGTTCTCCCTTTGAGAACTTAATTTTGAACTTGCAAGCACATGCAGGCCATGCCGATAAAAGTTAAGATAATATTGCATTAACTGCACATTATTGGATACCTTTCAATTTTGTTGGTAGCACAGTACATTCATATTTGAAAATCTTATACCATCTTCTGTAGTCCATGTTTAGTAATAGATAAACCGAGAGGTTACTGCTGTCAGAAATAGTTAATACGCATCAGACAAAGTCACATTCGTTTCCTTCAAAGAATGATTACTGGCAAACACACATTAATACTCGTTGATACCACATGAGAGTATACGCATCACACTTACAAAAAGTGACCCTACAGTTGTAACGTTCCAAACGTTACATAATGGTAAGTATGGTTTTTTTCATCACACTGACCCGGCAAAAGTCAAGGATTATGGGCAAAAATGCCCAGAGGAGCCAGAAGCGATAGCTTTTCTTCAGGCTACGGTTAATCTATTGTTGTTGTTGTTGTTGTTGTTGTTCTTGTTCTTGTTCTTGTTGTTTTTAATGCCTCAAACCGTTCTTGTGTACCCCGTTGTATCTACCACAGTGTATAATCTGCACACATTCATGCGACAAAACACAGTTTGTCTATGTAATTCTTGTAAACACCCCAACGCGATCATCGAATACTGCACCGACACGATAGCAGTTCTAGCGCCAGGAACGACCGAAGAAGCAAGCGAGTCTGAAAAAAAAAGCTAATTCCCCATGAATTTGATTCGTCGCACATCAGCTGTAAGTCGCAACTTGTCGGGCATTAGGCCCCGAACAGCTGCACAGCTGATGTCTTTTGCACATTTTTTTTTTTTGCATTACGTTATCCCCATATAGTTCCATTGCATTCTTCGAATTGATACAAATCGATGAGGAACAGTACTATAAATTCATCGACCTCAAAACTCGACAACCAAACAAGGAAAAGGTGGCATGTCGAGGTGTGTGAAGTGTAGCATGTAAATATATCAACATAGAACAAGCGCCCTCTTTGTCGATCATGTAGTTATTTCTGATGATGATTGCAAAGTGCGGTACAGCTCATTCTCAATATCCCCCCCCCCCCCCAAGTTAAAAAAAAAAACCTTCACAAAACAGAAGAACAAAATCAAATCAATATTACAGTTTGGGTTTTTAAACTGTCTTCACTTGATGCAACGGAATACAGTGTATCTGAGAAAACTCTTTTTTTTTTTGGCGCGGTGTTTCATATTTAAGGAAAACTTGCCTTGCAGTTTGCATGCACGTACGCAATATGCGCAGTATAGAGAGGACTGGCTTGCCGGCAAAATCCTGCAAAAGTCATGAGTCTCATTAATGCAGTAATTTGACAAAAATGGCCATCGGCTTGAAATTATGACCTGAAAATCGAAGTTTCATGCTGCTGCTGCTTATGATGATAAAGATTACTACTGCTTTTTTTTTCGATGACAATTCAAATTGCAACTAACTATGGAACGCTTCATAGGAGGTTGGAAAAATCTGATGGCCTTTCCTGTTGCAGCCGCTTTACAAGAATAGCTGCGTTTTCTTTGCTCCTACTCCCCTCTCCCCCTCCCTTCCCGCCTACCCATCTTCCTCGATCGTCTTGCTTTGGTTCAACCTCCCAAAAATGTATATGCTACTCGGGTACGAGAATGACATCACATCACTACATTTGCAAACACAACTCATTCTTCAAACATGAGTAATATGGCATTTCTCAAACACATAGCTTCGATCCATCATTGCATTACTTACTCAGGGTCACATTTAAGGCACAGCCATTTGCGATTATTACGTAATATAAAACCTGCAAATTGTTTCGAATTACTGGTATGATTTTCCGTACGGTTACGGACGCGTTTAAAAATCGATATTTCTCTTTTCACGTAATAATAAGCATTTAATACAAATTTTACACGAGCTTGAAAAACTTGGAGCTGATATAAATACTGGTAAACAATGATTGCATGAATGACAATGTATGGCAATATTTCGCGCTAAAAATCTGCAAATAACTCGATTGTCTCTTTTGTTGAACATCTTCGCACTGTCATATCATTTTTCTACCTCTTACCAACAGAAGAGAGATTGGAATATCAGGTATCGCATGCTGGATTCATACAAATGATACGTAAATGAACCTAAAGGAGATAGGATCGATAGTTACTATCGATAGACTAACTTTTCATATTTATCTGTGGAATATTGGTCTCTTGATGGTGTTAGCAATTGCTCGGTTTACCATTCTGCCGAGTCAAAACGTAACGCAAGATCAACAGAAACACAGTGAAATAGGATGAATTTGAACAGCTATCGGTTTACCTTGTCTACCACTAGTAAATGTTCAAAGACAATCATGACAGCTAGAAATGTAACAATTATGTTTTATCATATCATCGTCTGCTATACCAAGTATTTTCTACCACAAGATGTCTCAGGTGTTGACAATTAAGCGTAACTATTCGTGATTCTATTGCATATAATACCAAGGCGTGCTTATGTAGATACAACAGTCTGCAATCCACGCGCAGTGCCAGTATAAAGCCAATATCAAAATTTATCGGGTGATCTCGCTTTCTGTTCTCCGTTTCGCCTCCAGTCGGAGAGGACATCCTGATCGCTGTGCGCCCTCACCGGCGACCTGCGAGCTTCCCGTCGACTGCGTTCTTCCCTGCAATCTAAAAGGGCGGTCTCCGAGCCAGCTCGCGTTGTCTCGAACCTGATGATCTTCTCTGCCTGCTTGGAATGTGGCTTTTTGTGGGGCTTTTCCAGCTTCTCGAAATCGATCGGCCGGACGTACCGGCCCTGGTGAAACGTCTGCTGGTATTCAGGATGGTCTCGGATGGGCTCGTCGCTCCTCGACAGGCACTCTTCGCTGAAGGGTCGGCTGACTCCGCCGAATGTGTCGTGCTTCCTCAGCCGATGTCGTGGTGAAGAGCTGGCGGAGCGCCCGGTTCCTCGATTTCCAGGCACTTGCAAGAAATCTCTCCTACCCTCTGCGGAGTCACGATACACTCTATCATCCCTGTCCATGCTTAGACTTTCCATGCTGCGTCTTGGTCTTGTTGGTGACTTTGCTGATCGATAGTGTGCGGCGTTCCCGCTCCTGCCCGGCGAAACACCTCTTCCTGAAGAATCTCCTCGATTCGGGCTTACATCGTTGAACCGCTGGTGCCTTCGACTCCGTGGGCTACGTGATCGTTCCTCCGAGCGCGGCGACCTCAAGTACTCGTCAGAGGGCGTCCTACGGCTTGGTGAAATAGGGTGAGGATCCTGCCCCCGCGCCTTTAGGCGATCCTCCCTATCGGGCGTGTGCTGCTCATCGGGGGTCTCATAACCCCCAACAAGGATGGTCGGTGGCTCCATCGTTTGGCGATCGTGGAGGTCACGCAAGTCTAGAGAGTGCCTGGAAGGGATGCTCTCCCTCCTCGTGCGCTCTCGTTCGTCATCCATCTCGCTCAGGTCTGCACTGAAGGCTGTCACCGCGCAGTCATGGAACGAGGCAGCCCCTGCGCGCCGTACCTGTGGCGACCGTCGGACTAGACGGAATGCGCTCCGTCGATTCTTCACGTCTTCCAACCTGGGAGGCACGTCGAGGATAGCTGCTTTTTCGTGTCTGTCGTACGAGTGCTTGTAGGGAGGAGCTGGATGGCATTTCGGATCGCCAGTCGGCGAAGGTTCCCTCGAAGGTTCGCGAGATGACCTTGAGTCCGGAGAACAGTCTGCGCTGTACGTTTTCTTCCGCTCCTGACGTAAGTATTCCTCCTCGATGCTGTCTTGCGAAATCAGCGATTTTGATCTACCCGTGCCAGGCAAGAGAGTAGTAAGCCGTTCTTTCGCCGAGCTTTCTGTTGCTGCTCTTGATTCAAAGCTTACGCTTCGTGGCTCATTGCCCCCTTGACTAGTTACGATTTTCGTTGGGTATTCTAGCATAGAGTCGCTGTGTTGCTTGTTGTGTAGCTGTAACCTGTGATTTCTGTACGGCCGTGATCGTCTAGTGTTCGTATCGAAAAGCACATCTTGTTTGAGGAATTCTTTGAAAAGGGCATCTGTCTTTTCGTCAATGCTATAATCGCGACCCTTGGGGTAGCAACTCAGTCCGTCCTCCCTTGACCTCGCCAGCGGACTCGTGCGGCGCACTTTTCTTTCTCGTAAAGCACCTCGTCTATCGCTCAAGGCTTGGTCACTGTCCTTTCCTGTTGTCATGGTAGATTCTGTTCCGGACGTCTCCGTTTCTTCTTCTGGGAAGCTGAAGCTCCCGAAAATAGCTTCTTCTCGCCCTGCGACAAACTCACGCCGCTTGGTCGAAGCAGTTCGACGATCCCCTCTGCGCGTCATCGGTCTGCTTTCCTCACTCGCGCGTCCAACAACGGCACTGACCAGTGGCTTGTCCACAGTGGGACTGCTGCTATCACTAGACATGGTAAAAGTCTGAGCGCTTTCAAAGCTGGTGCTTTCGTGATCGCTCGCTGCGAACATTTGGCGTCGCTTCCATTCAGTCTCCGTTTTCTGTTCAATGGAGGCATATCCACTGTCCCCGTGCATTTTACGGAGGTTTCGGGCAGCATCCTTACCGGATCCTCCGCTGTCGCGATCTCGTTCGGATACATCCGAATCCTCGGCGCTAATACTACTGACAGGTTGTTCAAAGCTATCATCGATCCCGCTCTTTCCTTCGCTCTTCTCCTGCCCGCTGCTCTCTTCCTCCAACGTCGGACTTCTCAGCATGGGAGGCAGCATGCGCTCATCATCCTCACCACTCCCGCCTATCACGGTGTCGTATTCCGACGACCCCGAGTCATCTGAGGAGTGCTGCATCTCTAGCGTTGACCGTAGCTGCCACAGGTCACGATACTCACTAGCTCTGGCCATCTGGTCTTTCTTGATCGGAACAGGATCACCGTTGGTTTCCGGTCGCTCACGACGCTCTTCCTTATTCTCCCTGTCAATCGGACGTTTGTCGGAGTCGGCAGTCTCCTTTCTCCGCGATCTCCCGGGAGACCGGTCGCCCTTGATGGACACCTTGTCATCAAGGCTCCTGTCTCGCTCTCTCTTTCCGCCGCTGTCTCGGATCGGGCTTCTCTGCCTCTCGTCGTGCAATCGAACCTGGTTGATTTCCCCTTTGCTGCTCTTAAAATCGGGGTTCTTTGGATCCCTTTTCCCCGTGCCGTCGTTCACCGGGTGGTTGTGGACCTGCACCAGGACGGTCATGGAGTCTCCCGAGCGGGTAGGTTCACTCTGCACCACTTCACCCGGGTTCAGCAAAGTCCTAGGGGACTTTCCCCGAATCCTGTTGGGTCTGTCGAAGTCCTCTACGCTTGGTGGGTGTAAAGGGCTCATGTCCCCATGGCGTCGAATGACGACCTGCGCGTTGTCTGCGACGTCACCATTGAGGTCACAATACCTATGATCAGATGAGCAAAGATCCACAAATTAGTCTAACACTCGATCAAACCAATTTAAACTAAACCAATCCGAGAAGAAATCACACCAACATCTTCATTATGTTAGATGTTTTTTCATTTCAAAATCTACAAGTAACTTACATGATACAATCACGGCAAGAGTATTGGAAAAGAAAAGTTTGTTTGTTTTTTCACGGTTGTATGACACAGGGATGACACACTTCGCATTTAATAACAATAATTATAATAATGTCTTATTCACCCACGGTAGGGTGTTGCCACTGCTCTACCAGAGGGCCCTGCTATTATTATTATCCTAGCGTTGCTGTACCCAAACACTTGGGTCGAGAGGGACATAGCTTCTTGTCCAAGGACGTATCCGCTATGCCACAGGGCCCCAAACTTGCCACTTTCGAGAAACGAGATCTAGAAGAGCACTTTTGACACATATTCTATTCTGAGATACTGAATGTAATGAGAAGGGAAGGGCAGAGCACAGGAAAAAAAAATCCAACATTTCGGAGTCCCTCTGTGAAGACTCGGCCTACCTCGCCTCTCTTTCGGTGACCGAGAATGAGACCTCTCGACTTCGTGTGGTGTGGTTTGAGCGAGGTGTACGTGGCGTATCAAGTCCTTCCAAGACCTCGCTGTCACATTCTGTGATTTCCCCTAGAGTGCACGTTGGGGGCGTCCATCTACCCTTGCCTGAAATAAAGCGAAGAGGGAGGGAGAGAAAGATTTTTTTTTTTTTTAATGAAGTTAAAAAACTCCCCTATACTGCGTTGACATCGGAACGGTTAAAATCAATGCACGAGGATCAATTAAATTTGCAACTGCACGAAATGAGTAAAAATGATTAGAAAAAAAATTTGATATATGTCTAATGGCAGTAACGAAGTTGGAGTGAATTACTGAATTGTATTCCACAGTGTTTCTCTTGATACTCGAACGCCTCCACATTGTTTCACAGCATACACTGTTCCATTGGAAAACCACTGTCACTGAAAGTTTATAGTTGGAAACAAAGTCTCAAAAATCTGATTCACTTGGGGGTATATGTGGTGATCATGACGCATTGTAAGTTTGGTGTGTACCGTAGCAATCCCCCCAGAAATTTGACCAGTATTTATTACTGAACTCCCCGGAGTTCGGAGTTAATTGACACGCAAAACAAACACAATTCTCCAACAACCACATTCATCACTTCAGCCGTCTATGATAAAAGTCCAATTTGACATGCTTCAAATTATTAGATAGTCAAATAATCAAGCGAGATCTAATGTTGACCATGCTAGCCATTCTTCCTCATCGTGTCGTGATTAAGTTTCACTGGAAAAAGACGGATCGTTCGTCACACATGGGCGATTTAAAATTAATAGTGACAAAGAAGGGACAGTGAAAAAGAGGGAAGTCACATTCAAAGTTTAAATTGGTTTATACCTAGTCCTGGCTATTCAAAAATAGATCAGCATACACGCGAATCCAAATATTGCAGGGAAATATAATGGTTAAAAAACCGGCACAGCTCGAGTAAGAGTAGGAACTTTTCGAGACAGTTTCATCTGATTAAATAAATCGTCAGCTACCCTGTAGCAGAATTTTCCTGCACGACTTCCAATTACGCTGCTATCGTAGAGAACGCTCAGGTGCAAAATAATGATGATAATGATAACAAAACAGAAAAATAGGGGGATAGCCTCAAGGGTAACTTACCCCCAAAAAGCAAGTTGCTTTGATTGAGGAAATTTCAACAAACGACAATTTTGAGGAAAAACTTGACAAATTAATTTTACTATTGTTATGTCCATTCGGATACAAAAAAAACCCCATATGATTTAAAGTATGATTTATTTCACGGTCACTTGACTTTAGTATTAACTGCATTGGTAACCGGCAATTCATCTGCTTTCAGCACTTCAAGTGTTGTCTCTGTGTGTTTGTGTGTCTGTTCGAGTTTTGATTTGGCATAGCGGCATAGCAGAATCCAACCGTGCGAAATGTGCGAGCGCAATCAAAATAGAATGAGAAAAATGCCTTGAAATAATTATTTTTTTAAAGCGCAGTCATACAGAAGAGGGGAAAAAACATTTGACTCAGTTGATATCTAATTGATGTAATGGATGCACTGCTTAAAATGACGTCATAAATGATTGACAAATGCAGTACCTACAACTGCTGTGATTTGTCGAATTCCTCTTTATCTTTAATTCTACCAACTTTGAACTATTATCTGCCGTTACGAATAAAAGAAAACTTTTTTGTTCTATTTGATTACCAGGTTACTTCAGGAAATTTTGGTGTGCAGGGAAGGGGGATTGAGGAAGGGGGATTGTTGACTGGGAAGAATGTGGAGGGGTGGGAGGGGTCCTTACCTTCCTCCTCCCCAAGCTTTTCCGAGACATCCCTGTCCACATTGGCGGCACCATCCTCCCGCAGCAACCTGACAGAGAGAACAATGACGGAATGTTTAGGCTGACATGATCCATAATTATAAGCAAAAGAATACAACTCAATGAGACATGGTGTGTGCATTATCATTAATCTTTAGAGATTTCGTCTTGGGATAGAATCAGTGAGAAACACATAAACAGACATGACAGCAGAACTGCTGTGGTTCTGTGGATAAAATCACGGACTTTAAATAGCGAAGTCTCTGGTTCGAGTCCGCTGTCAGGAGCACCTATAGTCATTTGGAGGACGCTTGACCATTTGAGTGCTAAAAGCCGTTGATTGCCTTGATAGACTGATCATAAGCTTAAGTTACTCCTTATTTGCCACGTAAAGTATATCCAAACAGACGCGCAACACACACACACACACACACACTCACACAACGGCTAATTTCAATTACACAGTAATTCTAAGAGGTTGGACGTATAACGCGAAACCTATAGATTGTCTTTGGAATGACAATAGTGTACAGAAAGACCGGCATTATAAACTTTTATAAGCCTCTCTATAACCTGTCCGTCTGATTAAGCGACTACTGCGTCTTAAGACGTTACTCTGTAGCAGCCTCTCGGTTGTTGTTGTTGTTGTTGTTGTTTGCGGTCTCTCTACGTTCAGAACAAATCGACCTGGCGTATCCATGTCCATATCAAGATAAATTAATTGACGGATCAGGTAAATTCCGTGATATCTGTGTTCCAACCTGAAACCTGGCGTGAGTTGAACGCAAAAGGCATAAAGAGCTCGATACTGTCCTTACGACAGCAAGATAGCGTGTATGGGTAAATGGCGCCGCATAAAATGTCGTCCATCATGACCGAGACAGTGCCACGTTTTAGTGGGATCGAGTGAAAGAAGCTTTCAGGAGTTTGTGAATGAATGGATGCAGTCGTCTTATCAATTTCTATAAACTTAAGATCTTGATAACAGGCAATATCGCGTAATTTTGCGTTTAATAAAAATTGGAGTTTGAACAGTCTTTACTACTTTACAACAGAAACGAACATAGTACTCTATCTCGCCAAATCAGTCAATGCAAACTATATTGTTGTTGTTTCTGTGAAACAATAGCTTCCTTGAATCTATGATATGAAATACAGGTACTGCGTTCGGAAAAGCTCAAGACGCATCTTTGTGTTTGTGATGCTGAACCGCTGCAATACTGCCTCCACTACTCGTATAGTCCATCCCGAATACCTAAAATGTAAATGCGAATCGAATTTGCCGGAACGGCCCCAAGACAATCATATTACGAGCAATATGTTCCAGTGGAATTGTATGAAAGAGCGGCACGGCGGGAATTTCTTTGGTGCTTGATGCCTCTCCCCTCATATAAATCGCGGTAGGGAATAATTAGTAAGTCCACCGTTTGCATAAGTAATTTGATCATGTACCTACAATTAAATCAGGTGGCTATGACGTCACACATGGTGAGCCATCTTATTCTGGGGTCTTTTTTTATCAAGATGTAGCTCAAGGCAGGAAGTGCTCTTGGTTGTCGGTGATGCGCTCGCCCTTCTAAAGTCCCCCTCCCCCTTCACGAAATCGTTAATAGTGATATTCCTTATAGATGCTAAAAATATGTTGTCGCTGAAGGTTATACCCGCTCTAGCGCGAACAAACTGAATATGCGAACAAAACGGGAACAACCTTCCGTTTTTACGTACCGACGGGAACTGACAACGTATACCCGCGTGAAATCAGAGTATAAACACTGGATAGGGATAGAGAGTTCGACATGCTTCTCTTTCAATCCTCGTCCAAAATAGAACACGAAAACTCGGAAGTATTGTCTGTAATTATTAGGGGGAGCTTAAATTTAGAATTTAAAAATCTAGTCCATTTTTTTTTTTTTTTGGGGGGGGGTATGTTTAGGTATACTTCGTACATACATTGTTTTCAAATGACGTGTCAGCGTCGAGTATAATCTGCCCCCATTGCTCATAGTTATTTCTGAAACAAACAAACAAAAAAGATTGCGATGAAAGATTAAAGGACGTCGATATTTCATTCTCAAAGTTATTCCACTTCCCATATGCCAGAAAGAATCAAACAAAGAAAGCTCTTTTTTAATGCCCCATAGTCCTTTTATAACAATATCTTGAGCCGTCGGAAGCACGAGATTTCTTCATGTACACTGACAGGGTCATCTGTTTAAAGGACAAGTTCACCTTCATAAACACAAGGATTGAGAGAATGTAGCAATATTAGTAGAACACATCATTGAAAGTTTGAGGAAAATCGGACAATCCGTTCAAAAGTTATGAATTTTTGAAGTTTTTGTGCAGTAACCGCTGGATGAGAAGACTACTGCAGTGTGTAATGTCACATGCGTACAACAATATAAGGACAATATAAAGAGAATTTCACAAAAAATCATCTTTTGAAAAAAGTACACATTCCCTTGACTCGTTACCGACATATGTTATGGGTAATATTATTCCCCCTGCCTTTAGAAAGCGGCAAGTCAAGTGCTCTTTTATTATGCGAAAAAAGTGAAAATATGTTGAATTTTCTTTACATTTTCTTTATACGGTTGTACGCATATGACATTACAAGCTGTAGTAGTCTCCTCACCCAGCGGCTCCAACACAACAATTTAAAAAATTCATAACTTTTGCATCGATTGTCCAATTTTCGTCAAACTTTCACTGATGTGTTTTACTAATATTGCTGCATTCTCTCAATCCTTATGTTTATGAAGGTGAACTTGTCCTTTAACAACAGTTGCGTATCATGATCTACATCAGAAGTATTCAATTGAAATGAAATGAACGTATGACAGTTACAGCTACGAATTTCGTTGTTTTGTAAAAAGAGCAGGTGTACTAATGATAACACATGAGGCTGACATACCCACACGATTACGTTGTATAAGTGTTGTGCCTGTTTCTTTTTCCTTAAAAAGTCGTATGAATTATGATTTTTTCTTTTCTTTTTCTCTATCTCCCTTAGTAGAGTTAGGGGATAATCAAATTCTTATAGCTAGGGGGCATTCGCACTTTGCTCATTTACGAAGGCCTACGCATCTGCCGAATTAACATGCTTCGACCTTTAAAAAAATGCAGGAAAAACACAAAAAGGTCAAATGACATTTAGCTCATGGAGCCCGATAATATGAGTCTGTTTATTGCCAGTGACGGGGCGAAATGGGGCGAAGGGCTCGTTAGCCACCCAACGCCAAATGTCTGCCCGAGGAACCCGAGGTATGAATCACCTCAACTTGGCGAAAACATAACAAGATTGCGATACACAAAATCAACAAGCAGCCCATTCGAAAACCTGCGACGAAATGATGTCCAAGGTTTGTCGAAGGCGTAAGAGGAAGTGGAGAAGGTAAACAAAATTGTTTTTGTCTCTGACTGAAAGTATCTTACAGTGGGATCGGGACTCATGCACCAAACTTACCACATAGATCATAGATTTGTGTGCAAGGTGAAGCAGGTGAACGAAAAACACGTTGACTAAAAACAACTTATTTGTCTTATGCTCATTGATTGTTGTTATTTCTTCCCCTCTCTGCTGTTGTTGAACATAAAATTGCTCAACCGACCAACGATTTTTGAGGCTATATTTAGCACACTATGAATGATACCCGAAGTCATTAAAGATATCTTGAAGTGCATTTCATGTATGTGAAACTAAGGATCAATGATATGAACGTGTCATGATGAAGTTTCAGTAATCACGAAGACATCACCGAGAATGCTTGGCGACGTTTTCGTAACCCACAACGAGAAATTGCCTCATAATATCAAACACTTTCTCTTTTTTTAATGAAAATCACTAATCTGGCTGGCTTCGACATCGTTTTCTTTTCATCTTACAATGACAAAAACCAAAAACAATAAAACGGGCGACTAGGTGGTATCTCAAGGACTGTATTTCAATAAAGTCGGACATTAAGCATCCTATACACTTCAACCCAGAAACTCATTCACACGCATCACTGATTACAGGTTTCGCAATGTGTTCATATTTCAAGCACAAACGGAGATGAAAAAAAGAATCTACTTAACTCTTTCTGTGTCAGGGACCTCAGATAGTGTGTGCAACACCACGGGGTTTTCTCTATTTATAGATACGCAAAGGGTTAAAGCTTGCCCAACCTTGCCATGTCAAAACCAGCGACAACTAATGGTGACTGAAAATTGCTCAGGTCATCTGTTAGGTAGATGTATCAAAGAAAATGACTTCATTTGAAAACTCATACGGAGATAGAGAAATGAGGACGCGTGTGTGAAGTAAAGCATGATATTTATGCAGTAATTGTATACAACGCTGCCCCCAATTGAAGAATATGAGAGAAATGTGATTGTGACTCAGGCGCAAACAGAAAAATAAGACGCACCAACGCCACACCCCCAAAGGAACAGCAACATCAGCGTTTGACCACTAATTTCGGACGCCATCGCCACAGGCCCCGGTCACACATTTTACACAAAAACTGGCCACCGCCCTTAAGCAACCTAACAATCACTGGTGCCGATCACTGTCAACAAATCGGCGACCAAATCCCCGAAATTCTAATGTGAAACATCGATCGGCGACTAGTTGCGGATCGGTTACAGACTGGTTGGAGACCGCTTTGAAAGCAACTTGCCGAAGAGTTGCTGAGCGCCTTGCTAACGTTTTGCGATAAACTTAAACAGAATTCTAGACCGATGATAACCCGCAGAAAGGTTGGCAACTGATTGGCAACTCTTCGACGACTTCGACGACCATTGAAAGGGGGGGGGGGGGAGCCCATACAATTCGGTCGGCAAAAAAGGTTTTCTTTGCAGCATTGAAAATCTCCAAGAACACCGGTCGTCGACCGGTCGCTGAACGCTGACAACCATTTTCCGACTTAAGAAAAAAAAAGAACTTGTACAATCGTTGACAAGCAATTGCCGACCAGTGATTTCAGAGGTCGGAGGATGGTCGGTGACCTGTCTTCGCTTGTGTATGGACATCGCTGTCTGATTGATAGATATTGTCGACCCACGCGAATTGCCCTTCACAAAATGAAACCAAACTAGTGACAGGTAAGTGAACGTGTCTAGGTACACCCTCGGATCTTGTTATCCCGTACAGATTGCCATCGAAGGTTAACTTCTGTGTTTTCCTGTCTCGTTTTTGACCTTGTCTAAATTTGCATCATCTTCATCTACGGTTTTCCAAAGCGATTGAGCAAATTGAGCGCTAGACGGAAATTCTTGACAAATATTTTCGACGCGCACGGTTTTGCCCTTCACAACTAACTATTAATGACGGGAATGCGAACGTGTCTAGAGACATCCTAGATCTTTAAGAGCTATATGTTATGATCTTGATTTTCTTTATAGATTGCCAAGTGAGGTCATAACCTCATGTTATTTCTGTCTTTTTACGTTGTCTCAGTTTTCATGATTTTCATGTACGGCTTCCCCAAGAGAGTTGAATTTAGCACAAGTTGGTAATATCTGGTTCCAAAGTGAACTAGATTACTAAAAAACATGATTTTAATCAAGAGACCCACGGCCTTTTACATTCTGGAAAGCGTCAATATCTCCCCTAGCCCTTGTACAGCTTACAATATATGATAATGTATGCTGCGCAGAGGAGACGTAAACATCGTTGGATAGTCGATGGAGCTCTCTAAGAATTAAGATAGATATACACGCTTACCGACACATTTCAATCATTTCATTTCCAACAATACAAAACATCTACATACACGTAAGAACGCAATATCAATACGATGTCCTAACATTCAGATGCTATGCATGCCTTCTTATAAACGGTCCTTCCTGTGCCCGACAAAAGAAAACCCATGCAAGCTGACTTTTTAGAGAAGTATTAAAATGCATTACCGAGTAAAGGCTGATTAAAAAAAAAAATAATAACCTACATACTAGGTCCTCGGGGGAAATTACCTGTAAATGTGCATACATTGCTGAACAGGTCTATTTCACATAAATTCGATGCGCAGCGACAACACTCTGTGCTTTTCCACAGAACTGATTGGTTTTTGATAACATTAGTTCCGATGTGTCCCATTCACATTGGAGAAAAAAGTGCCCCGATGCTTTCCAGTAATCAGCGTATACAGATATCGCTCCGACAGTTTGCTTGCCCAATGCGTTTGCGTCGCCGTCATACCGCATGTTAGGTCCTGACAAGTTAGTGTCGTAACGGCCGTGTTGTTTTCTGTCTCTGTCTGTTTGTCTGTTTCTCATTCTCTCTCTTTCTCTTCCGATTTGGGAAAAAAAAAGAATTAAAGGAAGATTTACAGTAATGATAGGTAATAACACTATACATGTACAAAGAATTCCGCGATGATTTCCAAATAGTTATTCGCGGACTTTAAGATCTTAAACACCTGTTATTACTCGCCTACACAGGCCCTCAACGCGTTTCCTGCATGGGGCGTATTTTTAAATCTACTGTCGAACTCGGAATATTCTGATAAAGTACCTTTGTACGCTTTGGCTTAATTCGACAAACTCTACCGAATGTGAAAGAGGAATCATTCGCAAAGAGAGAGAGATGGAATGGGAGAGCGAGAGAGAGAAAAGAAGGAGGGTGGGGAAAGAGGTGGGGACATGAAGACGGAACTCGACTCTTAAATAAACTTTGTTTCAGTAATAAGTCGTGACAGCTGTACTCTGTCAGTTTCAAATCGATCCGTCCCGTGAATTGCCAAGCGTTGAGACACAAGCAAAACAACAACAGCAACCAACCATACATGGGAATATCATCCGAGTGTATTAAGTGTGTGAGTGTGTGTGTGTGTGTGTGTGTGTGTGTGTGAATGTGTGTGTGTATGTGATGTGTATGTGAGGCATATGTGTGTGTGTGTGTGTGTGTGTGTGTAAGAGAGAGTGTTTGCACTGCCAGGAAGTATGCGAACACATCCGTTTCTGCAGCAAGTATAGCACGACGAATCGATCCAAGGCTTTATTGGCTGGTTGTAATTGATGTGCAGCGGAGAGACAAGGAAAGAGACAAAAAGACAGACAAACAGACCAGATAGATAAATATATAGGAGAATAGGAGAGAGACGGAGACGGGGAGAGAGGGAGAGAGAGAGAGAGAGAGAGAGAGAGAGAGAGAGAGAGAGAGAGAGAGAAAGAGGGATGGAGAGTGCAGGCAAGAAGCGACCGGCTCACGTGACTACGCTAAGAAGCAGTATGTCATTAGATGTGATGACGCCACAAAATCCAATTTATTCGTCTATGAAAGGGCGCGGAACGGTCGGAAAGTCGTCTGCAGAAGACGAGCGTACAGGCTAACGTGCGCGCTATGGCATATGGTGTTGTGGAATTTCGGTAGATTTTACACGCGCATTGTTTTCTCTGTTGTTATTTTTTCCTGCTAATGAGCTTGTTAAGCATACCGACTGTACTCACTGAGTTGAGGAAAGAGAACTCAAACAACTGACTTGTTTTCTCTTATTTTTATAAACAACAACCAGTTGATAACGAAAAACCAGAGCTACTGAATTGTACCAAATCATAAGACAGTGCACACCCTCTTTCATTTTATACTTCTTTTACAACAGTTAATTGACTGTTGGTCTTTCACATCTGCCTACTTCCAGCAGGTTGTTGCATTTTGAAAACAAAAATGCTATCATTCTTTTTTTTAAAGCAGTTGCATGTCTCTTTCTCATCTTCCCTGAGTTTCTTTCTCGAGCTTCTATTATGTTGTGATGTAAAAACTTGTGATTTGATATCAGCAGTGGGCCCCTTCTCTTGTTGCTATAAAGACGACTATCCTCTCGATCGTGACATGACCTTTTTTGTAATCTAAAAAATCTGCTCCAAATCTTTTGTCAGCTAAGTGAATACCACCTTAATCTAAACATGTCTTTCATTTATGAGTGAGAGTTAATGCGTTCATGGTTAAATTGCTTACGCTCAACCATGGGTTTATAGGGATAAACACTGATAAAAAGATATCAAATGCGGTCGGTCATCATTTTCTCATTGTCAAATCGATTGTACCATTTCTTGACTCCAGTGGAAATAGAGTGAATTTAGCAAACTGTTGTTGTTGCTGCTGTTGTTGTTGTTGCTGTTGTGATTGTTGTATAGGATTTGGACCTAGGCTAACGTAATGATCGAGGATGATGGACTTTTGTGGGTCAGAGGACAACACTTCTGCCTCTTTCTTGGGGTCCTTAATTCGAACCTACTGACAGCACTTTAAAACTCAAAACAACTCAGGCCTTGTCCAATAAGGTTATAGAATTGCGTTTGACACTATCAATCATGTGATTCTTCTGAACAGATTAGAGTCCAACTTTGGTCTTACGGGAACAGTCTTGAGATGGATTTCATCTTACTTACATGACCGCCACCAGATGGTAAACGTTAACGGCGCACTTTCTCAGTCATTCCCTCACAGACCATGGTGTCCACCAGGGGTCTGTGGTTGGTCCTTTACTATTTATTCTATACACAGCCCCTCTGTCTTCTGTAATCAACTCTCATGAAGATATTCTACATGTATGTATGCCGACGATACTCAAATTTATATAATCATACAACCAAATACTCAAGTCGAAGCACTCTGCAAACTCAGTAGATGTGTTGAGGATATTAAGCAATGGTCATGTGATAATTACTTGAAATTGAATTGTGTTAATCAGAATTTTTATATGTTCATTCTCAGTTTAGGCGAGGTGGTTCTCTCACAGAATTTTCCCTCGAAGACAGTACTATACCCACCTCTCAGTCCGTCAGAGATCTCGGAGTTATTGTAGATAAGCACCTGAATTTTCAACAACACATTAAGAACTCATGTCGTTCTGCTGCTTGGGGTATCTGTAAAATTGGTAAAATCCGTAAGTTATTGGATCAGTCTTCCACTGAACGTCTCATCCACGCATTTGTTTCTTCCCACCTTGACTACTGCAATTCCCTTCTTGTTGGTCTCCTGCTTCTAGTATTGCACCACTTCAAGAATTCAAAACACAGCTGCTAGGCTTGTAACCCTTACAAAAGATCTGACCACATTACTCCTGTTCTCCAATCCCTCCACTGGCTCCCCATACATCAACGTATCACCTTCAAATCCTCCTTATCGTTTACAAGATATGTAATAATCTTGCTCCATCTTACCTCAAAGACTTAATTTCTTCCGCTCCTCCACTTCAACCCGTTCTCTTCGTTCTTCCTCCACTCTCCAACTATCACATGGTCCCCGCACCTGCACCCGCTATGGTGATAGGGCTTTTTCTGTTATTTCCCCGTCTCTCTGGAATAAACTTCCTCTCCATATTCGTAATGCTGATAACGTAGATAAGTTCAAGTCATCGTTGAAAACTTATCTGTTTACTCAACTTTAATTATGTTGTTTTGCTGTTGCATGTTATATCATAATTTGTATATTTACATAATGCTGTATTTTATTTTAATGTCATACTTCTTTTTTTTTTCCGGATCAATGCGCTTAGAAACATCAGTATTAAGCGCTATATAAATGTTATTCATTATCATTATTCATTATCATTAGAATTGTACTGTTTGCGCTTTTTTTGGGGGGGGGGGGTTGGGGTGGGAGCTACCGGCGTTTGTTCGTTTATCAGTCCGTCTTACTGTCCTGACTGTCTGTTGTTAATGATTGAATGATTGTTTGTAAAAACTTATAAAAAGATATTTGATGAAAATTTTCAGGATAGGTCAGTTGGTATAGGAACAAGTTATTTGGTGGTAGTCTGTATCATGAACGAAATCAGCGATTGTTTTTGAGGGATGAGTTCACGGTTCAGTCTATGGCGTTATAGTGACCCTTAGACCTTGGTAGTGACTTGTAGTCTGCTATAGTGCTTCTGGTTTGGTGGCGAAATCTTCGATCAAACCAGGGAGGTGAATCACCTCCCTGATCAAACGTTGGTGCGTGCATGTCATCGTTGGTCTGTTACCATCATCCCGTCTTCCGGTCGGACCTCTCCCAGGTTCATTTCTTTGGTAAAGATGTTCAACCTTGTTAGACCCGTCAGCAACATGTTAACGTAGGTCTACATAGCATGTCAACAGCATGGTAAAGGGTCTACTCAGGGCGTTAACTGCTTTTTACAGCCGAAGCATCTTCATGAATGCTTGACATCGGGTACATAAAAGCTGGACTGACAATGGTTTGTCAGACAGTGATTTCCCGCAAAAGAAGTTGAAACGATTGTGTACCATCAACGTCCCTCGCCCCCTCCCCCTCCCCTCCCCATCTCCCTATCCCCCCCCCCCCCTTCCGTAATCAAGTACAGGTGTGCCTGCGGGTTATATTGCTAAATCGTCCCTGTCGCTTGCAGCGGCGCGGTTCTGGCTCGAATGACACTTCGTCGTTATTTAATCACTGTTTATCGACGTCTTTGAATTTCGGAGTGGAGTAAAAATGCCAAGAAAACACTCTACTCTGCGTTTCATGTGCGAATAGGTTACAACGCTCAGTGACGTGTGCGCCTTCCGGGGTGTAAAATGTCGTCGAATCGCACGTTTCCAAAACGTGTCCACTCATCCATTGCTAGTTAGATTGTTGCATCTGTGATTACGAAGCAGGTATTACGCACAATAGCTGTTATTTCTACCGCATGCTGTCGGAGCTATTGCTTTAATAACTATAACTATTGTTACAGTCCTTACGGCGACAGCTCTGTGTGTCAACCTTTACTGTCTTAGAATGTTTCTTTTATTGGGAGGGGGATATGACGATTTAGCCCATCATGTACAGTATACTCTCTCTCTCTCTCTCTCTCTCTAGAGAGAGAGAGAGAGAGAGAGAGAGAGAGATAACTAGCTTTTCATACAAGAAAGTCAACTCGTAAAAACCGGAAGACAAAGTGTACTCTTTAACATTTAGAAAGTGAAATTTTCGGCATGTTTATGCTGGCCTTTTCATGGAAACTTGCATGCGTACGTATATTAATGTAACTTGAACTTATATGCTTTCCTCCAACAGCGTTCAATTATTTACATCATGCCAATTGTCTAAGGGGCTTCTATCTCTCCCTCCCCCTTTCTCTGTCTATTATTTTTTTGTTTTCAGTGATCTTTTTATTAATTCCATTTCCTTTGAGAATATAACAATTCAAAAAAAATTACACACATTCTACTATTATGCCTTTCACAAGAGGTACGCGCGCGCGCGCACACACACACACACACACACACAGAGCATTCTATTTAACTGAGCTATGATTAACCCAAAGAAACCACATTACCGTACGACCGATTACGCACTGTCTTTTAATTCTTCACTATCCAGTTTTTCATTTTATTCTCTATTACCACCTCGAGGATGAGATGGTGACCAGGGCCACATCACCACAATCTTTAAGAAGGAAACGAAAAAAAAAAAAAACACCAGAAATTGACTTTATTCCTCGGGGCGCCATGGGATTGTGTGCGATCTCTCGGAGCTTCTCTCGACGTGGAATATTCATGATTACACGAATTTGCATACATGCATATTCATAAAACCTCAAAAATAATGTTTCCTAGTCATTCATCATCATAAAAAAAAATGGCCGTGATAACGCGTCGTACTTGTAAGACGCTCAGATAATTTGCATCGTTTTCATCCACTCAGAAGAATCGATGTAGCTACATGTGTTACCACTTAATCGACTTTAATGACACTCGGAAGACGGGCATTTTCTCCCAGCGTCTATTCCAAGGGCCTGATAATTCCACATTCGAGCTTCAAGAAATCGAAGCGAGTAAAAATAAGGAAAAGGAGGCAAGAGGTTTAAAGGGATGAGGGGCAAATGTGATGTGAGATGTAACGGATTAGAGGGCGCAAGGTAAGGAGATAGAGATGGGGAAAGGTACAGACTATAGAAAAGAAAAGCAAACACTTGGCTGTATTCACATAATTATCATAGTCGCAAGGCCGTGATGCATTCGTGCCCGGCATCAACTCATAGGTCGTATAAATATTAAAGCGTCTTCATCCAAAATAATGTGCTGCGGGGTGTTATGGCATTATGGACGCGACTTGAATACAAGGCTTCATCATAAATGCAAACGAGAAAAAAACAACTCACAAAATAACAACAAAACTCTACAAAGATAACAAAACATCTAACTCATAGAGGCACGCCGAAAGCCATTTCTGGTTTTCACCCAAGTCGCGAATCGAACGATAGCAAGCACCGAAATGTCAAATAATGTACGTGGACATGCACAACATACAACCCTCTTGATAAGAACGCAGGTCACGTGACATGGCAAAAAAAAACCAAAAAAAAAAAAACAAAAAAAAAAAAAAACAAACAAAAAAAACACCGAAAGGTGCGAAAGTACCAATCCCATTTCGGAGTGCATCTTTCATGAGATCGTCGCTCCGTTTGCTCGTCGCTCGCGTGTGTTTTTCTCGTGCCCCAGCAAACTTTTGCCTCATGCGCGATGCAGATCCGAAACTCGGGGATCACTCTCGTATTCCTGCCGATATAATCTATAATTCATGGCTCTCCCAACTCAATTGTCACATCGCAGGCACTTAAGGGGGCACAATAATACTCTGCTTCCACTCCACATATTATGACGTCACAACTTCCCTGGTACTGTAATATACCGCGATATTTGATGACATAAACTGCGGGGGGGGGGGGGGGAGGAAGAGACGGATGGTACTCTATTCGTTGTCATGGTTTCACAATGTACTTATAGGAGAATGATGGACGAAATTGGCTTTTTTTTTTTAATTAGGGGAAGTTGAATATTCAGATCAGTCTCCATCAATATACAAGAAGACGGGACACAGGGACCTTTGTCGAGGTATAGATTTCATCTGAATGTCACTTCAGATTGTTGCAGAAAAAAAAAATAGAAAGCCTTACACAGACGGCAACACCGGAATACTGAAGTCTCACTTATGACGTTTTCCTTCATTTTGTTCTTGTTGTTGTTGATTTTGTTCTTGTTGAGTTTGCTATTGTTGTTTTTGATTTTGTTGTTGTTGTTGTTGGTGGTGGTGATGTTGTTGATAATGATGATGATGATGATGTTATTGTTGCACAAGTGTCTCGACTTTACAGCTTCGGCACTGGAATTCTGTTAAGGAGAGAAAACCAACTCCTGTTGTTCGGCATTGAAAATTATCCTGATCCTTAACTATTCTTTGCGGCGTTATTATCATGTCAATCTTCTCAATAGGAGGACACTACGTAAACTAATAGTGTAAATATTGGAGACGTATATCCAAACAGGAAAGGAATGTAGAATTCAGCGAAGTTAAGTCATCTTCTACTTCCTGTTGTGGGAGATGTTTTCTCATTTGCTGTGAAATGCAGGAAGTGTATCCCCCTCCGACTGGCTATATCCAACGTAGATGCGAAGTTTGATCCCTATTATATTAGTTCGATAATGAGTTCGCGAAGGGAATATGCCCCGAAGAAAAGTCGTTGCCCATCCCTGACTCGTTTGTTCTCCATCTAACACGTATTACCGTATCCGATTTGGGTCGACGACCCCGCGCGATTGGGTTGAAGACATTGCTTCAATCATGGCTTGGCCTGAATGTTGATGAGGTGCAGGGGGGGGGGGAGGGGTGGGGTAGGGATGAGCTGGTGTGTGCTTACTGAATTCAGCAGGGGATTTGATACGTGACTCTCTTTCTGTAGTATGTGCAGGGAGGTGTAACTCTTCCCTGGTATCAATATGAATAATAATTTGGTGTTGGTGAGGAGCAAGTTATACATTTTAAAACGCTGCTTTATGTTGTATTCCTGTCAGACCGACACGCATGCTGACATCGGAGCTCTACCGGCTTGATAAACACCTAACTTTAGATGCAATGCAATAACATTACAGAGACATGATGAGAGTAACAGATTTGAGGTTTATAATCAGCTTTGGTCTACTGACACGAGAATGATCAATCCGGGTGGATTCACGAAAAAGTGACATGAGTTTGAAAACGACCGGACTGATGACACTATCATGATATTATACTGGTTCATTTTTTTAATTCAATTCAATTCAATTCATTTCAATTTAATTCAATCCAATTCAATTTAATTCAATTCAGTTCAATCCAATTCAATTCAATTTAATACAATTCAATTCAATTCAATTCAATTCAATCCAATTCAATCCTATTCAGTTAAATTCAATCCAATTCAATTCAATCAATTCAATCCAATTCAATTCAATTCAATCCAATCCAATTCAATTCAATCAATTCAATCCAATTCAATTCAATTCAATCCAGTTCAATCCAATTCAATCCAATTCAATTTAATTCAATCCAATTCAATCCAATTTAATTCAATTCAATATGAACAGTCTTCACTTACACTATGTGCGAAGATCTTGAAAGCGGCTCAACTTAGAGCCAAAATCAAATTGAATGCCAACAGAACGTCTCGTCACAAAGTCCCAGTACATCAATGTAATTCCTTTGCTGACATTTGCAGCTATCTTTTTCTTCTCTTTTCTGTTTTTCGTCCAAGATTTGTGCGTTAAAAAGAGCTTGCTTTAATTCTTCTTTTTAATTGTTTGTTTGTTTGTTTGTTTTCGTTTACTATGAAATAACATTCCCTATCGCATTTCTTTTCTTTGCTAGGCAGCCAAATATTTCTTTGTTCTTTCCCCGCTGAATCATCTTCCCTTGTATAACAAAAATAAGAAAGAAAAACAAATCCATTTCGTTTAAAATTTTAAGATCTGGGGCATTTTAAAAAGTAACATTCTACAGTCCATTAGCATGCTTGTGAATGTGATTCAATAAAAACGAATCGAACTATACTTGAAAAACTGGACTAGATGATATACAGATATATGATTTATCTAATTGTAACGAAACATAAGAGACAAAGAGGGATTGTATGAAAAATGCCCAATCAATCTCCTCCTCACACACACACAAACACACACGCAAACGCTTCCCTACACTTTCCCCATCCCAACACACACACAAGGCAAAAAACAAAAACAAAAAACAAACAAAAAACACTATATTTGTCTGATCACACACACACACACACACAACCAAAAACAAAAACCTGTTTTCAAACAAGTTGTTCAGCTCCGGCACTTCTGGTATTTTGATCTTGTTTCCACTGCCCACGCTCTATGTTGCTATAAACATCTCAGAATAGACTAATTTGGACATTCCTTCGCACTGGCTACAATAATGTACCTCATTAACACCACGTGCGCCACACATGTGTTGTCACAAAGTTAAGTGGAAAAACCCCAGCAACAACAAATCCGCAAGATCGATCATTTCTGATCACGCAAATAATCATGTATGCCAACATTCTGCATAAAGTTACATTCACTCAGGTGTAGAAAATGTTGGTTTGCTGGATCTTTTTCTTACAACTTCAGTGCAAGTAATAATATCTTCAAGATTGGAGCTTTGATCGGTTGTACATATCAAGCACACACAGACAAAGTAAACCAACGGGAACAGACATGCACACACATGCATACAACATCTATCTACTAGTATATACATACATGACACTATATATATATATATATATATATATATATATATGTATATATATATATATATATATGTATATATATATATATATACATATATATATATATATATATATATATATATGGCCTATATATGAATTGTATAATCCCTCATCACTAAATTGGCACCTCTGAAATACGCTGATATCAGAGGAAGATTTCCTGAAACTGGTTATATCATTCCACATCTGCACAAAACTGAGGTCTTTATTTAATGCCAATCTGAGAGGAAAATGCAAACTTTAATCTTCTCAACTGTGCTGCCAATTTAATGTTCAGTTACTGCTATAGCGATTGAGAAGCTTCTGAACATGTTGCAGCCGAAACCACTTATATATGGACAATAATTGTAAGTGGCTTAATGAGGCAGGATTTTGAAACTATGTCCTTATGAAACGAAGAGTTTGACCAAAAAACAACAACCGGGTTAACGTCATTTTTAAAGATTTTATTTTTAAGGTAAGTCCGTCATCAGGTAAAGCCAAAAAAAAAAAAAATCCAGTGATACCTCAGTTATTACGTAACAAGGAATATTCTTGAAGTAATGAAAGAAGTAACCCATCATTTCTTATAATTCTCTTTGTTTTTTAATCGCAAACTTTATAGTATTTTCAATAGTTCTATAAATCGAAAATATATCAAATTAACAGTAATGGAGTTAACTTGTTTTTTGCGGTCAAACTCTTCAAACATTGGTTACGAGTTAGTAGTAAAAATTATCGATGAAAACAGTTGCGGCATCAAACCAGACGAAGGCGGTGGTTTTCTCCGATCGGATGACTTGAACATATAAAGTTCCGCCATATCCCGTGCACATTGGATCTCGTTCGATCCGGACTGTCTAAGTGCAAAATTCACCCCAAAAATAAATAAACTTCAAAAGAAAGCGAAAAATATTCCCTAAAGAACGATACAAAAATGACAAAAGTCGGATAAGAAATATTTCATTATGCATGTGCATGTCCACGTACATTATTTGACATTTCGGCGCTTGCTATCGTTCGATTCGTGCGACCTGGGTAAAAACCAGAATTATGAAATTTCACATTTTTCGGAAAACATTTTTTAACCAGTCCTTATGAATATTCAAATCAGCAAGTTGACGATGTCATGCTCTCACAATTTCTTATTCATTTCATATACAAAAAATTACAAAAGTCTCATATGTCAGCTGTGGAAATATAAAACTTGTCTTAAAATCACCCAAAATAAAAACAAAAACAAATGTTAACTCTGATATATCTTGGTATGGGAACATGCTTTTACTTGTATTTGCTAAAAATAACAATTTTTCCGAATTTCATTTATAACATATATGGATAATTGTGAGGGTATGACATCATCAACTCGCTCATTCGAATATTCATAAGGACTTGTCAAGAAATGTTTTCTGAAAAAATGTGAAATTTCAAGATGTCATATCTCTCTTATTTCTATCCGATTTTTGTCACTTTTGTATCATTTTGTAAGAAATGTTTTTTTCTCTTTCTTTTGAAGTATATTTATTTTCTGGGTGGATTTCTATTTTAACTCGTGTAAAAATACAACATCGCCTTACCTCTCAGGTGAGCCGTCCACGGGTAAGGTGAGAAAAGCAGTTTGCTCGGTGCGGTTCTGGACGGCAGCTTCGAGGATCTGGCGCCGCCGTCTCGCTCGCTCCGCTTGGACCTCGGCAGGCAGACGGTTAAAAAACGCGGGAGTTCTGCAACGGAGGTGAAAAAAAGGAGAAGTGGAACGAGAAAGAAAGGGAAAGAGGGAAGGGGGAGGAGATGGTACAAGAATGGGAAAAACAGCGCATTGTTGTTAGTATCAGAACAGAGAACGACAACATTGTGGATTATTCATCAGACATAAGAAATAAAGACAGCGCATTATAGTCCTAGGGCCACTCGCAAGAATGTTTGCTCTTGCGACTGTATTGTCTATATCAAGAATTCAAAACACAGTCAATCAAAACACGCTCTGTTCTACAGGACAGCATACAAACTGTATAAAGCGATCAACCTTTTTTCCCCTGAAGCCCTAAGCCCATTCCAGATATGGTATCTTGATGATCAATAAGATACTTGAAAATTATATTGATTCACTAAATGTGAATTAATTTCAATGTGCCTCTTATCATGTCCGTCACTAACAATATCACTTATCTCATCGTCATCATTCTCACAATCATCATTAACGTCCATTTTATATAGTCGAACTGTATTCTTCTGATTCCGTATGCAATAAAAACAAACAACATATCATGAAAGAGAGAGATAAAGAAAAAAAAAACTCCCTTTATTCTCGGTCGTAGGAAAAGAGGAATTGATACAAAACCAATTATATTTGTTTAGGGTTTAAAAGACATGCAAATTGAAATGAACCAATAATATATGAGTCCGCGCAATCAGCCATTAAAGCATATTTCAGTTTCAGATGCCTAGAATTTCTTGACCTGGGAGAGGAAAAACTGTCGAAAATCCCTGGAGGTGACATAAAACATTAACTAGCGCAATGCGTTGTGTTTGGTACAAACACAGTTTCTCTTATGCTGGATGCCTTTTCTTTTCTTTCTTTTTTTTATTCCTGAATTCGATGGAGTTTAAGCGCGCATCAGCACCAATGCAAGCTAACGTGCGTAATGATCGCCGGGAGGAGAGTATATCATAATCTATTTCCTTCTCTCGTATCTCTTTATCTCTCTATCTCCCCCTCTCTCGTTCTCTACCACTCTATGTCCCCCTCCCCTCTCTCTTCCTGTCTATCTCTCTCCCTTTTTCTGCCATCCGCGTCGCTTTCCTCCTATCTCCTTTGTTGCCCATTTCGAAAATTGCGCTCCCGGCTGAAAACATCCGTCACGATAATTTGCGGAGAGCATCCCTCCAGCCACTCGCTCCGGCTCTGTCAGGCAAACTTCTCCCCGCCGCCATTTCACCGCCTTTTGTTCGCGCGCTACCTGGGTGCGATGACGTCAAAGAATGATGAATTATTCATGGCGGATTGTCAGGGGCGACTCGTGAGCAGCCGAGTGGAAATGCAATATCTTCGGCAAATGGAAAAGAAAGAAAGAAAGGAAAAACAAATATGGAAATAAAGAGAGGAAGAACTACAGAGAAAAGAGGGAGCAAAGAAGTACAGAAGCGATAGATGCTGAGTTTGATTCTCATGGCAAAAAAAGAGAAACAAATAAAAGTTAATTCCAGATTTTAATTTTCTGTCCCTTCCTTTTGTGCTTTGTGTCTCCTTTTTTTTCCTGAAAATGTAGCTCAGTTTTACTTTAACTATCATCTCCTCTTCAGAAACAGCAAAAAAAAACAAAACAACAACAACAACACTAAATAGCGAGAGAGAGAGAGAGAAAGAGGGAAATGTGCAGAACAATGTGCCTAGTTGAAAGCTTTAGTCGACTTTCGATTGTCTCCATTGCATAGTCAACGCAAAAATAAAGTCTATTAGGCTGGCGTTTGATCAACGTCTATATCATCTATTTCTGATGTCTATTTCATGATTATGATTAGGTTCCCAAGTTGCAAAAGTTTGAAGCCTTATACACAGTCATACTTGAGAGCGTCAGGGGTCGTTTTTGTGACACGGTGGTGGCCCTCTTCTCTCTATAAGCATGACATGGCGGGCCATCTGTACTATCGTCCCTTACAAGGTCTGAGATATCTATTCACACTGTTTCTCTCTGTGCAGGCTTTTCAATGGGCGCACCGGCAGTGTGAAGCCTCATGTTGAATGTTCACATGACCCTTGTATGGGGACAGCCATAGCTCTTCAAGGGAGCGCGCACTCGCAAAACGCACTCGGTAAACGTGCGCCATAGTCGAATTAGGAACGAGGAAAGGCTGTAGCACGTACACTATTGTACATTCAATCGCAGGCACGTCATTAGCAAATGTTCCGATGACTCTCTCCTAGTATATATCGCGCAGGATGAAGAGCATGTTTTGAAACAATGTCAAACAGCTACAGGTGGAGCTGAGATTTGAACCCCAAACCTTGCGCGCTCGCAGAGCATGCGCCTTCCCTGACTACGGGACCCTCTTACACCATAAAGATCTTGGTTTTACTACTGTGCTTGTCAAAATATTCGCTCTATTAGTTTGAAAAATATTATTTCTGAAGATATCTCTCACGTAAAATGTGTACGTCGTGCAGTACTCCTCGTGTGTGCTCTCCTAAACCTATATGATGGGCTTTTAAAGCAAAGAACCTTTCTTCTTCCTCAACCATGCCACGTCCCCCATTCCTCCTATGCCTCCTATCCTATCTCTGGCCGCTGCCCCTCCGTCAAATGCCCAGTGAAAGTGCCCCAGTGCGCGTCAGGTGATGAACAGCCGAGCATAAAATGAACCGCTTTTATGAATTATGCAAGACTTCGTGGGCAGATGCAAGACTGACAAGACCTACCGTTTAGGAAGGCAAAAAGGTAAGGCGGAAGTGTTCGACACTTTACGGGGAAAGAAAAGAAAGAAAGCAAAAATCAGTTTCATCGCAGTGTTTCACACCTCCTTTTAGAGCTTAACGCATCTGCCAGCCGCCATAAGAACATAGATAAGTAAATAATGAGATTATACTGCTGAATCCTGATCATGATTTAGATAGATTGGTTTCTGGATGTTTCTAGATTCTTTTGTTAAAACACTGGACTTGACTTATTCCAATTCCCCTCCTGTTACCCTCCTCATCTACCTCCCCCTTCCGTTTCCTCCCCCTCCCCATCCATCTACGACCAACCCGCCCTCCGCTGTTATGCAATAGGACGGCAATAATATTTGAAGAAATGACTCCTTCGATCAATGTTGATAGAAAAAAACCCACCAGCACCAACAACAACCACCACCGCTTACTAGTAGTTCGCCAGCTCTTTCTGTATGATTAGACTTTGAGGCTATTTTCGGAACGAATTTCCTGCCTATGCCCGGGAAGAAACACGGCATAACAACAAGTTTTGACTGTCATCCGCTACGAATAAGATGCGGTCCCCGTTGTCCTTCAACGCTTCCCGAAAATAAGTACAAGGTAATGAACATGCTTACTTGGAAAACACACTTCTAGGCAGATGCACTATCACTAATGATGCGGGATCATTAAGAAGAAAAAAACAACAACAAACAGCAACCCGTTGCAAAGATTGACGGTTAATAGTGTTCCAGCTCATTATGCAATCAGATTATGGATCATCATCGCATAATAAACGCATACGTGTAAATGTGAGTATATACGTGTGCGCGATGTGCGTATTCATGGGAGTATATTATTCGATGAGAAGGGTACTTGTATTTTTAATTACTTTTCGTTATTCTTATTTACGTCAATGAAAGGCAATTTGTCAGTCAGTTGCAATTATATCTTTTTTCCAACATTCTCATATTATACCCTCCTCGGAGTATATGCAGCTACAATCTACGTATCTCTATGTTGTAGTTCATTTGTGTACACAATATTGTTTGAACAAAAATATGAAAATTTCTCACATTCTGATATTATTGATATAAAGGTAACAGGAGAAAACGACATTCTCTTCGCGTCGCACCATAGCACTTTAATTCTTTTGCACTCATCTCCGATTCACATGGTTTTAATAGAATAGAAATAGATTATAGGTCTTTCAAATGTCACTGTTGATCGCTACAATAGTTCTGTTAAAGTAAAACCCGGATTTCCATGATGAAATCAAATACACTCTCGGAGGAATGAATTTAACTGCATTATTTTGATTAGATTGAATTAAATCAAATTCAATTCAATTCAGTTGCAATTATTTCCATCCAATAAAAGGAAACGCAATTACATATAAACTGGATAAATCATATCATTGACAAAGAAATGCAAATCATAAAGTTTGATACATAGTATATGAACGAATGAATGTATCATGATATAAACAATGCATATACTTTGCCCCGGCAGCGGATCTTATGACTAAAAAAAAAAAGAAGGCAAACGAAAACCAAACAATGACAACGACAACAACAAAGACAATAGCAGCAGCAGCAGCAGCAGCAGCAACAACAACAACAACACCGTTAACAATAACAACAAAATTAACAACAAAAACAATAACAATAACAATAATTACAACAACAACGACGACGACGACAACAACAACAAGAACAACAACAACAACAACAACATCAACAACAACAACAGTGAGCTATGATCGTCCGGTAAACTTTCGAACTCCCAGGGAGGAAGGAGATGGCTGAGAAGAAGAAGAAACACAATCCTCCACCATGGGGAGGATTAGAGGAACTTCGGTGCACCCCTCTCCCCTCCACCCCACCCCACCCCCACCCCACCCCACTCCTCATTTCACCTCCATTACACTATTATAGACGTCACTGTACGTCGACCTCACTTCCGTGAAGACATGGAGGTGATGGTGATGGTGGTGCCCGCCATGCGTGATGACAGTACGAGGTGTCATGTAACTCATCACGGAATTCTTCGGGGTAGATTTTTTTTTTTGGTAATCTCCCGACACATCATCTTCCTGGTCACTCCGTCTCTCTTTCTTCTCCCTTTTCTTTCTTTGTTGTTGTTGTTTTTGGTTCTTCTCATCTCTCCCTCAGCCCCTCCCTCTTATTCTTTGCTCGCTCTCATATCGCCATCTCTCTTGGTTCTTGCAGACAGAAACCCTATACGGTGTCATCTGAGAGAGAATGGGGTATCTTTATCATTCTTTTTTAACATCACCATCTTCCGCATCTTAACCACTGGTTACTTCCCTGGCCCCTTCCCCCTCTTTCTCTCTCCTTCTGCTCTTTGTGCGGAACTCCAACAGTTTCTTAGCAACGCTTTGATAAAAAAAAAGGAAACAAAAAATGGAGGACAAGATGTCTAATCCCTCCAAACTCTCTCTCTCTCTCCATCTCTTAATCTATCTTTGTCTCTATCTCTTTTTCTTGTCTTTTCTCCTGTCTATCTCTCAATATTCCTCTGTACTCAACAACAGAATCGAGCACGGTATCAACTCACAAAGAAATACACAAAGATGCAACATCCTTTTTTCCCTTTCCCGTCATTCTCACACCCTCATAATATGTCTCCCTTCTCTCTATCTTCTCTTAAATATATTTCTTCCTCATTTATCTCTCTTTCTCCATCTCCTCTCTTATTATTCTCATTCTTTCTTAATACCTCCCTCCTGTATCAGTTCTTACCCCCTGCCTCCGGTTACCTGTGAATTATTGAATGATATGCCTATCGTCTTCTCGTGGTTCTTGTCTTCTTCTTTCTTTCTTTTTCCGCGCGGAAAAATCGTCCAACTGCTGTCTCCCAGTCCGCTATTCAGAGGGCGGCAGACAGGGCCTTGTGAGGTGGGAAATCACGGTAATCCAACGCTCATGCATTTATTGATAAGATTCTTTTGTGCTTGCTGACAGACTGTTGCTGCAAAGGATTCATCAGAACCGATAGGGGGCCAAAATCGCGCCTTCGGCAAACAAAAACAAGACGATAGAAAAGACAACTGTTTACTCTAGGAGACAGATAACAGACAGACAGACATATATACAGACACAGACAGACAGACATACAGACAGATACACACACATTCACTCTTAGATTAACATCACGAGAGTGAAAAGTAGCTGACATACGTGTTTCATTAACATCAACAGTAATTACGTCGGTCCGCGTCTAATGACAGAGCCAGTTATGTGTCAATTTTTCCCGACTATATCACATGCATTTTCTCCCATTCAAGTATAATTTTCACCTCGCTGTTGTCAAAGAAGATGAAGGTGATAATCATACCGACAACGAAACGACCTGTAATTATAGCGATGAGGATACTATATGGACAAAGAACCATTCTACTTGAGTGGTGTCACACTGTGAGGGGATATCAGGATCGATTACTGCAGGAGTATACACCTCTTGTGTTTTACATGTTTTAAGAGCCTCGGTATTCACGGTATTCTGCCCCAGAACGCAGCGATCAGACTAACGTGAGTGTGTGTGTGCGTGTTTATTTGCTTTAAATGAGCACCATCAATGTGATGTGTCATTAAACATGTTATTCAATTGTGTAATCGAATATCACCATATTCATACTTCATTCTATACACTGTCTCCACTATACCATGAATACCAACGACTGGTTGCTATATAATGTGCTTCAAACTACGACAACGAACTACATACCACTGCTAAGTCATTAACGTGCTTTCGATGCCGCCTCGGTTGTGTCAAACTACAGTATACGGAAGCAAATTTAGGAGAATTGCAAAGACCCCAAAACAAAGAGCAGAAATAGCTTAGTAGGAGAGAGAGATAGATAGATAATAAATACACAGGTAGATCACAAGATATGATATATATTTGTCTGTGTACAAAACATACCGACAGACATGACAGACAAAAAATGCCCACTTGTAAATCATATATATTTACATAGACAGATAGATAAATACATATATGTAGGTATAACAAATAGATAGATAAAACATATATGAATAGATAACTAGGTAAAAAAGAAAGATAAACAACTAAATTTATTATTTAATCATAATATCATATTTCAAAGGTAAAAAACAGGATAGATTCATAACATTCTCACCTGTTGAGCCCCCGTTTTCCCTTGACGCAGTATTTACAGAAGAATATGACAGCGATGACAAGCGCCAGCCCCCCGGCGACGCCGGCTATGAGTATGACGACCGTCAGGTAGGGGTTCTCATGAAGTGCACTTGCGAAAGACTCGTTGCCTCGCTGGGGGTATATAGGGGTGGGTGGAGGGGGGGGGGGAGGGGGAGAGGAGGGTGCAAACAGAAAGAAAGTTGCGATTTAACAAATAGCACTCTTTAATTTAGCATGGTCTATCATGTCTACCGCTTTGTCAAATATTAGAAAAAGACCTTGAAGAAAAGTTCCATCCCACATAAATATCATGCAAGAGTATGGGATATCAAAATTATGATATTTCAGTATCAAGTAGCCCTAATCATAATAACAAACCAATCTAAACAGAATATTAACCTGCCACGCTGTAAGCAATTATCTAAAATTCCCTCCTAATGATTTATTTTCCGAGCACTTGATGTATCATCTAGAAAATAATGAAAAGAGTAACACAAAAGAAAGAAAAAGTTTTTGTGTGTCTTTCTTAACCTTTACTTTCAACAATTATTAACACTGTTTTGCGACAATTCACTATATCTGACGCATCCAGTACATCACATGCGAAAAGCAAAAACGAATGTGGCCAAATCGTTTGAGATTACTGTGAAAACTCCCAGTTTGGATTTCAGTTTTGGATAACTGTATACTTTTCCCCTCTCTTAAATAACCCCATTAGTAAACCCATAATCGTATCCTATTTACATTTAATGTTTTAAACGTTTCCTTCTCAATAATCAATGTTTAGAACCTGATTGATTTCAATGTAAGGGCATGCATCATGCACGACCACCAACTTTTAGAAAGCGTGGAGATCATAGGTTTCGTAACTGACGTTCACAAACATTAAATTGACTGTCCACATCCATCTTCCAGTCAGTTTCAAGTGGACCTGCCATTTTTCCCCCTCAGAGCATTGATAAATGCAACAAGATTTTTAATTTGAAACAATGTAGGCCTATACATGCTTTTGATTCGATAATTACATTTAGTTTTCACCTCATACGATTAATTGTTGCGTACTCGAGATTAGTAATTTTCTTATATTATGCTATGTTATGTTCTGTGGAAAAAGGAAAATGAAAATGAACTGAAATTGAATTGAAGTAACCACGGCAACGATATAGCAAAGGAGACGCTTCAAAACGTAACATTTGATTAAGGGATACTTCGTTATAATCGGTTACAAAACACAACGCATAAGATGATACAAAAGATATATTCGATAGAATCCGTAGACAAAACCCAACGACACACACTGAAAACCAATAAAGAACACCATATATTATAGGACCACGTATCAAACTCAGTCAGTCTGTGTGTAGCAACATCACCGTGCAATCGACGAATTCCAGTCACTAATCCTTAATTCCTGTTGAAAAAAGACCGACGACAATGGATGAAGAAAAACATAAAGGACGGGAGACGACATATATAAAAGAACGAAAAAAAAAAACAAGACGTGAGGAAAAGGAGAAACATACAAACGAAAAGAACAAAAAGAGGACACTTGAACAAAATAAAAGAGCAAGGCACACTGCGTCAAATCCTTTGAAAAAAAAGAAAAGGAAGGAAAAAAAAGCAAAAGTAGCAATGCAAATACAGCGGTTTGCTATCGATTAACTCTAACTCCTTTACAAGCGTGGCATCTTTGTAATGATAGAATTGCTAGTCACGTGCGGTTGACTCTGCAAGCTATCACCCTCGACCCCCTCCCCCACCATCCCCCTCACCATCACCTCTGACGGCTATATCTCCCCCGAGGGTATGAATACTGAGAAATCGGAAGAAAGGGACATTTAAGAATATGGGTTGATTCAGCTGGTTCGGGGGAGACACATGACCAGCTTCGGTGGGCAATTGTTCATCGGAGGAAAAGTAGGTCACGACAAGGGTATGACACGCTATAGGGGGCTCAGTCTCTCCTCCGTACGTGATTTAAGTCACACCCATTTCATTTCAATATGGGTCTGCGATTGTTCAACGCAAAACACACACAAACACACACAGACACACACACACACAAATAAAACACACACGTGAAATGTCTCGGTGTCTTTACCAAGTGTGTGACATAGTTTACAGAGAGACGGTAAGACGAGTAGCGTGACGAGTTCCTTTGAGTCAAGTCCGATTCACGACAGGTGTTTACAGGATGTCTGTCCACAGGCCGAGGCAGAGGATAGTGCGCATTTGTCACGGAAATGTATCTGTCACGGCTCTCTTTCAACCCCCCCCCCCCTTAACTTGGCGTTATAGATGAACCTTTACAAACTTACGTATATATTTTGCAGTTCGATTACCTCGTTCAGAACTAGAATCAGGTTTTGTCGCATTTTTTGTGAACACCAGATATATAGTCGAATCATAATTTCACTTTTCCATAGTAAATACTAACAAAAAATGTTGCGATTAACCAAACCGAATAAACCGAACGTTTATAATATTACTAAGCGTTTTTAGTAAGCTTTTGTGAGGGAAGAGGTATATCCAATAAGTGCTTTGATCCGACAGTCTGAAGTTTGACTTGTCCCAGACTCCAATAAACTAAAGACCAAAGTCGCCTCCAGATACACTTTTCTTTTTTGCGTCTCAAGCCGTAGAGCTGCCCGCCAGTTCACAGTAGAAAACGTCTTATAGTTTTACTGCAAAAAAAGGAAGCAAACGCCACCTTCGTCAATGATTAACAACTACCGCTTTTTTGGGACGGGGTTTTCAAATTTACAGAATATTCTTTATTTACTCATTACGTCACCGATGGGTTTCAGGTACTTCAATCTTTGGTCCCACGCTAAGATTACTGCCCACATTGATAACGTACGAAGCTCTTGGGTGTAAGCTATTATGATCATGGTCCCTTACACGTGATGCATGAATACATAAAAATACAATTTAGCAAAACATGAACCAGGTCGGAATTCGTCGACAAAATTTATCCAACACACGGACACATACGCTGCTGGTGCATGAGAAAATAAAGTTAACTGACTGGTATCCAAGTTACGTAACAGGACCCCCTGCTGATGAATTGGGGATGGTGCGCATTTAACCCTTAGTCATGAGCTCCATACACATAAATGCGTTAGATATCAACATTCAAGTCCGTAAACTATGGTCAAAATCAAAAACATTCCAGTCAAGTAACAGAGATGTAAGAGTCCCTCCGATTCGAATACTTTCATATCTACGGAAGCAAGTCAGTTCGCTTTCCGGCGCTATCTCCCTGATGATAACCGGGGGAAAAAAAAATGGTGTTTTACTCACATAATCGCATGATCCAGCAGATCAAACTACACACCTGTTCGCAATAAAATTATGAATTCGATTTTTCCGCGTTCTACTTTGCTGTTACTCATTGTGATGCCTGTTGAAAACAAGCGCATGCCCACGCACACGCACACGCACACACGCACACGCACACATACATAATACACGCATTCAGCACTTTCGAAGAATCTATGCTCACCTTCACCTAAAGTTCGCTGAGAACGAGACTGTTCTCAGCTAACACTATCCTAGTCCAATGTAAAAAGACTAGAATCTGAAATACATTCTTCACAAGCCAGTGAAAAATGTAGATAATGAACATGGGCAAATCATACCGTGGCTCCTTTTGCTACCACGCCCCTACAACATGCAACTGACAGAGAATGGGGTGGAATTTGTCACTTGAAGAGCTTTTAAGACTTGAAAACCTGTTTGACAAAAGAAAAACAATGACCCAAAACACAACGCAACAACCGTCGTAATCACCAGGCAATCTTTTAAGGAAAGGTGTTGAAGTTAATAACATGCACCCATACAGGAGGTAAGAGTAATGCGTAACTTGGGAGAGGAACCGGCTTCTTCTAGACCGAAAGGAGGGATCAATCACCCCTCATCTCATACCTCATTGATACAATCCGCGTTCGCCTCTTCTCCAGCCATGCGGCCGATGAACACCTCAGTCACAACAGGACCGTTCTTATGCTGCGGTTTCCTGTCGTCTGCGAGCAGTCCCTCTCTGATTTGCGAGCACACACACACACCGGGGGGATACACGAATCAATTCGTGGTATGGTTTACCCGGTCATCTGCCAGTCAGCTACCCTCTGATTGGAATTGACTCGGTCCCCCTACGTGGTGAAGCGATCCCATCCATAAATCATGCAGCTCGCTCCCAGTACGAGTTTCGGCAGATAAATTTCTCACAGAGATAGATTCACTTGTCCTGGAGATCCACTCACGCTAATAAAAGAAGAAACGGAGAGCGCGGTGATATTGATTCGTCAGAATGACCACGGATAGCATTCGCCATTCAGAAAGCGAAATTTATGCTGTGCCGCGCCCGCGCGCTTTCTTCACCGAGAGAGCGTCCAGTGCAGACTACCACGGATTTTCACTCCAGTCAGTCCTTTATGTCAAAGGGGATTCCGCACATTCCGTTTTTTCCCCCTCAATCTACCTGTCTAATGGGCAAAAATGCAACCGAGTGCTGCCAAATGGTGACGCACGGAAATGAAATCCTCCATGCGCGTTCGGTGCGGATGGGTTGACTTCGGGTGTCCTCCGTTCACCCATAAGCATTCGCCTCCCACACTAATTTCGCTGGGCATCATACATTAGCGCCGCGTGTCGAACGGATGACGTAACCCAGTATTTTGTCAGGTACGTATAAGCTCCAAGACAAGGACTGCCAATACGCATACTTTCTGGCAGATAATTACGCTTATGAAATAATCAGCCGATACAGTGACTGTCGTACGTTCACCTTCGTTCATGTCATCCCGTATTCTCGCCTTCCATGGCAAAATCATCTTGCTGTATCACACTTCCTAACTGTTGAATGCACGCTCCACACAGGAAGAAAAAAGGGCTCTAACTTCTCGAAACTCTATGAAACGTAACGATTGTAGCTAATATCATTGCTGTATGCACACAAGTTTGTAGGCGCATTCGGCGCACTTTTGACAATTAAACATGCGTGGCGTCTTCAAGTTGTAGTTGTGGATAGTTGACCATTTACTTTGCACACATTCCGTCTGTGGATCATTGGTAACCTATCTGCTGGAGTTCATGGGTGATTGAGCCAGAGTGTCGACCTGCCTTACCATTGGCTTAACAGGCTGCCCCCAATATTCAGTACTATGATGGGGCACAAGCCAATTCGAAAGCGACAGTCTGATGGTCATCTCTTTCGTAGTAATGCCACGGTGAATGAGTGGTTTCATACCAACAGCGGAGACAAGTAAACGTGTCCTCTGCCGCTGCTTACGGCTGATCATTCATATGATGGCGCTGTAACGGATTTGAAGGTTCGAACCACCCACGCATTTAAGTTGACATCGCAGTATAACCAGCGATTATTATTTCATTTTATTCACCAACTCTGCCTCTTCCTTCTTCTGTTTTTCTTCTCTTCTCTTCTTCTGTCTTTCATGTCTCTTTCACATTTTTTACAATTCCATTCTCAATTTTTCTGTCATCGATGTATTATGAACGGCTCACGTGCGTGAATGCTCGGTGTTGCATTGTGGAAAGAGTTGTGTTGAGTTGCTGGCGACAAGGGCCTCTTCCAGATCACAGGCAGTGGGACTTACGGCTATCTCAACCGTTGGTTATCAGACCTTAGTAAGCCCCCGGACCTTCCAAACGGCGGCGGGACAAAAAAAAATCTTCCATATTCATCGAGGCATGAGGGGCACGAATATGAAAAATTCGCCCCCTCTTTCCCCCGACTCCGCTGCTCGAAATCATGTTGCCGCGATGGCTTGCCGCTTCACTTTTGACATTTCCCCCCGGTAAATGTTAGTGCGGGACGAAACGGGGGTTGACATTCAGCCAGAGCGCCCTGCCTCTGGTACTGATTAACATTTAGAACTGTAATCCGCAACGTCCATCGACATGGGAAAGGAGAGGGAACACACGTATTCGCAGAAATGCATGCGCAGCATCGCCCAATCGTCGCACCACGCATATTACAATATGACGTCATATCGCATCGGATGGGATGCACAGAAGGACGTGTACGTAATCTCCAAGCGGCGACGTAATAAGCAAAATGCACATGTACCTTGTGATGATAAATATAATGGGTATGTGCATGACATTCTCTGTAAGAAGCATCTTATTACAGAGGTTTAGAGGCGCCCCGCGCTGATAATATCATTATCTAGAAATGTCAATATGGGCTAGACTTTCGATCCTACAAATATAACCCCCTCCCCCCCCCCCCACACACACACATACACACCCCACATACACACAAACATGCACACTCCCGTAATGCAATGCATGGAATATTCATGCACCAACAATTACAGTTCGGATAAGCTAAGATCCATCATCGAAGGATTTGAGCAAAAAAAAAAAGAAAAGAAAATAGATCGCTTGTTTTCCCTGGAAATTACTTTCTGCAGCACTCTTTTGATTATATTTTCAGGAGCAGACGACTACCAACCACTCAGATGATTGGACGACCGTCATTAAACGTGTAGCGCTCTGGCGGTTCATAGAAGAGACATCGGAAATGTTGGGTCAGAGAGGCTACAATGATTCTTCCTGATACTCCCTTAATACTCAACGGGCAATTGCAATAGTTATTCATGGCGCCTTATGTTACACGGAAGATGAGAAACAAAGAAGCAAGCAACATTTTTATATTGCCCTTTTGTAATATATGCAGCACGAACAAACGGCGCCGGAGAGTGAGCAATATTTGTTTACTACATGTATCAATTTCCTCTAGATCCCTTGCTTGATGTACAAAGCGGCAAATGTCCGTTCAATGTCTGATCGGCCGCTATGGGGAGCAAACGCTGTGAAGATATAGTGTTCGAGGCTCGAGACACTATGAACAGCAGAGCTTGAGTTCGAATCATGCCTGGTGCTCAAAGAAAGTCGAGCATAAGACTACATTTATCTATAGTCTCCCTTGACCAAGGTGCTTTAATGGATGGACCAATAACAATGGTGTTGGGCCAGTGGCAGTGGCATTGAACCAATGACAAAAGTGTTGGACCAATGACAATGGTATTGGACCAATGACAATGGTATTGGGCCGATGACAATGGTATTGGGCCCATGATGATGGTGTTCAGCCAATGATGATGGTGTTTGGCAAATGACAATGGTATTGGGCCAATAACAATGGTGTTGGGCCAATGACAATGGTATTGGACCAATGACAATGGTATTGGGCCAATGACAATGGTATTGGGCCAATGACAATGGTATTGAAGCAATGACAAAGGTATTGGACCAATGACAATGGTATTGGGCCAATGACGATGGTATTGAACCAATGACAAAGGTATTGGACCAATGACAATGGTATTGGGCCAATGACAATGGTATTGGACCAATAACAATGGTATTGGGCCAATGACAATGGTATTGGGCCAGTGATGATGGTGTTCAGCCAATGATGATGGTGTTTGGTCAGTGACAATGGTATTGGGCCAATAACAATGGTATTGGGCCAATGACAATGGTATTGGGCCAATGACAATGGTATTGGGCCAATGAAGATGGTGTTCAGCCAATGATGATGGTGTTGGGCCAGATATAATGGTGTTGCCAACTCTGAGGAGGCTACACCTTAACCCCTTATGTGCCAGAGACTTTGGACAGTGTGCACAATGCTATAGGTTCTTTTCTGCGTCAATCGGCACTCAAAGCATACAAAGGGTTAATAAATGAGGACACTATTGATTGATTGATTGATTGATTTACTGATTGACTGATTGATTGATTGACTGATTGATTGATTGATTGATTGATTGACAGACTGACTGATTGATTGATTGATTGATTGACTGATTGATTGATTGATTGATTGATTGACTGATTGATTGATTGATTGATTGACTGATTGATTGATTGATTGATTGATAAATTGATTGATTGATTGCTTGATTGATTTTCCGTTTTAAAGGCAATGGCTGAATAGCCCATCACAATCCAGCGATGCCAAGGTGACATCGCTGGTCTTCCATGGGGTCCAGAACATCAAAATTACAAATACAATACAATACAAAAAAAATGAAATACATAGATAAAAAAAGAAAAAACATATTCCTCGCATAATACAAGCTTTATCTTCATTACGCAGATCGAGTATATCTGTATTTCCGCGCTGCTCTTTTCGTTTGAGAGACCTATAACATACTGCAGACAGACTTGCACACCCTGGTTTTGAATGTAAGCAAAGTCACTGAAAAATGAAGATAGCTATATGGTCGAGTAAAATTTGAAATACGAAGCGAAAGGTGCAACCACTTAGAAATCAGTGTTTGATTAACCACTGCCACTGTGTGACTGCGTTGACTTTTGACATTCGAACGGGAACAACAGCTGAGATGAAACTTTATGGTTTGTAGGAACTACAAAATGTCTTACCTCTTACATATCTTAAGCTATTATCTAGCTGTTTTCTCGGCTTTGCATCTTTTCGACTTTACTCCGGAAACGCGGATATAAATACACACAAACCCACGCATGCACATGCAATACACACACATTCATAAAATACCTGAATAAGCAAATGAATAAATATATATCATATATATCATATACAAATATACAAATAAATAGATAGATATATATACATGTATATATATATATATATATATGTATATACTACATATATATAAATAACAAATAGTGTTTTGCTGTTTACAGTATATGGATGGAAACGTAGAACTACTTTGTAGCATTGCTGTAAACAAATCTGGTTTTTTCCCCGACGAGTCCGTAAAATGTCACTGTCGTTGTTTGCACACGTTCTTTCGAGCCACGGAGCGAGTGGCGGCCTATCGTGTAGTACTTCTCGTCGGTCGCATAACTTCAACTCGAAAGCCATAATTTTCTGTCAATATTGATGTGCGGCCGGGAGCCGTCGTAGACCAATCGCCTCTTCAACATTTTGTAAACACACCGTCGACATAATCTCACATGACACTTGACAAACAAACTGGATAAAAGGCTGCCGGTAAAGGAGCAACTCCAATTACAGAGAGAGAGAGAGACAGAGAGAGAGACAGACAGACAGACATACTGTGATGAACAGATAGATAGATAGATAGATAGATAGATAGATAGGGTAGATAGATAAAGATATAGATATTAGATAGATAAAGATAAAGATATTAGATAGATAAAGATACAGATAGATACATACATTGAGATATAGATAGATAGATAGAAATATAGATAGTTGATAGACAGAAGATAGAGAGGTGGATAGATAAACAAATAGACAGACAGATAGATAGACAGACAGATGAAAAGATTGATTGATTGGTTGGTTGATTGATTGATTGATTGATTGATTGATAGAAAAAGAATATGCCCGAGTGATTAAGAGAGAGAAAGTGTGCGTATATGTATTAAAGACAGTGAGAGAGAGAGAGAGAGAGAGAGAGAGAGAGAAAGACTGTGTGCATGTGTATGAGACAGAGAGGGGGAAAGATTGAGAGATGCGTGTGTGTGTGTGTAAGACATACACACACCTACAGAGAGTAACTGTGTATGTGTGTGCGTGTATAAGGCACAGAGGGATGGGGAGTGAATGAAAGGGCTGATAATAGATATGAATAGTATTACCGGCGGATTAGCCTAAAATCAAGGCTGTACCTCCCAGCATGCCTTTCTTTTGATAACTCGTAGGAGTCAATTTTATTTGAAATGACGACTGGCGAATATGTGCCAATATTCGATTGCTGGAAAAGAGGTTTGGGCTACTCCTAATTCAAGACTAATTACATTATCCTTGCTAAAGCAAGCGTATTCAATCACACACAAACACAAACACATATTTTTTTTCATCAAAACAAAGTATTTACAGTCTAGAGAGGACAAATGAGAGAGAAAAAAAGAGGACGGCGAGGATTTTAAGAAGCAGAAAACAAATGGAGCAAGGGAAGGTGAATACAGAAACGCCACTTTTCATCACTTGTTAAATTGGCTGCCAGGAAGCTAAGAAGAACTGCAGGGAAAATATAGTAGCAGATATGGATATGGTGAAATCTATTTCCTCTTTAGTGCCCAGTTGTTGAATGATGGCAAGATCTAAAAATAATCGGAAACGACTGAAATAGCTGCGAGTGAAAGAAGAGGCGTCATTGTGTCAAATATCACATTGACGATACACGGTGTCATGTGCAGCCGACAGGATGGTGGAGGAATCATAGACACCCTGTACAATGCCCAGCGAGTGCCGTGAGTTGCCATGACAACATCCGACATAAAGATCGAAAAGTGAGCATGATCTCGACCCGATCGCGACCAATGACGATCAAAATTCGAGGCGTGTCGGAACTCGCAGCACAGGGAAACGTACATCGGGACGAGCAACAGACGTCGTCCAGATAGTGCGATGAACCAGAAATGGTAAAAAAAAAAACGGGAGAAAAGAACAAAACAAAAGCGGGACGAAGTCGAGGCGAGGAAGAGCGGGAAAGCGCGCGCCTGGCTATCTGGTGATGTTATTAAGAATCCAGTGACAATATTAGATGTAGCTCCATCTCCCTTTTTCCCAAGAAGTCCTCATTATTGGAGATGGATACGCTCATGCGCGCCTTGAACAGTCCTATCTATGCTCTCCTCCATCTTTCCTTCCCCCCCCCCGTCTCTCTCTCTCTCTCTCTCTCTCTCTCTCTCGCTTACCCTCTAGTGCCATATTGGCAAATATTCTCATATTGCCTTTACTTTCACTGATTCTGCATTATGTTAATTCATCTGTTTATGAAAAAAAAAACAACTAAGGAGACACCACGGACGCATTTCCCTCAGCAAAGCAAAAAGTGTAGGGGAAGGGGTTAAGAGATGACATGGTTTCGGCCGCCCAAAGAAGTGATATATTCTCTCTTAAACAAAGACACATCTGGCGGGCATGTCATAAGACATTAAGCTCTTTCCGTAGACTGGATGATACACCAGACTAATCCCCTGATAAACTCAGACTCCGGATGGGCAATCTTTGGTGTTTGTAGATAATTTTTTGCTTCCTATTTTCTGCTACTGCATTCCTATTTGTTATACTAAAGGGATGGTACAGTATTGGTGGAGATGAGAATTTGGCTTTTAACCTTTTGCGAGATTCCAAGAAAACATTTATGAAATAGTACAAAGCATACCTTTTTAAGAGGAATTCAAAGTTTATTTGGAGAAAATCGGGTTTGGCATGACTGAAACATCCAAAAACAAAGTAAAACAAAGTGATCATAAAAAAGTGTGGGCCCCACACGTATTAGAATCGCTCTGTTTTGGATATCTCAGCCACTTCAAAACCAATTTTCATCAAATAAACGTTAAATTTCTCGTGGAATTACATACTCTTTCATATTTCATAAGAGGTTTCTCATTATCTCACCAAAAAATGTTAGAAACCTGAAATTAGGTCTCAACCCAAAACTATGCGATCCCTTTAATGTATATTGTCTTGTACTTAGATGTTCCTGCATTGCCAAAATTCATAACAGCTCTGGAATCCAGACAAAACTAATGATGAAATTTTAGAGTAATATGGTAATAATATTCGATGTAACAATTTATGGCAAACCTAATTCCAGTTCAAAAACTAAAGTCTGCAGTGATTACAATATAGTAACAGCAGTTAAAATCATCACTGTCGTCACAATACAATAATAGCAAATCAGCAACAGCAATCATGCGTGATTTTTTCCCGCTGCCTGAATACCTATCGTGCAATTACGGTTGCCTTTTACTGCATTTTGTGGGCAAGAACGGACATTGAAGACAATGAAGACAAAAAAAAAGATACCCTTTAGAATCTCCTTAAAGAAGGAAGGAAAAATCCTTAAGAACACCCCTCTCTGTACTGTATTGTGAGCACATGTGTGTGTGTGTGTGTGTGTGTGCTTTTGTTTTGTTTTTGTTTTTTGTGCATAGGAAGGAATCGTTTTTGATCAGGCGAAGATAATGCCTCTTGTTAATACATTGTGACATTTCGGCGCACTTGTCGTTAAGAGCTTTTATATTTACCTTCTATCAAAGACTTGGGAAGGGGGAACAAAGTCTTATCGACAGTGAAGGAATGAGTTCCTTTTCTTTCTTTTTTTCCTCCCTCTCCGTATCCTCAAGGGAGTATGAAAAAATCCCATCTTGTCGAAAGTGAGAATAGTTAGAATCGTAATGGCATGTGCGCTCCACAATGATCTTTTTTTTTCCCGCAAAGTGGGTTGACAAACTGGGAAGGGAAAGTGCAAAACGTTTTCCAACATGCCATTGCGTAAAAAAGGGGGGAGGGGGGAGAGGGAGGTGTCGCGGGAAGGTGGAGGGAGGGAGCGAGAAGGGGCGGGGAAGGGCGGGATGTATTAGAAACATAGCTGACGACCTTTCGTCGAAGGATGTTTGACCTCACAAGGGGTGAAATGGTTATCCCAATAACTTATGTATTCTTGCACAATCATTAAGATGAAGACAGAAAAAGGCGGGAAAAGGTGATAGACAAAAAAGAGACAGAATCAAAAGACAGAGTCAAGAACAACAGAAAACGTAAATATAAGCAAAACATAACCAAGAAACACAAGAAAATGGAGAAGCAACAGAAGACAATCAAGACAAAAACAAATAAAACATACGGAATGGGAAAATGAAACGAAAAAAAAAACAGAAGAAGAAACACATGAAACTATATTAACATTTGAAAAGTTTAACCGCAAGACGCGGGTTAAGCGCATTTTAATAATTTTGAACTACGTTCATCATCAGATAGAGCAAAACGAAACCTTTCCAGTGATGCCTCACTTGTTGCACAACAAGGAATGTTCCTGAGGTTATGGTATAAAATATCCAATATTATCTTTGTCCTTGTTTTTAACAGCTTTACTTACAAAAGCTCAAATTAACAAGAATAAAGTTAACTCTTTTCTGTAATCAAACCCTTCATAAAGACAAAGGTGAAGAAAGGAAAGAAGAGGGAGCGAAGGAGATGAAGAGTTAATGAAAATAAACAAAATTAATGAGAGAAAAGAACGAAGGAGGAGAAAAAGAAGAAGAAGAAGATGATGAAGAAAGCGACATAGGAAAAGAAGATGAGGAAGATAGGAGGGAGGGGAAAGAGGGAGAAAGGCAGATGAAGAGGAAAAAGGGAAAAGAAGCAGAAAACCATCTCGCGGCGTTGGCGATCGCACTTACAGAGTATTATGGACGTAAAGGGATCATCAATCAGTTGGTATCGCTCCGACTTGGCGGGAAACCCATCACAGACGGGCGATAAGGATATCTGTCTCTCGCGCAGTTTCATTAGTGGATTTAAGTTTTCAAGAGTCTATATCTCTGTGATGATTACTGAAAGTTACCAGAAAAAAAAAATGATGAAGATATTCAAACGTTGAAAATTTAACATGAGACGGAGCGGGGAGCCGAGCGATACAGTCAGGCGTGCCGACATATATATAGTTATTTAGACATGCTGTAGGTACGATATCTATTTTACTTCAAAATAACACACAATATATCACGGTGGAATTCACTGACAAGGTTTTGGAAGGTTTTTAAGTAAGAGCTGCAGCCTGGCGTAAGGTTAAAAGTATGAAGATATAGAGATCTACATGAAATGAACAGGACACACGAACTCCAAACGTACTACACTTCTCGTTCCAGCCACGCCCATCCCCGTCTACCAATCTACCGATCGTTATCTACCGATCATAGCTTTTTGTAAAGGACTAGCCAGATTCTCGGTGCACTCGCCTCAAGCATAAAAGAATGAACACGACCGTCGTGGCTAAAACTAAGCAACAAACACTCACACACACACACACATACACACACATACAAACACACACACACACACACACATACACACACACACACACGCACACACACACACACACACACACACACACACACACACACACAACAGAAGCTTCTCACGAAAATGTCCAGACGTCCTCTTTGCATTTCTTTTCTTCTACCCTTCCTTGGTCTCCGTGGTGGCATTATAGTCTCAAGAAAATCGAACAAAAGACTGGTCAGCCGCCGAGTTTCATATCTGGTCAAGATCTCCATCTTGGGTCTAAGTGTTCTTTCCTCTTAATCAATAAAACACCATCACCAACTGCAGAGATAAGCCAACGAGGCCCTTTCTGCTGGATTATGTATGTCTGCTTTTCTCATTTCTACCCCATCAGTTTTGTTTTATTGCGTCTTCCATGATTTTCGGCTATATTGAATTTTCATCAGGTCCTCGCTGCCGCATGGGCTGATCCACTGCAGCAGGTGACGGGAGAAGGCCGCCGTAGCCTCGGGGCTCCTCTCCAACACCTTCGTGCAAAGAGCTTCTAATACTCTAGTTAACTCGCTGTCTCGCACGGGCCGCTCGCCGCTTTCCGATTTTTTTCCTGTGTTGTCCTCCCGAGTCCTTTTTTACTTTAATGCATCCATCTATTTCCATGGCGACGGAATTGTGGTAATGACGTCACGGGACGCCTTGTTCACTTCCGAGAAAAAGCAGAGATGCGGGGCGAGTTGTAGTCGCACGGCCGCAGACCGTGGGGCCTGTGGGAAACGCGAAGCCCTCCCAAGCATAAACGAAGCTTTCCGGCGAACCACGGCGATGGGTAGAAATCCCCCTTCCCAGCGGAGTCAGTAGCGAGTTTAGCTAGGGTTCACAGCGAGTGTGAGAACACTACAGCGCTCCAATTCTTCATTCTGGTTTTACCCTAATCGATAAAGCTTTATAAGAAGCTAAGAAGATTAAGCTAAGATGAGAAGATAAAGCTTTACAAGAAAACATTAAGTGTGGTTTGACTGTTGTGCATGAACAGTAATGTCTGTTTGAAGTATTTTTCCCTGAATGATTACACACCAATTGACCTTAACATAGTACACATTGGCATTTATCAAAAATCAGAATTTCCAAGGCCTCCCCCTTCGTCAGGAATCTAAGTTATCTTCACAGTGATATTAACAATGGCGTAATATCCTATTGTAGCGTGCCACGCTAAGAGGATATTAATACCATCTTTTATATCACTGTACATCCCGCAACCCTCCCCCTTCCTCCCCTCCCTTATCGAGCATTTGGCATCAGAAATTAATCCATTTTTTTTCATAGCTGCATATCAGACACTCGGTAGAATGTATTATAACCATGCATGCAGCTTAGATTGTTCGAACTATAGAAACCTAGTTGAACTACGCCCTCAGGGTTCCTGTATGGGGGGGGGGGGTAGGAAGATGGCGCACCAATCGCGGATTGACTAAGGAAACAGCAAACGCAGTTTCATCGAATGTCTATGGTACAGTATACAGCCACGATGAATCAAAGATAACTATTACACATTCTCACTGCCTTTTAGGCATACTAGTATGTCCTCCTTGTGCTGAACGCGGTAGTCTTATCTTGTGTGCCCCATGCCAATAGGCCTGTATCGTTAAATAATCGGGCCATTAATGGGTATACGTACACAAATTGGATCACTATATCTCTATCAATGTCGCTGGCGAAGAAAGCTGTATTCCAGAAAATTCCTCTCTTTCTTTTCACGTGGAAATAATCTTGATGTCTTCGCGCCATTTCTATTGATTTCCCTTATGTACAAAATCATTCTTATTTTCTAATTTCCAAGTGAACCACTACAGTCACTCTTTTATTACTCAGGTACTATAATGTCTTCATATCAAGAATGAACAATTCAGCTAAGCAATATATACTGCACTTTGCTATTTTATATCAACATTCATACCCAGTAAAAGATTTTTCGTACCAGAATATGACAATAAAAAGAAACGTGACCTGTGTGTAAAGTTGGTCATGAAATTGTCGCTTAAAGCATTCTTTGCCATATGCAGATAAAAACACAAACCCAGCTTTAGTGCTTCAAACTAGTTCTTAAATGACAGTTAGGGATTAAACGACCAGAGTAAAAATTTTAACAATATAATATAATCAGCATAATCGATGTCAAGTATTGTTGAATATACAACATATACAAAATGTGAACAATAGTTATCATAAAAATACTGTCTAGAATAAATCATCTACAGCAATGCATGGTTTATTGAGAAAAAATAGTGATATCTCTTTATATGTTAGGCTTTATTACGAAATTTTCGCATGGTAGGATGTTTTGTGATATAACTGACCTACACATATAATGCATCAAGATACCTTCAACATTTTTAGATGACTGCTTGCAATGGTAAACAGTACTTTAAAAAAAAATCAAAATTTTAAAGGAGTTTAATGTGAAACTAAAACATAACAGAAACTCGAGTTCACGCGCAAGCGAATCAGAACTCTAAGTTCGATGCACTAGCTACTTTTGGGTGTTCCTTGAGAGCCTGACTTCGCATCACTGAGTTAACATTTTCGTTTTTCTCGGATGCAGTATATTCTTGATTGGTTCACCATATTAAGTCGAATCATCCAGGGTTATCACCATGGCAGTCATCTAGGGCTTGAATATCATATTGTTACCATGGCAACGTATACAGTGGGAATGTATGCACTATCTCTGAGAAAGAAATCTAGTAAAGAGATGAATAGAGAGCTGATAGATACCTTGAGTATAGTAAATTAGATTATTTGCTTCAAAGTGTCATGCGAATATCTAGACGATTGCATTTCAGATGTATCTAATTTGTTTTGAGAGGAAATAGCTAACATCCATCTTGCTTCCACTGCAGAAGCGATTGTGCGTGATTTGATCAAATTAAAATCCGTTAGACTGAGATATTCAGGGCCAGTTGTGCACACAGGTTTGCAATTATTGCAAGGTGCTACGGCAAATATATAGCAGCTTTAGCAGCAGCCAGACAACAGTTGAATGAGCTACGAGCATTGCTGTTGCCATGGCAACTGGCATTGCTGGAAAAAAATGGTTGCCAACATCATCCTAGTGAAACATACATCAACGTTTGACTTTTTTTTACTGCCCTGCATTAAACAGTCACATGGATTGATTATCAATCACGAGGCAAGATGATTAAAACCTCGAACGTACAATGCAACGCTCCGAGCAACCGGTTTAGACGGCAGACTACACGGGCTGAGATTGTTCAGTCTATAATACATGCGTTTCCCGCCTTTTAACAGTTTTCCGCGTGGCCCCGTTTCCACACACAATCGCTCGTTTGTTCGTGTAAAGCTTGACGGTGATCGACCCATACAAACGACTTCATAACGGGGAATATTCGATCACGAACCGTGGATCGCAATCACGCGTCGTTCCGATGAAACTCAAATTCTCTCCTTCCCTCCCTCTGCATTATTAACTCCGGGTCTCTCTATCTCTCCTCTTTCTCTCTCTCTCTCTATCTCTCCCCCCCCCCCCCTCTCTCTCATGGTCATAGCTATATGTACATCATGCCTCTCGTTTAAATGATGTGAACAATGCTGTGACGCGTGTATTATGTCCGATGAGGAGAGATCAGAATAAGATATTATGGAGATCAAAAAGCAGAACACAATAGGAAAGGTAGGGGAGATCAGAAAAGAGGAAGAATGAATTGATATGAAATAAACAAAGAATTTGAAGTGGATTTCACTTCATAGAATCTTCTTGAATATATATATATATATATATATATATATATATATATATATATGTATATATATATATACATGTATATATATATATATATATATATATTGAAAAAGATTCTATGAATATATATATACATACACATGTAAATATATATATACACACACACACGTATATATATACATTATAAATATATATATATATATATATATATATATATAGAGAGAGAGAGAGAGAGAGAGAGGGAGAGAGAGAGAGAGAGAGATAGATAGATATAAGAAATCCTACCGCGTCACTGATTATTGTTTTCTGAATCATATCCCTGAAGAGAAACCGCGCTGCATCTCAACTTTTGTTTTCCTTTCAATGATCAACATTTTGCAATTTTACGCTGGTCTTCTTTTTTTCGTGCGATTTATACTTTCTTCAAACTAAAATGGCACCTAGCATCTTGCAGGATTTGTTGTTGTTCACGCAGCCACCTCACTAAGAGACTACAAAAAAAGTGCGTGTCTCCCGGCAACCACACGCCAGACAGCTGTGACTCTTCCAAAGCACTCGGAAATGAAGATGATGGAAAGTGTCTTGGCTGATGACACCATCGATGCTGCATGCTTACAGACTTGAACCAGACGCCTAAAAGTCAAGGGCCCATGGTCTAAACCAACCGACCATCAATAGTTCATCAGCTGACATGCTGTCCTTCACCAGATACAATTCGTTGCAACTTTGCCAACTTTTGAAGTTTAATCTTGTTTAATGTCGTATTATTCTAGTAATACAGTAATGCATTTATTTACACTTACCGTCATTCCGTCCCTCGTCGCCATGATGTGTCAGAAGAATTGAAATTTCATCCGATAGATCTAGAAAAGAACGAAAGACCAAAAACAACACTTAAGTTTGGATCTCCAGTGTTTTTTCAAATAATGTAGTCGATACTGTCTGACGTAGAATTTCACCTGTGACATCGCAAGCGGGATAAACTTTAAATAATGTTTCCAAGCAACGACTTTATACTTCAGATGAAATTTCACTGGATAAGAAAACCATAAGCGTTTGATAGTCGTGTTTTTTTTTGTATGATGGCAATGTTAATCTGAAATTGCACTTTCATTGTCAAATCTGCACAACAAAAAACACACATAATACCCGGACAGTCCTCATAAACACCTTTACAATCAGTTAAATGGATGTACCAGCCTCAGCAAAGCTAGCATCTTTGTGGAAAAGATAAAACAAAGAAACGAATTTATGACCGGAATTACTTATTGATGATTGCCGTAGAAGACAGTCTTAATAACTTTATAAGCAATGAATCTGATATAAACACCTGGTTATAAAAACAGCACATAAACGCGCGCCCGTGCACACACACGCACACACACACACACACACACACACACACACACACACACACGCACACACACACAAACATTACCAATTACAAATACTGTACATATATGGAGAGAATAAGGGAGATAAAAAAATATAGTTATTGCAGCGTTTAAATAGTTATCTTCTCGGCTCAGTTTTGCATTATTTGAAAACATTTTCATATCTTCTCTGGATCGTCTTGTAAAGCAGTAATAACGATAATGAAGAAGCAAAATATACAATACTCGCCAGAAAGAAAAAAAAAACCTCAAGGTTCACAAGAACACCATCGCCTCCATGGGTAATTAAAAGGATCAACCCCCACCCCTTCGGTGTTTCACATAGTTACTTTACGGACGCTATGTAATTGCCAAGCTACGCGTCTTGAACCGACGTTAATGTCTGCACATTGTGTGATTCTGATTTAAAAGAGAAGTAATGCATCCCACATATTACCCCTTGGGGTTTTCAAAAAGCGGCACATGAGGTAGAATAATCACAAGCAGTCTGGCTTCACTACTTCAGAAGTTTATCTGTTTAAAGTGGATGTTGTAACGAGAGTATCAGTTTGTTTTGTTTAGTTTATCTATTTTTCTAAGGAAGTCTTTCCTGGGGAAACAACAAAAAGTCTGTGTTCCAGTACATCAGTATGATAATCACATGTTTGTGTTTGCTTGTATGTTTGTATGTTTGTTTGTTTGTTGTTGTTGTACGCCCGCGTAGTGAAAGTATGCATAGATACAGCCCAAATATTGAAAAAAAAAATTGCAAAGCTGACGAGGTAATTGCGTTTTTTTTTCTCTCTCTCTTTTTTATTGTAAGTGGCGGCGACCCTCATTATCAATGCCCCCCACGGCGGTGACATAATGACCGAATTCGCTGCCCGTCGGCTGGTGCTGTCTTTAAACAAATATTTGAGCGCGTAATGAGAAATGGCAATGGCGCTGCGAGCCCGGTGCTTGTTTCCGTTTTCCCTGTCCAGTGGTCTATTTCACCAGGGGGAGAGGGAGTGGGGAAAAGGGGGGGGGGGTGTTGGTGGGAGGAAGACTCGTTGAGAGAGACTGACAAAGCGCGGGATGGTCGAAGCCGAAGAAATTCGAAAGTGCGACAATCCTGTAAGTCGCGGCGGCTTGCTCGCGCGGGCTCCGCCATTGTATCGGAGATGCGGAGTGCAGGTGATTCTAATCGATCCGGGTGTAAATGTTACAATTGTTCGGCGATGTGGCAGCACTGACGGGAATTGAGCAAACACACGGTCAAGTGGTCGGGCCAATAATGGGAACGTTAAGGCAGAGAGAGAGAAAGAGACGGGGGGGGGGGGGAGATTGGGCAGGCTGAGATGAGGAAAGAGAGAGAGAGATAGATAGAGAGGGAGAGAGATAGATAGAGAGTGATTTAGAGAGGGAGAGAGAGATAAGGAAAGAGAGAGAAAGAGAGAAAAGGGAAAGTGCTTATGCAAGAATGACAGCGATTATAATCATCATCAACAAAGAATAGGGTTACGGTGTGACTGTGTGTCTAAATCTGCATAGGTAGTGTAGTTTCGATTCGTTTGGTTTGTTGCTCCTTCTTAAGCGAGTACAGCCGTGTCTACACTTGCATAATACTTAACTAGGACACACACACACACACACACACACACACACACACACACACACACACACACACAAAACAAACGAACACTCACGCTTGATGATTTTAGTACTCATTATCCAATGCACATTACTTTGTGTGTACATATTCGTATCAAAACGCATACGTCAACAAATGTTTACAACAAACAACCATTGTTGCATCTTCGTTGATTTATAGATATATACATAATGTTTACAAGGCTCGAATTTATCGGTGCCCCTCGGGGCCACCGGAAATGTATATCAGACCACGATTATTTACGAAAAAAAAAAGATTTATTTTTATGCGTTTTCTCATCCAGAAAAAAGGAGCTGAACTCGCTGCTAAGCGCTCGATAACTGCACGCACATCAACCAAATGGAGCGACCAGGGTTACCAGATCGCCTCTATAGCATTCACGGCCAAACTCGGCCTGTTTTGCTGCCAAATGCGGCCAAACTATTTTCATCTCACGACGAATTTTCACTGCCAAAACATCTAAGAATAGAAGTTGGTATATCTCTTTTAATGTAATTAATATGCGGTATCATGGAAAATCATGTTTACTCCTCAATTCAATGTTGAATTTTAGACTTAGCCTTAAAATGTTAGAGAAGTTAGCCAGACTGCGTGCTATTTGAAGCCCTTTATCAGACCTGGTATTGTCGGGCGACCTAAAAAAAAAAATATGAAACTTGATGGTTATGGTGGATCGAACGGGTTAGTGTTGAACCTTTATAAGTATGAATATATATCAATTATGTCAATGATAATGTGGCTTTATCAATTAAGAGTTGCTCCTATACGGTTACAACACTGCTCTCTCCAAGAGAGCCTAGCAGTATTATTGATAGCCCATCAATGTCAAGTACTCATCTATACACTCTGTGCCAAGTGGAATATAGTCTTGTCTACGGACGAACGCTATGGAAAACACATGATATAGGCAAGAAAATCGTTAGAAACACACACAAAAAGATAGAAATATAGATGGATAGATAAATAGACAGATAGATAGATAGATAGATAGAAAGATAGATAGATATGTAGAGAGAGAGATAGATAAATGCGATGGATGGATGGATGGATGGATAGCTGGATAGAATTATAGATTGATAGATATAAGCATAAATTATACCATATTTATGAAAGACATCATGTACAGATATAGAGATAGCTAGACAATGGTGTGGGGCGTTATGGCAATATTTTTCGTATGCATATATCATGAGCAGCTTGAAGACATGTTTAAAACATGGGTGGCGTTGGACAAAACAGTTAAAAAAGAAAGGAGAATGGATAGAAAGAGAGAGGGAGAGAAGGAGAGAATCACAGGAAAGATGTATATGAGAGAGAGAGAGAGAGAGAGAGAGAGAGAGAGAGAGGGAGGGAGAGAGGGAGTCACAACCCACGCACGTAAAAATCGCAAAGAGTGGGATACACCATTAAACCCGGCGAAGCGGTCCGCCCTAAGATATCCACAATAATGCAACTGGTTCCAATGGAAGATCACTGTAAAACAGCACTATGACAGTGTAACTGCACTTGGGCTTACCATCCGTCTTGTCTTTTGGTTGAAAGTGACGGTATTCTTGTAAATAAAACTGAAACGTGACTTGCTGTAATGAAACACTTTGCTTCTCACATCCGGTCCCGCTTCAAGGGGGGGGGGGGGGAGGAAGGGGGGTTAGATACCAGAAGAAATGCTCGTGATGCCACCACAGTTTGAGGTCCAATCTAACCTTCATCCTAATCACCCTGCCTCTTCCAAGTTGCCCGCGGCGAGGATTTAAGTCATTAGCATTGTGGCCAGCTTCGGTCAACATTTTTTTTCTTTTCCGTCTTGCCCAAAATAGCTGGCCCTGGTACATCACGTATCCAACCAGATCACAGCAGCCTTACCCTTCCTTGTCAAACTGCTCCTTAAAGTGGAGCAACTTCTAAACAGGAAGCGCAATCCATAATCAATCATCAGTATCATCATTGCTCTTTCTCCCCCCCCCCCCCCCCCCCCCCCACACACACGGGACATACAGTTTATCTCCAACCAGAGGGGCATGCTAGTGTTTCGCCTCCTTAAAGCGGGGACAACATAACAACTCACAGCATTGCTCAGCAAAACTCGCTGAGCTTCGAACCCGAGTCATCTGATCTTGAGGCAGATACGCTACCAACTGAACCACCTCGCCGCGCTTCACTCGAATGACTCACTGTGGTGGCATATTGTCAGATCTAGCATATTCATTTTCATGATTAATTTGACACTGAGGTACTGCATAATGAAATAAAAAGGAAACAATCTCTACAAGAGACAAGTGAGAGACAAAGATTAATATCCAGTGGATTTTAACTACACAATATGTCTGCATAATACGAAATCTACATAGAGGTCTTATGGTTTAAACAAGATGTGTATGAAGGAAGTGTGAAGTGGCTGCAGTGAAGAAATAACAATATGAATACGTTCCGAAATCCAGACGGGACGAAAAATTAGTACTATGATGGACATGTCTAGAAGCTAAAGTACCAAGGTACAGAGGGGAAAAGAAGTGAAAGAAAGAAAGTATGAGCTTAGAGAGACCAGCGATGGAAGCAAAACGCTGAGACCAGAAGCAAAGCAAGCTCACACTCGGGGATTATTACGAGAGGACAATGCAGGTAGCAGGCCAATGCATTCTAGTCAGGCAACTTTAATATAATCATTGAGTAGCGTTAATTTGAATTTTTGTTTGGACGCGAACAAATGTGAACATTTAATCATATTGAAACGGATCGTCGCAACCAAAATCTCTGTGATCACGCAGCAAGGTCGACTCTTCAGGATCCAGACGTATCCTGCTCCGGAACAAGAATTTATTCTCATCGCCATGACAACGGTCTCCGCAAGCTTTCACCAATGGTTATGTCTTGTCCAGTCTACGTCCTTTCAGCCGGTGTTGTGCTGAATTGCTTCGAACTGTTCAATTTTTCTGTCAGTTCACTACTATTGGGATACTTCTTTGGACTATAACAACATATCACCGGAACAGCATCTGATGACGTCATTTCCCAGTGAGTGACTCTTCATAGATGCTACCATAGTCATCTTTACTCACGTTGTCTTCTGGAATGATGCTGAATGCAACCAGATACTGTCACCCAAACCTTGTAAAGTGGAGAAGATTTCATGAGAATGGCCAATGCGAAGCAATTCTGAGAATGCATCCGTTCTGAAGGAGGTCAATTGAAATTCTTTCTGTCCTGTCACGGAATAACATCTTTCAAAAATCATCGTCGAAGTCCTCAACTTACAGGTCGACCATGAAAGCAGCAGCAGCAACAACATGAAAAATATTGTGTAGTATACTTATCTTATTTTAGACTATGGAACTCTGTTCGAAGTGACCTCTACTACTTTTCCCACGCTTCCCCTTTTCAGGGTATTGGATGAAAAACAAAAAACATGGAAGCGCAAAATGATTTCGTGTCAAGAACGTATCATTGTCACATTCTTCTAAAGTTTTCAAAACCTCAACAGGAAATGTTTAAAAATAGGCAAAGCAACAGCTCTTTTCAGAGAGGCGATGAATGACTCTAATTACATTAGTAACGGTTTATGAACACGCCAAATTGTATTTTAAAGTCATTGTTGAGTATATGGATAGGAACAATATAAGGTTATAAGTGATTACAATCATCGTCTAATTTTCATCGCATTGATGTTGCTTATCACATAATCATTGAAAAATGATAAGAGTATCCATAACCGTAATATTAAGATGCCCATTCCAGAAGAAACAGTAGTTGCAACGTTGGTCATGATGTTAAGTTTATTTGACTTTTACTGGCGCGACTAATAATGATGTTTTTATTTCATTATTGTCATCAAGATGATGGACCCAGTTAACATTTTCATTGCCAGTGTCATCTTTGCCGCTATATTTGCTTTTAATTATTATCATTTTAACTTTTCATCAATATAGACATTGTCATGATTATACCACCGTCGTTGTCTTGTCTACTTCTATCATCTTTTGACGGGTAATGGACTGTATCGGGAGGGGGTTGTATAGCTACCAACGAGTTCGATGACGATGTCTGCTCAATGATACGCACGCCTCATCCGCGTCATATCTATCGCTTAGTGTGCATTATGATATGACATAATTATGGCGACCACAGCATAACGCTCATAAGTATAAGTGCAAGTCCCTCTCATCAATCTTTTTTTTTTTCTGGGCCACACGAGTCATAGGTTTTATAAACCACTCAATTACGTCAGTTGTGCAGTTTTTCTCTTGTTCTTCTATTGTTTGGAGTTTTGCTGTTGTTTTGTTTTTGTTCTGATCTCTTTCCGGAGGGGGGGGGGGGGGGGGGGCAGCGATAAATACCTACTCGCGAGGGACCCTCGTTGGCCGAGCAGCCGACTAAAACGCTTAATTTCCCGCCATTTATTATCTGAGGCAAAGAAAGGGATTACGCGTTGTTCGGCTATACTTCTTATCGATGTCACATTAACAGCGATGATAAATCTTCTTCCTTTCTGTCCAGGAGGATATGGAGAAGTTTTCCTAGGAAAGCTGCGAGGGAATTTGTTTTGTCTTGTCTTGTTTTGTTTTGTTTGTTTGATGGAGTCATTAAACGGAGTGGATTTATGCATTTGCGTATTCTTCTTTGGAATCGTTCCATTTTTTCCATTTTTTATATTTTAACGGGGGAGGGGGCAAACCATTTCATCTCGGGTTTTTCCCCTTCGGCACTCATGAATTACCAAAAGCTTTGGTTCGCCAGCCACGAGAAATATCTGGTCTTAACGACTAAAACAACTGCCTTAAAGAAGTTGCTATGAGCAAAACCAATTTAAATGTGATAAGAAAATCAGCAAGGATTGCATTGCATAGCAAGGGAAGAAGAAGAAGGATTTCCTCGCGATGAGTAGATCTGATTGCTGAATGGTGCCGTCTGAAAATGTCCCAGCTAAAATATGAATAGATACGCAACTTATTTTCAAAAGCTTTTTAATACGTCAAAACCATGAAAAACTGATTTTTTTTTCTGTTTGAATTCCGCCTTTTTTTCAAGAATTCAATTTTCCAATAACATTTATTTGGAAAGAAAGATATTATTCAGAGGGGTGAAGGTTCAGGTGTGATTTTCTTCAATTTGTCTCCCTTTACAGATTAAACTTATTAAGATCGCAACTGCTGATCTTTAAATTAACAAACATCCCGACTTGTTTGTTAATTTACAGATTAGCAGTTGCAATCTGAACAAATTACATGTTTGTTAATTTACAGATCAATAGTTGCGATCTTAACAAATTTAATTTGTAGAGGGAGACAAATTGAAGAAAATCACACCTTAACATTTTTGTCCAAACCTCCTTTTATTTCAAAACAAGAAAACACACAAAATACCACACACACATACGCACACACACACACACACCCACACACAAACACATAAAACGGGAATGAAGTCGGATTTGAAGAAATTTGCACTTTTTAGAAAGACACAGTCAAACATGCAGCAGCACGGGATCAGGCATTTAGATAAATTGTGATTATTTTAAAAGTGGCCGCTGAAGAACAACGAATGCATGAAAGTATCAAATAAAAGCAACCGGGGGTCCGAAGTCCATTGAGTCCATACCGGAGGGAGGACTCGGGAGGTAATGCGGATAAAGCACCCTGGCCAAGGGTACAACCTGTTCGCCCTGAGGACTCAAATCAATCAGGACCTCTGGATTGATGACCTGCGGTCTTGCCATTAACTGAATTTTGTGATCATTTTGTGATCACTTCATATCACCGCGTCTATTATCCCCCTTCCGTCACTAGAGCCACTAATAAACGTGATCTCATGGTTTGTTTATATTTGGGGAGGGTGGTTGGTTTCATCTTTTTTTTTTCTTTCATGGGGAATTTGTCTTTGAAATTGTGGGGAAAATGTTGGTGACAAATAAACACGAGACTAGTGGTACATTTGCCATTTCCTATGATTTGGGTGATGGCTTCAAGGATAAGCTGTCACACTTTGATCAGATCACGACACTTTGGCGAAAGGATGCGTAATTTCGTTGCGTTAACTTAATTTGCTCGACTTATATTTCTCTTGCAAATACTCACATAAAATAAACACAAACTAACAAAGACATCACCACTTATTAAAACACACACAAACACTCCCCCTCTCCCTCGCTGTATCTCCTGCTCGCACACACACACACACACACACACACACACACACACACACACACATACACGCACACTCACAAATACACAGGAACATACAGTAGCGCGAGGGCACCGGAACACACAGACATACAGCACTTTCATGGGGGAAAAAAAGACTTGTAAGAGGGAAGGGGGAACAGCCGCGTCAAACGCTATCCTGACTACGGCGACAATATTCCAAAGTTGACAGTGGCGGAGCTATCACTCTATTACTCGTGCACAGCCACTGGGAGTTGCCGGAGATGAAAGGAATTTAATGACACACTCATAGCGCACTGTATTTCTTATTAAAGCGGGGGCGTATGTAATGAAAGACGAATTGCCAATCACTTCGATAATTCATCGCGCCGATACCGCACTATCGCTCGTCTTCATCTTCGTAATCGCAAATTCCCCCGATGAAATTAATGGCACGAAAGGTCATGTTGTAGTCTGTTGTTGTTGCTTTTTTTTTTCTCTCTCTCTGTGGATCCTTGCCGGCACCTTTAATGTCGCCCATGTTTTTCATTACAGTGCTTGATATTGTATTTACTTTCAGGGGGAGGGAACTGGGAGGGGGGATCTCCTTCAAATCGTATCACCCTTCATTCCGTCTATATCACGTGATCACGCCCTACTTCATTAATCATGTCTCCCTCTGTCGGTTCTCATCAAGTCCTACTCCGTCTCGGTCCCTGTGATTAATACCTTGTTTCACACCCTTCTCGTCACATTTAGTGGGTGCACTTCGCCTGTGGCGCCTTAATAGACCATGAAAGCCTTCCTTGTAATCTTAATTCCCCCCCCCCCCTCTCTCTCTCTCTCTCTCTGAGTGTGTGTGTGTGCGCGCGCGCGCTCGCACGTGTGCGTGAATGTGTGAGTGAGTGTGTGTTCGTGTGTAATTTACTCTTTCACACGTTTCACGTGGGTGTATTGTAAACACGCACGCATTGGTGTCAAAAATACCCTACCTCAGCATCCTAAACAGTCAAGTTCACAACCTTCGCGATTTACTCTCCTTCCTCTTCCAAGAAAATTCGACTTTCCAATCTTGTCAAACAACCTTTGATTAATCCTCTTCACTTTTTAACCCCCAAGGCTTGGCGAAGCAACCAAGCAATTACAGGATGTATGTTTAATGACTATAGGAGAAAGGACTGGCAAATGGTAAAGCAACCAAATTAATATCAGTCAAAAGTTTTTTTCGACCAATCCTGTACGATATTTTTATTGACGTCACCCCCTCACTTCCTCGAGTAACCTTTTCAGTCCCGTTGGCATAATGTTCAGTACAATGTCAACAGGATCTTAGCATACTGGTCCTAAGAGACTTTAAAACACACATGTACACGCACACGAACGAATCCTCGCTCGCATCCACATAATTCTATACATGAATGTTTGACCGTGTTCTACCGAAGCTGAATATTACATCGTCTTTTTTTCTCTTTCATTCTCATAGAATAAGATGTCCTTATAAATGAAGCTCCTTGGTTGTACGACTGCCTTTTTCCGAGGACGACTGATCAAAGCAATTTCGCTTTCAGTTGTTCTCGTTCAACAAGACAAAAATATTCGCCGACTCATTTGAATGCGACCAAATGAAACCAAAAGATGTGTGTGTGTGTGTGTGTGTTTACTATTTCTGTCCTTGCATTTCTCTCTGTCTCTCTTTTTTCTATTTCTTTAGGTATAGAGTTTGATAATTTCTGACCTATCAGTTTATATGAATATAGACACACACACACACACACAAACAAACAAAAAAACTAGATCTGTCGTTTTTATGACTGCTGCATAGATGACATAAGTTTGAAGTTGATAGTCGAAGGACCTTTTTGAGTTAAAATCTGCACAACATTTGGGGAGAAATAAAGAAGAGACAGTACGGATACGTACCACGCAGAAAGGCAAGTAAGACACGCGCGCACACACACACGCACGCACACACACACACACACACACACACACACACACATACAAACTACATACCTATGCAAAGAGAGATAGCCCCTCAATGTCCCATCCCGATCGAAAAAGATTCGTATCAGTCAGCCTCAAAGCATCAATTCTCGTTCCAATTTCCCCTTCCCCGACTATTCTGACATGGTGACACCGGCCACTTAATACCCAACCCCCTCGGCACTTCGGATCTCCGCCATTAATTTACCCACTCCCAACAGACTACGAGCAAAGCCCGCTTTTGTATATATTGTATAGGTGAACATATTTTGCGCATGAATAATTTGTCGTTGCGTTCTTCCGCGCTGGGTACATTTCTACTTGAATCAGTTCGGTGCACGCATAGTGACATGTAGGACTATATAACGCATATCTCTCTGACATTTTGCCCTTAAAAACATGCCTTATAATGATAACTATTGGCACTTTTGCATACCAATATTACAGTGTGTTAATGTTCCACTCCTCTCTAGTTTGCTTTAAAAAAGTAATTTTCTTCTTATTTTTCTTTGGCAGTTGCTTTCATTACTTTTAGGGGTTTTGCGAACCAAACATAGACGGACCGGTGAATTAAATGGCATTGGTTTTCAGTATGTGAATATTGTTTCAGAATGTGTGTGTGTGTGTGTGTGTGTGTGTGTGTGAGTGTATATGATTATATTCAAACTACACTTCATAATCTCCCGCATGGCGCTGGTTTGTTGAGCTCGAGCGAGACAAATTTCCAGTTATGATATTTCGATAATATTTGTTTGTTTGTTCGTTTGTTTTTAGAAATCTTCTGCGCAGACTGTTGGACACAGACATTTCAATCATTTTCAGAAACATAACGAGCAACAGCCGACATAGGGATTCGAACCAGAGACCTCGAGATTGAGAACCTCCAGTCCCACCCACTGAACCCCACCGAGCCTTGGGATTTAATGAGTGCCAGCGATGCTTTTATTTGCTACACACCACGCGGCTTTGGTAATGTCTCGTGGAGTTCTGAATTGGAAAGCAAAGGTTGAGACAGATCACAGTAGGTCTACTTTGATTACATTTTAACTGCAATTTGGAACCACTTTCCCAACAAAGAAATAAATTACAATTCTGGCTAATCCGGTGGCTAATCTACGTTTTGGATCACAAGTCTGAGAAGCCCTAATTGTAACCAACTCCTGCTTGGATGCCGTAAATATTTCATTGCTTTGTAGCCTGTGTATTTCATATAATGTTCACTCTTGAGAAAAATAGAAACATTTAAACAGTATTTCCCCTCTATTTCTTGGCGAAGGAACCACTCAAACAGGCACACAGATATGCACATGTGGGACTACACATGTGATATGACCCAGCAAACGACTGATAAAACTGCATACAGAAGCTTTAACAAAACCTCAAACGACCAGAGACTAAACCACTTTTCAAGCAAGAGAAGCTACTACACAGCCTTAAAGTGCTCCCACAATGCATGATGGAAACAAACAAAAAAAGGGGGAGAGAAGAATAGTAAAAAAAAAAAAAAGTTTGTATAGGCAACCCCCCATGCAATATTCCAAACGAAGAATTCTTAGTGCAACGTAGTATCCGTTAATGACGTCTGGCAGAGACGAATTCAAATAATACTTTCGAGAAAAACAAATACCGCTGATATTGGCCTAATCACGGTCGTGCAACTGCGTAGCCGCCGCCAAGGCAAGTCGAACTTTTGCCTTCTTTATCTTGCCTCTTTACATGTTCATCATATTGTGAATGCACCGTGCAGACTCACGCTAGAACGTGTATCAGCCCGCTGTGCGCTCCCATGCGCTGGCTTGGACACGATGTTCGAATGGACGACGGGCGGATCCCGAAAGATCTCCTCTATGGGGATACTTGCTCCGGGATCACGAGCCGCTGGAGGACCCACCAGCGGTTCAAAGATGCCCGCAAAGAGATCAAAAGGCCCTGAACATCAAACTGAACAACTGGGAAGAAACAGCCACCAAATGAGCGATTTGGAGGTCGACAGCAACAGACGGGCTCCCCACGACCGGTGAGTTAGCTCAGTCGGTAGGTAGCGTGTCTGTCTCACAATCAAAAGGACCCCGGTTCGATTCCCACTGAGCAATGTTGTGCGTAATCATACTATCCCCTCTAGCAAGAGGCAAAACACTCTGTTCCTCGGATAGGACTTAAAATGGAGGTCCCGTATTTGAGAGAGTCACAACTCATGCACGTAAAAGATCCCGCTTCCTTTATTCATCGCAAAGAGCATGGTGTTTAACCCGGTGTGTGGTTCGCCTTACATCCAACTTTCCCGCCTTGGAAGATCAGCATTTTCAGCTGAATATGGGCTATCCAGCCATTTTCTCAGATGGAAATGAAACGAACAAACAAACGTCACGCACAACTTGTCTATATTCACCTTGGGCAAACGCTGCTCATCATATCAACGACAGGTCAAGCTTTGAAAATTCACTTGATGCGACGGCTGGAAGTGGACCTGTCTGATATCTTGAGAAAACATGTGTCCACAGATCAGTTCGTAATATATGATGTCCATAAGTGTTGCATTCTTCCCCAAACATTTTGACATGTTTCCCCATTTAATTAGCCTGACAAGACTGCCCGCGGTACAATATTTCTACCAGGAGTGCCAGTCGCCATTATACCATCTGTCCAATGGTATGTGGGAGGGAGTAAAATGGTGGGAATCTGGCATGGGTGAAAGTGATGTCTCGAAGGTAAACGAGGATGCCTCTGTCTGCTTGGAGGCAAAATGGTAATCGACAGATGTTCCTTATTGATAAGGTCACTTACACCCATGCGCTATATGGGACAGATCACTTTGAGAGATAGTTCTAATGAGCAAAGCCATTCTCCCCCACAATTCTCTCTCATTCTCTCTTTCTCCTTCTCTTTCTTTGTTCTGAATTGTGGCTTAAAGTCTGCAATGACACACCCCACCCCCATTTCATCGTCGCCGTCACCACCAAATGAACGCCTCGACGGGCCGGCATCTCGTCTTCCCACGCACAGAGTGTGGGTGTCTCGAAGGCAGCACTAAGGGGAACAAACTCTATATCTGCCGCCGACATCCATAGTAATATCCCTATAATCCCACTTTTTAAGAGCTATGCAGGTTGCCCCCCCCCCCCCGTCCTTATATCGTCTACTAGTACTTTTTTTTTCTTCTATTACCGAATGTCATGTTAGAATCTGTTACTAGTATATAGGCAGGCTGAGGCTGGTGGCAAAAAAGTCCCCACCAAGTACATAAGGTGCAAAAAGAAAGTTTGGAGTCATTTCTCCGTTTTCTTGGTGTGTTTGTCTCTTTTTTTCTTATCTTTTGGACTTTGCTTTATTTTTGCCTATATTTTCTTTTATTTATATTCCCCATCTTGGTTTTGCAATTAGACGACTCTTGGCGCAGAGACTCCAAGTCCAAGCATGTTAGTTATTGTGAAACTATTGTTGTGACATCGACGTTTTTCCTTTCTTTCTGTCCTTTTCTGCTTCTTTTTGAGATCGGTGTCAAGTTTAGGAAAACATCACATTCTGCACTTCATTGTGAAGCGTTCTCATCGCTCTCTGCGTACATATCAAAACAGAAGCGTCTCCAAACATGTCGTTATAAGACTGAGACTTCTAAACAAGGTTGCGGCTTGCGTTACACAGAGAGACTATCACGGCGCGTTCTCAAGTTTCGCCGAATCAACGGTCTACTTCTGGCTCGGATCTATTCATTGCGTCTGTCTCAGAAGGCTTCATCGGAGACTTGAATTGTCGTCGGCGAAGAAAAAAAAACAGAAAAAGAAAAGAAAACAACCTCTGATTGAAGTCATGGATACGCAATACCGAACGTTGACCCTTTTTGTGTATATGCATCTGGTGGTATACCATTACATTACAAACACATGTAACGGTCGTTCTTATAAACACATAAACATTAGAACCACGATGAGCATAGAACTATTGAAAGAAGCATGATTACAAAACAAATTACAAAACCACAACCAATCTACACACTCACGTAAACAAGAAATTATCATTCCACAGTCTATATTGCCTTTTTCCCTCGGAATATATGATTTGTTACTGTACTTGCATTGACTTGTAGAAAAGAAAATACAGCGCAGAAACCAAACCAAAGAAAACAAAACAAGTTGTACGCGGAGGAGATGAAAAATACTGATTAGAGCAGTATTCTATAGCTTATGCCCTGCATTAGTTATTATCTGTCCGTCGGTCTGCGGTTCAACAGACATCATCGTTTCAAGGCAGACAAGCACAATATTTTGTGTTTGAGTGTGTGTGTGTGTGTGTGTGTGTGTGTGTGTGTGTGTGTGTGTGTGTGTTTGTGTACGTGTTTTTTTCTCTCTCTGTTCCGCTGTTCTCTCTGTTCATCTGCAATATAAGCATAATGATTGTTAATGTACAAATGCACACTTTTACTGTATTTTTGGTGAGATGTGTTTTGTGCGTGTTACCACAAAGTATTCTTTTTCATTTTGTTTTTGAGAAATAAGAAAATAAACAACACTGAAAGTGAAAACTTTTAGAGCTGGTGTAAAATGTGCACTAGCTATTGACGCTGTGGAGTATACTCTCTCGTTTCTGTTTTCCGAACAGAGATGTGTTTTGAGATTTCCCCGTCTGTGTCCAGTACTTTTGAACTCCTCTCGAATTCGTGGAAATACCGTGGTCAGGGGAATTCCCTGAGTACCTCTATCTACAAATGTAACCCATTGCCCCTACTAAACTGGAGGGTTAATATAAATTCTATGGGGTTCTGAGCCTCGGAGCGAACGGGGTAGGCCACCTTTGTCCGGAACCCTATTTCGCTCTACCAGGGGAAAAACTAATGTGTTCAAGCAAAATGGCAAGTGGTGACAAGGTCATGCAGTAAATCTCATTAGCTGAAGCTTCGTCAACATTTTCATATTTCATTCGCGTGGATAGTTTCGCTTTTCGTTGCCCGTTGTCAAAAATGGAAACGGGAAAATGGAAAGTGGAATGATAAAAAAAAATCAACGCAATTATCAACGAAGCTGTACCAACGAGTTTGATGCTAGCTTTCTATTATCTATATACTGTGCTGTGTCGGCATGGAAAACAGATTTTCAGTCCCAAAGACAGGCCAGCTCCCCCGGTCAGCTCTTTGTGTTGCGAATCTGTTACTTGAGTAAACAACATAGTACACAATAGAGATCGCTAAACAAACCAGAAATACAAATTTGCTTCACTAAAGTAATACGTTTTATTGTAGCGCAAACATGAACCATGGGAAACAATGGGAAAGAGTAAAAAAAAAAAAACTGCCAGAAGAAAGCACTGGAAATAAAAAAACGTGCAATTTTGCATGTTTTTGATGACTGCAGACAAGGTAAATCGGACAAAAAAGTAAATTCATCGTCGAAAGTTTTTTTTTTTTTAATTTTCTGATGGCTATAATCATTCCCTTTTTCAATTGAGTAATAATGGGATGAACATGATTTAGGAATCATTAATCACTGTGGTATAGTAGACATTCTACATCCATGACTTCTAATGGGAAGTCGTGAGTCTAAATCTCGTCAAGTGCCTAGACGTCCTCGGACAAAATGTTTTCAACCACCATATCTCTCTCTACTCGGGTGTGTACGTGGCAAAAAGGGTAATGGTAATGACAGGGCCCTCTGGTTGAGCAGAAGGGAACACTGAAGAGATAACCCTGGATAAAGAAGGCCATTATCTCTGTTATCAAAAAGACATACATGTAGTCATTCGGAAGAGGTTACTGGCATTATTCTTTCCGTGTTCATAAGACGTCATTGATGGGTCATTATTTCCTTCAGGCGGTGCAACAGATTCATCATCAAGTTGATAACCAGGCATGAACGTTTCGCTCCTGCTGTATCATTAATGTCTCGTACGATAACTATTTGCGCTGTACTGAGAATACTCTCCTTCAACGCGGGCGTGACAGTGATTGGTGATCCATACATTGGTGTTCTTGGCCCAATTTTCGCGCGTCAGTAAACTAATCTCCCGCGCCTTAATGATCAACCGTCAGCGTTCTGATTTGAATACTTAGGTCAAGAAAACCTCGGTCAAACTTCTTGCAGAGTCAATAATTAATCCAACATCACACGTCAGGGACTGGGACAAGTACATTGAAAATCACATTGACGGGGAAAAAAACCCCAATCCCCCCCCCCCCCCAAAAAAAAAAAAAGGTAGGTAAGGAACGCCGAATGCACACCTGCTAAACGTATGACGTTTTCTCGTTAATGTCAAACGCACGTTCCCACATTGGATCTTTGGCGCCAATCAGTTATTCGCAAATGTCTCCAGATGCCTGATTCTCCCTCTTCTTCCCCCTCTCTCCCTCCCTCCCTCTCTCTTCATTTCTTTCTTTCTTTCTCTCTCTTACTCTCCTCTCCCCCTTCCCGAACTTCCGTTTTCCTCGGGGCTACATCTCTCCCCGCACTCAGTACAACCCACGCTACACGTTTCGTAACACGGATTTCGCAGGCGGGGAGAAGAAACGGAGAGAAAGAAGAAAGGGGGGGGGGGGATGAAGGGGAAAAAGTTGTGTTATGACTCGCCCACGGCGGTTGTCGCTAGTAATGAAACCGCGATTGACGACGTGGTCGAAACACCCTTCGGGCAACAACCAGTTTGCTTATATACTTTCACTGGCTCTCAAGAGATGCGAGCTGTCCTCTCTTGAGAAAATGTATGTATGTATGTATGTGTGTGTGTGTGTGTGTGTGTGTGTGTGTGTGCGTGCGTGCGTGTGTGCGTGAGAGAAAGACGGGGAATAGAAAATAAAAGATAGAGAAAACAAAAATTGGTCAATGGTTATATCTTTCTCTCTCTCTTACTTACATTGCGTTTCATTCATTGGTTTTGCAACTTTTTCATGAACGCAAATTTTACAAAGAAATATAGGATTACATATCCATGATATGAAAGTAAGACGACATTTTGACGTCATGATGATAACATAACAAAAGCTTGTCAAGATCAATAAGAAATGCAAGGGCTATTTAATTTTACAATGTTTCTTATGTTCGAAAGGCTTGCAGGGGTTGACACAAAATGCAGGACTTGAAGTGCGACAATTCCCTGTATCTACTTGTAAACTTAAACAAGGAAAATGCACAAAGAAATGCATATGATTTATAAGTGAAATATTGAGCAAAGACAATGAGATTTCACGGAATCCCATTTTTCACTCAATTTTTTACTTACTTGTAAACTTAACACGTTGATCACTCCTTGACTAATAAACAGAATTCAATCCATTCACGGGTGTGTGACTACTTTGGCGCATCAAATCAATCAATCAATCCAATCTATTAACCATAGTTTTCTTCTCGATAAGGTTTTTGATTTTTGATATCATGGGCCCATTTTTTTTTTTTTTGCAATTGATTGACAAATTGCCCTACATTACATCGACGTAAATAAGCACTGAATTGATCAGCGTTTCAGCAGTAGCGCTGACAAAAGAAATCATGGGCATACATACTCGAGCAGGATTCGAACCTACGACCTCCTGATCTCCGGACAGGCGTCATCTCCACTAGACCACCGAGCTTCCGCCCGCCAGCAAGTGTTGGTTCTATATTGTTCTTATAATAAGCTTATAATAATCCTTATTTACGTCGATGTAGGGCAATTTGTTAAACAGTTTCAATGAAAACATCTCGACTGAGGAGAATTTCATGAATTTGAATGGGCCCCTTTTGTGAGTATTTTTTTAATCTAACACCATTTCGGTAGGGCAGAAATTATGTTTCCTACTCTGAGTATCAACCACAAAAACTATTCTATTGCCTTACTTAACGCATATGCACATGCAAATGGTCAAATGATATATGATATATGATATATATTAATTTTCAGTTCAGTTTCAGTAAGTTTCAGTATGTGACTCCATATACTTTATCATTATTCCTTGAAAATGTCTATCGTCGAAAATTTGGAAGATTCCATGTATACTTAGTTTATATTTCATTGTGTTTTATGATTTGTGTCAATATTTTGCGTTAACCAACTAAAAAAAAATGTAGAATGCTTCCTCATACTGTCATATACATACTATACACATGTGACTGTTGTGTGTGTGTGTGTGTGTGTGTGTGTGTGCGTACATACACTGCAAAAAGTCCGATGTTAAATAGTGAACACCGAGCTGGTGTTAAATTTTCGGTGCTCATTTATGGTGTTAGATTAACACCTCCGGGTGTCATTTCCAAATTTTGAACTGTTTTTTGAAGAGTTTCTTAGTAACTGCACTTCTTGTTGATTTTTAATTTAAACAAGACGATCAAGAATTTTACATTAAAATACTAGATTTTTGAAAAAATGTGAAAATAAATTTACACCAAAGTAACACCAGCTGGTGTGGTCTCTTATTGAAGCTGGACGGGTGTTAAACCATTGATATTAACACCAACAAATATCAAATCAACACCATGTGGTGTCATTTTTGAATTAACACCAGTACAGTGTCAAAATAACACCAGGTACAGTGTCAAATTAACACCACGAAGTGTCAAGTGAATACTATTCAACACCATCACAGTGCATTTTTAACACCTGTGGGTGTGGTCCTTTATTGAAGTTTGATCGGTGTTAGATTTAACACCCGTGGTGTTAAATCTAACACCGATGTTTTTACAGTGTAGATATATAAATCATATATCATTATGGTGAAAACATTACAACTGTCTGTGATGAAAATGGTTCGGTCTTCTTCATGGATTCTAACATGATAAACGGTCAAGAATATATGTCCAGCATGTTCAGTATCGGCATTAATCTATCCAATTGGTGCACATCACGGCATTCCAACATCGGCGATGGTTTATTGGTGATGGATTGCGTGCATAGAGCACAAGGGAGCGTGCCCACGCGCTATTGATATGTAGAAATCAAATTATTCGTAAGAACCTTTTTAGACTTTTTAGAGTTCGACCTAGCGTGGTCATTCAAGTTTTAAGAACCCTCTGGTGCATTTCAAAATGCGTCAGAGTAATGCAAAATTTCATCGTTGAAGAAAAGACATTGTCATCTGATTTCTTCTTCTTTTAAACTCCAGAAATTCTTTTCCCCCCATCGTTGCGAAACTGTAATGGAAGATTATGCTCCATAAAATGCATTCAGTAATATTCCCTAGCCGTACCTGTCCTTATAACTCAGCAGGATTTGAAGCCATGCATTCCTCGTAAATGTGCGCCACCTCAGTTTCTCAGCTTCATAATGCGCAGTCTGGGGAAAAGCAGACGGTTGAAATGGGTCTTCTTCTTTTTTTCTTTTTAAAATTTCTCCAGCAGAGATACAATTTTGCATCCCTGACCGGTAACCATGACAACATGACTATACGCTAGTTTCATCATTCGACAATAATATCAAGCATTCCAGATTAAAGCGTCATGATCATAATTCATCGTGCGTCATTAAAACATCGTTATCATTATTATTATCATCATTATTCGTTAGAGTGTTCGTATTTTGGAGAAAATATTGTGAATGTGCCATCTCGTGAGAGACACCTTCTCGAACTTTAAATAAGCAATGGGCTATACTCAGAACTAGTCGTGGGTATAGAGTGCTTCGGGAGGGGAACGGAGATTGTCGTAGACTGTTCGGACAACGCATAACTACTGAGTATTACGGTTACGCACACACGCACACACGCACACACACACACACACACACACACACACACACACACCCTATATTTCTTGATATGTCATGTTAGATATTTAGAGAATATCTCCTATTAAAGGTTCATACTGAGTCATAAAAGGACACCATGATATAAATCATTTCAACAAATCAGTTTTTTCAAAAACGCTCTGACGTCATCATTCCTAAGATGGCGCTATATACACTGTAACGTTCAGCATCAAAATGAAGGTTTCGTCATTTCACTTGAAAACAGTGTCTTCTGTATCATTTCAAGTGTCTAAGAATCTTTTCCTTGTGATGCACAAGTGCACGTGACTCCGTGACTCATCTGCAAACAACGCAACATGAATTCCACTGTTGACTTTAAAATCACTTTTCCGCAATTGAGAACCACAATAGTCCCGACCAACTTCATTAAAAAAAAAAAAGGGGGGGGGGGGGTTTCGATAGCATCTTACTGCCTAGGGAAGTATGAATATACATGTATATATATATATATATATATATATATATATGTGTGTGTGTGTGTGTGTGTGTGTGTGTGTGTGTTTAATTATATATAGCAATAATGATGTCACAATAGAGGAATGCATTAAATGCCAATTGCCTTGATTTTAATTCAAAATCCGAATTTTCGTGGGCCTCCCCCTTCGTCAGGGATGAAAGTGCTAATATATATACATATACAGTGTAAATGTTACAATAAACACCTTTCTGTCAATGCATGCATACACAAAATACGATCAAAATAATGATTGTCAAACATAGGCTTACAGTATGCATTATAGCACGCAAGTATAATTGTTTATGGTGAACGCCATAATTTAAAAGCACTAGTCCCCTTCTCCATCACACACACACTGCCACACACACAGATATAAATACTCCACCGCAAGTGCTATGGCACATTGTACTGTTCATGAATTATTCCTGGTTTATGGCTTGAGGCAAACTGATATGTGTCAAATTTTATTGAGCGCTTGGCGTTGACGGATACATGATATCAACAACCGTTTCCCGCGCGTACTTCGGTCGTCCGTATTTATACTTGTGAACACTGTGCCTGTTAGTCAGTTGTTGTTGTTGTTTTTTATCTCTTTCTTTCCTTGTTTCGTGTTACGAATCAAATCATGGACTCAACAAAAGGTGCATGAAAAAAATGAAACATGTATACTTCAATGCATCGGGGGATTGCCCGAATTTAAAGGTCGCATATCCCTTCTGCAAACGTCACGAAATTTCGCATGGTTGAAGACGAATGTCTCCTAACATCGTGTATAAAATCTTACGGTAATAAACCTCCCAATAATATTGTTAAAAAGTATATAGTATATATATTTATAGTATGAATAAGAATAAAAAAAAACTAACACTATGCCATTTCAGGTGAGGTTCTCTTTTTGTACCAAGAATAACGGTTTTATTTCATTTTACTTTATTTATTTATTTATTTATTTTTTGGGTGGGGGATCCGAATAGATTAATTGGAAATCTATTGCATTGTTTTCCCCTTCATCAGAAAGAATTCTCCGGTTTTATCTTCCCGAAGAAAGGTCTGAAGTACTTATACCTCTACGATATACCAGCTTTAAATGAAAGGAATCTATTTTTTTTTTTTTTTGGGGGGGGGGGGGGGTTGCAAAAGGGATACAAGGATTTTAAGCGCGTTGAAGTTCTTCTTCTCCGCCGCCGCGGCGGTCCCTCATTCAGAACTCATTGAGACTTCACATTACCATACTGTAATTCAAATACTGTAAAAAACGCAGACAAGAAAGAATTCGCTGAGTTTTGCGGAAAGTAAAATTATATACTTTCCTCGTTGGAGTTTTTTTGGAGCATAAGAAAACATCAACTATCTCAGTAGATTTGTTGGAGCATGAGAAAACATCAACTATATACACTCAGTAGCTTCGGTATCACTAGCGTTTCTGCGCATGAGCCGGCTAAGCCTATTTATCCCTCCTGAGTCGGGTCGTGTCCTGCGAGAATATGAGGACGAGGATTTTTGATTTACTGCCAAACACCGCAATGAAACAGCCATCGGCCCTGATATACTGCATATTACCCCGACAGTGTTCGTAATATCATGTCAATATATCTGTCCCTAGAGTGGCTAATAGAGGCACGGCTCTGTCAGATAATAGGAGGGCGAAAACAAAATTAAGAGAGGGAGAGGGGAAAGAGAGAGAGAGAGAGATGTGGGAGGGTAGAGCAAGGAGAAAGAGAATACAGAACGCAGACGGTAGATTATTACCGGAAATTTTGCATTTGATTCGTATGCATAGCGCCCAAGAAAAAAAAAAGTGCATTGAAATGTCATAGGTATCAATCCGCGCATTCCTATACGCACAGTCGATGCACGGCCGGTATCTGTAGAGAGAGAGAAAAAAAACGTCATGCCTGCGTGCGCTGTTCGTTCATCACCATTATCTCGTGCGTTGCCTCCCTTTCACTGTTCTATAAAACTTGCTTATGGCGTTGACGATGACTTTACTTGAACTTGCAAAAATGGGAAACCGCGGAAGCCGCGTGAGTTTAGCGAAGGGTGCTATGGGAGAACGGATAAACCACCATGAAAGCACACACACACACACACACACACACACATGCAAAAGCAACAACCGCAACGAATCAACAAACAAACAAACAAACGAAATAAATAAAGGAACACACAAAACAAAAACCAACGTGAATGCTAGCCTTGATAGAAAAATAAAAGATTGATGTATCTTTCTTCAAAATAAATGACACTTAACAGTGCCTAACGACTGGTTTGGGCAGACATTATATCCTTCCAATACACCCCCCCCCCCACGCCCAGAAAAAAAATAGCTAAAAGGAAAGTACAAAACTATTTTGTTTTTTTCAACAACAAGCTTTCACGGAAGAGAAAAGATATCCTAGTTAAGACACTGGTCAATGGACTAAAACACTCTTCAAAACTGACATTCCTGCGTTCCCTCAGAGCGCATAATGGCTATCAAACCACACACACACGCACACAATTCCTGCATTCCCTCAAAGCGCATAATGGCTATCAACCACACACACACACACACACACACACGCACACAAGCAAATCAAACCTGCGAACACGGTAACTGCAAACCTCACGTATTTCATGCCTGTCAAAAGGGATACAGGGATAAACATGGATTTATTAAAGAGAAACTGCACCTTGTTTGCAGATCTTCCTATATCTAATGACATTTATCAGAACATTACATCCACCAAGGTTACCTTCAGTTTTGATATGATGGCGTGATACCGTGTACAAAGATTTGATTTTGCTACGTGTTACCCCTTCTATTTCTAAAGGAAAGATTGATGTTACACTAAATTTTACGTCATGTACAAGTTAATACTCTCAATGGAGCAAAATCAGATTTTGAAGAAACGTCTGCCATTTTAATCTGATTTCTCTTTATTCATTAACGGGGAATTGGTAACACTCCAAAGTGTTTATACCATATTTTTTTATATGTAAAAAAAAAAAATACTATCGGACTTCCCGCAACACGATAACTTCGGAAACAGAGAATCAATCCCAATGCAATTTGAAGGTATAAAACTATAACTTATTACCTACATCTTACATCCGATTTGCTTTAGTGGTCAAAGAGAAATGATGATCTTTGTAGAGCATGTCAGGAATCCCTTCCCTCCAAGATTTGTCCATTGTGTTCACAGTACTGTTCCAAGAGCATCAAAGTGCTGAACTTGGAAGAAACGGACCCATTACATGCTTTTCAACGACCCACGTTTCTCTATGACCACTCAACCAAATTGAATGGGGTTTTCTGAAAATTGTAGGTGTAGGAAGTTATAGTTTCATACCTTTAAATAGTATTCAGATTGTTTACTCATTTTGAAAGTTATCGATGCGGAAATCCGATTGTACTTTTTGGGGGGTCAAGAATTCAGGGAATGAAGATATATCACAAGTTTGAGGAAATTGGGACCATCCGTTTCATGTGACACCATCGCTGGAGAAGACAACAACAATTTGTGTTGTCACAATAGCATAACGATACAATGAAAATTTAAGGAGAAGTCAATATTTCTTTTTCCTGGCATAATGAAAGAGGACTCGACTTACCTCTATCAACAGGAAGGGGGAATGAATTCATTTTCAACACATGTCAGTATGATGAAGTCGGAGAAATGTGTATGGGTTTTATTAGGGGGCTAAAAAGAAGTTTCAGTATTCTTATTCGGCGATGGAGGGAACGAAACTTTAAAACTATTCATTTACTTTCGAACGAAGTCGTGCGATTTTCCTTGAATTTCACTGATGTGTTTTGCTCATATTGCTTCATGCAATCAATCCTTCCACACACATATTTCGGGGTAAATGTCCCTTTAAACCAACTTGGAACTGCACTTACAGGACTAAACTCTTTCCACAGGATAAGAAATATGCGTCGAGTCACAATATTTAATATTTTGACACCCGTTGCTACCTTCTAGATTCTGCATACAGAAAAATGCAGAAATAGAACAAGAATATAGAATGAGGACGTAACATGAAGTGGAAAGCATCTTGAAATCAACGAAATTGAAGGAAAAACGAGATAATTCTTTCCAAATTTGTCTTGCCAGGAATCAGTGAACTCTGAGGGGCCTGCTCGTGTTCTAACCTTTTGCAGATTCGACATAGTGTTCCACAAGATGGGTATACCAGTGATTACCGGGTAACGCCATAGTGAGAAAACAGTGAGAAGATTGACCTTTTCCGGACACACGGCAGCTCTCATTCACCCCTCTCCTCTTCTGTCAATCCTCTCTCTCTCTTTCTTCTCCTGACCCCCTTTCCTTTTCCTACCCTTGTCTTCTTCCCTCATCCTCTCCCCTCCCCCTTCCCTATATCTCGTTTACTATCCCGAACCGGATATTGAAAAAGTTACTGTAGCATGCTATATCCTGTGGAATCACAATCTTGTTCCCGCAGGAATTTGATGATGTCGTTTTTTCTCTTTTTCATTCTTCTTCTTCTCTATCTGTGAAAAAAGTTAACCCAGCACGCCAAAAAAAGTTCAAGGTTAGAAATCTCTACGGAAGATCTCGCGCGGAGAGGAGAAAGAGTGGAAGTAATGGCTCGATCTTTATCGCGAGAGCGATGACGAGACAAAAAAAAAAAAATTACGGAGGGCCGCAGTTGAGTCTTACCCAGTCTCTATCACTCTTTAAGAAATGTTTGTGGCTTATCAATAGACTGATGTTTGTTCTAATGAAATATGTAACGAGGGTAGGGAATTAGGGGGTACTGAATAGTAAAGGCTGATCCAAAACACCGCGCATCGTAAGTAGAGCGTGATAGGGCACCAGTCTTTATAGGGAGGTAATCATGTGGACTGAACGCATCATTCAGATTTTTTTTTTTTTACTGTACTTTCAAAAGGTCTCGCATAATAGGTCTGTGAGTGCATTCTATTATGCGTATGGAGCGTGTTCGCCTGCGCGCGTGCTTTTTTACATAGTTAATATCATATATTAAAAGAGATGGAAGGGTTTGTATTACAATGTAAAAGTACCAAAGTGAATCTGTGCAAACAACGTTGTTTTTGGTTGTTGTTTTTTGCTTGGACATGTACATGAATGTATGTGTATGCATGAGTATATTTGTGCTTTGCGCACAACTTTTGTACAGCAGTCTTGGGTTATTTTTACTTAAAGCTACGGGCACTCACAGCTTAATCATCAGTCAACCTCGCAGCATATCGAAGTTTATCATTATACAGGTGTAGCTTCTTATACGTCAGGTTTTCAGATGCTGCTTTGTAAAACAACTGGGTACGAGATATTTGTAATCATCTATTCATTACTTTATATGGACTAAAGCACACTTCAGCACACTAAAGCACAAATTCAGTGACTTAAGTGGTCTGTTCAGTCGGTGTCTATACTGTCAATTTAGAATATCTCCGAGAACCAGTGCATGCTTCTTTTCTTAGAAGGGGAAACTTTTGTTTTCCTATAGTATATGCCAACGTCGAATTGTATTTGATGCCTCAGTACCCCATCCTCCCCTCCCTCCCCCCCCCCCCAAATAAAAAACAGGGGGGAAAAGGGAAAGCAAGATGTTTAGATAACGTCGGACCGTATGATTCGCAGTGGCACTGACGTGGTACGTTATCCTCGAGATCAAACGAGCTAAACTTAGCAGTGTCCTCGACGAGTACTGCGATCCGGGCATTTGGCATCTTCCTGTGGTAGGCCTATAACTTCAGAAAGAGAGAAATAAGTGCGCGCGGGGGGGGGGGGGGTTGGAGGAGATGGGGAGGTGGCCTCGGTGGCAAAGCGATATGAAAGGGGGAACTGTAGACAAAGCACTTAAACTTAGAAAATTCCAGATCTCGGTGTTGACCGTGACAACAGGCTGGATGTTCAACGCGGCTGAGGAAAAGCTGAAGAAAAATTACAAGCCTCGCAATTAACCCTCGTCAGTACAAATGCCAGTCTGTTGAAAGTAAAAACAAGACAGACCTCTCCTTCCCTCCCTCCCTCCCTCCATCCCTCCATCTCTCTCTTCTTTTTTCTCTTTCTCCCTATCTTTATCTTTTTCTCTGTGTCTTTCCGTGTTCTTAAGAGCAAGTTTGCTTGTCAAACAAGCTGAAAATTGAACGGCGGGTTTGGGCTCGGCATTCTCCAAGGCGCACACTCCACTGGAGCAATGGAATGCTACGTGAGCGTGAAATGGAGCTCGGCACGAAACGCGGATGGCGGTGATGCGACGGGTAACGCAACAAATTTTCGAAGTAGATGCCAACTCAAAACGAAAAAACTAAAAGAGTGATGCCGGGACTAGCAGAGACTAGTGGTTGTGGGCGTGGGTTAGGGGTGGGGAAATGCAGAAAAGAGACTGCTTCAATAATCATGGACATTATGTGTAGTTTATATTCCTGCCTTGTTTCTGATCATTTGTGAAAAAAGGTTGGTTTTCCTTTGATATATCTAACAAGGCTTATCTTTGCTGATGCTCTCCTTACTTTAATGAGTGCGTGTATGTGTGTTTTTGTGTGTGTTTGTTTGTATATATATATGTGTGTGTGTGTGTGTGTGTGTGTGTATTTACATGGATGATATCAGCCTCACTTATTATTGCATTTTGTCGTTAGTACGCCACTGTCCTTGAGTTTGTTCCTTTTCTTGAGCGATTTCAAATTTATAGAAGCTGGAAGATGTCATGATAATGTGTGAAAAGAAATTACATCTTAGGTAGATATGAACCTTAACTTGTGCAGGATGAGCAACATCCTGTTATACCACTGAGAACATACACAGAGAACCCGGCTATACGGACATGACAGAGTTGACTTTGCACCTTAATTAGGAGAGATCGTTGCACCAGTCCTGTATAGAGAAGGAAACGTTTAGAACTGTCAGGAGTCGTCTGGAAATCGAATGAATCTATACCATTTATGCCCTTTATGTGACTAATTACTGTGAATTTTGTTTCAAAGATGAGCCGCTGCTTTGCGAATGAACAAAAAAAAAAGAGGGAATGGTTACGAAACGCCGCTTGTAAGATCACTTTCTTGGCTGCGGTTAAAGAATGACAGATGTCGAATGTCCAGTCAAGCAAGATGAGAAGATGCGTTGGGCCTCCTCTCCATCTCCCCCCCCCCTCTCTCTCTCTCTCTCTCTCCATCTCTCCCCCTCTCTCCCTCCCTCTGTCTCTTTCTTTCTCACTTTCTCTCCCTCTATCTCTCCTTCTGATCTCTCTCCATCTCTCTGCTCCTAGACATCACTACTTCCAGGGCCGTTACGTCTCCACCAACCTCTCCTCCTCCTCCTCCTCCTCCTCCTCCTCTTCCACACCTCCTCCGATCCTCTTCAACCTCATCTTCATCTCCTCCTCCCTCCTCTCACACCTGAGAAGACAGATGGAGCGTGTATCCTTTCCAAGGTTTTTAGAGATTTTTTCCGCGTATGTATTTCTCTTTTCTTTTGCTTTGCGGAGGCTACCATTGTGATGATGCAAACGTATGCGTTGGCATGGCAACTCTCAGGTACGCACCATCAACGAAGGGTGATAGTCACCGCGCTTTGAGAAAAAAGCGTTATATGGAATATTTCATGGATAACTGTGTGCCATGCATTGTGGATCTCGCTGCATTTCTCAACAACGTTTTGCAATTCAAGGAGAATACAATTTGTTATCTAAAGCTGGTGCATGTATCTCTAGAATTTCTCTTTCTTTCTTTCTTTTTTTTTTTGCAACGCTGTTCGTACTAGTTTTCCTTTGGTCCAAGGATATTAGATAGCTTCTTTGTTTCTTTTGTTCATCTTTTGTTAACTTGACAGACATCTTAATTCCTTTGCAAGACCGAGAAAGCGTACTTGGTTCGTATTCATCCGTTTAAAAAAAATGTTAGAAATTTGTTACCGCAGCACATGATGTAGATACGGATTTACTGAATTCTTAACATCTTGACAGTAAAACGCTTAGCGTGGCATAGATACAGGAAAACAAATCTTCGGAGAATCAGTTTCGTCAAAAACCCCTTAACGTTGTGGCAGACGGTAATCTTTGATAACTTATTGACAAGGAGGTATAGATTTCGAAGTGACCAAACAAAAGGGGGTGGGGCTGCTTGCCTCCTTGTGTTACCTAGGCAACGCCAAACTTTATTAATCAAGTCACAATGACTTGAATGAATTGAATTAATCATTAAGATGAGAGGTTGGAGAACCTAACTGAGCTAATCTAACAATGACTTTGGTTGATATAAGTGACGAGTTTCTCGATGATTATGTTTCAAACATGACAATGAAGACTAAACAGTGTTACGACCTTGATTTGATGGATGGTTGGAATCAGTGACACAAACTCGCGGCCGTTATGTTGAAAAGCAAATTCGAACTATTATGACATCTGAAACACACACGCACACACACACACACACACACACACACACACACACACACACACACACACACACACACACACACACACAACACCGTTTGGAAACTCTGCCATCTTAAGAGGTAACGTAGAATCACCGCATAAGAATCGTTATACTTCTCCATTTACCATTGACGAATCATTTAGACGCGCGTTCTAAAGTTTAGTTATTAGTCTGTAAGTGTTTGACGGAGATCGCATGCGACATAGCCCCTTACCCTACCAGAATCTGGCCTGTCTATGGTATGAGTTATGTGAGAATTCTTGAATTTCGATGGGACAGGTTAATCGTTCTTGGTTTAACCCTTTTTCTATAACTTCGGACAGTGTGTAGGGACCTATTTCGTATTTTCCGTACCGATTGGCAATCGAACCATACAAAGGGTTAATGTCCTTACTAAGAACCTTCATGAGCGTCAGTGTTCGGTACATTGCGCGCAACTCGTAGCCGTAATTTTTGTGGCGATTTTGACAATCGTGTATTGATCAACAGCGTATAACGAGTTATTATTGTTTTCCCTGCGGCGCAGCCTGGCTTGTCTCTAGTAGGTATTCAAAGCTAATCAGCTGAGAAATGGATGCTTCGGACCGACTTTGAGTTTTCGTCCGTCATTCTTACCTTTGATTTGGTCTGCACTCTTCAGTAGGGTAATGACTTTACGTGTCGCCGAGCTCCGCAGGTAGTGCACAGTGGACATACTAAGTGCTTTTTTAGGCCTTTCGGCTCAGCTGAGGCAGAAGATAACCATTGATTGTTGCCATGGAAATGTCAACCTCCTCCTCCTCCTTCTGCTGCTCCTCCTTCTCTTTCGCTGTCTCGTTCAAGAGAGGGACCTTATTAACGAGCCTATACAGCATTGGGGAATTGTTTTAATTGAGCGTTGGCATTTTGACAGCCTGCATAATCTCCCTGTCTTGCATTTCTGATTCCCGTTTGACATTTTGATCTAGTTCAATATATCCTTCAAATTTTATATCTCTTATTTTTCTCTTTACCGGCAAAAATGTCCATGTAATCAAGGTACATCCCAAGAGCTTAATAAGATCTTCAGGCTTTCAATAATCCTTCGGAAGAAGAAAGCTGTCTTTTTTTAAACATTTTTTCTTCTTTCCTCTCCTTAGATTGCTTCTGTAAGCAACGTAGTATTGGACTAGGATGCGGCGAGGGGGGGGGGGGGGCGTTGCCTCCTAGCTTGCCGATGATGTAACGCATAAAATAAAACACATACAAACACATACTTTCACACAACCCTTTTTTCTATTTTTTTTTTTCAAGAGATTCATTCCAGACACTGAGAGACATGAGTGCGTATTTCTCAAGATCGGTGTTTGCACCAAAGAGGAATATTGTGGTATAAGGTAAAAAAAAAAACTTTGACTCTACAACAAGGATTCATGAATTTGATAACTGTATAGTGCAATGGTCCTTGGTTGAGGTACCTTATGCATAATATGACTTCAATCTTGACCAAGTTGTACCTCTGTATAACTGAAAATGCTGGTGTAATGATCAAGACAAGCCCCTATGGAAGAACAGTACTTAAAGGTCCTGTTTACCTTTGGGTACAGTGATTTAACAAATTTTCAAGATATCACATTTGATGCATATGTGTAGGTCTGTTGTATCACAAAACATCCTAACGTATAATTTTTTTTTTTTGCAATAAAGCCTAAAATATAAGGAGATATCAGTATTTTTCTCATTAAACCATAACTGTAGACGGTTTAGTCTTGCAACATTTTTATTATAACTATTGTTCACATTTTGTGTATCTAACATTATTCAACATTGATTATACGGGTTCAAATTTTTACAGTGGTTGTTTCTATCCCAAATTCACATTTTAGAACTATTCTAAAGCACTAATGCTGGGTTTTTGTTTCATCTGCAAATGGTAAATTATGCCTTTAATATGAAGGAGTTTCCATGGACGAACTTCTTTCATCATTAGCATAATCATAAGAATGATGGGGGCCGATGTGGAAATGATGGTAATGATAATAACAACTGCAATAAAAACAGTGTTAAATCATTCGTGTTATCATGACGATAACCGCCTTCATATCATGATTTCATATGAAGATTGCTATTAAGATCATCACTGTTGCAAGTAGTGGCAACATCATTTGCAAAATGTCTGCGACATATTACACATCTTAACGGAAATTTGCATGCATGTTTTTATAATAGATACATACACAAATGAAATAAATTGATTGAATATATGTACACACGTATTTGTATAGAAATTGTACAAGTATACATACACACACACACATTTATATATGTTAATGTATATATACATTATTTATGTATATATATATGTGTGTGTGTGTGTGCGTGTGTGTGTAATCACATATTTTATCAAATTAGCATGGGTAAGATTTATTTACGAAACCCTGATAGACTCTTTGAAGCATCAAACCATCTCCATAAACAAATGAGACTCAGCAGTGTCAGGCTCTGTGTTACCTTTGGATTCTTGCTTTGTTTGCTTTTTTTCTCGGTGTTTTGTTGTTGTTCTGCTTTGTTTTTATTTGTTGCTTGTTTTTTCGCACTTGGCAATCTCATACAGACGAACAGGTGCAATAGATTCGTAGGAATGTCTGAATGTTGGAATGCTGCGGGGGCAGAATGCCTCAATCCCTCTCTCTCTCTCTTTCTTTTTTTTTTCTCTCTCTCTCTTCACGCCCTCTTTTTATCTGCCTGTCTGTCTCTTTTTTTCCTTCTCTCACCCTCTCTCTTTCTTTATTTCTCTCTCTCCTCCTCTCCAGTTCTTCTCTCGCCCTCGTCACTTTTTTTATCTCTCTCTATCTCTCTCGCCATACGTCCGTTGGTATTCGTGCGATAAGCGTGCAGATTTCTCCACTGTTCTCTCTTCTTCAAATAAGGTTTAACCCTATAACATGCAAACATTGCCAGAAATGAATACCAAATTATTGTCTTCCCCCATTTTTTCAGATCCCTGGGGGCTCTTCATCTTTAAAAGTGTCAGGCTAATTCGGTTATCTATCATTTCTAAGACAGTTTTGGTTTTGCTTTCCTGCCTGTACTCTGAGCCTATTTCCAACACGTCGGACACCAAGACAATTTTATTCAGTAATCCTCTCCAGGTTCGTAAGATACTCTTCTTTTTTTAAGGCCTTATTGTTGGGCTGTGTTTACTGCTGATTTTCATCTTATCAACTGTGTCAAAGTTGATGCTACCCATACAAATTGTGTGAGAGAGAGTACTTCCAACTACTAGTAACTGTGATTTCGAGACTCGGGACATGGCGGAGTTCTAAGGTGATTCGGCTCATTCGGTGGCGCGCCAGCCTCAAGATCCAAAGGACTCGGGTTCGATTCCCCACTCTTACTGAAGCATGTATTCATACCGTCCTCCCTAATAAGAGGCAAAACACTCTGTCCCTCAGAGAGGACATAAACTGGAGGTCCCGTCTGTGAGAGAGTCACAACTCATCACTCATGCACATAAAAGATCCCATTTCATCCATTCATCGAAAAGCTCAGGGTGTTTAACCCAGTGAAGTGGTCCCGCCTCACATCCAACTGGACCCCATGGAAGACCGGCTATAGGTGTAGCTGAATATGGGCTCCCAGCCATCTTCTCTGATGGAAAAATAGAACAAACCACAGTCACAATCGAACGAGGTATCTTCCTTTTGTCTGATCCTCCTCTCATCCCCTCTTCATTACATTTTCTTTTCTATTCTTCTCTCTCCTTTTTCTTCGCCATATCTTTTCCGTTGTACATTTTCTGTATTATCCAGTGGGACTGTTAAATACAGGAACAGAGAATATTATAAGGAAGAAAAGTAAACGGAGCAGTATGACATATGGAGGAGAAGAGTATACGGTGTAATCGATCCCCGGGTATAAATTTCACAAAAAAAAAAAAATAACCACGCTTGGTTGGACGCTCTTGACCAAGACAGGGAACGGCATTTTCCCGCCTACGAACATGCCCACTCGACAATACTGGCGGTTTTTTCCCGCAAAATGATTTATGAATCCCACCTGAGATACAGCGTTTGACCACGCTGGGGGAAATAATGGAAATCCATTTGCCTGCGTGATTGATATGCCCGCTGTATTCCTCGCCGCTTATCCCAAGATATTTCCAAAACATGGGGAAAAAGAAGAAAAAGTTCCACACTTTTAAGCCTCTGCTTATTCGCAGTCCTCCCGCATAGCATTATGTTAACTGATTCTAAATGTTTGCCCGTAATTTCTTGACGTGCAAAACCTGCTATGATTGATGTATTGAATTATTTTAGCCATGCCGTTTTGAACCACGCACAGGCTAAAGTCAAAGAAAACATGCAGTAGAGAAATACAGATGAATAATCCAATCCATCTTGGGTGAACTGCTATATTGTGCAAGTTACACATCCTGTATTGTGCTTTGAAAGTAAGCAAGTTGTAAAGCAGGTAGAACATTGCAAGGAGCGTCAATACAATGCTTTCATTCACATACCTGGATAGATTTTTTCTTTACATTGATTGACTGAAAATAAAGCAACCACCCGCTGCATTGTTACTAGGGTTGATCCTTCATGGTAGCAATTAAGGTTCGAGTGATCTTTGAGTGTGAGGTCCGACTGTGCAGACAAGATCAAATTGGTTTGATAATGATTGTCAGATTGTATCGTTGCACCTTGCCATGCCGTGAATGACTTTTAGACTCTACAGTTTCCATTGAGAAGAAAAACTGTCGCCATGGTAGAAAATCTTATTCACATCAATGTTCATGAAGGCAGACTGATAGATAATTAAGATTTGATGATATTTGATGTAACTTGCTCTCTGAATTAATACTCTGATTTTAGGGCAATTTTTTCCTTCCCCATCGTCTCTCTCCCCTCGCTTTCTCTTATGCATTTTGTCATATGTAATGCCAAATAATGTATATATATATAAATACATACATATATATATATATATATATATATATATATATATATATATATATATATGTGTGTGTGTGTGTGTGTGTGTGTGTGTGCATCAATACATTTATATAAATGTCGACAGTAAGTTCATATCTTGGGTAGATCATTGGTTACTAGCGTCATATATTTATATACACACAACTGCATCAATATAGATATTTCTGTCTCTCTACTCATATCACAAACACACATGCGCGCACACACGCATGGCTGGAATTACAGAGTCACACATCAGCAAAATTGAGCTGTATCAGTGAGCGATGTTTCGAAAATACAACGCCCATCATTCTAGATTACTTTACTTTGTCCCCCCCCCCCCCTTTTTGTAGCTTTCATTTCATGCGACGGGAGGGAAAGGGGGGAGGAGGAGGAGGGGGCGAAAGATAGGGGGTCGTTGTGGGGAAAGAAACATTATGAGACCGCGTGGGTGCTCTCTTCCTGGTTTGGGGTTTAGACAAATAGGAAAGTAGATGGAGTGTGATGTCTCTTCTCTTCTGACCTTTCGAAATTCTCCCCACCAGCTCGACGGTCCGATGGTCGTCCTTTCCGTTTGCAGAAACAGAGAGAGAGAGAGAGAGAGAGAGAGAGAGAGAGAGGGAGAAACAATCCCCAAATCCAATTAATCGACACTTTTCCTCGCCACGGATTAGTCCATAAAGGTCCGAAGACGGGTAGGATTATACCGCAAGAGTCTGCAATATCTATATTTCTTTCTTGGAGACAAGTCATCAATTTGATCTTACTTGACAAGTGCGACGGGTGCATAAAACTTCTTTTTCCTTGTTTTTTTAATGGAGCCGAAGAATTTAATCCATATCTATCATTTTCTTGTCTTCAATGGGAGGCAATAATCCAACCACAAGTTTACAATCGTGTAGTATGTTAGCCCTATAATACTTCTTCAAAAAAAAAAAAACCAACAACCTGCGGATAGCGATCAGCAACTATTCGCTAAAGAAAGAGAGAGCAAAATGTGTGTAGGTGTCGATGATATTTAGAGGGTATTTATTACCAATCACCGAGTGAAACCAACTCTGCCTAAAAAAACACAAAATGAATAAAAACCAGCTATCAGAGAGAATTGGAATACGCGGTATCATAATTATAAATAACCGTCTTTGAACAGGAATATCATACATTGATCAGCTTGTACGTGTCGTCTTCCTGAATACATGCATCCCCAATTTCTGATGTCTGTTCCTGGCTGATCATTAATGTTGTATAAATAAGCCACGTCAAAAGTAGGTTGGGGTAAAGACGATCTAGAAGTAACTAAAAGAGAAATGATGATTCACATTAAAAGCATCGCTCTTCTTTAATGCAATTGCATTTGGGGTGGATATGTCATACGGGTGCTTACGTGAGCTCTTGTATAAATAGACTGTGGCAAAGGAGGCTTAGGGGAATGAAGAGGCTTAGAAGTTAACGGAGAAAATCCTTGTCTAGTTGTGATTTCAATTGTGCTTTGGGTATATATGTTTCTGGTCATTATTCACTAGACTGATTACCACTGTGTTTTAAAAATACATTTTATTTGGTGCCCTTTCTTTATTTTTTTTCTCTCTCCAATTTCATTTCGTCCCCTTTGTATCCTCGATAAGAACAACTTACAAGAACAAAATACCTGGACGAGGATACAGAGTTGCAGTCTCTTGGGTCTATTTCCGTTGCTACGATTTCATCTATGCGAAGTGCTTTAATAGGGGGCTATGGTGCATTCAGGGTATAGAGTCTGTACGTGCATTGAATCTTGGCTTCGCTGTGTGTGCCCGCTGGCCCGGATGTGTACATACAAACGGTGTGCTACTAGTCGTGCGGACACCGTCTTGTACGTACAAATAAAACGAGTCCGGTCGCGATGCCTGCATGCGATACATCAATGGGATGTCCTTTAACCGATAGCGAACCACAACACAATTAGAATCTTTGTGTAACACACAGCTCTAGACGATACAGTATCCAACAGAAGTGAGTACACCCCACATGAGCATTTGAACATTCGAATCTTCAAGTTGTTGGTTTTAAATAACAAGTCTCACAGAGATTGTAAAAAGGACCTGGGGTGATAGGAATTGAGGCAAAAACTAGTATTCATAACCTCAATTATGACATATTATGCATATTTCATGAAAATATCGGCAACAAAAGTGAGTACACTATGTGTAATATTTGCATTGAAATATGATCAAATCTGGAGTTTTATGGTCCCAGCATTTGCCATAATTTTCCTTAGCATGAAAATCATGTTGTTTTTTCATGGTAGTGACCTTGAGTTTGTGTTCCATGCTCGAACTGCTTTCCTGAAAAGTTAGCAAGGGGGTCAGTTGCACGTTCGATGATTTCTCCTGACCACACTAGTCACACCAGTAGTAATGCACAGAGGAATACAAGAATTAAAGTGAGTCAAACCCTGACCACTCCAAGAAGTCATCAAACAGGAGTCAAACACAGATAAAAGAATGCAGAGGGGCATTATAAGGCAGTGCCATGTCATATCAACATGTTTTTTTGGTTGGGTTTTTTTTTTGTGCTAAGGAAAATTATGACCAGTGCTGTTGACAATAAAACTCCAGATTTAACTATGTTTCCATGCAAATATTACACAAGGTGTACCCACTTTCGTTGCCATTATTTTCTCAAGTATGTATAATATTTCAAAATTAAGGTTATAAATACTATTTTTCTGTCTCAATTCATATCATTCAATGTCATTTTTACAATATCTGTGAGACTTTTGAGACAAAACAAACAATTTAAAGAATTACATTCAATTTTTATATGTTCACATGGGGTGTACTCACTTCTGTTGTATACTGTAGCTTGAAAAATGACAAAAAAAATTACAGAATAATGCTTCCCTAATTCTTTTTTATATAAATGATCACTGTATTTACAAGCGCCACTAATTTTCTCACGTTTTCATGATCAAACTGCAAGTATCGCTGCAATGGTTTGCAGTAGGCCCCTTTACATCTTGATACAAATTCAGAAATTAACTCTACAAAATGTATCACCTGACGTTACTGCAAAATGCACCAGAATACCACGTGGAATATTGATTAATTGATAAGCGACGAACTTAAAAAGGTGCTACTATGTAGTTTTCTTTTCTCTGGGGCCCTTGGATAATATTAATTTCATCACTTTTGACCAGGAACGTCTTGCCTTGTGAGATGACTGCCAAAAATTGGCAAAGTAGATCATTTTTTTTTGTGTGTGTTATACTTTACCATCAAGATCTTTGGAGCGATCAATAATTAAATTTGGCCGACTTCAAAACTATAACGAAACGAACTACATAGAATAAGTGGATACAATTCAATCTGCGTAATAGAACGTTAAATGCCAAAAGTTAGTGGTTCATGCGCCTCTAAAGTGGACGCTTCTTCCATTAGGCATTTTCAATTTCGCTACGTCGGTGTGGCTACTGCGGCCTTGAAGCAAACCGTAACGAAGAAAAACAAACAAAAAACAGTATAAAGAAAATCAGTCGCCTTTGAAGGCTCATGATAAAATACAAGAAAAGGAAGGCTTAAATGTAAACAGTCAATCTTGAGCCATAACTGTTATTGCAGTTTCATCTCCTGAAAAAGCCCTTCATATGATGCTAGTAACCAATAATCTACTGAAGATATGAACTTAATGTCGACATTTATAATATATATATATATATATATATATATATATATATACATACATACCATAATGCTTTGTAGGTTAGACCTAGTTTCCACCATTTACGGAATTCGTGCACCCTTGGACTAAACTGCATTGTCCATTGTTCTTATTTTGGTTTCGATTATTGTGTAGTTTGTTTGTTTTTCCTTTACAATGAAATCAGTAGCATAATATGGAGCTCTGTGGTCAAATGGATTAAGCCACAGACTTAATACACGAGGTCCCCAGTCAGGGTTCGGATCCTCGAACACGTTCCCTATTATTCAGGTGGACAAAAAAGAACATGCTCTTCATTGTTATCTGCTAGGGTATTTAAACATTGGGGGCTCTTTAGACAGAGCAAGGCAAACACCTTCAACCATATTGTAGACGAAATACATTATGACTGTCATTTATACTCTTTAGGAGTAATAAGTATTACTTTTGTAATTGCTTTTATACTTTAGCGTCATACTTTACCGTCATTGTTATGAATGCTATTGTACTATTGTAATAAAGTTACTACGTTGCAAACGTAATAATGACAATATTTGTGAGGATTATCTTTAAAAATCCTAAATCATGATTCTATCATCATTGATCATTATCTCTACTAATTGAATACTCATCATGATAATCATTTTTTTAAATAGAATTATTATTATCAGTGTCGGCAGATTCATATTTTAAAGGTTTTGGTAGCAGTAGAAGTAGCAGGTAGTATGTTCCTATAAGAATATTGAATAGTAAATACCAGACAGCGAGAGTTACATAGACGACATTTTATCTGAGGTAGATATAAATAGATACGGATCTCAAATATCCAAGACTGTAACCGTGGTAACGTGAGAAGGTTCCTCTTTGATGAATTTTGTACAACATTATTTATCAATCATTACCAAGCCGTATGTTTTACCAATGGCTGGCACGTAGCCATCATCTTTTAATTGATAGAAATGATGATGTTCATCAGTGACAGGTACACAAATCGAATGGGTTACATGATGCGTGCATGCTATAGAGATTATACGGTGGTATCGTACTTTGTTTTAGATTCCATAATGCACTCAGAGAGCCTGTAAAGTATACACAGATTTTTTTTTAACAAAAATGCATACGCACATATACGCATGGATGTATTCAAAAATAATTTACATACATGTATATAGGCCCAAGATAAGTAGGTAGCTAGTATAGCTAGGTAGGTAGTTAGGTAGGTAGGTAGAATAATACTGTAGATAGATATATAGATATATGGATAGATAGATAGATAGATAGATAGATAGATAGATAGATAAATAGATAGATAGATGCAAAGATTGGTAGATAGGTAGATGGATAGATAGATAGAGATATATATGCAATGAAATAATATATAGATTAATATATAGAGTTTGACAGATAGATATAGATATGGTTATTATACAATACAGATATGGACGTAAACAGTGTATTTGTGTTGGGAAGGGAGGGTTGGCATTTCTTTTTTAATTTCATCGATTAATCGATAGCGAAATCGCAGTTGATTTTCCGCAGTAATTGCGTGACGCTTAATTGTTGGTCCTAATTAGGCGGACATGCATGAACGAAAGAACACACTCAACGAACCGCCTACGGCAAAAGCCTGTCCCCAAGTGCAATGTGATATGCGATACAACATGGAAGAATCCTTGATTTATTGACTTTTTTTCACATTCGCTCTAGATCCTGCACGAACTGCGGGTTCGTCCCCTGTTGCTTCGCCCAGTTCTCAATTCAGCCCACACAGTCGATTCAACACCGGGATCACTGCATCTCCGTTTCATTTCACAGTGATGAATAATGTGGGTGCGCGTCGTCTCCAGACAATACCCACACCGTTCCAATTAGTTCTACATTCGTAGAAATATACCTCCGTCTCTCTCTCTCTCTCTTTCTGTCTCCCCTTCTCTCTTTTTCTCTATATCTATCTGTCTCTCCTACTTTAGGTCAGTCTCCTTGTCTGTCTGTCTGTCTGTCTGTCTGTCCTAACTCTTTTTTGACTCCACTATTTCATCATTTTTGCCACTAGTGCACTTTATCTATTTGGATAGTCTCTGTGTTTCACGCAAGCGCACGCACAAATTTGTCTCTCTTTATTTTCTCACACACAAAACACACACACACACACACACACACACACACACACACACACACATGCACACACACACACACACCAACACAAACACACACACACACACACTCACACACACATGCACACATCTTAATTCTCTCCCTTTGCACGCCGCTCCTTCGCAAATATGCACACATTTTCCCAACCTCGTTTTTGAATGTTCCGTCCAAAGCGCCTCTCTTTTCTTTGTTTTTGCTTTTTTCTTTCGTCTATTTTTGGCTACATCCTCCATCTATGCATATCTTCCATACTTCATCTCCTTATTCATCTACCAATATATTTCTCTCCTTCTCCTATAATACCCCTCCCGGGCTGCATATCTCTCTCTCTCTGTCCGTATATGTTTCTCTTATCTCCCTATCTCTCCTATCTCTCTATCCATATATTATCTCCCTTCCTTTATCTCGCTCTGGCTGTAAATCTCTCATCTCCTCGCGCTACCATCCCAAGAGATGAAAGCTACACGGAAAAGTAGGCTCGGATACAGTGCGCTCGAAGTACACAGTTTGATTCCGGTAAACATGGAAAAAATGCATCCGTATACCTGATAGCTTCCATAGTGCAGAATCTGTGTCATCTTTCTTTTGTTGTTGTTGTTGCATTACCTTGATTAAATATCCTAGAATCCAAATCCATGATAAGATTTGTCGAGGAGGGATTTTTACAGACATGTGAGTACCTCGAAAAAAAGAGTATATTATTGTGATGTCGGGAATAATTGAATTAGCCAAGAGGGGAAAAAATAAGCGTTGACTTGTATAGACAGGGTTGATGTGCACAGATGCTCAACTGCAGTTCGCCAATTTACGACATAATTGGATGCGCCAAAATAACCTCGGAATTTGTGAGAAAAAAAAAACGGAAGGAGAATAATTCATTGCAAACGTCATTACGACGCTCTATTCAAGTGCTTAAAAGACTGAAGTAGACCTAATTTCAAGATTTTTCTCCGTTAACAGAAAGGAGGGGAAAAAAGATACAAGAACTCAAGATTGTCGTGAGAGAAACAAAGTCGAATTACTTGGCTTACTGAAAATAGACTTAATTAACTTCTCCATCTCGGAGATGCTTATAATGACTTGGACAATTTCCTTCATATGGGTTGCAGACTTCATTACATTTCTATTTTTATCAATTCCATCATGGGTTGATCACCTCGAAAAATTATTTACAAAGAGAAAAAAAAAACAAATGTTCATACCGAAGAATTTGATCGATTAAGTGTAAATCTTAAAGATCGAGGCAGAGTGCTCTGATTAAATTCGATGATAGGAATTCAGATCATTTGCGGATTACAGAACTGTAAGATATTAAAGGACCTCTGCGGTGAGAGTACACAGTTGAATTGTTTTGATTCATGATACCCTCGTCTTTACTTATGTGACGAAACGAACATTTAAATACGTTTTATATACCTCATGATAGCTTTTCTACATTTTTTTTCTTCATATTACTTGGATACGCCCACAAACAAACAAACAAACAAACAAACAAACAAACACTAAAAAAACAACAACTTCCATACCAAGATTCTGCTCGTGATGAATAATTTCCGGGCTTTTTACGGCACATATTGTATTACTTTGTTAATTTCTTTCGGTTCACGCGAAATGATACATTTGTACATGGTGTACCGTATTTCACAATAAACAACAGAGGGCGGTATGTTTGAAACTGGAGGTTTACACATGCATATTAAGCTATATTCACCATGTTCGCAGCATTAAGCGGAATAGTGTTTGCGGAAAAAGACATTGTTCGTCGTTGCGAAATGAATATCGGAACAATCTTGAGCACAAGTATATCGGTAGTGTCCATCTTTTATTTACTCTCAAACGTAAATTGAAAATGTCATTACGGAACATGTATACGAAGATAATTAGTAGGCAGCTCCATTTCAGTCCTGTGTGTCGTATTTTCAAATGTCCAGCGGTTTGTGAGATTAACCCTACGTCTGCCACATAAATTGCCGGTACACAGGTTTGTGCGTGAAATTTGTACACATTTGATTCACTGGCACAGAACGGGTTAAAGACCAAATAAGAAAAACAGAGACAGTGATTTCTTACTTGAGCTGGCTACTCGATGGCAAATCTTGATACATTTTTTAAATACAACTCTGATGACGTAGTCTGAGAATCCCCCAATTCGGATAATTCCTTAGCAGTTATCTTTTTTAATGCTTTGTTTTTGTTATTTCTTTATGTTTTCTGTCCTTACTCTTTACTCAGTAACTCCAATACAAAGATACGTATCTCGTAAACAATGGGACCCAATGTGTTTTCTCCAAGGACCCTATTCTCAGGAAGCATTACCTTTCATTGGGCTCCTGCGTCTCATTTTCTATCCCATTGACTCTCCTTCTCAACCAACTTGAATAATGTAATCTTATTTCTTAACAACTTCTCGTGTGCTTTTCTTATTATTCATGGCATTGCATTAGCAGTTTATTACGTCTTAGTGTTCAAAATTATAGTCGTGTATTGCTTTTGTCCTGATTGTGGAACATCACATGTAAAGTAATGAAAGGAAGTGAAAATTAAACATGAGCACTGTTCTGTTGTGAGGCGATATTTAAGAGAAAATTCTGAAAAAAAGAAATATCCCCTTCCATGCGATGCATTGATATTGCGGGGGAGGGGATAACGGAAAGAGTTTCCTCTATGTTTCACGCAAATATAGATGAAAATCGTAATAGATACGAAATGAAGTTATAACACAAATACTCGCGCAAATACTCACAAACTTTACTTAACACCCATAAAAAAAATCAAAGGGACACATCAATTTCTGTAGGAAAAAAATTAATACGGTCATGTTACTCACGGGCGTTGCTAGAAACTGAAAGCCAGAACCATAGCTCTAACACGTGACGATGACGAGGTTCTTGTGACGTGTATCCAAAATAATAACTCGTAGGTAAGCCAGCAACCTGTATGAAAAGGAACAGAAAGTGGGTTGAGTTGATTCGCTTTCACTTGACAGACATGTGAATTAGTTTAAGTCTTATAATCAAAATAATCATTGCCGTTTTTTGTGTCTGTTTTTGTTGGCTTCTTTTTCTTTTCCTCGAAGCACATTATCCAGACAACAACAAAAAAAGCAAAATCGATACACGCTATTTAATAACACCAGTCCTTGGTAATTCACAGTACAGTTACATAATGAATAGGAGGACAAAATGAGAATAACACCATGATATAAGTGTATGAGTTCGAAAAAGAAAACATAAAGAACATTTGACATAGATTGAAGTTTCAATAAAGCAAAAATTGAAATTGTTACTTTTTTTCAAAAACTATAACAACACGTTTCTATCTTATTCCGAAAGAAGTCATTACAAATAGACCTTCAAAAATGTCATCGTTTTTTAAAAAGCTGGACATGACATGACAATTTTGGGATGCCTATACATGATCTTTACGGCTACTATTAACTATAAAATGATCCAGGAATTATTGCATAATTATCAATCATGAAATGATTATAAAAGTTTTCGCGCAAGACAGATATCTGTACAGATATCAAACAATATAATTATTCAATGTTATATGAAATACTTCTGTATTCTATTGTCTTCACCTATATACTCTCCTTCATAGAATAAGCAGCTCTCTTCACTTTTAACATTTTATTTCATGACATCTAGGCATTTAGCGATTTACACAGTCACGACAGCACGACATAAACTGATCTGACGTAGTACTTTGGAGGACAACAGGTAATGAATTGGTTTTTATACATGGAATAGGCTCCAAAGACAGCTGAACAAAGTAGGTAGTATGATGATCATGGAACATGCTCATTCATGTGTTTTCTTGTGTCTTTCTGTACACAAAGCGATGAAGTAAATTAAGTTGGTCCCTGTGGGGGAGAAGACAATGTTTATTTTGGGCGTCTGTGTTGTTTGATATACTTCAAGTTTAGTTTTGCTTGCTTGATTGCTTCCTCTGCGGAGGACCCTCCCACTGCATTATTTTGTTTTACAGCTGATAGCCTGCACGGATCTTGAAGATCCATTAGAAGTTAACTTCATCACTGTTAAGGTCTGGAGAGCATCATTACGTCAATTCAATGATATCTTATATCCCCATCTCACTAGGAAGGTGAGTCATTGTGACCACTGCGACGATGGTGACCCGTCAAACTTCTGAAACACTCGATATGTGCGATGGATAAGATTTGAATCAAGCCACGTTCCCTACTGGAAAGAACACAGTGTCCCACAGTGTGTTCACAGTGTGTTCACATGGTCGACTGTGTAAAAACGCTAGAATTTAACAGTGTGAAAATGATCTCACACTGTGGTGTGGTTTTCACAGAGTTCACATATAGTAAATGTTTTGTTTCTCACTGCGAATTGATGATTCACACTGTCAATTTATGATTCACAGTGTGTTCACATTGTTAAAATGCTCGAATTTAACAGTGTGAAGAGATTTCACACTTTTGTTCACAATGTGTTCACCCTGTGTTTCACACTGTGGGACATTGTGATCTTTTCAGCACGGCTATGTCGCGCTTTGTCGATTTGTTAGCGGAATCGAGATGGGGATATAAGAATGAATCCTTCTTGTATTTCCCAATCGTTCAAGCAATCCTATCAAGGGTATAATTTGAAGCATCTGCATTCTACGGTATAAGCCGCTCTCTTTAACTTATTCATCACCATCTTGAAAATTACATGAGACTCGCTGCCAGGCGTTTCTCCACGGAGATAAAAATGCACTTTACTCACGAGCAGATAAGGAATGGTTATTTCAGCGTCTTGATTTCTTTGTCCTTATACGGACAACGTGTCACAACCATTAAAAATTCATATCAAAGGCCCTCCACCGCAGAACATGGCAATAAAACGTTTTAAGCTTACCCGTCGAGACGAGCTGCATTTGTTTTCTTTGGTTTTGTTTTTGCCTTTTTGTCGCTTTCTCTCTCCGCGAGGGACTAGACGCGTACCGGCGGCATTGACTTAAGAGGATTTGGTAAAGCGATCGCAAGGGTGACCCACGACTAATGCCAGATCCCAATTTCAAGGAAATCGTGTGGGGTCTGTGTGTGTGTGTGTGTGTGTGTGTTTTATTCCCATTTGCCAAGATGCATTCGGCTACTAAAGCAGGGCAGGCACTAGCGTGGGTATAGCTGTGCATTCATTGCCCTATTTAATTAAACTAAAACCACTTTGCATTCATCCTTCACGAGTGACTTTTGTTGAATTAGCTTGTTCTTATCTTTTTTTTTTTTTTGCTCTGTTTTTCTTTTACTTTACTGCAAGACATTAGAATTATAATAACGAATCTCATTTTGATTGGTTCACGCGCCAAATTCACAAAAGGAAAGAAAGAAAGTGATGCGTAAAAATCAATATGCAGGGAATTATGAGTAATGAGGAATTCCGACTACGCTTTGATAAGTTTAATGTTAAAGTTTAAGGTAGCTAAATTCTCTTCACACAGCTTATTCGTTTGTATCGTTCTGCACATTCTAGTAACATTGCTAAAGACAAGAATCTTTAGTGAATGTGATGTGTCATGTGATTGAACTCTCCATCAAACCATAATGTAAAGTTAGCAGCAGAAATGATTTTTACATCAGTTACTAAAACCATAAAATTCAAATTAACCGTTAGCATTGCCAGAAATCCCCTGTGTAGAGACAGTATAGGGTAATGTCGCTGAAACGCTGGAAATAATGAAGAGGTTTTTTTTTTTTTTTTCAATTTATTGTTTGATATTAGGCAGACGTAAATTTGCAGCAGAAATGATCGGGGGGGGGGGGGACCAGTTACGCTGTAAATAGTTAAAAGCTATTCGACAACGGCATGAAGACAACGAACTCCCTAGCTACTAACACGAAAATGGGTATTTGGGACATAAGTGTCATGAATGATGTATCTGCGTGAGAATGTTTTTGAGTGCGTACGTGATCGTTTTTGCAAAATGCGATTTCTGCCGGTCGGATACTGGAAGGTTGGCCTGGCAGACAGAGCTACCAAGTCTCACGCATTCTGCGTGAGACTCAAGCATTTAGGGTCCGTCTCACGATCTCACGCATGGCACCCATTTTTCTCACTCATCGGGCGAAGTCTTCAACTTGGGCCTATAACAAGGAGCATAGCTTAAAAGATTCAAGTGATAGTTGAAATTGAAGGTAAATTTCCCTTTTGTCTTCCGAAATAAGGAAAAAATAGCCACGTAAGTATGCACCTGTGAAAAAGCTCCCTACTGTGCGAAGCCACAGGGGGAAAACCCCTCCCACACCCTCGCTCGCGCGCACATTTGCGCGCCGAGATGCCGAGTCATGAAAATCTCACTCATAAAAATATTTTGAACTTGGCATCCCTGGGCAGAAGATGTGTCAGGATTGAAATATCATAATGACTTACTCATAATATCTTCCTTCCTTAAAACTCTGGAATCGTCGTTGAATACAAGGGAAACGTGGTAATCAAAAAGATAATTCGGTAGTCCTACTCAACTCATCCCTTCCCACACTCAAGGTGCAGTATGCTGTATGTCACTTCATGCATAGCATGGTCCTGTTTTTCTTACCTTCGTAAACTGCAGTTATTTTGCAGTGAAATTGGGGGAAACTAGTATCATTACCAATTTAACAAAGGATGACAACTGCTATAACTCTACCCCACACACAAACACACTTTTTGTGTTTTTTTTTCATTCAAATTACACACACGCATACGCAAGAATAGTCAAGTATAAATGCGGACAGCGCAAGACCTATATACAGCAAGACAAGGATTTGAGTCATTGTTGCTACCCATACAACACTTAGGCCTATTAGTGCTGTAAAACTTTTGTTTTTATTATGAAATCGTGACCACTGTGTTTACTGGTTTTGCAATCATGGTGATTCGTAAAGGATTTCTTTTTTTTTTCTTTATTTATTTTTGAAAAGGAACGGCAACATGAAGTTATGGTTCTGAAAAAAAAAATTATAGTCCTAACACGATTGATCGGATCCACAAATTATGTCGGTCACAAACGACAGAGTTTTCCGCCTCGTTGACAGTGAAAGTGATTTACAAGTCTCGACTGTCGGGAAACATCGTCTGCTAAGTGGATTAGTAGAGTTATTTTTGTGCCGAGTGGCAGACAGTATTAACCGCCCCCTTGTCAATAGCGGGAAGTTGTGTCGTCTCAGTCGGATTCAAACATGGACGAGTTGCCTTGCAGGACACTTTTAATGTTCCTTTTGTTTAATTCCATGCGTTAATCACACGGAAGATAACATGGCTTTTCTTTTCGATGCTTCAGACACGACAGAAATAGTAACAATGATATAGTAGTAGTAGTCGAAGTAGAAGTAGTAGTTGTAGTAGTAGTAGCAGCAGTAGTAGTAGTAGTGATAGTACACTTGTAGGAGTAATAATAATTGTAGCAGTTGCAGTATCAGTATCAGTAGTAGTAGTAGTAGTAATAGTATTAGTAGTGGTAGTAGTGGTAGTAGTAGTAGTAGTAGTAGTAGTAGTAGTAGTACTAGTAGTAGTAGAAGTGAGAGTACATGTAGGAGTATATGATTGTATAGTAGTAGAGTAGTAGTAATAGGCATGGTAGTTGCAGTAGTAGCAATAAGTAGCAGTAGTGGATTGTATTCGGTTAGGTTATTTGCTGGGCCCGACATTTATAAATAATATATTATGGGTTACGAAGTATTCATGCATTCCCATGAAGATTATCTCTGTCCCTCGGATAGGACATAAAATGGAGGTCCCGTGTATGTGAGAGTGATTTTAATATAGATTTGCTAAAACAGAATAATATGTCGCAAGATTTTTTGGAAATATTTTTGTCTGCCTCTTTTTTACCCTTAATATCTAAACCCACACGTATAGTTAATGAATCTGTTTCTTTAATTGATAACATTTTTTGTAACATTCTTCCTCCTCCTGATTCTTTTGTAGTACTCTCAGATATCACCGATCATTTCCCCATCTCGACTGGTTTTTCTTTAAATGGAGCAGTTAATAATAAAAACAACAATATATTTAAACGAAGAATTACTCATGAAAGTATAGCCAGGCTAGGTGCTAGCTTAGACACCGCAGACTGGTCCTGTATCTTTGATACAGATGATGTTAATTTGTCTTATGAATATTTTATGAAGATTTTTATCCAACATTTGGACATTTGTATTCCAAAACGTAGAGAAAAATCAGCTAATTACAAAAAAATACCCATGCTCCCATGGATTTCAAAATCGCTCCTGCGTTCAATAAATAGAAAGAATAATTTATATTACAGATTTAAAATGAAACGTACTGAGCAATCAAAGTTGAAATACACTAGTTACAAAAATACTTTGACGAAAATTATACGAATAGAAAAGAAAAAATATTATACTAATCAGTTACAATTTTACAGGCATGATATGCAAAATACATGGAAAGTTTTAAAGCAAGCCATGAATATATCAAATGTTAAGTCAAATATTATAAAAATTAGATTTGATGGTGAAATTCTTGAAGATTCTCAACAAATTTGTGATGTTTTGAATAACCATTTTTCTTCAATTGGGGAAAGTCTGGCAAGTAATATTCCTCCCTCCACAAAACATTTTTCCGAATTTTTGGGTCCCCCAAATTCTAGTTCAATATTTTTTAATCCAACATACACTCAGGAGATAATTAATATTGTCTCTGATTTCAGTTCCAAAAAAAGTGCTGGACACGATGACATCAGCAATTTTCTTTTAAAGGGGGTAATATCGTCAATTGCGGATCCCTTAGCTCATATATTTAATCTATCCCTTTTTAATGGCACCTTCCCCGAAAGTATGAAAATAGCAAAAGTCATCCCCTTGTTTAAAAAAGGTGACAAATTAGATGTAAATAATTACCGACCAATTTCTTTGTTAAGTGCATTGTCAAAAATTCTTGAAAAAATTATTTATAAAAGAACTATTAATTTCTTTAAATTTAATCATATATTTACGAATTCTCAATTTGGATTTAGGGAGAAACATAGCACCACACATGCATTATTGAGTTTTATAGAAAAAGTGGCACATGCTATCGATAAATCTTCTCATTTGATAGGTTTGTTCCTGGACTTCTCCAAGGCCTTCGACACCATCAATCATGATATTTTACTTAACAAATTACACCATTATGGAGTGCGTGGGAAGGCCTTGGAGTGGTTCAGGAGCTACCTCATGAACAGGAAACAATATGTTTCTTTAAATGGTTGTAATTCACAAATATTAAATATCAAATGTGGGGTGCCACAGGGAAGTTTATTAGGTCCACTGTTGTTTACTGTTTACATAAATGATTTTTGTAGATCATCAGATGTTCTTTCTTTTATTCTTTTTGCAGACGACTCAAATCTATTTTTTTCACACAATAATCTTTTTACCCTTGTTAATACAATAAATTTAGAATTAGAAAATGTTGCCCAGTGGATAAAAGCAAATAAGCTATCTCTTAACCTTCAAAAAACAAAATATATGCTCTTTAGTAATTCTACTGAGGCATTACCTGTTGATATTGTTTTAGATGGTACTCCACTCGAAAATGTCTCCCATATAAAATTTCTTGGAGTAACAGTTGACAATAAGCTGTCCTGGAAATTTCATATTGACAGTATATGTAAAATTATTTCACGTAATATTGGTATAATTAATAAGCTTAAGTTTTGTTTTCCTTTGTCGTCCCTGCTCGTATTATATTCATCCTTAATATTGCCACATTTAAGTTACGGTATTCTCGCGTGGGGAAATACATATAAAACATTCTTAGATAAATTACTTTTATTGCAAAAGAAATCACTCCGTGTTATATGTCATACTGCATTTTTGTCCCATACTGACCCACTATTTTATGAGCATAAAATATTGAAAATTAATGATTTGTATTTGTTTAATCTAGGACAATTTATGTATAATTATAATAAAAATAATCTCCCAAATATATTTGAAACAATGTTTCAAAGAAATCAATCCATTCATAATTATCCAACACGGCGATCAAATGATTTCCATTTGCCATTTCTGAGAACTTTGTTGGCTCAAAACACATTTATTTACGACGGGCCAAAGTACTGGAATTCACTTCCCAGTAACATTACTACTGCTCAATCTCTGAATTCCTTTAAGAATAAATTAAAACCATTTTTATTGAAACTCTACAACATCCAACAGAGTTAGTTTCCCTTTATCATCTCAGTCAAGTCATCATTTTTTTTTTTTTTACATAAGTCCTCCTATTAAACTATGTCCCTCTCTGTGTTCTAAATATAACGATGTGTTTTTTTTTCTCCTGCATTCTTACCAACATAACTACGTATAAAAAATGTTTTGCATTACATTCAATCCAGCTTGTATTTTATCACTTATTTTACATTATGAAATCCAGATTGCTTGCGTCCACGATGGCACATGCTGTAGTTCCCTCTTTTTTCTCCCTTTTTTTCCTCTCTTTTTTTCCTCTTCTTTTTCCTTTCCTTTTCTCTCTTTTTCCTCTTCCCAATCATTTTGATGTCAGTTGACATCGGTTCGTTTATTGTGTTTTATATTGATGTTTTGTGTATTTTTCTGAGGGTCCCATATCGTACAAGCTTTGCTTCTTAGTGGGACCCTCCACTTCCATCCTCATCCTTAGTTGACTTGTATTATACGCTTTATGTATTTAACAAAGATGTAATCACATCTACTTTTCACTTTCATAATTTTCTTATGTACCTTTTCAAGTTTTGTTCTGTATCACAAATATCCCGTGTATACGCAATGTACATAAAGTTCTTTGTTCATTTTGATGGAGGTGAAAATAAAGTTGAAAAAAGTTGAAAAAGAGAGTAACAACCCATGCACGTAAAAGATCCCTCTTCATTCATTCATCGCAAAGAGCAGGGTGTTTAACCCGGTGAAGTGGTCCCACCTCACATCGAACTGGACCCCATGGAAGACCAGCTTAGAGTAGCTGAATATGGGCTATCCAGCCATCTTCTCAGATGAAAATGAACAAACAAACAAACAAACAATGTATAGAGCACGCTACGCAAAAATTTCCCTGTATCCAATGATTCCTATATTGGAATTCATGAATAAACGCAGACAACAGTTCCGTTTTTCCCTGTAATGATCGTTAATTAAAATTAACGGACGTACAAATGTAGATAAGATAAGATAAGATAAGATAAGATAAGATAAGATAAGATAAGATAAGATAAGATAAGATAAGGTAAGATAAGGTAAGATAAGATAAGATAAGATAAGATAAGATAAGATAAGATAAGATAAGATAAGATAAGATAAGACAAGCTACGATAAGATGAGATAAGATAAGACAAGCTACGATAAGATAAGACAAGAGAAGACGAGGTAATAGGCCTATAGGATAAGATGAGATAAACTGAGTTATACTAAGCTAAGCTATGATAAGATACGATAAGATCATATCAGATAAGATAAAATAAGATAAGATGAGATAAGATAGTATACGATAAGATAAAGGAAGAGAGGATGAGAGGAGATGAGATTAGATAGTATACGATAAGATAAAGGAAGAGAGGGTGAGAGGAGATGAGATAAGATAGAGGGTTCTCAATCATTCCTGATATTATGCGCATGTTGCGTACCCTCTGAAAATATAAACGTTCTAGCTATGACTCTGATAAAAGTTGCACAACTGGGAAAGTGAAAAACAACAACAACAACAACAACAAATGAAATAGTTCAAGAATCCCTAAATAAATTCTTTTCCAGAGGATATTGTGATTTCAATCCTTCATAAACAGAATGTAACGTATAAAGAAGATTGGAAACTGCTGTTTCAATTGATCTTAGTGCATGTGTTTATGTGTTTTGCGTAATTAAACGTCAAACAGAATTTTGCAAGTTGGGCTATGGGTTATGAGCGTGCAGGGTAGTACTTTCAGCGTTTTGGAGTCAGCTATAAATACAACATTGTGGGACTCCGATGGAATTAGGAAGTCTATTGAAAACAGAGCTTGTAAACCTATACTTCCTACTGCTTTTTTTTTTCTGTTTTCTTCCCTTGATTGTGAGAGGTACCATCATAATTATTGGTGGTCCATCAAACACCAATGAAAATATTTCTACAAAATGTTATCTTGGGTCCATTTTAGGAAAGTCTTATGAGAAACTTTTCGCTCATATTAAGACACACTTATGCGAGATTTCATAAAATGGATTTGAAAGTCTCTTATATTATAGCTACATAAGATGAGCGACTTTGGCCATTCTGAGATTTATGTAGAGACTTTTATGTAATGACTTCATGAAACGGATCCCAGGTTACAACAATGATAAAGATTGATTCTGCTTGTTGTTGCAGTTGGTGTTGCTGTATGTATGTGTGTGTGTTTGTGTGTGTGTGTGTGTGTGTGTGTATGCGCGCGCTTTCGTTGTCTGTGCTTTTGCACAGTGACCATAATAAGAACTCGGAGCTATATCATACCCAATACGGATTTTAAAGGGGCTGTACAATACTGGTTAAGGTGGGGATTCACGTTTTTTACATTCCTAAGTGAGATAATGAGAAACCTCTTATGAAATATGAAAGAGCACGTAATTTTAAGGAAGATTCAACGTTTATTTGATGAAAATTGGTTTTCAAATGGCCGAGATATCCAAAAAAGTGATAATAATAAAAGACTACAGGCCACGCCTTTTATTAGGATCTCTTCGTTTCACCTTGTTTTTGGATATCTCGGCCATTTCAAAACCGATTTTCATCAAATAAACTTTTGATACCCCTTAGAATTGCATGCTCTTTTGACATCTCATAGAGTGGTTTCTGAATATCTCGCAAAACGTTAAAAGCTAAATCCTCGCCTCGACCAGAACTGTACACACCCTTTAAAGTGAACGAAATGTATTGAAATGATTGAGGATAAGGAACATCCGTTTAACTCTTGATTTCGATAGGCTTGACGGGCTTGTGGTGCACACTATGATATCTGAGACGCGTTCATATAATTGTCTCCACAGACGTCAGATTGACAGACATAATCCTTATTATATTTCAAAACTGGGCTGAGCCGATGCATACCAATGTTTAGTATGTAAATTATGGGACATTTAAGAGAACATTGGGAATAGAAAAGTATCTGTGCAGCTGCAGTCAAATTGTTTGTTTGTTTTGGTTTCTTTTTTTTTTCGTTTCACCTCTTTTCTTTTAAAGATGTTATGTTTCTTGAAAGTATATAATCATATGTCATTGTTTGTAGTTATATTGAATTATCACTGATATATTGACTATATATTGTACGTGTTGTAAATAGCCTTGTGAATAAATTTGAATCGTATAAAAATGTTTGAAATTGATCGTGATAAATGTATTTCTGAATAATCTACAAAGGGTGCCATGGAATTATGCGGATAAAATAGTCAAACTGTCAACTACAGGAATGTATATGCATTTTGAAGAAATCGATGTCTCCGGTTCATGGGGGAAAATCACAAACTTTGTATCAGGTTTACTCCGCATGGTAACAATGAACGTATATTGCCTAGGAAATAACCACATGGACAATACAGACAAAGAAAACAAAATCAGTAGATTACAAATGGATGGTCAGAAAAGGTAATTATGTGAGTAATACGAGTAATTCGCACTAAATCGGATGAATCTTGTAGGCAGCTGCATAGAATCGTGTCTTGCTTCGGTAATAATCGACGTCATTTACCCACATAATGATTTTGTGGCGCGCTCCTAATCAAACTACCTTCTCATTACGCCAACCAAGTATGCATAACCCCACTCTCATTGTAGCGAGGGGCTCATTCCCTAGCTGTCTCTAATCAAATCATTCGTGCTATCAGTTTCCAAGAATCGACGACTGTCCAAGCGACGTGTGGGAGTATGCAAATGTAACATCATCGGTGCGGGTGAAACCATTTCGGGTTTTTTTTTCAAGATTCATCCCAGTCATTAAAACTCTACAAATGTGATGAGAAAGTGATGACGACACACCACTGGGAGTGTTTACGAAGACTCTGAAGTGGCGAGATCGAATTCTTTAATATTTTGCTATCAATCCCGCGTCACTGCGTCCCGAGGTCTTCTTGAGACTGAAAAAAAAAACTGGATTGGAATTTCCATTGTCACAATGTAATTACCACGAAGATATATATATCTATTTTTTTTTTTTTCATCCGTGCTAAACCGAATCTTCCCAGGCGAATTCCGTCTCATCAGAAATGGACTGCGGCAACATGGGGTTTCTGGAGAAGTAGATGTGTTATGTAGAGAGACGTTGAGTCTTCTTCCATTCGTTCAGACACACATTATGGCTGAACTATACCTTTATTATTAAAAGCGCGCTCACTCTTATGCCTTGGTGCATTGTATGTTGTATCAAATATTCACACGACTGAATTATGCCTAGATATTATTTTCAGTGAGCTTATCCTCTTAAAAAAGATAAATGAATTCATCAACATAGAAACGCACAAATGAAGAGATTGCTTTCAAAAAACGCTAAATCCATCCTTTTTCAATGGATTTAGCGTTTTTTGGAAGGAATCTCTTCAAATAATGATCTTTTCAGAGCACAGTAAGCAGACAAGAAAAGATGCAAATGAACTACACAAACATACACACACCCACACACACACAGACATACATAATATCAGTTCATGTAGGCCTATATATATATATATATATATATATATATATATATATATATATATAGTTGAAAGAAATTGGACTGGAATGCATCCAACAATGCGGCACCGCGTACGTTCGGGACCCAGGGAACTATTTCTCACATTATATATATATATATATATATATATATATATATATATATTTATTTATTTATATTTATATTCTATAGGGGCCCAATTCCTACACGCTATGTCTTTTTAGTGGGTCCCCGAATTTGGCATATTGTTTACTTACTTCTAATCACTTTTTATGATAATGTATGATTATCGTAAGGTGCTACAATCATTGTACATTCTTTCATCCTACATAGTTTTACGCACCTTATTTTCTGTTACCAAAATAAAAGTGATATCTATAATTATCTTCTTGACGAAAAATGAAATAGAAATTGAACTGATTTGAATTGAATTGAATATATATATATATATATATATATATGTACATATACATATATATATATATATATATATATATATATATATATGTACATATACACATGTATATTCGAATACAAGAATAATATAGGCCTAATGAAAGTTATAGCCATTCTTTTTCACCTCAGAATGATCATAAAACGTCATCGCTCAAAGGGGCTGGCGACTGCCAGGATTTCGCATTAAAAAAATCAGCTTTCATCACTGTTCGTAAATCAATGCTTTTTGTTAGATTAAAAATCAAAGAAAGAAATATTACCGGATGTCGTGGACGTCATTATGCTTTTCTCCCATCAGTATTATACATATTAAAAGTTCCCGAAGACTTCTTTCATACCTGTCATTCTTTCATACGCTGTGCACAATAATGTTGTACTATGAGTTCCAGGGGTCGTTTATTTTTTGTTCTTCATTTTTTTTTTACTAGCTCTTGTCGCCGAGGGACAAATATTGCCTCTTTCGAAGCACTGTCACGACATGACACGCGTATTTGTAATTTAAATGGCGTACACTACAGATCAAGCTGATGAGAACAGGTCGTAGCTGCGGGGTAAAGACATCGCTCGTTCCATATCAACCGTCAAACCCTTTAGTCTTCGTCCAAGGCTCATTGACCTCTAGATCCTCCTCATGCCAAAGACTTGGCAAAGATTCAACTGAATGCGTATATAAATCTTCACTTGACATCTTGAGCAAGGTCATTACATATTTGCAGCAACTCCCATTTGGCATTGACGCTGTTTGTGTTATGTAATAAAATAAAAACGAAAATCTTCTGGCGAACTGTATCATCTTGACGATGTAAGTCCTGGCGACACATTTTGAGAGTTTCAATAATGAAGCCAGAAGGAGAATACTCGAACTGTGATAAAAGTTCCGATATTGCTATATGATGAAGACGTTCTCTTGTAAACTTCTTTATTACGTTGTAAACAATGGACAACGTTGTCAGGTACACAGCGGCAACATTTCTATTTCCTTTTGCGCGAAAAGATATTGGCAGATAGGGGCCTACCTCGAAGAAATATTTTGAAAAATCCTGAAATGGGACGAGGAATATCTGATATGATATTTCGTTGACAATAATTATGATTTAGTGTTTACTTTGTATAAGTATTAACTCTTATTGGATTGAAATAAAGCAAAATTTAATTAAACTGCATTGTTTTGATTTTGTGCTGACTTACCCGGAATATTTGCCAGCTGGTCTTTACCACTCGGAGAACAATTCTTGTGTTTGTTTTTGTGTTGCTTGTTTGTTTATTTTTCTCATCACACGAATGATGGCGTTTTGGCGAAGTTTTGCCCTGAGGAACGCTCTTGGTTACCTAGCAATGATCTCCGCCACGATGCACGATTACGTTCCAAGAGCTCTTCCGCGGCACGCTTGAAATTTAACGACGGAATGCCCTTACGTGTAATGACAGAATCAATTCACCGTTTTTACGTCATTAACTTGGAGAAGTACCCCCCAAAATGGCTCGTTCGTTTTATAAATTACACATGCTTAATTGACGTCTTTTACTCGAGAGGAAGCTCTAATTGGACTCTCCATTAACTGCGTCAGGACTACCACTTTTAAATGCTCTTCACCGCTAATTGTTTGGCATATTCTTTGTCAGGGACATCGACTGTGTTGTTGTGGAAAAGTCGGGAGATATATATCATGTCTATAGAAATGTCATGCGATGTCAACATTATGATCACTACAAATCATTCTGGTAATATCAAAATCTACAAGCTCCAGAGACTCGCACCAAGGCTCACCGAGTGGGATACTAATGCCAGAAGAGCCCCAGAACCAAGACTCAAGTTAACCTGTCAGATAACTGTTTAATCGTTGAAAACCCAACAGACTGTCACTTAGGACGTCAACTGGACACGCCCGATAGTCGCACATCACAAGTCTAACACACATCGGACTGACTCGACACTTATCCGACACTAATTGGACTTGCGACGGGAAATGGCGTTCCACGGCGAACTAAGCTCTGAGCTATGATATAGTTCCTTCATCGAACAATCTTGCATCGTCGGATCAAGCCGGATAATTATGTCTGACACTGACGTTTATGGTCGACCAACAGGAGTCGGATTCATCAGACTGCGATCCGATACATTTCCGTGGGCGGCCAGAAGCAAAAAGCCTTGCTTCCGACGAGTGACCGATGAGAAAAAAAATGAGACAGGGTATTATATCGCTTTGAAAACGAGTGAAATGCCTAACCAACAAAGAAAAGAAGAAAAGAAAAGAAAGGTTATCAAAGCACCCATGTGCACATGAGCTAACTTCGAACTGGTTTATTACCTACACTGCAGGTGGTCGAAGATGATGTATATATTTTTGTGGGGATGGGGGACCCACAAAGTTAAAAAATATAGTGCGCTGACACAGATTGTCCTTAAATTGCATATCATCATAAGCAAAATCTGTATAACTTGCATGTAGAGAAGCAAAATCAATTTATCTCGTGCAGAAGGAAAACCAAGCGTCAACCAGAGCCTTTTAGGTCATCCCACCTCCACGAGAATACAGAGAAATCTATAAACCGAAATCACAAATTTTATGAATGGGCGTCATTTTCTTTTCGGCGACAACTCAGGGGGCATTTCATGAAGCGTTTGTCCGACAAATCTGTTGGACAAATTTGCTCTCAATCCACCAGATGCAAGGGTTCCACTAGCTTATAATAGTGTGTCAGAAAAAAAAAAAATCTGACAAAACGCTTCCTGAAATGCCCTCCTGAGGTGTCTTTGTTTGACAGGTGACTTTGAAAGAGGAAAGAAAATCAATAAAACCAACCATTATCACAGATTAACCAGGGAGTGGGGGAAAACGGGTTTGTAACCCATACCATCTACCCAAATAAGGAGGTGAGTATTAAGAACATGTTAACTAAAGGTGCTATTCGGCACTACACGTCACTTGAGCTTAAAAGCTCACTCTAAGTCCTAATCTGACATCACTTGACCTGTAACAAAACACACGGTAAGGTCCCCTTGGAGATTCGGCGCGTTCGCCCGCCGAGCTATAAATGAAACTAAGTGCTTGGGAACAGTATCAGGAATCAACTGAATTACCCATGAGCACCGTACTATCAGAGCACAAACGTCCTATATAAAGTCATATACTACAACCCGGAGTAGGTCGTCTAGCGCAAGCGCCAGCGATTAAACTTCTTCCCCGTCTTCCCCAAGTCGAATGCACGGCTCACGAAGCATGACCGAAGGAAATCGTTAAATGCAAATCATGACACGGCTGTGTGCTAAAGTAGGGCGCCCGAGGTTCGGCTGAAGCATGGCGGGAACAACGAATGTTCAACTCATTACCCGGATATATACAGGGGAAACTAGAACCCGCCTTATTAGATGTGAATGTCCCTCGCCCATGCGTGCGTGACATGTGAACTCGCGACGAAGCCAGCCTGCCGCGCCCGAACTCATTCGAAATGAACAGCGATGAGTCTGAAGGAGTATTATTTTCTAGTATCCAACAGTTTCTTTTATGCATGCTGCCTATCTCTTGAAACACACATTCATGCGCATCACACACAAACACACATTACACACACATACACACATCAACACATTACGAAAATCTTGGAATGTTGTGACCACGTACAGTGAATAATTCAAGAAGTGAATGCAAGGCCTACGGCGGATGCAGCAGCAGTATCTTTCTGCATGGAGAACGTTATGCCCAATAGGTTTTCCTTTCCTGAGCCTTAGGTATATTCGTCGAAGATCTTCAAAGAAATCAAAAGCATAAAGAAACTCGAGATGAAAATAACAAAAAACACCCCTTCTTCACACAAATCACTTGTTATGCATGTGATGCCTCATCTTACGGAAACATCCACCGACAGAGAGAGAGGCACATCTTAATGCATGTATAATTGCACTCCATCTCTTTCATACGTTTGTGTTTGCTATGGCCTGTGGATATGGTGCATACACAGATCAAATAAGTGATCATTATTATTTCGTTGTCGTTTATCACTGGGTGTCGCACAAGAGAAGGTAACCCCTCTACCCCCAGTGAAAGTCTACTCATCTTATATAGTTCACATACACATTTCAGAAATCCCCAAAGGGAAAGAATAAAGAGAGAATGCGCAACAGAAAGTGACATTACACGATCGTCATGACCAGTGGGGGTGATGCGATGAACTTAGACAATATGGGGAATATACTAATTACATTACATATCTATTTTACTTCGAAGAAGGGGAATATTACTTTGTGTACACCCTTAATCTGCATGATCAATTGAACCTCTCTACCAAATTCCTTGGCTTAATGGTCTTCCAAGCCATGTTATACGTGTGTATGAAGATATGTTTTATGTTAATATTCTATGACTTGATCGCGTTTTCTTCGAAGTGACTTGATAATAGGCTACAATTCGAATGACAGAGGGGCGCTGCATCTTTCTTTTACCAATATGTATGCATTATGCGCGACACGGAGCCGTTTATTGCCTGCGCGATGGCTTCCGCCGTGCGTTCGCTCATCCGGACATGCCCACGTATTACTCCGATTCAGGTAAACTCGAGTAGCGAATTGTGCATGGGCTTTTATAGCTAGCAATGACCCACATACCAGCTCACACAAGAAATAAATATGAAAAATAGAGCAGGGGGTAAATCCAAGTCGCCATTAACATAACTAAGCATCAAAGTGTGCTTTTTTATATCTTCAAATATTTAATTGAAGGCCAAAATCTGGGACTATTTTGGTATGCTTACCAACTACTCGAGGGGGTAAAATGCATTCTCCAGAAACGGGCCTCACTTAAAAATGCTGTTTTGCCCATTCTCCTGCATACACCTTGCACGTCTGCCAAGGTGCACTGGCACTACAGTCCAGAGTTACTGCACAGTCCCTGGTTGGTAACGTTGACCATGAACTCATGTATTCATTCATTCCATATTGTGCTAACATACAAATTCATACACACGCATACACACACACAAACACACACACACACACACACACACACACACACACACCCTCAAGCACGCACACACACATAAACATACTCGAACACATAGTAGTCCTACGTGTACATAATGCAAGTGCCCTCGCGACTGTACGCAATGTTCAAATATCTTTCAACAAGAATCCTGTTTTTTATGGCTTTTCATGTCCCATCAAAACACCAGATTTGATACCCATAATGCGGTATTACAGAGCTGCTCAGTGTCGATCGTGGTTTGTATGTTGAATGACAGAACAAGTTCAAGGCAAAATAAGGCATAATAAAGCTAATGTAAAATGTCAGAACGAATTCGTCCTAAGTTAGTAACAAAGAGAGGAACGGAATAGGAATTATGCGTATTTCTCGACCAAATCGGAAGTTATCGGAACTTTGGTCTGAAAACGGGCACTGTATTCAGCTTCTCCTTCGTATCATCAGCAGAATATAATTATTGTAAGGGAATTTTTAACGGTTCGCAAGAAGACGAAAATAAATGGAAATAACAAGAGCCAAGATTCAAATGTCAGAGAACCGTTAAGACGATTGGCACGTAAATTTCAGAGTCATTATGTTAAGACGCGACTGGCTTGTTGATGCCGCGACTTGAATTAACGGTCTTATAAATCCACGTCCCTGAGCCGGGCCGATTTCTCTTTAAAATGAATAATTTCTCGCACCAAAGTGACGCCCACGTTGTCAATTTCTTCGGAATCGTTAAATACGGCATGAAAGAATGATGAATGATCGGACGGTGAGCTGAGAAGGTGGATGTGCATCAGTGATGCAATGTGCTGTGGTCTAACTCCCCACCCGCTTTATATGGTATTAACCTTTAAGATTTTTTTTTTTGCATATTTCAAAAGATTGAATTATCGTCTAGAGTATCTGGGCTAGGCATGAACAGGTTCATTCACCATCCAGTCATATACCACCGGCCATGATAAGACTTTATGACGGCCAGAGATATCACTTAAAGATGGATTCCTAAAAGGAATCCTGGCTTTGTGATTATAACGTGGATGAAACAATGTCATTCGAGGATAGACGAATGAAGTATAGTATGTAAAATAATCGATACCTACATCAATCAAGCTATAAGAAGTCGTTCAATTAATATATCAGCAAATATAGTCCATCAAAACCAGACAAACTGTCCCGTTTCTTGTGAGATTCTAAAACCTTAGGAGGAGTTCACACACAAGCATTATGTTACACCTTGGCAAAGGAGTTATATATCCACAGCTATATTGCGACTAATATATTGCATTGCTAATCAAAATTCCTATCCTTTAAAGAGAGATAGAAATGCAAAGTCACGACGTTCAAAAGCGCTGTAAATCTAGGTTGACGTACTCGGGTTGCGAAGTTTACTATAGATATATGTATCCCTTGCAAATCACCTTTTCATAGCTGTTTATCATATATAGTATGATCCATGCGTGTGAATGAGAATGCGCTTGCGTTTGATGGCGCGGATGTGGGCACGTCAAGACAGCTAAAACGACAATTAGTGTGTCCAAACACTCTTTTTAGAAACGTAAAGTTAAACTTGCCCGTCTCCCACTTTAAGTGACAGACCGTGCTTCTACTAGTATATGGAAAGGGTTTTATTTTACTGGCCTTGGTTAGCCTTAGCGCTGTTTATTTCCGCCTTTTCCCCCAGCTAGAGTTACTCTGTATTCTGTATTTTTGATAGCTGCTCATCAAATGGCGCTATTCTGTTCACCCAGATGTTTGCATCTCCTTAAGAAGAGAGAGAGAGAAAGAAAAAGAAGAAAAGAATAGAAAATGGATCGATGGAACGGCCGAACCCCACAAGGCGGCTTCAGTCACGGTTAATTTTTCTCTCCGTTGCCGGGGAGATAACTTTATGCATTATTCAACCACATGACTGCTCCAATATCCACGACTGCGCGTCATACTGATGACCTTACCACAGCATTTATCTTTTCATTGAATTTCCCTTTGCCTTGGTCAAATCATGACAGGAGAAATCCCACTTTGTGCGTATACATACACATTCGCATGCACACAAAGAGACATGGTTGTATATATATATATATATGTGTATATATATATATATTCATATGACATACGTATATGCATTTAGAAATATATCAATATCTTATACATGTGTTAAAATATATGTATATATATATGTATGTATGTATATATATATATATATATATATATATATATATATATATATATATATCAAATGTTCATCTTGGAATTTTCCACGTGTTGGACTTCGAATGTTATAATCATAAGAAGAATGAGTCTCAAATACGCCATCTGCAGATCCAACAAGAAGGTTTTTAATCACAAAATTTTCAACCCGACTCGGGCCTTCGTCAGTGTAGTGTATAATTATGAAGGCCCGAGGCGGATTGAAAATTTTGTGAATAAAAACCTTCTTGTTGGACCTACAGATGGCGTATTCGAGACTCATTCTTCTTATAATCATATAGATATGTATATTTATTTATTTATTTATTTAACAGTGCAGGCCTACAAACATTATACATTGTTTGTCTTGGCCGGTGTAAACATTCCTGCAGTTTTTATCATGGTTAGCTCTATCAAAAGCGACAGACTTATATCACACGCAACCAAATGTGTGCAATCTTGTTCTTCCTTAATTGAATACTGATGCAATATTCGAAAAAAAAGTGTATAACTTTGCTCGAAATTTGAAAAGCTTTGATAACTAACATCTATCGTATCTATTGCCGAAATTTCAAACGTTTAAGATCAAAATGGCCGAAATGAAGATTTCAGTTCCATGACTTCCCCAGTGTAACCTTGTGAAGCTGTCTCAAACCACGTTTAAATATGATTCAATGTTGGATTTTAATTTCATGACTTTGACATAGATTGGGATTCTGTTGAAATCTGCGACTGACGAATGATAACGACAGACCAACGTGGTCTAAACGTACAACAGTCAGCAATTTTCATGCATACGTATAAGACTGTTGTGTTGAAATTCACGACGGTGAATGAACGAATGAATGTTGATGAACGCGTGCGTACGTGTAAGTCGTGTGCCGGTGCATCACATGGTATGTGAATATTCAACACGCGGTAAACGCATTTTAGCGAACGCCTTGTCGGCTAGCTTTTAGAAGGGAAGAAATCCTTCAAACCCCGTTATTTTAAGCCGCGAGGTCAGAGGTCTGTTCTTAATGGTGTAGGAAAGCATCTGAATAATGTCTATGTGTTCCCCGAAAGCGAACAAACGAAAAATAATATAAAAATGTCTACTTTAAATATGCACCGAGTGTAAACTGCAGCGCGGAACAGCCGCTCGCTCACCTCAGCTACCCCATCCATATTCCCAGCTCCCCCTAATAACAGCCCGGAGGGCGCAAGCGAATACAGCGTGTACCTCACGAAGTAGGGAGAGTATAAGGGACAAGTAAGACATGAATATTCATGAGGATGCCTGGTCTTTAAATAGAGCTTCACACCACGTACCACGAATAATATGAATTTTTCATTGCGTGTCACTGACATGTTAATATGTATTCTCTCTTTTTTTTTTATATACGCTCTCATTTGTTTTTCCCCAAGCTCATCTTCTGCGCCAGCCCCGTGTATACACCTGCACTGCAATAATGGGGCGAGGAACTGAAGCTTTTTACGTGACTCGGCGTGAAAAAAAAAAGAGCGTGTAAAAAGGGTTCGCAGACCGTATTGGCTTGTCGAGACACCTGCCAACGATGCTCAGTCTTTGTAAACGACTTAACTATCCCAAATGCCTGTTTCGGCTTTATTCAAGAAATACTATAGCTTCTCCTGCTTCCTGCGACAAACTACAATATTAGTCTCCACACTGTTACAGAAACTCCCATAGCCGATACAGCGTTTAATAGGTAAAGTTTCTCCTTTGCCACAGCTGCACTTTACTGGGAAGATTATCGATATTCGTCCTTCATTTTGAATAGATGACAAAACCAATCTAAGTTAAATGCTTCCATGAAAGCACACGTCGAAGACACTATGCTTGATGGCACACACTTTAAAGATGATGACTAATAATCACCATGACAACAATCCCTCAGCTTGCAGATTTTCAAATCTTGTTGTTGCTGCATCTCTTAAAGGAGACCTCCGGATGATTTTCAGATTTTTACATTTGAACAACCATAAATTAGTTATACTGAGGACAGAGTTTCAGAATTTGTGATAATTGGAATAAAGAATGAGAATATTTTCAAAATTTAGAACAACTTGCAATGAACAAGGATGATGACATGGCAGAGTCACCATAAGAATGCATGAGTTAGGGCTTGAGGAAGCAGAACAAAAGAAGAAGGCATGCAGCATAGATTATGCACAGGTGAACTGGCAAGCAAGCGGTATTTTAATGGAATTACACTGCGACATTTCTGAAATATGTGAACCTCCTATGTCATCATCCTTGTTCAGTGCAATTTGTTTAAGGTTTTTCAAAGTATTGTTTTCTCTGCTCAAGAACCACAATGAATTCCACAAATCTATACATGGCGCACTGAAAACAATATACTAGGAATGAGAAACATAAACACACCTAATTTCTCATTGTAATATCTGTTCTTACAATTGTATTATGTTGTACACCTTATATTATACAGATATATATATACGTGTATATCTGTATATATATATATATATATGGTGTATGAATACCAAGCTATAAGTATAAACAGAAACAGAGAAATAGAGGTGTGTGTGTGTGTGTGTGTGTGTGTGTGTGTGTGTGCATGTGCATGCACCCTGAATGTGAAAAGCATGGATGGGAAAGAAAGTATCTATCAATTCCTCGCCTCTAGCTATACATCAACCCCAAGGAGGGCGCCGCATCCTTCTTGGTTTCTGTGTATACGTTAACCTCGTGATCATGGATCTTTACTTTGCTCAGATAAGCATGAACCTTCTCCATTTACGTATATCTCTTTATTTATTAATCCGTCTATCTGTCTACATCTGTATCTTTATCACGTTTGCCATCTTTTCTTCTCCTAGTTATAAAGATCTGAGATCTGAGAGATCTGTTGTGTGTTTTTTTTTTTAGCCCGTCTCATTTAGAGCATCCCCTTGACGCCATTCCGAACTCCACATCAGTAGGTTAAATCGTTCTCAACCTCTGTGTAACATAAGGAGCTTGAATGGACAAGTTACAATCGGGGGTGATGGGGGGGGGGGTGAAGGGAGAAAAGGAAATGGCTCTCAGACATATTTCTTCAGAGCGAGAAGAAGGCGATGCCAATATCGAATCCGATCGGTAATGTTTCATCTAATTATCTGACACAGCTGCGAGCACCGATGGACTATGCATCGGCGTAAAGTTAAAAACTAACAATTTTATTGCGGTCGCTGTTTTTCGCCGACATCGCCTCGTTAAACAAGTAAACGACAATGGGGGGGGGGTGGTTGTGGAGTGGGCAGGAAAGCTCGTTTTTATGACGGGCCATGAGAGAAGAGTCTCAAAATGTTAGAGCTTAGAAATCAGACACAATTAGATTTGTCACACCTCTGCGGCTCCGGGAACTCTGACGGCGATTAAATCAATTTGGGGAGCAGGGAGCAGAAAATAGACGAATGACTCAACGTCGGGGAGGGGTGGTGATGGGGTGGGGAGAGTTAACACAACATTAACAAAATCTATTGCTTTTACCACTATGCCTCAGAGATAGTTTGTCGATAATCTACAATCCTATCATACACACAGACACATACATACACACAAAAAACACACACAACCAAAACTCACACATAAATGGAAATGCAGAAAGATAGATAGATGGCATTTATAATGATATATGGAAAAGCAGCGAACGTTACAGATCATATTTACGTTGCATTAATCACCATGCTCTGACTGTCAAGGAGGCTAGTCAACCGCCACTTTGACAATAAAATGACGAGATCCAGCTAATGACTGCTGACATTGCCACAATATAGCGGTGCTTGAATTTGTTGCTGGCATTGACATTTATAGGAAGAAAAGGGGGCAAAAACACAACTGCTCTGGTATATGGCTCGTTCATCATTAAGCTCGTCATAAAATATCACCCGACTCTTCCCACGCAAAAATTGCTAAGTTACCCAGCGCGGGTGCACTCTGGACGACAAACCTTCGGACGCTGCCTCCTTCTCTATACAGCTTTTGATGATTTATCCTGAAGGCGCTTGACATTGTTATAGTATTAAATTCCTATACGACTCCCGGTTACCACAGATGATTTGCCGTTTTAATGGCAAAGTGGCAAGGGTGTCTCCTCAAGTGGTTGATCTTTGTTCGTCTGGCTTTCTTCCTCTGTCTCCCTATTATATATCTCGTTCTACTCTGATAGACATATGAAGACAAGATATGGGGGCGAACATCGAACGAGGCATGTTTCTCTATACAATCGTAAATCATTCCCTCCGTCTGCACGTTACCCCACAAGCTCAGCGCTGTGATAACATCCATGACATACAACAATATTTCTCTCTCCCTCCCCCCCCCCCTCCCCGTCTCCTTTTTCTCTTTAGAAGGAGGCGTGGGCAGACGGATGAAAAAAAAAAAGCCGATTAAAGTTTTCTGTCACGCTAGACGAAAAACTGAACTTCCACTCAAACAATGACAAAGGGAATCGGAATAACGGACAAGAAAGCAACCGACCTGATAGTTTTAAGCGGCAACCGATATCGAGCGATAATTGGGGCACTTGATGACTTCAACAAAATGGCGCCTTTTAGTCAAGCAGATACGACTGGTGAATAGACAACAACAAAAGCATGAATAGATCCAATGGAAAAATGCGAATGGACAGAGAGAGAGAGAGAGAGAGAGAGAGAGAGAGAGAGAGAGAAGGAAGGAAGACAAGAAAAGCACGAAGACGACAACATCAAGTATTGGTTACGTAGACATATATTTTTTCAAAACAATTTTTATAACAGCTTGTCAATTTTATTCAGGAGTACGTATGTGGCGGGGGGGGGGGGGGGGGGATTCCCCGAGGATGAGTGGTTCCTATTGCAATACGTGTTCTTGCAGGGTGCAGTCAAAAAGACGTTTTGTATTCTGTTCATTTTCTTGGTATTATGTTTAATTGTCGATTTGGTAACATTTCCTCTTTTCCGCTTTCAGACTTAGCTTAACGTCAACACCTTAGTGTCTGCGGCAATGTAGCTCTTTTCCAACAATTGTTTGCAATACTACAATCTATACATTATGTGTGTTTGTGTATGTGTCTGTGTGTGTGTTTGTGTGAGTGTGTGTGTGTGTGTGTGTGTGTGTGTGTGTGTGTGTGTGTGTGTGTGTGTGTGTGTGTTTGTACTGCATTAACTATATTGGAAAAATAAGTGCGCCATTGGGTCATACTTTTTGCTACCATGTAATTTAACTTGCGCTTAATTCTCACCAATTCTAAGACAGAAGAAAGTTGGTTAAAACTGGGTCCGCCCTTTCTCACGACAAACAAAATAAACAACTCAAAGCATAATTCGATGATGAGATATTTCGAGACCTTCTTGGCTTGAATACCCGGAGGGTTATGGATTGGATCATGAGGAGTTCGTCAAATATTAATGAGGTCTTCCGTTTTTTGTCATGAATCATAGAGGGAGGTATTGGAGAGAGGGATGCGTTCATTGCTCACCCTGCTCGGTGGTGGTTTCGGTTTCCTCATCCCCTCACGGTGTCATCCAGGGGAGTGGTAGACCTAGTCGTGTGGGAGCAGGGGAGGAGGAGGAGAATGAGGGATAACAAACCTAGGGAAAGGGGGGAAAGGGGGAGAGAGAGGGGGGTGTGGACAACTTGGTATAGCCATCGGTAAAGATGGAGATGGGGATGGGTGTTAATACACTTGAATAACACTTTGTTATAGCGCCTTTCAGGTTTGTATAATTGCACGTGTGTGTGCGTATATGTGTGTGATTTGCAATTTACATTATGAATTTACATATTGAAAAACAAACAAAAAAATACTAGATTTTCTGGTCTCAGTTTAAAATCATTGTATATATTACGCATGTGTGATTATATGTTCTTGTTTTGTTAAGGTATCTACATGATAAAATAAGCCAAACAATGTCATATTGTGTGTATCACGATGAGTAGTTTCTGTTCATCTCTGTCAATGCTGTGTCCTTGGGAATTATAGTTTTCATTTAATGCATGCGATATGAGTACGAGGTATATACACACAATACCTATACCTATATACAATTGAAAATACATGTATGTTAAGGTCTACACATCCACATTGTGTGTGTAAAATACGCTTTTTGCGCTGGTGAATGTTTCTGAATGTGCGTGTTTGCACTGCTGGCGCCCCTTGGCTAGTCGTGTGCATTCGTGGCCATGTGTCAACGCAGCTGAATCTCAGATCACTATTCAGAACATGTTAAAGGTATGAAGCTTGTTTGATAATCCGTGAATACACTCATGTATGTGTTTGTCTGTTTGTGTGTGAGTGTGTGTGTGTGTAAGTGTGTATGTTTTCTGTTGTGTCTATGTCTAATTTACTCATTTTAATCACACGTGAACCTTGCACCTATTTTCAAACCGAATAGTGCAAAAATCGTTGCTCTAAAAAAGGGGAAAACCAAATAAAAATGAAATCATACAAGTTTTAAAAGTTGAAGCCTTGAACAAAAAGAAAAAAAAAGAAATGTGGGGCGCTTTTGAAATACTACTAATCCTCCCTCGCTGAGTTCTACCATGACAATGATATTAGCAGCGGCGGGCAACGTGATATTGGTATAGGTGTGTAGTAAACCCGCCACAGTAAGCCCTGCGTATGTTGATCGTATCATGTTCGTGAGCACCGTCTTTGGATCGATGGCATTTTCCGCGCTTCTTTTTTGCACACCTTCAATATTGCCATGCGGGGACACAGAGAGAGGGAGCGAGTGTGTGTGTGTGTGTGTGTGTGTGTGTGTGTGACAGAGAGAAATGAAGGGGGAGAGGGAGGGAGATCCTCATCCATTCAGTGCATTATCAAATCAGCCAAACAATATTGGGAGTTTATTTACCTCTTGGAGTGACCATTTATATCCCGCTTATTCCCGGCGAGCAATGCAATATATGGAATTATGTTAACTGTGCGCATGAGGCATTGCATTTTGCCACTGTAATCACGTTTGATGGATTGCCCCGAGTGACAAATCACACACCAGCGTTGTGCAGTGAAGGTAAGGGGTTATCACATGGGAACATGCATGTGTATATCACCAGACGGTATACTTAGGCCTGCAGCTTAGGGATGTTTCGTTCGTGGCTGTCTGCACTGATTACAATAACGAATTACAAGTTGCCAGGAGCAGATAACCTGTATTTTCGGAATTCCTTTCAAAACCCTCTGTACTGCACTGAAAGTCATCCTTAATTTGTAAAAGGTTTTTTTTTTTCTCTCTCTCTCTTCGTTGAATGGAAAACATATAGTAAATATTTCGTATATGAAATCATTATAGTTAAATCATATTTGTACATAAGCATGAATGGATGTGTATACATGGTGTGTGTATAATCAATAGTCTTTGTATATCAAGAGTAGATATGAAACAATAATCAACAAACTTACGTTAAAATATATTCATCAATACTTAATTTCAAGGGGGCCCTGTGGCATAGCGGATAAAACTCCCGACTCCCAATTGGAGAACCCGAGTTCAATTTCTGCCCAGCGTTTTATGTCCTTGGACAAAATGTTTACCCACCATGTCCCTATCGACCATGGTATATAAATGAGTATACCTGGCAACGCTATAGGGTAATGATAATGGCAGGGCCCTCTGTTAGAACAGTGGAGTCAATGAAGATGCTACCCTGGATAGGGAAGACCATTTTATTATTTCGTTATTTCAGATTTCGAAATTCTTTTATAATGGTCTTATACACGTATATACACAATGATTCCAAGGACTGTCAAATCCAACCTTAACTTCATCACATTTTCTTATCGAGGTTTCCGAACGTATAATCGCTCAAAGTTAAGCGTAATGTTTGTATCATATCTTATTTGTAAGACCAAACACACACACACACACACACACATACACACACACACACATACCCACACACACACACACACACACACACACACACATACACACACACACCCACCCACACACACACACACACACACACACCCACATACACACACACACACACATACACACACACGCATGCACAATATAAGTGAATCGTTGAATCGGACTATCATCACTCACATGTCCGAACAGGCAGCAGCAGTATTTACAAGTTCACAATAAACAAAGAGGGAAAATTATTCTCCTTTAACTTTCCTTGAACATAATCAAATTTCTACAGGTATTGTTCTTCTATTTAGAATAATTGCTTCATCATGAATTAGTCCAACCCAAGATATATTATTACCCCCAGCAGACTTCCGTTGAAAACGATGCCAGGGTACAGCGAAAAATGCCTCACCGAATATGTCTTTGGAGCACAAGCCTAATATCGATACGTGACCGGAATTTGCGTCGCGCAAAATTCGTGTGTGCTTGTGCGATGACTCAAGGACCGAGCATAGAGTAACATAATTTTAAGCAGGGTGACAGTAAAAACGAGTAGTGAGCCACCACTGGCTGCTGCACGAATAACAGATGAGAAATAGCAACAACAACAACAAGAAATTCTTATAGTTTCAACCAAACGTAGGGTGGCCAAATTCTGTTGGTTGTTATAGGAAGTGGCACTCTTTAAATGCATTACCAGGTAATGCTTCCAAAGCAGTCATCAAAGTCATATGCATGAATGCAAGAATGCATGAACTAAATTAAATAGTCGGGAAAGAATAAGGAAAATGCATGTGTTCTTTTGTTTAACGTGCATACAGTCCTGTGGCATAGATACAGGCATAGACAGACAGACAAACACACCTATCTACTTATCTATCTGTCTCTGTCTCTCTCTTTCTCTCTATCTATATGTTTATAATATTATCTTACATTACATTATATCATATTATATTATATTATATTATATTATATTATATTATATTATATTATATTATACATTATATGATATGATATGATATGATATATTATATCACATCATATCATATTACATTATATTATATATATTATTTATACACTTATCATCTTTGCTTTATTACCGTGACAAAATACCACTTTGTAGGCTTTACTTTTTACAGGCAACTACGTGATGCATCCAAGAATACGGATTATAACAAGGATGAGGCTGGCCACCACCCCCCCCCCCCCCGCACGAAACCCCCATCCCACCTCACGACGCTATAATTGGGGTCATGCGCTCATCTAACCTTGTCAAACACTCGATTACTGTGAGCCTCGTGGACTGTTTTATTTCATTTTATTTCATCAATTTTTTTTCTGTTTATGTCTGACAAGTTCTTCAAGCACCGATCGCAAATCAAACGTCAGTGAATCTCGCATATCTAATGAGAGACGGGGTCTCACTTGATACATGTACTACAAGCTCGATGGAATGCTTGGAGGAAAATGAAAACAGTGACTGGACAATCAGACACGCCCATGAATATGTTTGTACTATCATGGATAAGTAGCACAAGTATATGCAGCAGATTGGCGCGCGTTTGCGTGTTGGAACGCGTGACCGCCAACACTCCATACATAATGAAAGCATGAGTATTGTGACATTGTATAATCGTAATTGATATAATACAAAATAATTACTTTTCTGTCTTTACATACCTATCTATCTATCTATATAAATATATTTGTACGTTATTACGTAGAGATTGCTTTTATAGATTAGCGCATTTATGTGCACATAATTACAACATATATAGACATGAATGATTATTTTTCTGTTTGTATGTATATATCTATCTGTCTATCTATCATCCATCTATCAATGATCTATCTATATGTTGTTTATATGTACGTATAAACATTTTTAGCGTATGCTTAAACTTATTGCGAACCGTTATCTTAAAATCAGGTCTTTCGCGAAGTATATTTCCTATATGATTATGGATATCTATGTGCAATCCCGTTTTGCCCGTTCATACACATTGTGTTTGTGTGTCTCCGTAATGATGATTATGTGCGTAGATGTATAAGTGAACACCACTAAAAAAATGATCCTGCATGTGTTAGACTGGCGGTTGGCAGAAGCCCCCCCCCCCCCCCGCCTGCTTTTTGAACCTCTTTTGACACGGCTTGTGAATCTCTGTCTAATGGATGCCGCTCAGCTTTCCAAGGTCACCTGAAAAAAAAGATGAATCATGTCGCCCAAAATAAATCTGGCATTATTGTTCGTGTGTATAGTTGCCTGCCACAAGTATTTGAAATATCTGGCGATTCCAGTGGTTTTTTTTTCTTCTTTATTTTGCGAATATTTGAACGTTTACTTGCGTTTACTAATACGCTTCTTTAGGATGTTACCAAGAACCAATTTTCTCATATTTCATCCTCTTCTTCTTTCTCTCCTTCTTCTTCATCATCACCATCTTTTCTTCCTGTATATCTTTCGTCTTCCTTTTTTCTTTCTTTTTCCAGTACTGCACATATCTTATCTGAATTACATTCGCACAATGATAATTGAATCCTTCAAAGCAACACACAAACACTCTCTGAAGTAAAGATAAAATGAGTATAAAAATGGTAAGATACTAAATAAATGACGCCACAACAAGTCTGCGGGTAATTTCACCATTTGCTGTAAGCGGTCATCTGTACTGAAATCAATACACTATGACACACCCATACCCATGAGCAATACCATGGCAATATCAAGCATGACACGAGTTTCCTTAGATTTCTTCCTAAGCAGTCATGTATGCTTGACAGGCTCGTATAGAGTCAGCTACATGTCTATATCAACGACACAAAGGAGAATATTTTCTTTCTTTTTTCTTTTACCAAAAAAAAAAATAGATACAGTGAGGACTGAGTCCAGCACAGTGTGCTTCATCTTTAGAGAGAGAGAAAAAAAAAGAGAGAAAAAATACAATAGTGAAATGGGAGCTAAACCTTCTAAAAGAGAAGAAATGAGGTCAGAGAACAGCAGTGTCCTTTCAAAGTTGTGCCGTTGCCATGGCGACGAGTGTAAGGGAGCCGGTGGTCGGCCGGGCGGACTGATAAATTGTCCTCGTCTTGAGACCACGACCCGTCTTGTCGCCTCGATCCCCCCTCATCATCGTGGTCATTACAGCCTCTTTGCAAGGCTTACCCATTATAATGCAGGCCAGAGAACGCTTGCAGCGGGTCGAGGGAAAGCCGTTGGGAGAGCGTCATTTGTCACTCTCAAAGCAAGAGCGCTAAAAGTAGGCTGTACATGGTGCCAAGCTTTCCGAGGCGGTTCTACCCGAACACGAGTTTCTATACCGACACACGAGGGCCGTCATCAAAATCAAGCTTCTGCTTAAGGTGGCGGTCTCCTGCATTTTGTTCCTTGACTGAAGAATGAACGATTTTCCATCTGTTCGTGTATGCCTACAACTTATGACTGATACACGATTATACATAATATGCTTTTTCTTTGTCGAATGTATATGACTGCATGATCAATTTTGGAAAATTGTTTGTTACGTTGTATTTAGGCCCTACTTTATGAAAATGCAGAAATAAACCAAATCAAATCAAATCAAATCATGAATGAGAATCTTTCGAAATATATGAAGAGTTTGATAGCAAAACAACTTCAATCCATTTTTGTTTATTTGAGATTTTTGCGATTAAAGCTGCTAACCACCCCTCCCCCCAAAAAAGAAAATATGTGATATTTTATTTATGTAACTTCAAGAATATAAACTGCAATGTAACAATTGAGGTATCACTACAGAGGTTCATCAACTCTATCTGATGACGGACTTGCACTTCAAGATTTTTGAAATTGGCGCGTAACCTATTTTGTGATGTGAAACTCTTCATATATGTACGTAATACACAGTATCAGAAATGGATATATTTCAAAGCAATCAATTGGAATAATATTTTTGAAACGGAGGAGAAGAAATTTGAAACTGAAATTGAAATTGAAATTTAAAAGGTATACTCTTGTTATCCTAGGATTTTTTAATCAATCAATCAATTAATCTGGCAATCAAGAGGAATCTCAGTGTAACAGATGTTGGAAATCTTAGATTAATTTCATAATCTGCTTCTTGAACATGCAGCAACAGCATGAGAATGTATTTCACTGCGATGTGTCAATGTATGTCTAGTATTCTATCAACTAATCTTTGGGAGGGTTTTTGATGAGACAGCTCCTATCACTTCCCAATTGCTGATTTTTTTTCTTTTTATCATTTTGTTTTGTTGGGGGGGGGGGAGGGGAGTAGGATAAATAAAGAACCGAAATCATAAGATAATCATATTGCTTCATTTAATCCCCATTAGATTTAACAGGCTCTTGATAACTTTATCACAGAGTGATATAACTCTCTTCATTCTTTATTCAAATTTTTCTATTTTCTTCATAATGTTTTATTATCATCGTTATTTTTTTTCAATTTTTTAAAGCAAAAGATTTTTATTCACTATTGCTGTCTACCAAAGGCACTTAACCTTTCCCCTCCCTGAAACCAAATTTGAAAAACGACGAGAGGGGAGTTTGGTGTTGTCTGAAAAACAAAAACAAATGGACTTTGTATGATCTTAAAGATTCATGCATTTGGTAATATTACTATCCCGTGTCGTGATTTTGATATTAGGTTTTTTTTTGTTAAAGAAGGCATATTCTTATTTGAAAAAGTTTTCAAAAACTCTTTCGCGCATGTATAGGTAATGCAAATATTTCTATTGAATTCCAACTCCAATTTAAATCTAGCCACCATAGTCATTGCTAGTTCTAGACTTAGACTGAAGGTTGATCAGCTGTTGATCAAGCTCAACTGTCAGATACTATACTTGACGTTCACTCCATAAACTACACAAAGACATGAACTGTGGTCTAAGCGGGAATGGGATAAATCAGGATGTAATGTACTCGGGCCCTAACACACCATTGCCAGATTTATTTTCAATCAACAACACTTCATGTATTTTGTATGATGCCGCCATACTTGTCGTTTCTGTGATCGCCTTCTTCAACAAATTATGACGAATTATTAAAAGTATTATGTAACTTTGGATTGGCGTTTTGTATATTTCATTATATATATATATATATATATATATATATATATATATATATACATATATATATATATATTTATATGACATAAAATACTGAGAAGACGCATGCCTTCACTTGATTTATAAAATATCTGTAAAATCCACACGAAGAGAAAACTGATTGCTTTCAAACTCAGCCAAAACCAAACAGTTTTCCAAGAAATGACGACAGCTTAGAGGGGGCGTATTTGACCCCACAAATGCCTTCTGCTCCGAATGTCCGTGTGACGTCATTGTATGAAACATGAAGAAGAAGAAGAAAAAAAAAGAAAAGAAGAAAGAAGGACAAAGGGACGAAATGCTTAATGATCGAGGAGAGTTTGAAGTTCGGCCAGATCGATGACCAGTGCGCGATGGCGTTAATCCAAATCATCCTTCACGGCAACTCACCAGAGATTCGCGGCGTACCCCTTAATCATACAAATTGCTTTTTTCTCCACCATTGGTGTGTAAACTTGGTCAGATCGCTTCCATGTATGTGGTCACCTGTGACCCCAGCCCGCGGACAAAAGAAAAAAAAAGGATAAACAGAAAATGGTATCGTGGGCTAGTGGAGTAGGGGAAAGTGTGATCTGTCTTGTTCTCAGTCCGCGACCAAGGTGACATTACTCGATTACACACCATAAAAGCTAGGGATCATGCATTTGAAAAACATAACACACAACAAAAGCAAATTGAAACAAAATTTTAAAGGCCATTTTCGCACTACGTCCAAGGCTGTGGGCAATATTTCATCTAAGGGCTTTTTACACTTGTAAATCTTTTCTTAGTCCCGTAACAACGGTGGGGCCTTAGCCCCACCGTTGGTACGGGACTATCCTTAGCCCACTTTCTGTTTACACTCGTTTTTGCCAAAGTATGGGCTAGCCCCACCGATAATCCCGTACTATCTGGCCCTGCAAAATAGCAGGGTTAGCACCGCAATTGCGGTGCCAAGCAAGTGAGTGTAAACAGAACGAAAAAATAATCCTGGGCTAAGCGACGGAGACGAAGTCCGACCCTCACTGACCAATCAGAAACGAGGTAATCAAGTGCTGCCGGTGCGTGCGTGTACGTGTACAGTACACAGCGTAATCATGAATATTCATGTGGTTTGGTAAGTACGGGGCTAAGAAATACGAGTGTAAAAAGGTCAATTTTCTCCTTAGTCCCGGACAAGAGCTTAGTACGGGACTAATTGGCGAGTGTAAAAAGCTGAAAAAAATTGGTACGGGACTAACGATAGTCCTGGGTCAGAGAAAGTACGGGGTTAAGAAACACAAGTGTAAAAAGGGTTCTAGTGTATTATTCCACGGACAAATGATAAGAATACTGTACGATACATTAAACACTTTTTTTTTAAATAAAACTTATCAGAATGGGGTTATATGCAGTGCAAACAAAATGCATGCTGACTTGCAGTGATTCATGATAGGCATATCCGGTTATCACGTATATGACTTAAAGTACGTCTAAATATGTGGCATATATTTTCATTTGCACTACTTTTCTTCAGACTGCTTGGATACGCCCATCAAAAAACAAAACAAAACAAATCGCACACACACACACACACACGCACACACATAAAACTTCCAAGATTCCAATGACATCATCTGTCAATCATTGCTGAAATACTTATATGTCTGCAATGTCTTGTGTTAATGATACGTTATGAGTAACATGGAACATGAAAGCTCTGCTCAGTCCAGAGAAAGGTGCATTCCGATGTCTTTTGTTAATCATATCACTACTTTAGCAATGACCAACAGATGATGCCATTGACGGTGTTTCCAATTAATCTGAAGAAAAAAAAAATACTTGTTATGATAATTATTCTAATCATGAAGTATACGGCACGTAATTTAGATATTTATTTCATTAACAACTAATCAATCAATCAACAAACAAACAAGCGAGGACGAAAATACCCTATCACTTCAGTGTGTATGTGTGCGCCAAAACAGAATGCAGTATTTAAAACGCTTTTTGCGGTCATTTACAGGTTGTTGTTGTTTTTGTGTGTGGGTGCCATTTCATGATATATTTCTATATCCTTATGACATTGTATTCTTCTTTGATATTCCATTTAAATTAAAACAGGAAGCGGCCTCCCACGTTTCATAGAGATATACTAGATATAAGACCATCAAATCCGTAAGCCTGCTGTCGGCAGTTGTTGGATGTCAGAAGTTTAAAACAAAAATAGCAAAGAGTGATATCCTTAACCGCTGCTCATCTC